>NC_142130.1:42037249-42637249 GCF_024610735.1 Ursus americanus
TTTCCAACATAAGTGTATATTTGGTTAAGAGAACACTGTGTTGCAAGAATATAGACATTAGCTTTTTGTGTGTGAAAAAAGAAATGGTAAGATTTAGCCATCAATGAATGCAGGAAAAAAGCAATGAGGGATCATGTCAGAAAAAAGGTCTGAATCCAATCCACATTCAATTCCATACTTGTTTTATGACCTTAAATAATTCACTTCATCTTCCTGAATCATATATCCTTTCATATCACTTTCTACCTCTCATTTAAATGTATATGAGTTTAAGTCACTTCTATTGATTATAATTAAAGAGGGCTTTTGTTTTGAATGCGTTGGATCTCAGAGATTGGTCTTGTTGAACAAGAAAGGTGAATTTTGTGCTACAGTTAGGTTAAGCCAGAGGTAGGATATTTGGGAAGAAAAGGAAGATGAATAAGAATAATAATGTTCTGACCAGAAAAAGGTTCTCTAAAGATAAAAGTAAAATTATGGCTATCAGAAGACTGTACGAAGGCAGAGATACTGAAAGATGTGTTTAACAGATTTTTGTCCTGGGAGATGGACATAGACCCACAGACCTGAAAAAAAAAAAAAAAAGGAAAAGAAAAAAAAAAAGAGAGCAGAGAGTATACTAACTTCTCTACCCTGTATGTTGAAAGTTAACTCCTATGACTGATACCTAACCAAAATATGAGACAGGGGAGGAGATGTGCAGAGGAGAAAATAAGAGGGCACTGGCACATGGTTTGCAAAGCTTCAAGGCGTGCATGTTTTCATGTAAGGGCTTATATCCCGTGACTTTCTTCTACCACGAGGAGGACTCCTCTCAGTTCTCCTCCTTCACTTCCTTCTGAGAATTCTATTCATGCTGCCGAAGTGTCAGGACTTTGGTAAGGTAGAACCAGGGGAATGGAAAACAACTGGGAAAGTGACCTTGGCTGGAGGAGGGGGCAGATAACTTATCCTAAAGCGGGAGGATTTTACTAGAGTAAGAGGAAAAGAACAGAGACAGGAAGAACAATGAACAGGCATGGGGGCTGCTTATGAAGGATAGACAGGATGGAGAGAGGTCTGGGCTGGGAGGTGAAGTGAGTAGAGAGAGTTTCTGAGGCACAATTGGTGACCATATTCAATGTGCCCAAGACAGAGGGGAAGGATTCTTCTCTACCTCTTTTTGGTGCTTTTTTGAGTAACTAAACAAAATGGATTGTTTTGTTTTGTTTTTAATATGTTTTTAGCCTTGGCAGCTATTTTTTGGATCAAATTAGATAAAACCTGGGCCACGATTTTGTTCTCACATTCCCACCTCCATTACCAACACAACACAGTGAAGAAGTGAGGCTCAGAATTATCCCAGTGTTCAGGAATCTGTAGACTTCTGCGATTTATGCTGTGTTTATCAGTTGTTCTTGATGTTAATTCCAGAAAAATACAGAAGTAAAGATGATGGCTAACCAGTACGTGATTCATATTAAATGGCCTAATTTCTAGTACATTTCACCTACATGTTGATCTTAATTCATGTTTTTTTACTTGTTAGTGGTCAGATCTGCAACAAATTTCATATTAACCACAACAAATTTGTGCTTAGGTTCAGAGGAGAACACTCTACATCTCAGACACTACTATGTTTTGGAATAATCCTTGGAAGATTAGAGAGGCAAGTAATCAAGATTTCTATAAGAAATGTTAGCAAGTTGGGGCGCCTGGGTGGCACAGCGGTTAAGCGTCTGCCTTCGGCTCAGGGTGTGATCCCAGCGTTATGGGATCAAGCCCCACATCAGGCTCTTCCGCTATGAGCCTGCTTCTTCCTCTCCCACTCCCCCTGCTTGTGTTCCCTCTCTCGCTGGCTGTCTCTATCTCTGTCGAATAAATAAATAAAATCTTAAAAAAAAAAAAAAGAAATGTTAGCAAGTAAACACTATCCAATAAAGCACTGTTAGTCATCATTGTTATTTAGGAATTAGATATGGTTCAACCAGGGTAAGTGTTGTGTCATGGAATCATTCTCTGTAAGATTGACTACTGACATATGTGGACATGCTTCAGTTGATGTGTCTGGGAACTTGGTGCCACCCCAGGGCTGGGATTTCCAGGACTGTGTGAAGACTTGCTGACATAAATAATATTTTTTATAAGGTGAATTGTGTACATTATCTAATGTCCATTTTGGAAATTTTCTTTTGTTTTTACTTTTGGCATGAAAAAAGGAACACAATTTTAAAAATCCACATTTATTTTATTGTTTTTAAAAAAGGGATTCCCACTGGATTATGTAACATTAAACATATGGCTACACAAGGATTAGAAAAGCCGTGGCCATCAGGAGTAAATATTGGTAATAACACTGATGGAATTTCACACATGTAGTTTAATGTGAGAAAAGTAGAAAGACTTTCATAGAACTTAGATAAAGGAATAGTCTTGTTTCTTAACAAAAATATAAATGAAGGCATTTGTTATTAAAATGGTAGCCTTTGAAATTGGCTTCCTGCTTTCACATAAGTGGAAACACTTTGTCACATGATTTTTTTTTCTCTGATGAGAATGAAAAATAACCAAACCAATCTATACACACTTTATTATGAAAAAAAATACTTGGAAGAATTCTATTGATATAAGCTAATGCAAGATGACAATTTATTTATTAAAAAGTGTTTTGCATGTCCTCTTCTATTGACCATGTGCAACTGGTATAAACAAAGATCCTGTGTATGGTAGAGGGCTTATATTTGCATTCCTTTGCATGTTTAGGCATTCTTTAGCAGGACTTATTTTTCTGTTTATTGACAGTACTCCTCAGATCTTTGTACAATTATGTGTACATCAGCAGTGGCAGCATTTGAGTGTGCAAGTAAGAGTAGGTTCTTTAATCAAAGTAGCCAGAAGAATAGAAATATTCATTGTACTGGTTTTGGTGCTTTGGGTGAAATAGATTTGCTCCAAGAGCCTCCCATTGCACAGAACAAAATGCTATGTTCAGAAGACATGAAGGCAGCTGAAATTGGTTTTGTTTGGGGAGTGCCTGGCTTTTCATCTGCCTGGGAAAGGAACAGGCCTTATTGCCAGTTGCCAAGTGCTCTAATGCTGAGAAGTGTGTCAGCTGTGGTTACTCTGGGGATTTGGGGGACAATAAGCACTTTTCCTTGAGAAAATCAGCATAGATGCCACACATTGGAATTGGACAAATTGCTTTTATTTTCTATTTTCTTTAAAAATTAAATTTGCTTTTCCTTCTTTTCCCAGCTGTTGCAGCTTCCTTGGTTTTTAACTCAGATGATGGGAGAAACACATGTTCTCTTAAGAGAAAAACCCACTTATTTTCTCCGTGTGTGAGCTCCTTGAAGTCACATTACTGGCTAACCCTAACTGAAGAACGATACTTAGAAGGAGATGTTCCGGGAGGGATGTTCGTGAGTGATGGCCGCAGTGGATAGGAGTAATTAAATCAGTATTTCAGGGGTATCAGTGTAAATCACATGCATTAGGAAACTTGAGTTTGCCATTTCTAGGATTCTTTTAGCTGAAAAACTTGGGGCCTAACCTCCGTGAAGAAGTCTTTTTTTTTTTTTTTTTTTTTTTTTTTTAGGATTTTAATTTATTTGTGTAACAGAGAGACAGCCAGCGAGAGAGGGAACACAAGCAGGGGGAGTGGGAGAGGAAGAAGCAGGCTCCCAGCGGAGGAGCCCTATGTGGGACTCGATCCTGCAACGCTGGGATCACGCCCTGAGCCGAAGGAGACGCTTAACGACTGCGCCACCCAGGCGCCCGCGAAGTCTTTTTATTCCCCATACTTTATAGCTGGAAACAAAGTACATATGTAGAGTTGGATTGGTTGGATTAGTGCACTGTAAGTCAGGCATTAAACAAACCTGACCTTTTCTGTCAATTCTTTCACTTTCCCTATAACCTTTTACCTCTCCAAGGAGAAGTTCACATCTGTTTTCCTACTGAGCTTGCCATTATGGTGAAGAACCAAAATTCCCTTCCAAGTTACTTAGGGAAAGATGCAAGTAGCTTTTATTCTTGAAGTCCAGATCAAAGTTTCTCTACCGTCTCTTATTTTACACAAAGATGCTGATCATCTGACCTGCTGCAGATTGTGTTTTAAAATCTCCCCCACTCCATTCTTAAGAGTCCAGGGCCCACAGACTATTTATCCTTTTCCTCTGGACCTGTCTTACTGTCCTTATTGAAGGAGGCTTTATCATCTTATAATTCCTTTTATGTGAGCCTTTCTTGGAAAAGCAATTTAAGAAACATTTATTGACTATTTCTGTATGTCAGACACTAGGTTCTCTACATACCATATTGGTCAGGGTTCTGCAGAGAAACAGAACCAATAGGAGATTTTACAACTTTATACATATATAGTTATTTTAAGGCATTAGTTCACATGATTATGAAGTCTGGTAAGTTCCTAGCTCTGCAGTTGGCAAGTTGGAGACCCAGGAAACCAATGGTGTAGTTTTAGTCCAAAGGCCGGTAGACTCAATACTCAGGAAGGACCACTGTTTTAGTTGGAATCCAAAGGAAGGAAAAAACTGATGTCGTAGCTCAAAGGCAGTTAGTCAGGGGGATTTCCCTTACACCAAGGAGGATCTGCCTTTTTGTTCTATTCAGTCCTTCAACTGATTGGATGTGGCCCACCCACATTAGGGAGGGAATCTGCTTTATTCAGTCTACCAATTCAAATGTTAATCTCCTCCAGAAACACTCTCATAGATACACAGAGTAATGTTAGCCTAAATATCTGGGTATTCTGGGGCCCAGTGAGGCTGACACATAAAAGTAACCATCACACACATGGTTTACCTAATTTAATCCTGACCAAAATACAGCCCCAAACTCCATGAGTAAATACTATTGGTTATCAACAAATTTAATGATTAAATGTATGGTTTCTGTAGTGAGATTGCCCATCAGTTAAATTCTGTCTCCACCACTTAGTGTATGACAGTGTGCAAGTTATTTAACCTCGGTTTCTTCATCTCTCAATTGGGGATAAATAGTATTATATACCTTGTTGGGTTATTGAGAGAATTAAATGAAATAATACATATAAAACACTTAGCTTTGAAGACTGGAACATAACTTAGTACTCAGTGAAGGCTAGCTACTTTTTATATGCACAAGGAAATAAAGGTTCAGAGAGGTTAAGGTTGTTGCCTAAGGACACACAGCTAGTAAGTGGCAAAATTGGGATTTGAACTTACGCTCTCTGACCCCAAAATGAGGCATTTAGGCATTCCTCTCTGCTCATCTTTACTTTACGGGGAAGCAGTGTAATGTAGATGGTTAAGGCTCTAGTGTTAGACTCCATGAGTTCAAATCCTGGCTCTTTCACTTACCAGAAGACTTTAGGCAAGTTACATAACTACTCTATGTCTTAGTTTCCTCATCTCTAAAATAGACATAAAATAGTACCCTTCCCAGAGTAACAAAGAATCAAAACATTTCTAGGGATATTGTCTTCATCCATAAATTTTAAGTGGTAGAATTTCAAGTACAGGAAGACTGTAGAGGAGAGATTTCTTCAGGTGCCCTTGAATTATCCCAGCTATTCTAAGATGGGTGAGATTTATGAAATCTAGAAAAGTATCAAAAGTACATTAACATATTACAGATAGAATTGTTTTGAAACAAATTTCTTAGAAAACTTTTTTTGAAAGAGAGAGAAAATAAAAATGTTTTTCATTTAGAATAATTGTATATATCCTCAAAATGAAGTTGAAACCAATGGATAGGAGGTGAAAGGAAGCCAAGAAGGAGTCCATTGTGGGATGAAAAGCCATGAAAGGTCCACTACCTGGAACCAAATACTTCTCTCTCCAGTATATAAGACAATAAGGCTCAGAATTTCAGAATGTTGTATCTGACTTCTCATCTGTCAACCAAAAGCAGCTGAAAGGCAAGAGCCCTGGAGAACTGTTTTCCTACATATGTATTTGTTTTTAGACAAATGTGTTTGTTTGAAGGTCTAAACACCATGGAAATGGGCACCATGGAAATGCATAGTTGGGGGGTAGAAGCCGTAGAAGTATTGACTCAATCCTTGATCCTTCTGTGTGATGGATTAAATGCCACATGCTTCAGTTTGCTCTGTGTGGGGTCCTTCAGCACAATTTATAATAAGCAGCAATCCACTATGAAGGACATAAGAAACTTACTGACTTTTTTTCCAAGAGATTAATGAGAGGTTGGTTGTCATCTGGATGTTACTTATGGAAAGAGAACTCCAGAGAAAATCATTGTGTGTCTTATTTTCTCCCTCACTCCAAAATGTTTATTTACACATGAAATCAGGTTAAAATTAATATTAAAGGCAGCCTTGAAAGGGAATCATAAAACACATGTGCAGGTTGAAGGGAATGCAGAAATGAAGGCGAGAAATGTGGGGCACCCTCTTGTCTGAGAGAAGGGGGAGAAACTGGAAGCCAGTTGCATATCATCCTCAACACTTTTGTATTCTCTTTAATTTGTTTTTAAATTTATCTCCTGAAGCCAGAGCTGGAATCATTCCTTAACAGGTTTCTCCTGGAGTTACCTACCACCCATGTGCCTCCTACAATTTGGAATCTTCTGAAAGTAGGCAATAGTTGTGGATATTGTTATGTGAAAACTAATGGAATCAGATGAAAATTTTACGATAAACATCAGATGGAAATGTCTTCTCTGCTATGAGGCAGTGGTTACTTTATCATACCCGTTTTATTTTCATAGAATTATAAGGATTATTTATTTATTTATTTATTTTTGGCAACTGACATGAACTACATCACACAAAGAAAAAAAATACTTCAGAAATAGGAGACCAGGAAGGAAAATGTAATTGTGTCTGGAAATCTTTTTGCCTCAGCTAAATAAATAAGAAATGATAAGAAGTACAATACAATAAGAGATGAGAAAAACTGAGGTTCAAGCAGACAACTTTATTTAATTCCATTTAATTTTATTGGGTTGAATTTGATAGAGACAATGTCAATGGACATGTACAGGGAGATTGGTAGTGGAATGCCTGGGGCTGTTGTATCATTGACATAAATGTGTATAAACAGAAAGGGAATGTTGAGTAATTCTGAATAGAAGAGTGATTTTTAGATATCATATTTCAGTTTTATAAGTGCATAGAGCAGCAGGTTGAAGCAGATCTGTTACCTGTATTTAGTTCTTGATTTCAGTATACTGATAATCAAAGATATCAATGTATTTTTTTCTTTTCTTCCTTTGCCAACAAGGGTTTAGAATGTTTTCCCAGCATTGCTGAATTCCCAGCTAAAATATATAATTCGGCTTTATTTTTAGAGGAGGAATTAACCTTAAGTAGGTTGCTAGCAATGATTAAACATTGAACTTAGGTTGCCTTGGACTCCTTGGTTTTCTTACAGAACTCAGCTTCCACAGCATACCTGAAGGGTCAGTTTACAAACAGAAATCTTTGCAAAACTTTGATTTCATGTAAAAGTAAAGCCAAAAGAACTGAGATTATTTTAGAGAAGCCAGACATTTAAAGTGGATTATCAGAGTGAAATAAATTCAAGTATGCACGCTCCTCCACAAGCTATACTTTGGTCAGTTAGGCTTTGAGAGAATTTATGTAGTGGACAGAAGGAGCACGTGTTACAGTCCCAGAGGGGAAACACAGGTGAGACTGCCACCTTTGTAGCAGTAACTTTTCTAATTAGTCCATGAATGATAGGGAGTTGGTAAGACCTTATTTATATTGTATTATTTTGTGTACTTCTTCATTTCTTTTCATTGAAATGGTATTATTCTTGAACTTATCCATTAATAACTGCACCTGGATTCCAGTTTGGGGCAGCCCAAATGAAGCTGAAGACTTGTGTAGATAAAGTTGAGAATAGACAACATAGATAGCTAAAATAGATAACTCATACCTTCCAGAACTCAGCCTGATGCCAGAATCCACTTTTCATACAGTGATTGGTCTGTCTAGGTAATTGTCAGATAACCACTCCTCTTTATGGATATATGTTTTAATTAATCAGTACACCTACATTTTGCTATAGTTTCCTCACAGGCTGAATTATCAAAGCATTAGCAAGTTAGGATGGTAAAATGATAAAAACAAACAAACAAGAATCACTGGTTTATAGAAAGTTCTTGCCTCATAATTACATTATATACAAAGACATCCTCCTCTCAGACACATAAACAATAATTTAAGCTCTGCAACAACAAGCACCTTGTCTTTATTTCTAGAACCTCTTACAATACCTGGCATATAGTGTGTGTTCAATGGATGTTTGTTAAATAAATGAACTCTATTGTAAAAAGGCTCATCGTTACCCTAGATTTAGTTACACACTGGTTCAAGTCAAACTTCTTCCTTGTTTCTCCACTTCTAAGAGTAAGCGTTTATATAGGCTGTTCCCAACTTACAAACAGGTTGTGTTAAAAAATTTGGACAGTTTAGTCATTTGGAACCAAGAATGCATCTGTCATTCATACATTTATTACAAGTATAGATTCAGCATGCATTCTGGCCTGGGCACTGTTCTAGCTCTCGGGAAACAGTGGTGAACTGTTCTAGCTCTCGGGAAACAGCAGTGAATAAGAAGCAAAGTCCCTGTTTCCACTAACTCTTAGAACAGTGCCCAACACATAGTGAATGCTCAATAATTGCTGACTGCTGTTTTTAAAGATTGACTCTACTCTTTGCAGGGGTGTTTATTCAGAGTCCTTAGCCTCTGTATTGAGTTATCAGCTTATGTTAGTTTAGGTATATTCTTACTTTAATTCATTAATCTTCCCTGGGCACCCACTTTCTAAATGGAAGGATCTTGCTCTTTACTTACTTACTTACTTATTTATTTATTTTTGCTGTTTGGTCTTGGCAAATTATGGGTCCTTCCATGTGATTCTCACCCGAAAATAATGAAGATGTGATAATATTCTAATTCACATGGAGAACACAGCAGAACTTAGTAAATTAATGTTTGCATAGTGCTTAGAAATCTGAGGTTAAATTTGCTAAGAGAAATGTACAGAACTATTACTGCCACTAAAATTATGATAGACATTTTTCCTCTACCAAAAAATACTTCAGTTAATTGGTGTTTGTATTTTAAAAGTCGAATGCCACCTTAAAGAAAATGTTCAATGTGTATCTAAAGGAAAACAAATAAAGATCATGTCATTTCATTATTACATGCTATACAAAATTTCTAAGGAATCACTAGTTTGGGGTAAGTAAATGGTGTTTAGGACTTTGTGATTCTCCAGTCTGGACAGATGGGTGACTGCTTCTTTTAACATAAATGACAGGTGGCAGCTCTGGTGAAATGGTTTCCAAAGGTCTTCTGGTTATCACCTCTCTTCTTTAGCTGTTGCTGGCTTGGAGTAAGTAGCAATCCACTCCAATTCCCACAGTAAGGAGGGCTTTGGTTTGGTTTGTTTGTTTGTTTGTTTGTTTGTTTGTTTGGTGTGTGTGTGTGTGAGTGTCTTGTCAGCTCTTTGGTTAACTCCATCCATTCAGTGGTCTAGCTAAAATGGCAGACTAAATGTCACACAGCAACAGGCTCTGATTTTAAACCAGGTCTGAGCACACTCTTCCCAGAATAGTGATTCTTGCATGTTGACTTCATACATTATCTAGACTGAAGGGTCATTGTATGTGATGCTCACTCTTCAGGAGATGAAATGAGTTTAAATTGTAAAATTTAAAGCCAAGTATTTTGGCTGTAAGTTTTATTTACTTGACAAATATATAGTGACTACCTACCATATATATCAGGCATAGTTCTCAGCACTAGTGATACCACAGGGACTAAGATAAAGTCTGGCTCACTCAGCTTATATTTTAGTACGGAAGACAGATGGTAAGCAGATAAATAGGTAATTTCAGGAAAGAATAAATACTATGAAGAAAACAAAGGAGGGTTGGGTAGGGTGGGAGTGGCAAGCTCTTTTAGATATTATGTTCAGTATAGGTCTCCTGAAAAGGTAATATTTTAATAAAGACCAGAATAAAAGAGAGTGAACATGCCAGACTCTGGAGAAAGAACATTCCAGGCATAAGTAAGATGAAGTTATCAGGGCCTGAGGTGGGACTTAGTTTGGTGTGTCCCAGGAAAGAAGAAACACTTTACGAACTTTGACAATCTTTGAAATCCTGTAGAACCAGGTATATGATGCACACTTCATTTTCCTTATACAACTTCCAGGGCGGGAGGACATTAAGGCATCCTTGCCATAAGTTTCAGTCTTGGATTTTAAGGCATCTTCATGCTACTTTTGATTTTAGAAAAATCACAGAACTAAATGCCTTCAGTCAAGTGGCACAGGACTAAATCTACTCCTCTGGAAGTGCTTTGGAAAGTAATGCCACGAGACAGTTAATGCATCTCTTACACGGGCGAGATTAACCCTGCATCACCGGTGAGAGATGCAGGGTGACTGCAGGGCAAAATAGATGAACTCACAGCACTGTAGGTGCTTCTTTATTTTTTAGCCTTTCCATTTAGAAGACATCTACCCTCACAATCACTGATAAGCACCTCCTGCCCATTGGTTTCACTGATGCAGGAGTGGGAGGAATGTCTGTTGTAATGTTGTAATCTGTAGTGTTGTTCTGCCTCGGGAAACCTCTGAGTCTTCTGAAAATACTGGCATTGCTTATATTATGACAACCTTTCTTAAAAAGCTTTATGAAAATAGAAGAAAATGAAATTTTGACATACTTGGAGTTGCTGTCTCCTCAGTGGAGGCCTATGGCAAGTCATGTTGTGAAACACATAAGTCAGATCCTCACTTTGTCATAATTTCAGAATTTTGTATCTTAGGTATTCACAGTGACAGACATCTGTGGAAACAGATTTTTCTCCAGTACCTTCTATGGTATTGGAACACGAAAGGCAGGGTAGTCCCTTGTCCTGTTTTGTCTATTAAAGACTGTTTAAAGCCGCAGACTTGAATCTAGATATGTAGAACAGCAAGGGGCTGACGTCATGAGTAGCCCTGTAGTTGCGAAGTGCAGTTTGAACCTTGCGTTCTCGAACTCCACTGTCATTTACTCTGTGCCTTTACAAAAGTAATTGAAAAAAAAAAAATAGTTCTTCACTGGCTATTGCAGTCTTTCATAAAAGACTACCTTGCTAGGGTATATCAGACTGCAGTGTGGAGTATTGGAGGCTGTTATAGGAATGTTTGGAAATAGCTTGATACCTGAAGGATAGCTGTAGACTCCAAGGGGGGAAAAAAAAGAATGCCATAAGAATTCACCCAAAATTCCCCTCTAAATCAGTGCTTTGAGTAGTAAAAGCACATGGATTCTGAAACAAAAATATTATTTCCTTATTCAAAGTTTAATACCACTTCTCCCAAACTAGAGAAGGGAGGGTAGGGGGATGAAGGAGGGAGGGAAAGAAGGAAGGAAGAGGAGGAGAGGGACAGAGGAAAGAAAAGAGAGAAAGGTAAAAAAGGGGGAAAGAGGAAGAATGCTTCTCTTGGCATGTAGAATGTTTCTATCAAATTCTTCAGACATGTTCTGTTCTTTTTTAATTATTTTTATTTTTTTAAAAAGATTTTATTTATTTATTTGACAGAGATAGAGACAGCCAGCGAGAGAGGGAACACAAGCAGGGGGAGTGGGAGAGGAAGAAGCAGGCTCATAGCGGAGGAGCCTGACGTGGGGCTCGATCCCGTAACGCCGGGATCACGCCCTGAGCCAAAGGCAGACGCTTAACCGCTGTGCCACCCAGGCGCCCCTGTTCTTTTTTTAAATATTGTTTTTTCTCATTATAAAACCTTGAAAGTTTAAAGTTGGCTGGTATATTGTAAGAAGCATTAAGTAAATGCAATTTCTGTTTTTAATAAGGATAGCTCAAATTTCATGTGAGCTCACACCAGCCCTCCAATGTAATTAAGTTTATGGCTTTCTTAGGCACTTTCAAATATCCACAATGTGTAGTTAACAGTAATTTTTTTTAGATAAGTATTAGGACACCACAACAGTGATGCCACAGTGGCTGGTGTCTCTAGTAAAGTAGATGCAACCAGGTAATGGACATTACAACACATTCTGTTGTAATTTGTCAAAAAAGGTCCGTGACAGAGAAGTCTGTTTTAGCTGAATTTCCAAAGTGATGAAGGGCTGATGTGTTTGAATGAAGGAAAAGGGTGTGAGGCAAAGACTGTACTTTGAGGCTGCAGACTGTCTGCACAGCACAGGTATTCCCAGAGGGCTCAAACATAACTTTATGGTAGGGAGCGTACTAGACAGACATTAGACTAGTAGCTCCTAAAACAAATATGATGTCCCATGATTTCTTTTAACATCAGAAGAAGAAGGAAAAAAAAAAACCCACGCAAGTAGAAACTGCAGGTGCTCCCTTTTTATTGCACTATGTAAAGAGAAAATGTAAAATGGACAAGCTTTCGACAATCATGTTCTCTTCATCAAGCTGTTATTGTTATTTTAGTGAGTCCACTAAAAAGAATTATCTAGAGCTTCTTGTTTTTACTTCTTTGTGTACTTGATGAATATGATTACCATTTTTACCTCATGTATTTAAACCCCTCTGCCATAATCCCATATTCTGCCTAAAAGCCATGTCTGTGGGAGCTTTTCCTCCTTCCCTGCAATAGTTTTTAGGGATATGACTGCATTTAAGCAGGTGCAGTAAATGCATTTTTGGCGATTTTCACTGTTGTATGCAAGTGCAAAACGTCTGACATAATTAAGCTGACATTAATAGAGACTATTAGTAAAATAAGCTTGTTTTATGAATGAAGACCTCACACTCATTCAACATAGCCTTTCTTTGACAAATGCACTGCATTCACTTATGTAGCACAGAATTGTATGCCTGGAAAGTGAATAAACATTTGTCAGGCTACCTTCCAGAGTTTTCCATTAACCCGTCTTCTAATTCCCTTCTTGTGGTCTGCAAAGGGAATCCGATTTTATTTTTAAATGGAACAAAGGGATTGGCCTAGCATCACAAAGGCCAGTGATTGTCAGAATCACAAGAAATCTTTAGTTAATTTTGGTCCTGAATTGTTCTTAGTCCTGTGTTTCTCTCACTTTAGAATTTAAAGCATCCTATTCAAAATGGCCACCATACAGAGGAGGAGGGAGCAAACGAAAATAATAAAGAACAGTGGCAACTGAGTCGATGCTGTATAAATAAGCACATTTGCTGTGTCTCTGTTCTGCAGTCTTTATGTCCCACTGATGAGAGAACTGGTTTGAGATGTAAATTGCTTCCCTTTGATTGAACCAGGGAGGAGATGTCATGTAACTCATCTCATCAGCATAGAGCATTGTGCGCCTTTGGTGAATTATAGGATAACAGAGCTAGGAAGAATTCCTTAACCTCTCTCTGCAGCCCTGTTCCAGTGCTTAATAACCACCAAAGGGAAGTACTTCCCTTCAGTTCACCTGACTATCTTATGTGGTTTGAGCTCATTTCTTCTGATCCTGTCCTTAAATGTTTTGTAAAGGATCACTGGAAAGTACCACTGTTTTAACTTGTCATGCATATCCTATAAATTAAAATATAAAGTCGTGGAGAGATTTTTTTGTTTTTTTGTGTGTTTTTTTGGTCTGCTTCTTTGTTTTAGGTAGACAGCATTTGAAAGATCGCTTTGGAAAATGAGAAAGGGGATGAAGAAATGACCGAAGGCAATATTTTCCACAGTGTGTCTCGCTTATCGAGCTTAGGATAAACCTGGAGGGGCAGCTCTCCATGAAACTGAGAAGGGAGGAGGGCGTAGGAGTAGGCATGGAAACAGGGGTAGGAGCTCCCCGTGATATCCATGAGATTGTATGCTATATGAGCAAATAATTACTAAATTAATTTAAAACAAAAGGGTTGGAAATAGGCCCGCAATCAATCTAGCTTGATATCCCAACAAACCTGGGACTATATATATATGAAATATATATATATATATATATGAAAAAATATATATATATGAAAAAATATATATATATGAAAAAATATATATATGAAAAAAAAAAATATATATATATATATATATATATATATGAAATTCAGGGCAGATATCACAGCCCTATCATGACAGCACGGCCTTTTCTTCCTCCCCTTCTATTAAATCTACATTTTGAAGGTGGATGGTGCTGACTCATAAATTAAATTGGAGTAATACATACAGTGTATATATATTTCTGTCACTTTGTCTCAAATTAAACACGAACCTTCTCCCCTGACAAGATGATAGAAAAGTTAATTGCTCGCCCTGGCTTTAAATTGGAATTTGAATTTGCAAAATGCTAAAGGTTTATGAGATCTAAATCATGAGGAGCTTAAATTACATTCCTGTGATAAAATATTAATAAATCAATTAAAACATAAGCCGAGTATAATATTACTTTTTTTTTTGTAGGAACCTTGAACACAATAATTCATTAGGGTGTAGTGCAGTAACAATTATTGTATCTTTTTTTAATTTTCTTTTTATTAGTTTTTTTGATAAATACATCATCAGATAACATTCCACATGGTGGATTATCATTACCCCAACGCGGCCTCCAGAAATCCTGTTGCACCCCTAAACAAGAGCTCACGGCCTAAATTATCTGCTATTGCTTATCCTTGTTGGCACCAGCTGCTTCTTTTACTGAAGGGATATTTTCCTTTGGGAACATCTGTTCAATGCCAACTCTGCCATTTTGTGGTTTCTGAGTCTCTCTTCTAAAAATGGGCATAATCATAACAATACTACCTCAGAACTGGCATAAGGATCAAATTAGCTAATGTATGTAGAAACCATTTGTAGGTGGTAAAGCACCATCAAATGTTAATTATTACTATTATGAATTGGGGAATTTTTACCTCTAGAAGGGCTCTTAGACATCACTTAATATCCACCTCCTTCATTTTAAATATGAAGGATCAGAAGTCCAGAGAGGTTAAGCCACTTGTCTGAGGTCACACAGCCAGATCATGAAACTGCTGAAACTAAAATCAGGACTCCTAAATCCCAACTCTGGGTGTTTTCCACTCTCTACCCTAAGCCACCCTACAAAAATGCTGAGAGGTCACATTAAGTTTGGTATGTTATTACTCTCCACATTGTTTTCCTTTTGAAGCTGGGTTTTTTTAATTGACTAATAATTTAATTGACTTAATAATTTTAGGAGTAATTTTCAAAGGGACTTGGTGGCACAAACACATTTCCCCACAGCTGTCAGGAAGGGGTTCATTTGGCTAAGGAAAAACTGCTTTGTCCTGCTGCTCCCCAAATGAAGACTCAGCAGTATGTCTTCCTCTCCTACGGGTTCTGGAGGAAGCCTCAGATGAGAGAAGATAGTGGCCTTCCTCTTTAAATCTCTCTCCCATATAATGATGGATGAGGATTCACCCACAACCAATTTTATCTCCCTTACCTTCTTCCTGCTCTCTGGACCTGGTCTGTGTTTTTGCTGCCCCTTCCCAACCCCGAGTCCAAAGAATTACTGGGATTTGCTTTTTACTTATTTTGAAAATAAAGAGAACCGCCTCTTTAATACTGAACAGACCTTTTCCGAATAATAATATTTGGAAATGAATCGATCTGTTTCTTCCTCTGATGCTAAGGGAAACCTAGCTCGACAGGGTATCGGCAGAGTAGAGAATAAGAGACTGAGTGCTACTCCTGTTTTTCCTGGTGGCATGGGATGTGATACCTGACACGTTTTTATCATTCCATCTTTGTTTCCCTCTTCTTGCCAATAGTAATAACAAGATCAATCTATACTAGTGTGTTGAAGACCTCCATTAAATGATTATGAAATGCTTGCAAAATGACAAAGGATTATATAGTTGCTATATAATAATATTCTGTGATCTTCTAGGAATGAAAAGGCATGAGCTCAGAGTGGATAAATTCTGTGCAATCGAGAACATTCACATGTATAATCATTACCTAAGAGTGGTATAGTTTTTACAGAATAGCCAGTGCATTATGAACAGAGACAATATGGTCTTTGTCCTGAAGGTTAAAATTAGGATATATTATTTTATAAGAGAAAAAAAAGTTAATTAAGACAAAAGATGTTAATTGAAACAGGAACTTTGGAAACTATAAAATTAGTTAAGGACATCAACAGATAGTAGATCTTAATAAAAGTTGATTCTATGGTGCCATTTAGAAGAAAGGGGAATGGTTCATGGAATAGAAAAGCTATTAGTCAAAGCATGGCAATAGATCAGTTGTCAAGTGTCATGAAATCTCAAGAACATAGAAATAAACAAAACAGGCTTTTAAGAAAGCAAATGGGATTTGGTAAAGTCTAAAAACTTCATATATTAGATAGCCCTTCAGGGAATCCCTGATTTTAAGACCTGTTTATGGAGCCCAACCTATGTAGCAGAACTTATGTAGATATGATCTAATTTTTCTCATAACAATACTCATAATGTTCATTTTATGGATGAGAGAACAGATTCGGGGATGTTAACTGATGAGCACAAGGACCAAACGCCAGGATTCAAACCATGTCTGTCTGACTCCAAAACTTCATTCTCTTCTTTATTACTCAGTACTACCTTTCAGGGCAGATTTAAGGCAATGAAAAAAAAAAAAACAAAGAAATAAACAAACAGAGCTATAGAAATGTACTGGGAAAAAGGAAGCAGGAAGAGAGAAAGTGTTGTTCCTGGAGGCAGACTCACAGAAAGCAGCGAGAAGTGCAATGGTATAGAGTTTAGCTGAACAATTAGGGTACACAAAAAGATCACAAAATCATATCAAGTTGTGTAGGGTAAACTGCCCTGTATACTTGTATTATCTTTGATAGTATTGAAGGTCCTTATTTTTATTTGGATAATCTTTTATTATTAAGTCCCTTATAATTTTCTGGTTGTTTATTAGTTTATAAAGCATTTTGATGTACACTATTTCATTTGCCACTCACAGAAAACCTATATGGTAGGAAAAGAGGACTGCTATACCCATTTTACAGATGGGAAAACTGAGGCTTGGGTAGCTTAAGTAATTTGCCAAAATTTTGTTTTCCACAGTGCTTAGAAGTCCAGTGTACTTAACTCCAATGTACTTTCACTCTGTCAAGTCATTTCTTTGTTTTAAAAAATAGGAAATAATTATAAAGATTTACACCTAATGTTTAAAAGGAAGCTGTTCAGTCAACTAGAAAACTTACTTTCTGCCGTTATTCTTCTATTATAGAAAGAAAATAAGGCAGTGCAGTAGCAAAGTCAAGAGATGAAAGCAACTCAACTTTATCACTTGCCCACATGAGATAATGTTACAGCTACTAATTGGGGTTCTCTACTTCTTTCCTACATCTTCCATATTTCTTGTCATTCTACAACCATAACTTCATTTCATAGCCTTATCTGGAAGGCCAAAGTTTAGCATAGGGTTTAAAGTTCCCTATTTAAATGCAAATATGCCCATGAAAGGAGACATGTAACGGTCAACTACTTTGAATACTGTAGTTGACAGCTTACAATGTATTAGTCCAGTTTTGGGGACAGGGATGGCCAAGTACTTAATTGAGGAAAGGGTTAGAGAGGAGCTAATAAGTGAAGTCCTGCTTTTGTCAATTAAAAGGACATACATGGGGAAAAAAAGCAATCCCATTTTGTATCTTCTTGTGCAAAACGCAAACAATCAAGCAAACAAAGAAAAACGATACACATAAAAAGTCTCTTCCTTTAGAAGCAGGCACAATCCCAAATCACAAACCATGGAATACTATGAAATTTAGACCAAGTCAAGGGGGGAATGTTGAGAGTAAATTAAATACATGCAGAAGGCAGAACCTCCAAAAATAAATGGAACAACCACAAGAGACACATGCTACAATTACTTTTATGGAACAGGAAAGTCTGAGGCCACAGGTAGTCTGTGGAATCATCTGTGGGCCTTATTCTATAGCAGAGGTTAACAGAGAAGGTGGCAGTGAATGAGAAATGGCATCAGCTTGCCACATGTACCAGAATTGGCATGTGAGGGTGGAAAGGTGGGGATAAGAAACCACTTGTGAGGTGGTATGTGAGTGTGGCAAGGTGGGGATAAAAATCAACTTTGCCATGTTGATCACGTTCAGGAGGAGAAAAGGAAACACTAAATCATGACCTGTGAGATGTGTAATATACAGGACTTCATGAAAATCCTTTTGGGCTGCTGTTAACCCAAGTGGGGAAATCAATGAGCAGAGGGGTATCCCTTGAGCAATGGACATAGTGGAGTTAGTGAGAAAGCTATAATGTACTAAGAAATACATCACCAAAATGAAACTCCTTACTGCTGCAGTTCACTCCCCCAGCCTCTCTTACTCAGCAAACAACTGATCAAATTGACTCAAAATTGAGAAATAATCAAAAGAAACCAGCATTGGACCCACACTTACCTAATTATAACACAAAAGTAACATTAGGAAAAGATCAAGATATATACTAGGAGAAGAGTTGTACTAGATAATAATATATATTTTCCATAGTAGCAAAGAAATAGAAGAAATTGTAGCATCTTTAAAATAAGAAGTCAAAGAGGGGCACCTGGGTGTCTCAGTTGGTTAAGCATCTGACTCTTGACTTCAGGTCATGATCTCAGGGTTGTGAGATCGAACCCCAAGATACTCTCTCTTCCTCTGCCCCTTTCCCACCCTCCCTCTCCCTCTCTCCCACACTCTCAAAAAAAAAAAAAAAAAAAAAGATGAAGAAGTCAAAGATCAAATATACAGTATCAAAGAGATAAGACAACAAAAAGAGAAATAAAATAAGCTGTGAAAGAACAGGAAAGAAATGGAAGAGAAAAATAAAACTGTTTTAGAACAAAAAGCCACATTAGATGTGGAAAGTAGAAGGAAAGAACTAACAATACCACCAGAACTGTGGGGAGGAAAATTTTTAAAAAATAATAAAGAATTTAAAAATAGTTTTTTAAAATGATGGGATAAAGTGATAATTATGATTGGCAACTCATATCTCAGATAAAAACATTATCTCTGTAATAAATCAGAGTTCCTGCAAATAGATAAGAAAAAGACCAGCAATTCAAGAGAAAACTGGCACAAGATATCCAAATGGCTCTTAAACATATTAATAGATATTTAATTCATATATAATGAGAGAAATAAAGATTAAATTATGCATGATAAGAAATGCAAATTAGAAATACATCAAGATGCATTTTCATCTATCAAAACGCCAAAAATAACAACTTCGAATTGAGGTAAATGTTATAATATCTGCTAAAATCACAAGTACATATACTCTTTGACCTATCCTGCTTTTAAGAACTTATTCTACATGAGTAAAATAATATCTGCACAAGATTATTCACTACAGTATCGTTTGTTGTTGGAAATATTGGAAACAATGTGAATGTTTGTCAATAGGTGACTAGATTAATTAACTTCTGAATATCCATCCAATCAATATACTTTAAGTGAAAATTCAAGGTATGGAGCAGGGTGTAAAATGTAAAAATATACACATAAAGAATATATTTTTATTTTCATGACATATCTGTTTTTTTTTTAATTTTAATTTTTGCATATCTTTTTTTAAAAAGCAACAAAGTAATAGCAGTGGTTATCTGTCAGAAAATGGTGTGAGAACTGGGTTGACAGAAAACAGGGTAAAAGACTTTTTACCATATATCATTTCATGCATTTGTATTTTGGAATCATGTGACTGTGTTATCTACTAAAATTGAATAAATGAAAATTTTATGTTAAACCTTTGGCAGGCAAAGGAAATATAGGGACAACTGATATTTGTAAAGGAAAGAACACATGGAAAACAATTTCAATGTGTAAAAGAATACAATTTTTCTGGAGTAAAGGTAGTCCTGAATCTTTATATTGAAAGGATACACTGCATTCCAGCAAAATTGTGGTACTGAGCAATAAGCACTGAGGCCTATCTTGATAAAGTTACAGCACTTCAGGACTGAAGAAAGAAACCTAGAAAGAAAGCATACAGGAAAAAATATTAAAAAGGGAAAGACTGGATTTGCCTCAAAATTTTAAACTGCAATTGCTCAGAGACTATAACACCATGAACTATCCTGGTAAACAAGTAAAACAAAGCAAAATGTTGAATGATAAATTTAGGCTACCGAAAGATTGAGAGAAGCCGTGATAAATAAGTGGATTGAGGCAACTTGAAACTAGACTTCTGACCTAAACAGTGGAGGTCAGTGGGGACTATGTCACAGAATGGAATGTAAATGGTATAAATCTTGATGATATAGAAATAATAATATGGCAGAACCTGAAACCTTTGAAAGGTAAAGAGGAGGTAGGAGGAAGAAAGTGTGCACTGATTGCTTGTGTTTCATGGCAGGGAATGAGGGGTCAGTACTGTCCAGAGCTGGTGAACTACAGAACAGAGATATCGATGTGTTACCTAAAGCTGTGAGGATGGCCACATGAAGAATTAAAAGTAAAAATTCAACCCAGGTCTGGTGGTGAAGAGGAAGGAAAGAGTGGAGGACAAAAGGAAGTGTAAGGGAGTATTTTCATAATTTTCTAGAGAATCCGAAGTTGTATTTTAAAGTCATCAAATCAAAAACAGGACCTTACTTCCCTTATTAAAATATATTAAGTTAACCATTAGAACAGTGTACTCGAGTTGGGTCATCAGACCGATGGAATGAGTATTACAGAGGTATCTCAATCAGACCTACTGCATTCTTAGGGTGCAGAGGAATGAGGCTTGGAATCTGTGTTTTCAATAAATTCTCTAGGTCTGAGAAACCCTGCAGTAGAAGAATTAATCTATGAAACAATTGCCAAACTATTAGGAAGAAAACTCACAGTAATAAAGCAAATCATTAGGAAAGAAATGAAGCGATTTAAAAAATACTGTAAAGTAGAATGACAGAATTAAGATCAAACATATATTTTATAGCAATAAGCATAAGGCTAAAGTCACCTTTTAAAAATATATGGTTTATTATTAGGAAGTCTACCACTACAATTAACCATATCAAAAAAGAAAAAAAAACATGGTGCGTAAAAGACATTTGAAAAAATTCAAGCCATATTCTATCATGGTGTAATGAGTTAGAGATTAATATTGGAAAGAAAAATTTAATAATATCTCTGTAAAATTTAAACTTTCAAAATCCATGTTTGAATTAAAGAGAGATTACAGAATTTACAGAAAATAAGCACAAATGGAGATAGAACAGTGTTCAAAGGAAAATCCATAGCTTTAAAATACTAAAATGATGTGAAAAAAATAATTGTTAATATATTACCATTTATGTCAGAAAGTTGGTTAAAAGAAAAAAAACAAATCTGCAAAGCAGAAATAAAGAACTAATAAAAACAAAATCAGAAATTAATGAATTAGGAAACAGAAAAGAGACACTAATAAATCAAAGACTTGGGTTTTTCAGAGAGAATAACAAAGCAATAAATAAATCAATATCACATGGTTTACTAAAGGAGAAAGGCCACAATTGCACAAAATTAGAAATACAGAAGGGGAAGTAACCATAGAAATAGAGGAAATTAAAATAATTATAATGAATATGGATAAATTTGAAAATTTTAGATACAATGGATGATTTCTAGGTAAATATAAATTGATCTAAGAGAAATAGAAATTTAGAAAGCTTCAGGGCTAGCACCAAATAAAGTGTGTGCATGTGTATGTGTGTGTATGTATTTGCTAAACAAATCAATTTGTCAACTTTGTTAAGAGAATTTTTTTCCTTTTTATCTCCTGAATGTATCCTCAGCTTTTTTTTCTGTTAGCACTGAGTAGTCAGGTACAGACTCCTCTGGCATTTCTGTTCTTTTCTTTCGCATGAGAGGACATCTTTTCTCATTGTTTTGCTTAACAGAGTTGGGGGGAGCCCAGTAGAGGCACTCGTTCCCTGTGTCCTTCACTCAGGTTTCTTCTGCCTCAAAGGCCCGCCGGCTTGGGGAGTTAGGACTGAGAGGATAATGAGAAAAGCCTTGGTTTCTAGGTTTGGTTCTGCTACTCCCTCCTAATAATATGTAACATTTGCATTCATTGCTCCGTGGCGTTTTTTGTTTTTTGTTTTAAATCTCTCAACGAAGGGATTTGGACTAGATTCCTGGTTCATATTCTTTTCCCAGGAAGCTGTATCTATCCACAAAATTGGGGGGCTTCACAGTCTTCCCAGATCTCCTCTCCACACCCGGAGAGTTTTTTTTTTTTTTTTTTTTTGGACCTAGGTGAGAGGTGTGGTTGTTGAAAGGATCCCATTCGCCTTTTACACAAACCCTCCCACACCCAATAGTCACTTCCTCCTTCTGCCAAAATAAACTTTATTGCACCAAAAAGAAAAAAAAAAGTCATTTATGTACAATCAGATATAAACTCATCTCTTTTGACTCCTGTGCATATATTTCCTCAGCTCAGGATTAGGGCATAAAAGTCAGGCTGGTATGCCAGACATGCTCTGCCCATGGCAGGGCCAAGGAGAGGATTCTAGAGCCATGCAGTAGACAATTTTAAATTGCTTTATAAGCCTCAGGGACTGCACAGCTTTAAAGTGAACACGAGCCTCAGATGGAATGATTATCATTGTGAAAAGCAGAACAAACTGGTGATTGCAGTTCGACTCTGGAGCTAGACTGCTGTAGTTTACATTTCAGCCCCTTTATTTACTGACTACAAAACCTTAAGCAAGTTACTTAACTTCTCTGTGCCTCAGTTTCCTCATCTGTAAAATGGAGAAAACAGTGGTACCCACTTCATAGGGTTGTTGGGGGGGGGGGCTGCAGTTAAATAAGTACGTTTCTGTGTGGTATGTGTGAAGCTCTTAGAAGAGTGCCGTAGCACAGAGGACGCTCTCCACAAATGTGAACTATAGTGTGTCTGCCTACCAGTTGTGAGGTGTGTTAGCACAGGGATAAACAAACATCACTTGTCTTTAATCTGCTCATTGTGAACCATCTCTCTTCACGTTTTGGTCATGGCCGATGTAGCACCATTCCCTGTGTGAACCTGTGATTGGATCCATTGGTCTGCTGTTAACGAGTAGTTATGAGCCTTGTTGTATGCAGGATGTTTTAGAAGAAGCCTTTTAATTCTAGAATTTCCTTCCTTAATTTGGGGTTGTTGATTAAGCATATCTGATCAGTAGAGGAAGCAGTTAGAGTAAACTAGGGATTAACTTCATTTTAAAAAGGGAATTATTTTTTTCATACTTTCTCCATTTTTGTAAAGTTTTATTTATTATGTATGTGTATATAATCTATGACCTAAGGATAACTACTTTCTTAGAAAAACACAGTAACTGTGTTTCACAGTAAAGTGAAAATATAAAATTATGATTTTAACTATATTCACCATGTATTTTTTTGAGGGGCATTTAAAGTTTAGAGATTATATAAGCATATAAATATCAACTGTCAATTAGAAAACAAAAACAAAAAAATTAACATATACAGTTTCAAGTAAGACATATAGTTTGCTATGTCTTTATCCTCTTTGGTAGAGAGCATTTGGTGATTTACTCATGGTCATAGAGAAAGTGTATCCAAGGAACAATTAAGTTTCAAAATACTGAACTAGCTTACATGGAGCCAATTTTATCTCGAATTTATAAACAGTTGTATAGAAAAGAGTCACATAAAGTATCAAAGGCTGCCTTGGTTGTATATCGAAGATAAAAGCCAAGGTTCTTACATGAAAAGAAATGTTGATTTATGTTGAATTTCAAAGGAAATGATTAGATTATCTGTGTTGCCTAGTTATCACAATTGTCTCATCTGCTCTGACCTTAGTTTATTTTTTTAAAAAACACAGTTAGTGCTTTTCTGGGGAGCCAGAGACTATCTCAATACTATCTCATGTTTATTATTTTTTTACATCAAATTTAATATTTTGAAAATATATAAACCCACCATGACTACTTTCTCTACAGGTTTTATGTTGGGCTGGTGCCATCTGTGGTTTCGAAGCCAAGTGTTCTGTTGGGGCAGAATAATCAAATCAAAGTTAATGGGGTGACCATCTAAGCAGGGCTCTTTGTCATTAAGGTCCACTCTTGTGATAGTAGCACATTATCCTGCTGATTGGATTTGTAGGAAGGCATCCACCTGTGGCCACGTTGGCAGAGAAGAGACTTGCTGTGAGGCAGTCCTGGCCAAGCAGGAGGTAGCTGTCCTGGGTAGCAGATTCTTTTGCTGGAAAGCCAAATCATACAGGACAGCAAGAGCAACATTAGTAGATGGGTGATTCACACATTATTTGGTTGAGTTAGGTCCTAAGCAAAGTAACCAAACGCAGAGGAGTAGAAACTGTATCACTGCAGAGTAATGACAGGTCTTGAGCCGGGGAAAAGCAGGTATATGCTGAGACACTAAGCAGATGGTCCTAGACAAGCTTTCGGTACGTGGAGCCCTTTACCTCCATCTCAGAATGCTTTCCTCTGTTTGGACAAGAGCTATTGTAAGAATTTCCATGTCTGTTGGGGGCACTGAGGCTCTCACAGACTATGGTAAACATGATTTGGCTCACACGCTCTCATAATCAGGCTGACTTGCACTGAAACAGAGAGCGCTCTATAGCAGTGCCAGGCCTCTAGCGGTACCAACTGTTAAATAATAAACAGGCCCTGTTTGTTGGCAGCCTTTTCCCCTCCCGCCAACATGGAGTGCCCATTCTCTAGGTTTACCTGCCTGCATGTGTCCAGACACTCAGAACAGTGTGCGTGGTGTGTGAGGTGGTGGCGGCGTGGAGGCATCAGTCTCCATCTCATCTGCTTAGTTTATCTCCTCCCAGGGCCTCGGGTGAGCTAGCGAGCACGCAGGGCTCTGGCAGCCGGAACAATGGCTATACTGTCATTCTAGATAATGTTACAGGCTTTGCAGAGTGCATTGGCTAATTGTTTTTCTTATGTTCATTTTCCCTTCATGTTACTTCTCTTCCTTTGAATTGGTTGGAGGGAGTGGGGATCAGGAAGGGTGAGAGTGTTTCTGCCAATTTGCGACTTGACTTACGGGAAGTTAACATTGGTGTTCATTGTTTTATTTTAAAAGCAAGATGTGTGTGTGTTTTATTCACATCCATACTGAACCAGACATTCAGTCAATCAACAGAAATATAATGAAGACCCACACGGTACACAGAACCCCACACTAGGTGCTTAAACTTAATTCATTGTGCGTTATTTACTGTGTTACTGAGCAACTGCCTGGGTGAGGCTGAAGTTTTCTCTCAGACTCCGGATACCAAATGTCTGTATAGATCCTGGTTGAGCAGTTCAGTAAAGAGACAACCCAGACACACACACACATTCAGAAGAGACATGGTACCTAGAAGTCCTCTATTTGGTCATAGAGAATTTTTCCCATTTGCTAGTCCCAGGGGTAACAACCTCTGGATAGTCTTAGTTTTCTATTGCTTTTTTGGCCAAAGGAGTTTGGTATGCCATGCAAATGCAATGCTAAAAAATAGACTTTTCTTAATTCCCAGAAACCCTCTTCAACCCCTGACGCCCAGCAAAGCCAGGGAGAAATAGTCTATGATACCAGTCCCTGGGAGGAGGGTTTTCATTGATCAGTGTAAACGAGGCACATTCAAAGTCAGGAAGCCAGGGCCATGTAGTGGTAGAGAAAAGGTAACTATGAAGCAGAAGGAACTGGTTTTTCTCATGAACTAATTCTAAAGACAAGTGCCCCATCTTTCAAATAATGACAGCATCCCTGGAGGAAGTTTCTCCCAGGATGACCACTATGAAAAATAGCCTTTATTAGTGGTCTATGTTATAATACATTTAAAAAATCCAGTCACATCCCTTTATAATGATGGTTCCCATGTGAGCAAGCTGTCCTTTGGCTGGAATACCAAAACCATTTGCTTGAGTGAAATGAAACTTCTTCTACCTCACTAAATCACTAAATATGCTTTCAGCTGTGGGGTAATCATTTGGTTTCTTGGACTAGCATAGTTTTTAGATCCAGAATACATATTTGAATTAAGAACTCTGGTAATAGCTCAGAGGGTATTCAGAAAGTTAGGGTAGTAATTCTGTATTCAACCTAATTTTTCCTGTGTTCATGCCTCAATGATGTGTAGTGGGTACATTTGTGGTATTCTTTTCCTTTTATGAGAAATGCAAAACCCTATCTTCTCATTATCTTTTAAGAAAGATTTAGCTAATTTATAGTGTCAAAAGTGGTTTAAAAAATTCAGACAGTAATGAATTCACTCAGAATGGTTCACAAATACCTGGTGGTAATATTGATAGGGAGACACTCATTTAAAAAACAACCAGCACTGGGTTATCTGGGTGGCTCAGTCATTTAAGTGTTTGCCTTTGGTTCAGGTCATGATCGCAGGGTCCTGGGATTGAGCCCTGCGTCGGGCTCCTGGCTCAGTGGGAGCCTGCTTCTCCCTCTCACTATGCCCACCACTCCCTCTGCTCGTGCTCTCTCTCTCTCTCTCTCTCTCTCTCTCTATCAAATAAGTAAATAAAATCTTTTAAAAAAAGAAAAAAAAAGCAACCAGCACTGTATAACAAGATAATTAATTTGTATTTGTTATTAGTCTCCTATTGGATCCATATCCCCTTGCCACTGAGTTCTCAAAGGTTTAATCCAAAGGGACTCCCTGATTAATTATCCTTCATGCAACAGATTTTGCCCATGTCCACTAGGCCTTCTTCTGACAAGCAGGCTTCAGTGCTCCCTCCAGAATACTACCTGGATGGGCTCTGTCAGAGCTCTCATTTCTCCCCACATTAAGCTGCTTGCAGCTACTAGCATCCTCAAGCTCATCTACACTCTTGAATTTGATCTGTTGTTGAAGGAAAAGCAGATACCCAAAGTTTTTAGAATTATGTCTAAAATGGATACTATATAGACTCTGAGTGAGGGTGTGAGGAGCTCTCTTAGGAGTCAAGCTCATGAGTGTGGTAAGTTCTGTTGATTGCCTGACCATTTTCTCTCCTGTGTTCCAGTGAGTTCAGTTTTGATTTCAAATACACTCATACTGTATTAGCATGTATAGTTGCACCTATAAAACCTATTATATGCTATATAATATGTATGCCTATAACATTGTGTATTTATCTGTCTACCTATTTACATCTCCTCTAATTGTTCTTAGTTATTTAGATGCTAAAATTTATGAAAAGAAGCCCTTGGTGGGGGTGCAGCGCAGGGAGTGTATCTATTTAAGCACCACATATCTGGAAGTCCTCCAGGTGCTTATTCAAGATTCCACCAGATTTCATATGGTCAAGACGTGTAATTGAAGACCAATATAGTACATTACCTTACTACTTATTAGAAAACACTTTATTGCCTACTGTAGTGTTTTGCATAATATAAGAATGTTTTGGTGTATTTAATAAAAATATGTATATAGTTAGAGTTGACTCTGGTTGTTGGGAAAATGGGATTGCTGGAACAGCACTTAAATAAAACGAATAGTACTGACCTACTTAGAAAAATTAATTATGAAAGAAAAAATAATGGATTATAGTTGCAGATAATGGTTTTGGGGACGCTGCTGGTTGAAATCCATCCTGAGGCTTATTTATAATTGGCACAATTAGAGTTTTTGAGAATTCAGCAGCTTTGATTTATTTACAGGGATTAATATAGTATTTGAGTTATTGAGGAGGTGGAGAATGGAAATGGGTAGGGAACTTTTCTGCTTTACATTGAAGTTCTACAGAATTTCAAATTAATATTTTGGGAGAGAAAGAATTATCTCCAGGAAAACCACCAGGTTCTTTAACTGAGAGAACTTAATACATTTGGGTCTTTATATCAATACAATTTTATACTGGATCAGATAACAAAAATTGAACATGACTTTGCACTTAAGACTACTTTATTTTCTATGGGGCCTACAAACTAAGTGTCCACAATTACATTTCACTCCTTGAAATTTTTATTTATTCATCAAATATTTATTGAATACCTACTGTGTATTCAGGTACCATTCTAGATACTTGGGATCCAGCAGTGAAAAGATGAAGTATATTAGGAGTTGATAAGTGCATGACCCATTTACTCATGATCCATAAAAGAATAAATTGGACTTTATCAAAATTAAAAACTTCTGCTCTTTGAAAAAATTATTAAGAGAAGGAAAGGCAAGCCGCAGACTGTAGGATTACATTTGCAAAGAATATATCTGATGAAGGATTTGTATCCAGAAAATATGAAGAACTTTCAAAACTCAAAACTTCAGGGAGAGAGTGGGTATGACTTGTTAATTCCTGTATCCACAAAGTATCTGGCTTACTAGCTAATTGTTGAGTGAATGAATAAATGTCCTTAGAGAAGAAAAGGTAGAGATGGAGAAGGTAGGGAACTCCAAGTGCCAAGAAACAGTTCTCCCACTTTGTAGTTTGCCTCGGGTTAGCCTTCTGTCCCAAGAGCAGTTCCAAATGGAGAGCTTCGTGATGTGATCTGTGCATAAAGCTTAACACTTTCAGAATCGACACCTATGCTATTGCCACGCTGACACTAAGGGAAGAAGCCGTAAGCCACTGATGCTTGGAAGTAGAGTAGTGTCATGGAAAGAAATTGAAACTGAAAAAAAGAGGCCCTACTTCCAGTCTTAACATTGGCATACGATGACCTCAGGTCCAACCTCTTGGAACCTAGATTCTGATATAATAAAGAGTTATACTGCCTGCCCTGCTTCTTCCATAGTCTTGTTTGAGAGCCAAAAGTGAGAATGGATGTAAGAGCAAGTGTTGAAATGCTATGGGAAGGTAAGGGTTTGTTATGAAGGGTGACAAGGTCCCATAAAGGCAATCTTACTTAACCACTGCATTATTAAAAATTGATGTTCTCAGGACTCTCTCTTAGGCTCTCTCTTCTCTCTGGACAGTCCTCCTGGTCAATCTCATTAACTTCCATAGCTTTGATTAGTATCTTTATATAGATGACCACCACATTTTTCTCTCCAGTTCAGACTTCTCTCTGAGCCCTACTAATGCTTCCTCCTAAGTGTTCTTTAAATCTGTTCCCTCCTCTCCATACCAAAGCTACCATGCTGATCTACAATATCATCTTTCTCACCAAAATTATTGCAACATTCTCCTGATTTCCTTAATATTAATCTTAATACGCTGGTTCCTGTCTCTGGTTCTAGCCTGACTCAGATAGCCTTTTCTCTAGCATTCTATGCTCCAGTCATGCAGAACTTCTTCTGGTGTCTTCAGTGCACTCTCATTTCTGGCCTTTGCTTATGTCCTTTCCCTTGTTTGGAATATCCTCCATTCCTCCCTTCTTTCCCCTTCTCTGCTCAGATACACTAAAATAACTTAGCAAATCTCAACTCTAAATCTCATTTTCTCTGGGATGCTTTCTCTAATTCCCCAACTAATTAGAATTGCCTTACATTGTACTCCTATAATTCATGCTTTATTTTTATTGATTTTTTTGCCTAGATCCTAACCTTTAAGATAGGGAATAGTAATCTCCTTCAAGGTTGTGTCTATGGTGCCTAACACAATGCCTGGTATTGATTAGGCATTTAATAAATATTTGTTGAGTGAATGAATGAGTACATGAGTATATAAATAAGTAAATTTAATAGGCACAAATAATGTTACGTCTAATCCATTACATTTTTCACTTTAATTTTTTATTTTTTATAATATTTGCCCAGTTTGTCCCTAGAAAAGTAAAAGCAAACAAACCAGCATTTCTTGAAAATTTGTTTCACTTTATTATATGTATTTTGAATGGATCTCACTAGTCTCAATTTTCTGGTATTAAGGGTTATTCCAGAATATGAAATACCTGAACTACATGATTCCTATCCTTTTCCCTAGAAAAATTATTGTTAGAACTCCTTTTATTTATTTTTTTTATCTGCCTTAATGTTAGGGATAACTGAAGGTGTCCATGATTGGTACAAATTTGACAACTTTGTCCAAGAGACTATTATGCTGTTATCAATTTTCTTAGACTAACATTTAGGAAAATTCTATTATCACAGTCTTTGCCTCTATATCTGGCTGACTTAAGCCCCGGCTAGATGGAAACATTTTTCAATAATACTCTGGCATTGCTTTCTGTTATTTGTCTATAAGAGTCTAGGGAGGATATTAAAGATGAGACAGTGAGGAACCTGACAGAATATGGTTCCACTGACAACCGAGGAGGTTGCTTAAAATGGCATAGTCAGTTTGCAGTAAAGGTTCGTTAAGACATTTGGTATCGCACAACCAGTTTCCACATTAATAAATCCCTTATGCTTTAATTAATACCGTGCTAAAATGTTGATTCTCAAGAAAAACAACAGTTCTTAACTTTTATAGGTATCTGACACACTTTTCAATTTATTATTAACAGGTTAATTGAATATTGAATATTGAGCAGAATAATATTGTGCTGTCAGAATGCCTCCAGTGAGCGAGGCACTTTACATACCTCCATATCTCACAGTGATCCTACAATGAGAACTTATCATTTTACTAATGAGGATCCTGAAGATCAAAGATATAAAGTAACTTTTTTTTAAGCTTTTATTTATTTATTTGACAGAGATAGAGACAGACAGCGAGAGAGGGAACACAAGCAGGGGGAGTGGGAGAGGAAGAAGCAGGCTCATAGCGGAGGAGCCTCATGTGGGGCTTGATCCCATAACGCAATGATCACACCCTGAGCCGAAGGCAGACGCTTAACGACTGCGCCACCCAGGTGCCCCAAAGATATAAAGTAACTTGCTTTTAATATCACACAACTCACATAAAGGAAACCCAGGTTTAAATCTGAATCTATCTTGCTTAAATATTTTTTCTACTCCATTTCATTACCTCTCTGTGAAACAATGACTTGTTCTGGGTATGTTAGTTTACCAGGGTTGCTGTAGGAAATTGCCACAGACCTGATGGCTTAGAACAACAGAAATATTCTCACAGTTCTGGAACCCAGAAATCACAAATATGAAATCAACAAATCACCAGGGCTGCAACGCCTCCAAAAACTCTAGGGGAGACTCCTTCCTTGCTCTTCCAGCTTCTGGTGGCTCCAGCTCTTCCTTGGCTTGTGGCTGCATAACTACAGTCTCTGCCTCCATCTTCACATGGCCTTCTCCTCTATGTCTATGTTATCTCTTCCTCTGTCTTTTATAAGGACTTGTCCTTATAATTAGGTCCTATCTGGATAATCCAGAGTGATCTCATCTAGAGATCCTTAACATAGTTAGATCTGCAAAGACCCTTTTTTCAAATAAGATCACATTCACAAGTTTGGGGGATTAAGATGTAGATGTATCTTTTATTTATTTATTTTTTTAAAGATTATTTATTTATTTATTTATTTGACAGAGAGAGAGAGCCAGCGAGAGAGGGAACACAAGCAGGGGTAATGAGAGAGGAAGAGGCAGGCTCCCAGCGGAGGAGCCTGATGTGGGGCTTGATCCCAGGACCCCAGGATCACGCCCTGAGCCGAAGGTAGACGCTTAATGACTGCGCCACCCAGGCACCCCTAGAGGTATCTTTTAAGTAGCCATCATTCAACCTAATATACTGGGTATTGTAGGAACTGTTTTGCTCTCAGAACAGAAGATATATCCTTGGAATATTTACTAGTCAAAATGCAGAAAGCTAAATTTCACTTATATATACAGATATTTGCAAATGGCTAGTTGATGCTGATTTTCCATCAAGACCAGCAGAATAGTGAGTGTCTCTCTCTCACTACTAGGACAAGAATGATAACATCTGACAGGATGCTGTTTATGCTTTTGGAGGGGCTTCACTAAAGCTGTGACCCATCTTGCCTATTTGGTTGCAAATGGAGACCTCAATAAATATGTTGAAAGACATCTAGTTTCCCTCCCTGATGCCAATCTCAAATCTATATACCATCATCGTCTATTTTGGTACATCTTCTATGAATTTCTCCAACTACTTAATCTTTTATTCTCTACTACCTTTCAAGGTAGGCATTCTTTAAAATATGGAATAGCATTTCATCTTCTGACCCTATTTGTGCTTCCCCAAACTTAAAGTTTGTCCTCTAGTGTTAATATTCTGGGATTTCATAAATAATTCTGTGCTTACCGTCTTTATAACTTTTATAACCCATTATGTAATAGATCAGGGTTCAGTGCCCTTCCTTTAACTTTTCAGAAAGTTCAACCCCAGGTCATACTGTGGATATTCCAATTCCAAAGCTGCACACGTCCATCTTCATTTAAGCTTTCATGGGTTGTTCAGACTGGAAATGAGTCATTACACATGTTCAAAGATGTCTTAATTTTACATAAAAATGGAAAAACCTTTCTAGCTTGTTTTCAGCATGCTTTATTAAGCTTTTTGACCACAGGTTCATATTAAGCTACTATTTCAAAGTGATTCATAGACTCTTTTTTGAGTTGTATCTAATGTCTCAAACACCATCATCTTAAAAATACAACTTGTGTTATTTTCTCCCAAAATGTTTGGCTTGCATTTATTCTCATTAAAAATAATAGCCAACAAACAACAACAACAACAAAAAGAATAATAGCCAACATTTATCCAATGTATTTGATTTGTGAGGCTCTATATTAAACATTCCATATGAACTACCTCATTAAAGCTCCAACAAGATGGTAGAACTACTTCCTATATTTTACAAATGAAGAAACTGAGGCTGTATTGCTGCTACTTTTTGCCATTCACACAACCTAATCTTCCTACTGGTTATCTCTTTGGTTTGAATGGTTTGAATGCCACTACTTTGAGTAAGATTTTATCTACTCCTTCTCTTTTTGATCATTGGCATAATGTTGAATTAGGATAGGTTCAAGTACTAATCCATGGGAAAATCATTTATTATTCATTCATTCACTAAATTTCAGGAACTGTTCTGCACACTGAGAATATAGTGGTAAGCAGTGCTTCTAAGATGACCCCCAGTGATCTCCATATCCTATGTCCCACCTTTTTGTGTAATTCCCTATCCTTTAGTATTGACTAGATCTAGTGACTCGTTTCTAAAGGGACAAAAGCGATAGGCTGTCACTTCCAAGATTAAGTTAAAAAAAAGACTGTGGCTTTCATCTTGGGTACTTCTTTCATACTCTCTTGGGTCGTTTTCTCTGGGAAAAGCCAAATGCCTTGTCATGAGGCAGCTCTGCAGGTAAACCCAATTGGCAAGGGATCAAGCCCTGCTAGGAACCAAGTGAATGAATTTGGAATTGGATCTTCCATTCTAGTTCAGATGAAACCATAGGCATGCTTGAGTTTGATCACACCCTAATGAGGGACTTTGACCCGGAGGCTTTGACCTAGACTTACCCAGGCTGCTCCCAGATTCCTGACTCACAAAAGCTATGAGATAATAAATGTTTGGGTTTTTTTAGCTACAAAGTTTAGGATAAGTTCTTCCATCGTAATAGATAATTAATATAGCAATATGGCTAAGAACCTTACTCTCATGGACCTTAGACTATAACAGAGGCTACACACACATGCAAACATACACACAATGTGTGAGTGAAGATGATAGTAGTTATTCCAAGAGGAAAATAAATTGGGAGTGCTTTGGATATCGTGGTCAAGGAAAGAAAGATCTCTTTGTGAAGGTAACATTTTAGCTGAAGGTAATGAGAAGGTATCAGTCAGGTGAAGATATAGGGGCAGGATAGTCCTGCTAGAGGAGATAGCTAGAGTAGGAATAGTAGGAATAGGCTTGGCTTGTGTGAGGGACAGAATGGGCCACTGAGGCAGAAGCACGGTAAATAAAAGAAGAGTGGTAGGAGATGACATCAGACAGGTGCGCAGGAAAGATAATGGAAGGATTTACTGATCATCATTTTGATTTTGAATTTCATTCTTATTGCAACATATATACATTGTGGATTTTGTATAAGGGAATAATATGATCTGTTTTTCATTTTAAGCTCACTCTGGCTTCTGTTTAGAAAATAGATTTTAAGAGGCAAGAATGGAAGCAGAGAAATCAATTAGGATATCAAATAAGAGATAATCGTGATTTAAGTTGGTCATAGCAGAGATGAGAAATGGTTGGGTTTGGAGTGTAGTTTTGGGGTTGAGTTAATGGTGATTATTGGTGGATTAGATATGTAAGGTCAGGCAAAAGGAATTCCAAGGCTTCTAATGTCTGGCCTGATCAACTGGATGGATGGTCGCACCTTTCACTGAGGAAGTACAGTTTGATTGGAGGTGGTACTATGAAATCAGGAGTTTGGTTTTGTATGTGTTATGTGGAACTAGCAGGAGAAGTGCTCATTAATCTCTATTTTGTTCTTTAAGCCAGTTTCTTACTCTGGAAAGCCACCTCTAACATTCCATAGTATCTTTATTCCTCCTAAGTTTTGTTTTTCTTTTATAGTCTATGTGGTTGAATTTTGTCATAGGCTATTTGAATGCTTATGTAGCATACACTGACTCCATCCTTTCAATACAGTGAGTTAATCAGCCGTAATTTCTCTATAAGTGCTACAAAATCCACTGAGGAAAAAAATCAATGCAGTATTTTGGTTATAATGTATCATAACATAAATACCACATTACATAAATATTACATAACATAAATATCAAATACAAGTCAGTGATGTCTCCTTGATCCAGACTTTGTTATAGCTTCTAATCATGCCTTTCCCTATTCATTAGTGATTTCTTCATGCCACCCCACTCACCTTAAAAATTTGTCACATCTTTGCTAAAACTTCCATAAACGCAGTGGGGGATTTGAGTGGATCATTTTTCCCTTCCTCTACAAATTCTATAATAACTACAGTTACATACATACATTTGGCCCATAAGACAAAGTGATCCAAAAACTCCAGAGGAAATGCTAACAATGCCAACAGTAATGAGAAAGTGAATAACTATAAAACTCAGTGTCTTACAGAATTTTAAAAAAAGAAAAAAAAGCTAAATTTCATCCAGGCTATTTGAACATCAGTGCCCTGCATGAAGAGTTAGCAAAAATGTCTTTAGGTATCTTTGTGCTGCCAAATATGGAGTGATTCTCTAGCATGCTGGGAAATTTAGAATTGACTCTCAGATACTAAAATATGAAACTGAGGGGCATAGTCTTGATCTGCTAATTCTGAGCCAATGTATTATAACTGCTGTGCATTGTAAGATACTAGTATGAACTGGTATATTATAAAATTAAATTGTATTGTATAGTACATTGCATTGTTCCATCAGATTTTGATATCCTCACTTTAAATAATTCATGGGAAGAAATGATCACTTCATAATGCCACAAACTCACAGCAGGCAAAACTAATTTTACACAATATGAAAACAGATTTTATTTATTTAAAAGGAATATTAAAAAAACACAACAACAACTTTTTTGACACCAGCTGCTGAGAAATAAATAGAATACTTTATGACAAAAAAATCTAAATCTATAAAAACTGCTCCTGGGAGACCAAGTTGGGAATTGTGAAGATACATTTAAATGCCCTGGTCAATGCTATAAGCCTTATTTTGAGGAAAAGGAACTCTTCCATCTTGCTCACTCCCTGGGGGAATAAAGTGGTATTGGGAGAAAATTAGCTTTACAAAAACCCTCCTGACACCTACAACATAATGCCAAGGAAATGGCAAGCTTTAGTTGTCACTCCAAGGATAACCTCCCCTCCCCCATTAGGTCCGAATAAACATCTATAGGTAAACGGTAACTAGCGTCCTTAACTACAAACTAGAAATTACTGCTTAGCTTTGTCGAAACCAGATCTTAACTGGAAATGGAAAGAATATTTTGGAGTGACCACAATAATTTTCCTCTCACTGTGACTTTAAGAGTAGAATGAGAAAGTAAGGTGAAAATATAAGACTATTTTCTTTGAGAGAGTTTATTAGATGGACATTTTTATATACAAATATCATACGTTTTTACACAGTAAAAAATATGGGCTTGCTGTTCAATTTGATAATAACTCCATATCTGACTCTATCAGACACTGACTTCAGACAAAGAACGGGACCCATGCCATGGGTGGGTCTGGGTTTAATCTCAGAAGCGTGAGGGTCCAGGCATCCTGGCGGTGTGCAGCCCTCTTCCCTGAAGGTTCAGAGAGACAAGTATGCAGAGGGGCAAGGGTTGGAGTGAAGGAGCTAAGAGATGGGCGAAAGAGAGAAAGATGAGAACAAAGTCAAAAAGAATCAGCTATGTCAGCACCAAAGCAATGATAATACATTCTTTTGGTAATATAAACATTGTTTATTGAATTTTTACTTTTAAAAAGTGTTTAACTGAAAAACTCTTGTTGACAGTGGGAATGTAAATCTGAGGCTAAGAGACTGACTCACCAGCAGAAGTTTATTATTATCTCTGATAACAGTTGAATTCCAGTCTTCTTTGTGTACTGTAAAACGGGGCAGATCTGTATATCCATGGCGTCATAGGCACCCTTAATGAAGGGCTTGTTTCTGGTTTTGTTATAAGTTTCCTCCTTGAGGGGTTATAAGTCAGGAGTTAGAAATTTATTTGAGATTTCTGAGGGTTACAAATGTGAAAGGATGCAAATTTGGTGCTATTTTTCCTTAAGTCTTCAAGATTTAAAATACTTTACAATGTAGCTGAGTTTTAAAATGTTTAATAGGTGTTACCAAACTCTGAGGGGATAGTGTTTTTAATACCTTTCTGTATTTTCAAGGGGCAATAGTTATACAGGGATAATGGGTTTCCTTTATCTTTAGTATGTCAGTGCAGTCTAAAATACACATTAACAATGCTGCTTCGGGAATAATAGGAAGAGCACTGAGATTCCAATGATCTAAGTTCAAAGTCTGGTTTCATTCTACTTGCCGGTTGTTGGCCTTATGCAACTCATTTTAACCTTCTGTGCCTTATTTTTTCTTTTTATCTGTCAAGTGGGGTTAACAATACCTATCTATAAGGGTCTTTAACCATTCAGTGAAATAATGAAGTTCTAGAAGGGAAGCTTAAAGTGCTATGATAATGTTGATTTAAACTTTTTGACGAATATTATATAAATTCTATTTCTAAAGGCAGCAGTGTTGCATTTTAAGGGATGGCTTTGTACATATGTAATGCAATATATGTAAAAATGACTCTGTTTCTGCTGAGCATTCTGCTAAAGCATCATCAGTTATCATGGAAACATTAACCAAAACAAAGCTGGTATAGCAAAATTAGTATTAGACAAACTGAGTAATATTGTAATGATTTTTTTGGTGAATGTATATATGTCAGACTATTTTCTTATGTATAGAAAGAAATAAAACCAGAAATTCCAAAATCTCTAATTTCATTTCTTTGATTTTTCTAACATTTCTACTTCACAGAATATAAAGTTCAGATCCTTTTTACTAAAATCTTTACTTCAGCTTCAAGCTTTTCTTCACAATTCAAGGGCTACAGATAGAATGAGACTTAAACATTATTTAAGCAGAATTATTTAAAGGCCATATTAGTGTTACAAAATTGTAGATATCCTGAAATAAGTTGTCACCTTTCTACCTGCTCAAGCAGGTGCTATAAGTCAGTTATCAAAACAGAACACACATACACACACACACACACACACACACACACACACACACACACACACACAAACAGATAACCAAACAAAACAGAATGCTGGCCTAAAATATTCATCTGTTTTATGTAGGAACAAGAATGGTCATACCTAAGTGGGGCAGGGTAGTGTAATACATGGATTTAGTATTTAAGATTTGAAACATCATTGCTGTCCATGCAATTAAGAACACTTAATTAAACTTAATTATTCACTTTGAACATAGATAATTTTAGAAATAGGAAAGATACTGTTTCATAACTTTTAGGAATACAGTGATGTTTTTATTGATAGAAGAATGCATTATGCTTAGTTACAAAATGTCAAAGATTTTGCCACTTGTGAATTTGGGGTTGTTGCCCTTTGCCACCTTTTGGAATTTACTTTGATCGACTAGATTGTCACACTCTTTGAAAGACAATTGATTTGATATTGACACCTGTCATCATGCCTTCATTAGAGATAAACAATAAGTTATGTGAGTAGCACTGGTACATTCAGCCGTAACAAAATTAGCTGAACATTATGTATATTATAGAATGAAGTGATTTTGGGGAGGGAAGAAGTTGTCCAAACTGGATGCACTTTTGTGGAAAAGAACACTAATGACTGTGTATTAGTTTGGCATTCCTACCAAACCTGGGATTGTGTTTATCCAAGGGGCTGCTCTGAGATTCAGCAAAATGACTGAGAGTGGACTGGGCCAGGTGGGGCAGAGAGAGGTCAGGATTCTGCTGACCTGGCAGAACAGGGTTTCAGGTTATCACCTCCAAAATAACATTAAATCCCTTTCTATGCAATTATAACATCTTTCATTTTCCAGGAGACCCGTCTATAGAATCTAAGAGGCTTATTCTCTTTCATGGAAATACTGCAGTTAAGCTGCTTGAAATCTCAACAGATTAATATAAATGTTCAGATAAAAAGTTAGTATTTTAATGGTAGTTTTCAGACATAATTAGTAATGAAATTTAAGCAGGGCCTGGGAGAATAGAACTGTACAATCCTAGGGAAAAAAATCATATTCTTTTAGAGGTAGAAGGGTAGTCCTATTCCTCTGTGTAAAAGATGAGGTGGGTAAATGACTAGACCAAGATCTTTAACTTGGAGTATATGGAAGAGCTAGAACTAGAAGCAGGTCTCTGGTCTCTAGTTGAGTGCATATTCTAGTAGAGCTTGACTTTTTTTATATCTGGACAATAAAGTCAATATCATAGAATGATATTGGCCATATATTTTTTCTAGGCAATTAAGTGTTCACCCACTCTTATAGCATGAATAATAATAGCAGACATTTACAGAACTTACAACCTGCTAAGAAGGACCCTAATTGTTTTACTTACAGTCTCTCACTTAAATCTTCATAAGAGACTTATAAAGTGGGTACCATTGCTATTTTCATTTCATAACTGAAGAAGGAAACTGAAGCACAGGACATTGAGTAAATTCAGCAAGGAAACAGACCCATTAAGTGGTAAAGCTTGGGTTGGAACCCAGGCAGTCTGGGTACCAGAGCTTCTGCCCTTAACCACTGTGCTATGCAGCCTCCCAGGCATTTATTAGTTACATGCCTGTTTAGAAATAGCATGGATAAGTTCTCACTCTCTAGAAGAACCAGTTTCAAGAAAGAATAGAATATATGTGAACAGCAGACATAACCATTATATAAAATAAAGGGTTTGAAGAACTGGAGAATTTTACTTACAAAAGAAGAAACCATAGGAACAATGTGATAGCTATGGGGAAATGGGATTCTAACCATTTTCAATGACAACAGAGCAAAGCTAGGGCCAATGGGTGGGAATTATAAGGAGACAGGTTCTGGCTCAATAAAGCAGGGCAGCAATCAGAATAAGCAGCCTTGGTAGTGAGTCCCCTCTCTGTGTATACAGGCTGCATGTCTGGTTCCTCTTGCTATAGACAAGCTTGCTGCACTGGGATAGTACATCAGAGTACAGTTATGCTCAGTTAAGTGAGAGGTCAGGGGCGACATTAAATTTCATCAGAAACAATGTTGTAAAGAATGTAAGGGCCAGAGCTCTAGATGGATCTGGCATTGAATTCTGGCAGCAACATTTTAATAGGTGCATGAACTTAGTCAAATTATTTAACTAAGTACTATGAATCTAACTTTCCTGAATCCCCATTTCCTCATCTATAATTGAGAAATTGTATTAATCTCCTAGACTTGTGGTGAGGAGGAGTAAATCAGATCATTACATAAAATGCTTAGCACTGTGCCAGGCACATAGTAAGTGCTCAGAGTGAGAGATTCATTACATTTTTCAAAGATGAACTACAGTGCTAATTACTCTTTCATATGGAAAAGGAAGCTTGGCCTAGCAGGTAATAAGTGGTACGACTTCATGGCCACCAGTCTTTCACTGCCTTTGGATAAGGGGCCATGGACTCTGGAACGTGAAAAGTGCTCATAAAGGAAGCTTTGTAATACGACTTATTTTGAATGCAGTAGAGCAGCTTATGATTTAAAAGCATCCTGTGGTGAATGCTTTTATAATGTGAATAATCACCTCCTAATTTATCTCTTTGGTAAGTTCAGAATTTGGCTTATTGAGTCTTCTTAAAGCAAAGAGTACACCTGCACTCTTCTGCCCACAAGGTAGCAGGATTTTCATGCTGGGCTGACTTTCGGGGAAATAGGGGTGCCTCCAGGATTCAGAAAGGCATAGGCCGGGTAACTGCTAAAACATACTGAGGGTGCTGTAGTCAGGGAGAACATTAATTGTACTTTATGATGCATACATTTTTAATGAGCATGCAAGCTCATATAGGTCAGCTGACCACTGGACTGTTGCACATAGGGATGTTGCCTAAATTGAAGAGTTGGGTACTTAAAAATAATTTCCCCCATACTCTTTTTCTTCCTCTGAAATTTCAGTGGAAGTCAACATGAAATTACGATATGATACATAGACCTTTGGGAAAAACTAAACAGCATTGGCAGACTGTGCAATAGAAAGATCACCGGGTTAGGCTCTCTGAGTAAGACCTGCCATGTACTAACTGCATGGCGTGGGATAGGATGCCACTTATTTGTCCTGTGTCTTAGTGTCCTAGCTGTAAAATAATCAGGTTAGACTTAGATCTGCTGTGTAACATCTAACTAAACATTTTAGTGCATCTGATTCATAAAATGAGGTGGAACTATTTTGTTTCTTTCCAATAGAAAGACTAGAATAGGAAATCATAGAAAGAACACTTATGAATAGTTAAGAGGTTTTCTTATTGCCAATCAGCAATACTTGTCACTCTGCCTCAGCTTGAACCCTCTTTTGCAGATGTGAAGATTTATAAGACATTTTATTTTGCTATGATATAGAAATGAATACGAACGTGGGCAAACTCAAACCAAATAAGTCTTTTCTCCCATCAGCCAGCAAACATTGACCTGTGTTTGGAGAAACTTGAATGTATTTGAGAGAAAATGACCTCACTCACAAATTAATTACATCTAGGGTTAAAATAATTATGTCTTTTCATTAATTCCCTTTATTTTCACAGTATTCATGGAATTTTGCCAATTCTTTATAGAGTGCTTTAAACTCATTTATAACTAACTTGGATGAAGCATACTTTGAATATATACTGGGGACTCTATCCTCTGCAAGTTGAGTGGAGGAATACCATGCATCAGATGGTCATGCTTAAACTATCTGGTGCTTCTCAAAGAGGGCCCCTTAAAAGCTCAGAATCCACTTGGAATTTTCCTAACTTTTTATGCTGGTTGCAATCCATGCAGAATGTTGAAAGGAGCCAGAATTCATAAATGGCACTGACTTATCTTTCATCAAATGAGAATTTAAAGCACATTTCTATATAGATTCATGCATTAAAAAGGGCTACTATTCAGCCCTGAATTTCTTATTTGTCAGAAGCTTCAAGCCAATTTTTGAGAGATACTGTTAAGCTTAATTCAATTAAAGAATAATGAGACTTCAAATATAACCAGATTGAAAATGCAGACAAAGCCTTAGTAGTCCATAATCATCTTCGGAATGATCTAAAGATGCTAAAATCACCAAGATTGTAAGCATGTGTGATGAGAGGTCATCATGATGCTGGGCATAATGGCCAGTGACCATCAGTGGTTCAGAACTCTTTACGTTCCAAAGGTGAAGAAGAATTTTACTTAGACTTCCATTTTGATTCTTAAGAGGAATATTGCCATGTATGGCTATAGGCCATTGCCAACTTTTTAATGTGTAGGCAAAAAACCTGCTCAGTCTTCCTAATAAATAAGAAATAAACATTAAAAGTTAATCACAGAAAACAATTTCCATGTTCCATTTTCTCTTAAGAATGTAGCAGAAACAGGAAGCATGTAGAAAGAAGCTATCATCAGGAATAATTAGAATAAGTCATTTAATATAAATTCAAGAAAGGTGAAAACTATAGTTATAGAAAATTGTCTAACATATGGGGTAGAGATTAAGATTTAATTATATGACATCTGATCAGGAATATACTACAGAAATTTCTGTGTGCAGTCAAAGATACAGACATTTATTGAGTACTTATTCAATGTTCAATATTTAATGTTGTGATTAATATAGATAATAAATACATAAATAGTTGCCTCAGATTGATTCTATTTGACAGTAAGATTACATCTACAGGTCCTATATAATAATGAAAATCCTTTCAGTAGATATATAAATTATCAACCAATTACAAGATCAAAATCGTGTTTGCGAAAATACATTTGCAAAAATAGCTTCATCAGTTAACCCCATTTAAGCTCATTTTGATTTCTCAGGAAGTTTCTGTAGTTACGTAATTAGAATGCAGATTTTTGAAGACCTCTGAGATCTCTTGTGGGTCTTACATTTGTGAAGCCTACAAGTTTAATACCAGTAGAAACAGTCAATTTCAAAGGAAAATAAGAACCAGGCTTGAGATTTGCTTGAGATATCCTTACATCTATATTGAAGTATTGGATATGGGTTCCATGATGGAGTTCAACTTATGCTAAGGCAGAACATTTTCTAAGCAATACTTGGTTTTCTTATTGGAGAACTGACAACTCATAAAAGCCCAAGAGCACCCTCTAGTGAAATTTCTGGAGTAGACCTAAGGGGTTTGCTCTTGACCTCAGCTCTCCTTTAAAATGACCTTTGATCACCCACAATATAGAAACTGGATTTCTACTATCTGATTTTATCTTCAAACAACTTCAAACAATTTCCATATTACAACAAAAGAGGTATGCTTGTCAAGTACTTCTAGTGGTAGAAATGCTTAAACGCTAGAACCTAATATTCGATGTTCCCATGATTTTTTTGATTTTACTTACAATACCAGCCTGATGCTCATGACTTCTCTTATAGTCATATGTTAAAATAGTTTCTGGAACAAATACAACTAAATGAATAGTGGGAAGCATGAAAAATGGTACTGAATGATAATACTCCTGCCCCTACCTCCACCTGTCTTATGCTTGCCACTCTTGGTTCGGATACACTATATCCAGGAACTTCTTTAGTACTTGGCATATTAGAGGTCAAGGGGAGCAGGCTGAGATAGTAAGTAGAGGTCAAAAATTATAGGAGAGGTCAAGAAGATTAAGTCCAAGTATTCATGCACTTCTGAGTTTTTATATTATCTGATTACTGCCAAGATATATTTTTGCTTAAATCTTGAGCAGGAATGAAAATGACATACCCCACAATGCTCAGGATAGCACCTTATTATATCAGAGCTGCAGTTAGAGAGATGATTACAAAGCAGGCCCAATCTTTGCTGTAAATTAGTTAAAGCTGTGAATATAATACAACTCATTTACATTAATAACTGTTATGTAATAAATGAAACAAAGCAAATCACTACTTGGTTTTGTAGATAGCATGCTATAGAATGCTATTGTTGGAAAGAAACTTTGAGATCAGAATCTCCCCATATTAGGAAAAAAAAAGCAAAACCAAATGGATGCACTTAAATGTTAAGTAACTTGCCCAAAATTATACAATCTGATAGTGGCAGCTTCAGGACTAAAATATAGGTCCCTTGTGCCCATTCTAGTGTTCATTATGCTGTAAGAATCCACTTATTAAAGAGCTTACAATGTAATTTCAAACCATTTCATTCTCATTGGTTATTGGTTTTTATGACTCTAATAATTTATAGATATGTCTGCACACTGATAGTGAGAAAAAGTGTGTTCCTTCTAATTTCATCCTTTTTCTATCTCTATGTATGGAAGAATAAGTTACTCTTTCGGTTACTATTGGGAAGAATACAAAAACATAATCATTAGATATGACTGATATTATTCTTGAAACATGGTGCCATGCTGTGTTAACTTTGCACAGTGAAAAGAAAAAAATGGCGGGGGGCGGGGACCTGGGTGGCTCAGTCGGTTAAGCATCTGCCTTCGGCTCAGGTCATGATCCCAGGGTACCAGGATCAAGTCCCACATCAGGCTCTCTGCTCAGTGGGAAGCCTGCTTCTCCCTCTCCCTCTGCCTGCCACTCTGCCTGCTTGTGATCTCTTTCTCTCTGTCAAATAAATAAATAAAATCTTTACAAAAATTAAAAAAAAAATAAAAAAATGGGGGACCTATAAGTCAGTTTGATAGTCTAGCATTACTGATAACCACCTCCATGATTCTGTGTTCTAATAGTACTTACTCCCTAGTGTTGATGGAAGGATTGCATGAGTGAATGCAAATAAAGCATGTGAAATATAGTTGTTATTAATTCAATGCAGTATCTGTATTAAATGTTAATATCTATTTTTTAAAAAGAATAAAAATAAGAATACCACATTCTTAGGATTTTCCAGTTGAAGTCAGAGCTAGGATCTCTGTTAAATACTTTTTAGGATTATAGTCTGATTTCTTGAAAATAAAAACAAAAAAATTCGAAGATCTCTGCAGGTTATTGTTTTTAATTGAGAATGATTGTATAAGAAATTGCCATTTGTCAAGGCATATCACATATTATCTTGGTGGAAGTTTATACTTTTCTCATTTCTCAATTAATTATTATATTTTTAATCTTGGCTTTAACTTTCATCTTACCACACATGACCTTAATATTCAACCTTTCATTCACATTGTTGATGTTGTTTAGTAGATGAGGTGGCTGTGTATGGTAACTCAAGGCACAATTACGTAACTTTAATTTTGCTATAAAGTTAATAATTTAGGGGCGCCTGGGTGGCTGAGTCGTTGAGCGTCTGCCTTTGGCTCAGGGCGTGATCCTGGATCCCTGGGATCAAGCCCCGCATCAGGCTCCTCCACTGGGAGCCTGCCTCTTCCTCTCCCACTCCCCTGCTTGTGTTCCCTCTCTCGCTGGCTGTTTCTCTCTGTCAAATAAATAAATAAATAAATAAAATCTTTAAAAAAAAGTTAATAATTTAATAAAGTTTTGTTCCTTGCTCTTTGCCTACTTTGCTACTTCTCAACACTCAGTGTTGGTATTTAGAATCATAAAATCAGCATGTATTAGAATGGGAAGAGATCATAGAGATCAACAGCTCTGATTCCTTCATTGGACAGATGAAGAAACTGACACCCTAACAGCAAAGATGACTGCTGGGGTTTTATTCTACATACTGACTATTTTAGTTCTAAAAGATCATAGTTTCTTATTTTTCTAAAAAAAAAATTGGATCTGTTCAATTGATTGTTTAATTTTACATTGATACTCTGAATCAATGGATTGACAATATAAATCAGTGTTATCTGTGAATAGATCATACACAGTATTTTAAGCCTATCTATTCAAGTAGGACAGTAGGCCACATATGCTTGTCAATTTTGTAATTCCTGTCACTTTACAATGATGTTAAAGCCCATACTGAAACTCTTAAGTGATTATCTTTAAGAATTCTTCTCCAGCCATGCAACTAAACAGTCTGCGTAATGAGACTACATAGTCTCTGCATGGTCTACTAAATACTTCTAGGAAGTGGAACCCCCTTCTGGAGTTATGAGAGAAATATCACTTCTAAAATGCCTTTAAAAGTGCTCCAGCATAAACATTACATTGGAACATTTCATTAGCTTTTTGAGAACAATAAAGAAATGTGGAGCATAATAGGCTAATATGTTTAAGTGGCCTTGGTAGAACCCTACTTAACTCAGTGGGATTTTCTGCAGCATGCAGAGGTGGAAAACCATTCCCTACATATTTATTGTGTAGGACTGCCTCCTTCTTTATTGCATGCAGTTTATATCAAAGGGAAGTGACTTTACCTGTAATTCTAAAATGAAGAAAGTCTCAAAATACAAGTTTTAGGAAAATCAATATTTAGATATGATGATGGACAACCAGCAGCGCTCGTTTTTGGCACTGGGGCTATCTGTCAATAAGGATGGAAGAGGGGCCAAATTCAATCTCATTATTTCCTAGCCGCATAAGACTTAAGTAGCCATCAGGGTATTAAGATGTGTGAAGTCTCTAAATTTCTAAAGAAAAAGGCAAGATGTAAGCCAAACCTTATTGGTCACAAATTGCAAAAACCAGTTAAATTAATAAAAATGTTCAGTTACCTAAGTCAGCAGTAAAACTTTTCTGCACAATATTTTGAATTAAGTAAAATGATAAGTTAATGAAAAAATGTAAAATGGTAATTTTTATGGTTTTATTAAAATTCCAAGTGACTGCACTGAATATATTGCTGGACTTGCAGTATGATCCTTTCCAATACTCTTTATTTCTCTGAGCTTCTATTTTCTCTGTCATAAATTGGGACTCATTAGTCTTAGGAACACTGTGATCATTGTGATTTTCTTGAGCTGGTAGGGAAAAAAATGGATATAAATTAAGCCCACAATTATAATATTTTCAGTAAGTTCAAATAGACATACATGATGACAAATTAAAAGTTTCCCTATAGGTGTTGATTTCCTTTGTGTAGACAACTTGTCACCAAAATTTATTGAAAAGTAAGAATTCCTATTTGTGTGGCATTGAATTAATGATACAAAAAAAGCCTCTTGACTGACAGCTCTAGTGGCTGAAGTGGCATATTTAAACCATTATGTTTGTTTGTTTCACTTACTGTCAAACTCTGTCTTAGAAATACTATCAACTGGTTATAATGATAGATGGAATCTGTCTTTCAGTTCCAGGATATGTTTTGTATCAAAGTTTTCTTCATTGGTTTTTGGAATCTATAGGCAAAATAATACATAAACACAAATGTAAATCCCAGCTGTAATTGTTTCTCAGCATTTGGGGACATCATAAATCCCTTAAGATTTATACTCGTATTGTAAATATTACTAGAACCATTCAGTAGGAGGATGAAAACTCTAAAGAAAACTTGAAAAATAATGCATATGCTTCTTCTTACTATGAGGAGCGTTTCCTAGCTACCCTATTTACCCCAGTGGAATTTTACAAAAATGTTCCTGGCTCTCAAAGTTAATCTAACAAAGAATCAAGTAGGTTTAATTTAAAATTCACCCCTAAATATGTTTGCTGGTTTTGAAATTCTGATTTTGTGCTTATGTAATACAAAAGAACTTTGGTTTTAAAACAAAAATTGGCAAAAAAAAAAATAGTAGTGTATTATTATGTGTTCTGATCACGTATGGTGTTTTGAAAAAAAGGATTCAAAATTGACAAAATTATTTCATTGGCATTGCAGTTCAAATGCATGGCTTTTCCTTCCTACAAGTTGCATAAAGTAAAAATAAAATCAGCAAATGTTTCTTAAATGGGTAGTACATAAACTTAACTGATTTTTGTAATATGTAATCTAACAACTGCACTACAGACAAATTTTAATTCTGTGTTTTTGTATCCTTTGCCTTACAGAATTTACTACGTTGTAGTTTATGGTCAAGTTTGTAATGTGTTTTAGCCTCAAATTTAAAGTGTCTGGGAGTCTCAAAAAAGTTTCCCCCGGTGATATGGATACTGCTCAGATTCTGGTATCTATGGCCCAGCTTTCTTTGGTTTTTCTTGTAAGTGCTTTTTTGGGTAAAATATATAAACTTAGAAAGAGAAGTTTCCTTGGCTCATATTACGCTCAAGAGACAATGATGATACTGAAGTCCTTTTCATAATCAGGGCCTTTGTAGAGATTGTCCAGGTAGTCTTAGCCAAAATATCCCTCTCATTGTACTCTACTCCAGGGCAACATGTGGCGTGCCAGCTGGATGCCCTCCCTACATGCCTCAGGTGGCCACATTTCAATGGTGTCTATAGAGCACAGGCCAAATTCTCATTCTCTGTGTTAATCAGTGGGAGAATTCCCATAGAAAATGGGATGGGAGCATATTTTAGGAAAATTCAAAGAGATTATCCAGATGATTAGGCCAGGACATTATAAACTCGGGTTTTATGTAAATTTCTATAGCATTATCTTATTTGACCAAAGAATGCTAGAAAATTTGGATATATTTAGAAATTAAAAATAATCATGCTTTTTATTCCACTGTGCTTTCTCCAAAGAGAATCCTACAGAAATTTTCTTTAGATACAATAGAAGCTCATCTTGATTCATAACATCAAAGACAACTGATGTACCTAGTAATATAATTTGATTGAACTTTTTCCCATGATCTTGAAAGGATCTGAATTCTACTTGTAGAAGTCTCATTATACCTCTCTTTTCAATTAAATTCTAATCAATTCTACAAACGTTTAGTAAGTGCTTACTATGTACAAAGCACTGAGATAGATGCTCTGAGTAATTCTGTGTATGATGCTTTATGATGTGTAACATATTTTCACATTCATTATCTTATTTGTGTGGTAAAGATTTACCTTATAATTATTACTTATTTAAATTGCCTAGGTGATGCTGTATTTTGCATTTGGGGTACAGTTTTGTTTTTGGTGAGTCCAGAGACGAGTCTAGAAATACATTTAGTTTCCCTTGAATGAATGATAAAGGCATATCATTGTATCATTATATTAAGTTGAATTGGGTTGGAAACAGCGGTATTTCCTGAGATTTTCTGTTGGTTTTGTATGTCACTAGGCTCAGTCTAAAGTGCATTTTTAATAACCTAATTGAAAAGATTTGTCAACATGTTCACAAAAATAATTTTTTTACAACTTTAAGGCAATATTGATTTATTACGTTTCATATAATGTCTTTTTTAAGATAAAAAAAATTTGATTTCTCCAGAAGCTGCTCTTATTTAAAATTATGTCAAATTCTGCTGTTCAACCATGAAGACTGTAAGTACTATACAACTTCTGGAGAATAGGTCTGAAAGCTATTATTCTCCATTTAGCATGTGCACTATTCTCTAATATTGTTGCATCTAATGCCTATTGAAATGTTCTATTTCTCTATTAATAGTACATTATAAAATCTTATTTCTACATATTTCTGAGATTTTTTCAAGTCATTTTCTCAAACCTACTTTGTAAATACTTTAAAACAACCTCAGTTTTATTTTTATTTATATTATTTCTCTTACCCATAGTGTTGAAATGGAATTTATCATTTAGCATTTTTAATATTTCCAAAAAATTTAAAGGGAAATCATCTTCATTTTAAGCACTGAACATATCATTCTTTTCACAAACCCAAAACTCAAAAACTGATAGGAACATCTTTATTTGCTTTCTTTCTGATATCAAATGTGCAAAAAGGCACTCTCCAGGTAACCTTCAGCTATGTCACCCTGGGTGTTTGGCCAGAGGGCAGTCATGTTGACCCCATCTGCAAAGGCTGGCTAAACTAGAATCTTGGACTATTAGAATCCCATTCATCAAGGTCCACATAAAGTAAGGTAGGTGGGAAGCAGGAGCACAGATGGTAGGGTCGGCAGCAAGGAACTTGCTTGTTGACATTGATATAGACCCTTCTTCTTGCCAGAGTGACTCCGTGGACTTGTTTTGGCATGGAAGACTAGGCCAAAGCTATCATCTTAATAGAAGGTGAGCTGCAGGCAAACTGGAGAGATCCATGCACAGTAGGTGTTTAAGGTTGGCTTAGATTTTGTCTATCAGCTTGACTGTCATACATACTTGATTGATGTGCAGTGGGGCTTGAAAGTGCTGCATTGATGTTGAGGACTGTGTCATAAGGTTCCTGATATGGTGCACATGTCTGAATGGAGTTGGACATTGACTATCCTTGCCTATGCCAAGCAACACCAGACTTGAGTGCATTATTCTGCAGTTGAGTAGCAGATGGTGAGTGCAGACGTTTGGAGGGGGTGTGCCTTCAAACACAATATGGAGCCAGCAAACTTACTTAGAAGGTTATTGCATGTCTTGACTTTGGCAGCTATTTTTTAAGCACTGATGAAAAATCCAAGTCCCATCCATTGTTACTCTCAGAATATTCAGCATGGTTGGTGTTCCAGGCAAAGGAGATGTGAAAATCAAATGCACTATTCACTGTGTTGGTCACAGTTGGTTGAAGGTGACTCCTTGGTGTTGGCTAAATGGGCTAAATAAACATTCTCAGACTGAATATTACTAAACTTGGTCCCAAAATAGTTATTAACAAAATAAGTAAACTTCATCTAGAAGTGGTGAGAGAAAGTACCATCAAAGCACTGGAAGAACACTGAGGTCAAATATGGTACTTAAGGGTGACTTTATTTTCTTTGGTTTTTAATTCAGGGAAAGTATTATGTTCTTTGGAAATAAAAATAAGAAAGTCAAATATCTCAATAGAGATTATGGAGATCCACAGATGAATGAGCAAAGTAATTCCATATGTATAGGAAAAGTGGTTTTTATTGGTGTTTGATTTTTTCCCCCTGAGTGGGTTCTGACTGAACACATATAAATTCATTTTAGGTGTAAAATAAAGGGTGGGTTTTTTTTTTTTTTCAGATTAAAAGGTAAAGTATGCTCCTTAAAATTTTTTGTACATTTCTAAGTGGATGTGTATCTATTTTTAAGTAAGAATTTGGATCATATAGTCTATATTCTGCTTTCTTCAATTAGCATTAATTTTATTATTAGTTCTCAGTCTTAAAATACTCATTTTTAATGGTTGCATAATATTATACCTTATTTATGTACCAAAAAATTTTAAACTTCTCCATATTTGATATGTAGGTCATTTTCCACTGGTATTCTTACTGCTCTAAGGACCATTCTTATATATACACTTTTATCTTGGATTATGTTTTCAGCATGTTTTTTAAAAGGTTGATTTCTGGGTTAGAGGATGTAAACTTCTCAAGGTTCTCTTGTCAGCTCCTCCCAAATTGTATGTGAGAGTGCTTTTCTAAGTACACTCTAACCTGCTTTAAATAGTATTATCTTATAAATATTTGGTAATTTAGCAGGCAACAAAAACCTGGCTTATTTTATTTTAATTTGCATCAGTTTGATTAATACGGAGCTGGAATGTCTTTCATGTGCTTATTTGTCATTGTTTTCTTCTTTCTATAAATTGTTTGCTCATGTTCTTTACTCATGTTGTCTTGATGACTTGCAAGATTTTTGAAATGTTAAATCACTACTTTTGTCAAACCTGAGACAGTTCTCCCAGTTTTCATAAGCCATTAAATTGTTTTTGTTGTTTTTGATGTGAGAAAGTGTTAAGTATTTTTTTTTAAGATTTATTTATTTATTTGAAAGAGAGAGAGAGAGAGAGCGTGCATGCTAGTGCACAGCAGGGAGGGGCAGAGGGAGAGGGAGAGAGAGTCCTAAGCAGACTCCGCGCTGAGTGGGGAGCCTGACACTGGGCTCTATCTCATGACCTTGGGATCACGAGCCTGAGATCACCACCGGAGCCCAAACCAAAAATCAGATGATCAACAGACTGTGCCACCCCGGCACCCTGAAAATGTTAAATATTTGTACAGTCAATTCTATTGTATTTTTTTCCCCTATGACTATGGCCTTTCTTTTATCTTCTTTTTTTATCAGCTTGAAGTTAGATAAAAATACGCCATTTTTCTAGTATCATCATGGCTTTATTTTGTATTTTTAACTCTATTCCTTCCAGAATTTATTTTAGCCTAAGGTATGTGATAAGCATCTTGATTTTGCTCCCAATAGTTAATCAGTTGTCCCAACACCTTTTCCCTATTGGTGCCATCTTTATTGCTTACTAATTTTTGTCAACATTAAGATCTATTTTTGAATTATCTGTTCTTTCACTGATTCCATACAGTTTCCATTAGAGCTTCACAGTAAGTTTACACATCCACTAAGTCAATCCTTCCTTATTTTTCTTTTTTCAAAAATACATTTGCTGTTGTCACCTACTTATTCTTCAAGATTAATTTACCTCATTCATTCATAAAAATGTTCCATTGGAATTTTTATTGGAATTTTATTAAACCTATAAATTAGTATTAGTATCTTTGTGATATTCAGTTTTCACATTCAGAAACATCATAGTTTCTATTTATGTAATGTTTTATACACAAATAAATTATGTCTTTCTATTCATGTAGGTCCCCAAATTCTTTATTATATGTATTTTTTTCTTTATTATTTTTAAGTATAGGCATGCTGTGTTCTTGTTATCGTCCTTAATTGTGAATATTCCGTTTTCTAATTGTTTGGTAGAAAAGCCATATCTTCTTTATAATAGTTTTGTTATGATTTGATTTACATAAATTTTAAAATGATTACCACAATAGGTTCAGCTGACATCCATCTTTTCATAGACACAGTAAAAAGAAAAGAAAGAAAATGCAAAAAAACATTTCTTTGTGATGAAAATTCTTAGGATTTATTCTCTTAACAACATTCCTATACATCATATAACAGTGTATGATATTTATTATTTAACTACTTTATTCAACTTTCTTAATAATTTTAGTAATTTTTTAGAAGTTCTCTCAAGTTTTTAAGGTTATTAAATTATCTGCAAACAATGATGACTTTATCTTCTTTTTTTCCTTCTTATTTCTGTTTAATGTCCTACTTCATTGACTAGAATTTCCAAATAGCTAAGTAACCATGAAGATAGGAAGTATCCTTGTTCTTGATTGTGTGGTAATGTCTCTAGTTTTTTTTTTTTTTCACAGTTTTAAGGTGTGTGTTTGTTGTTGATTTAAGACAGATATTCTTTGTCATATTGGGTTAGAATACTACTTCTAACCCTTTCTTTGTTTATTAAGAATGAGTGTTGAAGTACATTACATGCCTTTTTGGATAAATATTTTTAAACTCTAACTGATGGACATAGACTTTTGTTGTGATGTCTTTTTCAATTCAGATCAGTTCTAACACACATTTATACAGTACTTACTATGTGCCAGAAATTGTTTGCTGGGCATTGGAATTCAGATGCATATTCCCTTTCTTTAAAAATATAGGATTATTCAGAGCATGATAATTCAGCAAGGGATGTATAGTAATTGATTTCCCATTATTAAATTGCCCTTGCATTACTCAAAAAACATCATATTTAGTATTTTATGAAGAACACTTTGAAGGCTTTTATAACCTAATTGTATACCATGTCAAAATGTGGATTTTAAAAATTGCTAAAAGTAAAATTATTATTTACAATCAAACTTATGGGTTTTTATATCTGAAGTAATAGTGTTCAGATTCTAATGAAGAACATCTGTAAAGCTTGATAATGTCTCGGGAAATTCATAGTTCTCTATAATATAGATTGTTTACATTCTATATAATCAGGAAATTGGAATTTCCAAACATAATTTATCACTTCGTATAGCGTATGACAGAAATGATATGAGATATTGGGACCCATCACTTTCATGATGCCAACATTGCGTTTTCATTTCTCTGGGAGTCTCCTGCATTATCTGTGGGATTTAAGTATGCATTTACATTGATTTATTTTCAATTGAAGGGGTTTTTTTTTGTATTAATTTTATTGCTTCAATGTAGTTTAGCATAATCTGTCTAGATTTTCCCATCTAGTATTATAATTTATTTTATTTTTCAGAATTCTTTATTTTGTTCTTTTATACAATATGCATGAAGATGTGATATTTAAAACTATACCCTTTGACCTGATTATATTTCACTCAAATCAAAACAGCCAATATTGATCAAGAATCAATTTTCTAGTTAGCATCATGCTAGTTGTTATGAATTATAGTACAGAAAAACATAAATCACATACTGTCAGAGAACTTACTTTCTAGTTGGTACATAAGATACAAACAAGGAAAAAATGCAAAAACAACACATCCTCATGAAATATTTATTTTTATAGTGGCTAATATAAATACAGCCATATTCTTGTTTTATGTTTAAGCAAATGTATTAGAATTCACAGCATACCTTTTGTATATTGACCTCACCCTGGCTTCTTCATGCTTGTCCTATACTATTGTACCTTTACAATTATTTCTTCACTTGCTGCTTAAAAATTGTATTTACTTTTGCAAGATTTTTAAAATTCTCTTTGGAACAACACCAGATAGACAAATGTCATGCACATTAATTTCTGAAATATTACCGGTGATAACTTGTCGCACACAAAGGTGACCCTGCTCAGCATTTGGAAATAGGAGTAGAACAGGCTACTATAATTGTAGACTGAAAATCATTGCTTTCTGAATTTCTTATTTCATTAAAAAACTTGCCCTGATTTTTAGAACCATTCACAAAAGAATTAACATGTAAAGTAGGAGAAATCTAAACGCTAACATGAAGTTAGCATCTCTACTAAATGGGAATTTTAGCAGTAATCTTTGGTATTTTAAGGAAGATTAGAGTCCTATCCTTTGGGCTTTGATGAGTTTTTTATATCATGGGAACATCTATTTTAAATTTTGTCATTTGATCTATGTTCAAGTTATAACCTTAAAATTTTATCATATTTGGAAAATTTATATCTGCCTCAATTTTTAATGCCAGCGTTGCATAATGTTTGTCACAGACCACAATACCCATCCCTGTGGAACTGTTATTCTATCTTAATTCAAAAGTAATACTATTGATTAAGTAATACAGCTTCCAAACTTCAAGGCATTTTTTCAGCCACCATTCTCCCTAACCTCACTTTGAGCTTCCTGTGTGGTATCATTCATCTGAGGTCTTATTAAAATGTAAATAAATTACACCCAGCACACTTCCTCTATTTGCCCAGCTTGTTACTATATTGAAACAACTGTCTTAATGAAACACATATTGATGTATTGTGTATTTCCATGCTAAACCAAAGTGAGAAGGAAGTTATGTGAATATATAATAGAACCCACTTCATAACAGTTTTTGTTAAAGCATTTTATGAATTGGAGATAATCTGCGCCATGGGAGATGATGTAATTCTACATGACAGAGCTCACAGAAAGAGGATAGCTCCAAAGATAGAATTGGAATAGACTTTTGAGATATATGCTTTTGGGCTTTTATAGTGCTTTGCCTTTATAAGCATAGCTAACTTTCAGTTTTCCATATTAATATTATAGTATTGTGGTAAATATAGTAAAAATAAAAATAAACAACTTTGTTATCTAAAGTAGTTTCTCTTTGGCCTCCGTATACAATATTTGACTTTAATGTTTTTTTATTATGTTAGTCACCATACAGTACATCCCTGGTTTCTGATGTAAAGTTCGATGATTCATTAGTTGTGTATAACATCCAGTGCACCACACAATACGTGCCCTCCTTACTACCCATCACCTGACTTTTTGACATCAAATTTACCATTTTATTTTTGTTTTCCATGGATTAAGGAAGCTATTTCTAACATCCACATTATGGAGTGGAAATGGTCTAACACTTGTGTAGTGTCGTACTTCGTTATATATAACATAATCTTCATAGGGCATGATTTGATAAAACCTAACTCATGTAATGATGAGCAATAAGAATGAATAATAATAAGCATGAATAATAACCAGTAGCAGACCTATGAAATACAATGGTACTTTGTTAATTGCTAAATTAGTTTGTAGAAAATAACTGTTATTGCTTGAGTATATCCCAAATAGTGGGAATAGGAGGCAACTGAGTGATGTGCAGGAGAAAAAGAAGAAGCCAAACTGGGATTAAAATTTGTCACGTTTGAATGAAGTGCTGACATGCCAGTAGTAATTGATTATCTCTGTGATCAGACTTTCTGGTGTTTGTAGCTTTTTTCTTATACTTTCCTGTATTTTCCTTTTTTTTTCCTATTTCCAATGGGCATGTGTTAATTTTGTAGTCAGAAAAAGTTAATGTAAAAATGTGTTATGTATTATGTGTTATCCCCATTTGCAAATAATTCATTGAGTGAACTGTATAAAGTCTCCCAGGGAGAGTGGAAGCCACAAGCTAAATTTAAAGGCAAAGTATTCTATTACACAAATAACCCATTGTCTTAGAACTTATTAAATTTTTGTTATCACTTTCTTGTTGTTTGAAAATTTAAAACTGGAGACAACTTAATTAAGGAAATAGTAATAATAGGAGTAACATGTTCCACACCCACTTTTTGACTCCACCTAGGAAGAAAAACTTCACTAAGTTGAAAATATGATCTGATATATGTTGTTTTCAGCTATGGAGAAAGACAGTGTTAAAAGTATCCTTTTTCTCCTGCTCCGTTTCAAAGTCAGTCTCCCTGAGGAGAACTGTATATATAATTAACATCTTGTTTAGCCCAAGTCATGGAGACTCAAGTTCATGTGGTAAGGGCATTACTAGGAGGCTTACCTGAATATTTATGTAACATGTAGCAGTTAGAGAGCCCCTAAATATTAATGGAATTAATTACATTTTGTTAGAAATACTATAGAAATATGTTATACTGGGCCTCTTACTTTCATAGAGGGTTAGTACAACTTAGAAAAATGTGACCTCTTTCAGCACCTTTGTGCAAATTATAAAAATAATTTGCTCCAACTGGTGTAGCTTGGGCCAGGGAGCATAGCTTCTAGAGTGGAGCACACCCATAGATTGGGTGCCCTTGTACAAGGCATAACCTGCACACTCAACCATAGCTGCCATATGTTATATGTTTTATTAAGTATTTGAAAATAGTTGCTCCATAGGTTCCAAAGTGTTCTTCTCTTGCACAGAAAGCCAAGGATCACCTTCAGGTGACTTAGCAAAAATATGCTTATCTAAGCTTTAAAGTAGCCTGGGACCCTAATGATACAAATCTATTACTTTGGTTCAGACATGTGATTTGAATAGCACCCAGGGTAGAAGGAAATGAACTAAAGTCACCACAAAAACATAGATGAGTTTATCAAGTCTGGCTCCTGGATGATCTAGGTTGCATTTTGAAATTGCATCTAAAATTTTGGGGTATCTTATTATAAGTTCGGATGGCTTGATATACAAAAGGGTAGATAAAAAGAGGCACAGATGGACATCTTGTTCTGAAAAGAAAGAAAGATGGTTTAAAAGGATACATAGATATATGTTATAAATATATGTATCATATATTTGAAAGTAAATAAAGTATAAATGAAGTATATGATATAAATGAAGTAATTGAAAACTGAAAACATAAGGGGAAAATATAAGAAATAGACCTATATATTAAAAAAAAATCCTATAAAGAGTCTTATATACATTTACAAATTGGGTTCTTAACCATATGTTTTGAAGAAATACATTGCTGATACTCAGACTAGAAAGAACTATCTTCCTCTGGTGTTCTTCAGTATATAAAGGGGTCACTATATTACACCATGAATATCATGATCAATATTCACTTTTATGAGAAACAAAGAATATTTTGTAGGTATACTTCTATTATAGCTCTCAGTATAGATTAATAACATCTCAGTGATGTGCGATTTGATATTCTCAGTCTTACATGATACAGACCAGGTAGATGAAACTCTAATCTGATATAAGTCAAAGAAAGATTTTAGATTATATCTGATCTAACCTCCAATGGAAGAACTGCAATTTATATTGTTTTTCTAAGTTATGCCTCTAATTGTTATTAGATAACAGTGAATGCTAGATTGTATTACTGGAAAACAGCTATTTTTGTTAATTAATAGCAGAAACAGTAATCAAGTTAGGGGTTGGGTTGAAATCCTCTTCTAGAAATTGCAAAGACTCGCAAAAGCGCACAGCCAGAAAAAAATGTCCACCTGCTTTACCTGAGAAATTAGCTGGAGAAGTGTCATTTCATAGGACCAAAAAAATCTCTTTAAACATCTGTTTTCATTCTGCTCTAATATGCAGACAGTGGGAGATGGAGGCTCCAATTTCTTTGCTGTAGACCAAGTATTACCTAAGTTTCATATTACAAGGTGAGGGAATTTTATCACATACTGCATTACCAGACTTCCTTGTGTCCTTAAGCAATTTATGTGATGTTCTATGCTTTATTTTATGGATTAGATTCCTTGTTTTCCAAATAGAAGTAGTAGTATTTGCTGTTACAGGTTCTTGACTTAAAGGTGAAGTATTACGACATTTTCGTGAGATGAGGTTTGGTGAATACTTTGATTTCTTTGACACTTTGTAAATGTGAAGGATTAATGTCGATCCAAAAATATCAGTAAGATATTCAAAGTTAATGCATCATACATTCTGAATTTCTACTGCACAAAGTTTGCTGATTTTCCCATTCCTTTCAGTCTCTATGAAGAAAAAAAAAAGTTTTGAAAATCCTAGAAGCAGATACTACATGTTTATCTCATTTTATGTGATGAGTGATTTTGTAAATCTATTCATAATTTAAAGGCTCTAGGAGAATCTATTCTCAAGGGAATTTTATTGTGGATCATTATGTAAAGCAAAAATCATTTTTAAAGTGCATATTACTCCCTATTTCAATATGGTAACTTTCTGATTTACAAGTTATTTAAGTGCCCAGAGAAGCATATCCCTTTGGTATGTTCCTGAGGAGATATAGCCTGGGCATGCCATGAAACTGCGAGGAAATAAGTTGGAAAATACTAACTTGATTCACTTAAGTATTTGGACCTATTTAGAGAGATTGCTTAGCTACTATTTGGTATGAGATTAAGTCTAGATGACATGTCCTCTACAATTGCTTGGAATGGGTTTATTCTAGCTCAGTCCAGCTCCAAATTTTCTAGCAACTAATTATGAACCATGAAATGCTAGCTCTTCTCATTGTGTGGTTTCTCTCAGCTCTGTAAAGTCATGCAGAATTCTTCATCTCCCGTGGGGGAAGTATTGCACCCTCATACTCATCCTCCATCTACCTCCCAGTCCTCATGATTGGCAGAAATTTCTAATCTCCAGAATTTTTAGACTTTCTAGAGATGTAGTGGAACAGGCAGTTGAGGATTTCCTATACACATGTAACCATTATGGAAACTCTCATTCAAAGGCAGTTGGACCTCCCCACCCACCCATACACACCCCTGCAGCTGGGCCTCCAAATCTTGCATTACAAGGAATAGAATTAGGCAATGGTTATTTGCTGAAGGAATATCATAAGTTTTTATGCTCACTATATAAACGGAGTTCATAAATTATATCACCCGAACTGGATACTTCTGAGAGTAAAAGGGGACATATTAAAGATTATTGTTATATGACAGGCATAAGTGAGATCTGGTATTTTGGCTGGGACTACCTCCACTGCTTACCCTTCCCCAAACTCCATTGGCACAATAGATCTAAAAGGGCAGGACAAGCCACGAAAACTCCAAACTTCCTGCTGAAATGGGCTGCCTTGATGGAGTAGAACATGAAAAACCACATGTCCCTAGGTGTCACAAACAGTAGCAATCTCAGTGGTAAATAAACAGAGAGGATAAATATTACAGCTAGCCTGAAGTTGCAGTTCAGGTTGGGGCAGGCAATGGACTGGAAAATTGTATCCCTGGTGGTTTGGAAGTCTGCATATATTCCAGGAAAGACCAGAGAGGGTCCAAGATATCCACATACCCAAGGCTGACCCTAAAGCCTTGTACAAAGAGGAGAGAAGAGTGATCCCAGTAAAAAGTAAGAGCCAAAGAAGATATGTAAAGTGCCTGAACTTTGAATGCATTTCCAACCCATACATATATATCAGCAAAGGATGTTAGCTTATTGCCCTCAAGATGTTTGAGTAGAACTCCAGACCAATCATTAGATGTGAACTGCAAACTATGCCTGACATAGGGGCAAGGCTTAGCTAAAAAATAAAATAGTATTATAAAAACTGACCAGAGAATCAGCAGCTGTACAGCATAGGAAGACAGACCCCACAGAATTAGATTGATCACTAAACAAACAAATAAGTAGCAATAACAGCAACAGTCTCCTGGAGGGAAAAAATCAGAAGCCAGAGGTGCTATAATATATTGTATAAAGTGTCAACTTGCAAGAAAAAAAAATTATAAGACATGTAAAGAAACAGGAGTGTGACCAATACACAGTTACAAAAGCAGTCAGTGGAAACTCTCTCTATGTTGGAGAGGGAAGAGCAGATGTCAAATTTAGCAAAGACTTGAAAGCAGCTATTATAAATATATTCAAATAACTAAAGGAAACCATGTTAAATAATTAAATAAAATATTAATATAATTACTTTTAAAATAAAAAATATCAATATAGAGATAGCAATTATTTTTAAAAGAAATAAATAAAAATTCTGGAGTTTGAAAGCACAGTAACTAAAATGAAAAATATTCTAGAAGGACTCAACAGCAGATCTGAGATGGCAGAACAAAGAATTAGTGAACTTGAAGATAAATCAGTAGAAATTATCTAATCTGAAAAACGGGAAAAAAAATGAAGAAAATAAACAGAGCTTCAGAGATCTGAGATACCAGCAAGCATACTAACATGTGTGTAACAGGAAAGGAGAGAAGAAGAAAAAGAAAGGGCAGAAAAAAGATATTTGAAGTAATAATGGCCCCAAATTTGCCAAATATGATGAATAACATTAATCTACACATCTGAGAAGCTCAACAGACTCCAAGTATGATAAATGCAAAAGGATCCACACATAGACACATTCTATGTGTCTTTGAAAGCCAAAGAAAAAGATAAATTCTTGAAAGCACCAAGAGAAAAAAGGCTCACTACAGGAAACAACATTCTGATTAACATTTGACTTCTCATCAGAAATAATTAAAGTCAAAGTGCTGAAGGAAAAAAGATTTTTAAAGTGACTATCAAGAATTTTATATACAGCAAAACTGTTCTTCAAAATGAAGATAAAAGAAAGATATTCCAAGATAAACAAAGACTGAGGCAACTTGTTGGTAGCAGACCTGCCTTACAAGAAATACTAAAGGAAATCATTTAGACTGAAAGGAAATGATAGCAGTGACTAAAATCCACCCAAAGAAATACATTGCACTTTTATTATTATGTAGATAAATATAGATATGGTATAAGTATATAACAAAATTCAATTCAAGAAAAAGGAAGAAAATAATATAGTTAGGCCAGAAGTCAATGAAATAGAAAACAATAAAATTGTAGAGAAAAATCAATGAAAACAAAGTTGATTCTTTGCAAAGACCAACAAAATTGACAGATGTATAGCTAGAATGACCAAGGAAAAAGTACAGAAGATAACAGATTACTGAAATCAAGAATAAAAGCAGGACATCACTACCAACCCCATAGAAATTAAAAAGATTAAAAGGTAATACTATGAACAAATATATTCTTAAGACAACTTAGGTAAAATTTTCTAATTGCTGGAAATGCACAAATTACTGAAAGTGATTGAAGAAGAAATTGAGAATCTGAATAGATCTATAATAGCAAAGAGATGGAATTTTTAATTATGTCATCCCACAAAGAAAAGTTTAGATGCAGATATCTTCACTGCATCCTATCCATTATTTAAAGAGAAACAATACCAATATCTCACAAACTTTTTCAGAAAATGGAGAAGGAACATTTTTAAAATTCATTCTATGACAATAATATTATACTGAGACCAAAGCTAGACAAGCATATCATAAGAAACCATTATCCCTCATGAATATAGACACCAAAGTCCTCAACAAAATATTCACAAATCAAATACAACAATCCTTAAATGTACTATAACCTTGACCAAGTAGGATTTATCCTAAGAATGCAAGTTTAGGAAACATTCAGTAATTAATTAATTAGTTAATTAATTAATGTAATATACCATATTGGTAGAATAAAAGAGACAACCTTGTGACTATTGCACTAGGTACACGAAAAACATTTGAGAAGATCCACCATCCATGACAAAAACTTTCAACAAACTAGGACTAGAAGAGACTTCTATAACCTGATAAAGGGCATCTATGCAAAATCAACAACTAACATCATACTTAATGATGAAAGACTAACTGGTTTAACTGTAAGATTGGGAACAAGGCAAGGTTGTTAGATCTTACCGCGTCTATTCAACATTGTACTGGGGTGTCTGTCCAGAAAGATAAAAATAAATAAATAAATATAAAGAAAAAGAAAAGAAAGCAAGAAAAGGAGAGAAGAAGAAGAAAAAAAAAAAAACAGAAGAGAAAGAAATCAAAGGCATCCAGATTAGAAAGTAAAAAGTTAACACTTTTTATTTGCAGAAAATAAGTTATGTAGAAAAGCTGAAGGAATGCATTCACACACACAAAAGAGTTAAGCAAGTTTACAAATTATATTTTATTTTGTAATTATACAAAATTATATTATATATTATAATACAAAATATATATTATTTTGTAATTATGCAAAAATTAATTGTATTTCTATATACTAGCAGTGAACAATGAAATTTAAAAAAAAATTCTATTCACAGTAGCATCAAAAAGAATAAAGGCATTTTTGTAGAAATTGACAAGCTGATCCTAAAATTTATATGAAAATGCAAAGGATCCAGAATGGTGAAAATAATTCTGAAAAGGAAAACAAAGTTAGATGACCTATGCTCCCGATTTTAAAATTTACTATAAAAACTATAGAAAGAAGAGTATAGTACTGGCATATAAATCAATGGAATGAAGTTGTAAATTCAGAAAATTAACCTTTATGTTTTTTGTCAATTGGTTTTGACAAAGGTGCCAAAGCAATGTGGTAGGGAAGGAATAGTTTTGTTGTTGTCATTTTCAATAAATAGTATTAGAACAATTGGTGCTAGGACTATATGAAATATAAATGAATATCCATGGTGCTAGAACTATATGAAAAAAAAAAAACCTTTATATCCTTACCTCACACCATATACAAAGATTAATTCAAAATGGATCATCGACCTAAATGTAAGAGCTAAAACTATAAGACTTCTATAAGAAAGCAGGAGAAGATCTTCACGACCTTGAGTTAGATAGGTTCTTAGATATGGCACCAAAGCATGATACAAAAAATAAAAAACATGATAATTTGGATTTCAATAAAATTAAAAACTTTAATACTTCAAAAGATATCACTAAAGAAAAGAGTGGGAGAAAATTTGCATGATTTATTTATTTATTTATTTATTTATTTCAGATTTTATTTATTTTTAGAAAGAGAACATGAGGGTAAGCACAGGGAGGGGCAGAGGGAGACGAAGAGGGAAAGAAGCAGATTCCCCACTGAGCAGGGAACCCAACGTGGGGCTCGATCTCATGACCTTGAGGTCATGACCTGAGCTGAAATCAAGAGTCAGTCGCTTAACTGACTATGCCACCCAGGTGCCCCTGCAAGATTTATTATTTGCAAATATGTATCTGATAAAGGATCTTTGTCCTCACAATATATAAAGAATTCTTCAATAACAAAAAGACAAACAACCCAATTAAAAATTGGGCAAAATGTTTGAATAAATATTTCACCAAAGAAGATAGAAGAATCAGTAATAAGAATATGAAAAGATGCTCAAAATCATTAATCCTTAGAAAAGTATATTAAAACCATAGAGAGATACTGCTTTATGCTAACTAGAGTAAATAAGATAAAAATTGGCATGCAATTACAAGTATCAGTGAAGATGCTGAGAAATTGGAACCCTCATACATTGCTGGTTGAAATTTAAAATGGTACAGTCACTCTAGAAAATGGCTTAGCAGTTCTTAAAAGTTTAAATAAACTGGGGCACCTGGGTGGCACAGTTGGTTGAGTCTCTGACTCTCGGTTTCAGCTCAGGTTTCAAGATTGAGCCCGTGTTGAGTTCTGCACTCAGTGTGGAGTCTGCTTGGGATTCTCTCTCCCTCTGCTCCTGCCTCTCTCTCTCTCTCTGTGTCTGAAAATAAATAAATAATCTTTAAAAAATAAATCTAAAAAAAGCTAAAATAAACTTACCTTTATGACCGAGAAATTTCACTTCTAGATATCTACTCGAGAAATAAAAACATGTGTCCACATGCAGACTTGTATATATGTCAGTGTTCAGAGAAGAATTATTTGTAATAGTCAAAGCTAAAAACAATCCATGTGTTCATCAACTGATGAGTGGATAAACAAAATGTACATCCACACAATGGAATACCATTTGTCAATAAAAGGGAACAGGCATCTGCTACACACCACAACATAGATGAATCTGAAAAATATTATGATAAGCCACATGCATGACACTGCATATTGTATGATTGCACTTATATGAAATGTCCAGAAAAGGTAAATGTTTAGAGACAGAAAACTGATTATTGTTTGGGGCTGGGGGTAAGGGTAGGTTGACTACCTAAGGACATGAAAGATCTTTCTGGGGTGACAGAAATGTTCTAAAACTGGACTGTGATGATGATCACTCTAAATTTATTTAAAATCCTTAAGTTGTACACTTAAAAGGGTGAATTTTATGTTATGTAAATTATACCTCAATAGACTGTTAAAAGTGAAATTATGCTAATTAAAACTAAGAAGAGAAAAACCTGGCAGGCACTCCCTTAACCAAATGACCAAGATTAACATCCCCAGTGATAAGTCATACGGATATCATGTACCCCCCAATATGATGTTACAAGAAGAGCTCTTCATTCATTTGCATTCTTCTCTAAAACTCTAATCCCAATCTAATTATGAGAAACATCAGATAAATCCAAATTACTATTTATTTTTTTAACTTTTTTAACTTAATTTTATGCCAAAAAAACTTTTTTTTAAAGATTTTATTTGTTTATTTGACAGAGACAGCCAGCGAGAGAGGGAACACAAGCAGGGGGAGTGGGAGAGGAAGAAGCAGGCTCTTAGCGGAGGAGCCTGATGTGGGGCTCGATCCCACAACGCTGGGATCACGCCCTGAGCCGAAGGCAGACACTTAACGACTGTGCCACCCAGGCACCCCCCAAAAAATTTTTTTAATTAAATTTCCATGATTTATTACTTGTGTATTTAGATTAGTACAAAAAATATCTGACCACTACTCTTCAAAACTATCAGGGTCATAAAAAGAGAAAACTGAGAAATTGTCACAAATCAGAGAAGAGTTGGGAGAAATGGCAACTAAATGCAATGTGGTATCCTAGATTAAACCCTTGGAACGGAATAAATATATTAATGGAAAAACTGGTAACATCTGAATAAAGTACGTAGTTAATAGTATTGTATCAATGTTCATTTCTTCCTTTGACAAATTTGCCATCGTTACGTAAGATGTTAATGTTAAGTAGTGAAGAAAATACAGGAGTTCTCTGTGCTATCTTTATAACTTTTTGATAAATATGAAATTGTTCCGGAATAAAAAGTAATTTAAGAAAAAGGAGTGGGGGATTTATCAGTTAAAAGAGAATTATGATTTAAATGTAGTGTGTGGATCTTGTTTATAATTCATACTAACCAGCTATAAAAATGAACAGAAAGCAAAAAGCATTCAAAAATCAATCATTTGACCTAAGATATTTAATAACATTAAAGAATTGCTATTATTTTTGATGTGGGTGATGATATTATGATTTTCAGAGGCCATTATTTTTTAGTACTACATACTAACATATTTGTGGATAGAATGATATATCTGGAATTGTCTTTAAAATGAGCTAGTAGAAGAAAAAGTAACTATAGATGACTATAGGTGACTACAGATAAAAAAAAGAAAAAAGATGGCCCATGGGTGATGAGTACCTGGTAGCTCATTTTATTATGCTCTCTACTCTTGCATGTGTTTGAGATTTTCCATAATAAAATTTTTTTGAAGTGAAAAGAAAAAAAAGACTAAGAGAAATAATTAAAATATTATAATTTCCATCTACACTGACCACAGGCAGGGCTTGTCTCTTAAAAATCATCTGAGCAATGTCAGAATGAGTAAATTATAAGAGAGGTGAGTGAACTCTCAAAAACAATCTGAGCAAGATACAATCGATGCTGAATAGTTGGGAGAACATTAAGAGCAACGCCTGAATTAGCATAGAACTCCTAAACTAGAGTGCTTTGTTGTTCTTTTCTTGAAGTTTTGTGACCTGGTGATATCGAAAACTCTTACTCATGTGAGGATTTTTTAAAAAGTAGAGTGTGATCAGAAGCAGCCCTGTGTTACTAGTCAGTGTTATGATCTATAGTTCCTCACCCCCTTCAGTTTTCTTTATTGTCTGGGGCTTTGTTTTTTGGTCTTGTGAGTTACAGGATAGGTTACTGTAATATAATACATTTGCCACTTCTCTGGAAAGCCATTCAGAATCTCTAACTAGTGCAGAATGTACAACTCTTTTGCTAAAGGGCCTCTGCCAAGAGAAGCATTCTTCCGGGCTTTGTAATTTGCATTGATTACTGACTGAGCTGTTTCCCAGTGCATCGCTGGGTGTTGACTGTAATCTATAAAGCCTTACATAGTTTTGTCCTGATTAAAGAAGTCTGACACTGGTGGTCAATTTTAATAATGACCAAGATCGATCTGGTTGACTTTAAAAAATTTCAACAGATTTTGGGACCTGAAAAGTCAAGAGGAAGTTATTCTTATTGATTACACATACTCTGTAAATCTACTATTTTAAAGGTGGGTACAGTGTACGGTACTGAACTTGTAAAAAACAGGAAGTTGAAAAGTAGACAGTATTGCCAAAAATGTTCTAGCCCTGACTTTGTTCTCCCTAATCTAATCCGACATGCCTTCAGAATATTTCACTTCCTTGATGACCATTTTTCCAGTTTCTATCCAATACTTACCCCCACTACATAGTGACAGAGTTAATGATTATCTCATGAGGCAGATATGAATAGGAACAGTATTCATATCAAAGACAACTGGTCCCACTTCCAGGTCCATCTTTGGGCCAAGATATGTAGTCGCCAACAGTGAGTTGGCGACTGTATTTTTTGAGTCCTGGCGCAAAGTAGGATCCATCTGTTTTGCCCAGCCGTTTGCCTGAGTGCCACAAAATGGTCCTGTTATTAGTCTTATTTGTGGTCCTATTTGAGGTTAGGGGATAATATAAATAAACTTCAGTCCTCCTTGTGATGAATGTAGCATGGGAATTAAAAGTGGTGGTGTTGGTAGTGGTAAGTGATGTTGCGTCTCTATTTTCTCAATTGCTCTGTTTTCTTTGGATTGGGAAACAGACATTTAAGAATGAGTTTGTCATCTGGAAGGATAGTTGTGACCAAGTTTCCCTCAACAGGATACAAGATGTTATTTTTGAGCTTCATTACCCTCACCAAGGGGAAAAAAAAGAGAGGGAAAAAATAAGGAAGAAAGTGAAAGTAAGGAAGAAACATGCAGAAACAGAAGTGAAGAGAAAGGTCAAGGAGGATGAGGAATACATGCGGAGCCGAGAAGAATGTAACGCAGCAGACTGACGATTCATAGAAATTACTTTATTATTTTGAACTGATAGTTCAGTTAACTCAACATCTGGTGAATTGAGGAAAAGGAAATCTGACTGATTAAATTGAACTGCTAGTTGTCAGTTAAATAGTTTATATATAAATATGCAGCCTAGTTTCCATCACATTTTCCTGTATGAACTAGATAGTGAATCAGTTTTTCACTAACCATATTTGAGCGGTGAGTAGAACAATACCAATCAGTGATTCAGATTTATATAGAGGTGGACAGTTTTCATATTTCTGAATTGTTTATTGGGGATTATTGTTATTCCATATAATTTCCGAGCATGAGTTATTTTTGTCAGTTTCTTTTATGAATGTTTTGTTACCTTATAAGGAAATATGTGCACTCCCCTCCTCTCATTCAGTTGTCCCTGGTGACGCCTCCATAATTTCTGTCTTTACACTGGTGCATTTTTAGTCTAATTCAGGCATGTGTGAAGCAGGGGAAAAGTTTAGTTAGTCAATGTCAGTGATTTTTTTTCTGATCCATTCATGGATGGATTCCGTGAATCTGCACCAGTCTGCATATAAAATCTATATATATCAAATAGACACAATACCTAAAATATTCTTCCATATACTTGAAGGGAAAAAGAAAATAGAATTCATAAGTCAGACGAGTTGCATTTTCTAATAATAGATGCAATTTCAGGGGTGATTTATGATCATGCTCTCATATGTGGAGATATTAAAATATTACCTTGCACTAATGTGAAGGTGGACATAAACATACCACATTTAGTGCTACAAATATATATAAAAAAAGTACTGCCATGCTGTGAAGTAAAAGAAAGATAATTGTATTATCTTCATTTTACACGAAAAAAAAAAGCTATATTTTTCTATATCCTGTACTGTCAGTTATCTAAAGCTAAAAATAGGGATGACTTAATCTAGTCTGTTTTTTTTTTAACAGTTATCTTATTTAGAGATGGTGTTGTATGAAGAAAGAAGGGATTGAAAAATAGTGTGACATTTTAAGCCCAAATATTTATAACATAGTTGGAGATTTTAATGCCTGGACTCTTAATTTGAAGATTAAAAGTACATATTAAAAAATGTGTTCAGTTATTTAAAACCAGGAGGTCCAGTTCAAATCCTGATGGTCTTCTCGTGCTGCTTCACACAGCAGTGGCTGTATCTGATAAGATATATGTATATATGATGTGGTGTCCGGCATGCGAAGCCCACCATATATTGCAATGGGCGTTCTGTTTTGCTAAATATGTTCATTTACCTCTACTTCACCATCTGCCCCGCCACTGATGCAGCCACTTGAAAGTAGTAGATCTAACATTTTTTTTCCAATTCTATTTGAAGTCATAATTTCCCTTCAACATGTATATTCAGATAATAGATTTTCTTCTTTATTCTCTAAAATTAACATTTTATGTAATCTTTAGGCTGTGAAATTGTTGTTGAGGAGTTTTTTAAAAATCAGATAGAATTTAGCTGAAATTCAGAGGCACTGAGCTTCTAGTCATATCATTATGAAGTCCTAAACAGGGAGGCATATTTTGTTTTTCAGAATTGCTTTTTTTTTTTCCTCTTTAGATCCTTTTCTTTTCATTAAAAAACTACTCTGGGAAGAGGGTTTTTTTTTTTTTTTTTCCTTAACAGAAAAAAAAAAAAAAAAGCCACGCTTGACTGATAATGCATTGCTTTGGATGGTGAAACATTATGAAAGTTTAATTTTTAATTAAATCTGAAATACCAATTATAACTGAAAGAGATTTTAACCTGTTTCTTTTCAGACTGCCTGAAGTTACATTTAGAGACTGAAATCACTGCACCTTAAAAACAAAAGATTGAGCTGCACTGCATTCCTGTAAGTGAAAGCTTCCTGTACCTTCTTCCTCTGTGATTTTGTGACCAACCCAAGAAAAGACAAAAACATTGGTAACATAGTAACCAGGCATGAGTAAAAATTTGAATATCCCTGAAGAAATATATGCTTAAATGATTTCCTTCTATAAAAAAAGAAAATTTGTTGGGCTCAATATTCAGTATGTCTTTTTTATTCAACCTAAATTGTGAATCCTTTTTTTTTTTTTCGCCTGGTTTGAATTGCATTAGGGAGGGTGTCACCCACTGTGCATCCGCACAGTGACATACACCGTGACAAGAGGGATTCTCACATTTTTGTTCAAATCTCATAGAAGGTAACGGATTTCTTATGGAGTCAAAGTAGATTCCTTTTTCCTTTGTGATGTCATTAGAAATTTTTAGCCTTTGTGTCAATGGAAATGGAGAGAAAAAAGTTCATGATGACATCACAAGATTCTGTTGCCTTGAGGACTTTGGGCAAAACTAAGTAAAATGCATAATTCCCTTGTGTGCGTGTGTTCCCCATTCTGCTATGAAGCAGTCAAAATAGCACATCTTATGTCTTCCCGTGAGCTACAAGGCTGTCTCTCAGAGCCCCATTGTTCCATAAATGCATGTCAGAGTCTACCACAGTCTGGTCTACCCTTATTTAGCTGCTGTTTTGTCAATGTACTTGGAAGAACAATTAACACTTGGGATTTCAATGTCTGAATAACAGGCAGTGAATAGAACCCGAGCATATAAAAGATTCAGACGCCCAGGGTAAGAAAACAGAAGCTTATAGTTGGTGGGGGAAAGAAGAAAAGCATTTTAATGCTGCATTCAAAGGTTGTGAAATACTACGAGAAAAGTCAATCTTTTTTTTTTAATTTTAGATCAAAACGTATGTTTTGGTAATGAAATCCAGAAGGTTATGATGTCTTCCTAAGTTTTGCAGTTTAATGTGTTGCAAGGTCTTTCCTTAGACAGTCTTAAAACACCGAAATAACATCCATCTCCTTGAGTCATTGTTGGAAGGCTGGATGTGGGGTCTACTGCATCGTGGTTTTCAGAGTGCCACCATGTCTGTCCCACAGAGTGCACTAAAGGTGATTCACTTTCTTCCATTTTCACTTTGGTTCACTGTACTCTTGCATTATTGGCTACAGTGCTTGTGTGTTGACTGCAGATAGTCCAGAAGGTGTTTAAATATCTCTACATATGGTCTGAATTTCTGCTAGGTCCATCTTTTGGTGGGAGGAGAGAGACGATGCATGGACAGAACAAGATCACTTCACCGTCAGGGTATCTGATGAGTGGAAAGGGAGCTTATGCATGGTGCCCACTGAGCACAGTGCTTGGCTGGTATGAGGGAATAAATGATGCTTATTGTTATTTTTGTCATAACCACAATAGTTCAAACCCATAGACAGGAAGGTCTACAAAGCAGGGTCTGTTTCTTACTCGGTTTTTTAATCTCTAGTGCTTGGCATAATGATAGCAATGACGAAATAGTTATTGTTATTAATACAATTACAAAATGCGTTAATAGAACTTTAGGATTTATTCTGTCAGAGAATATTTATTGTGAAGAGGGGTTGAATAAAGTTCTTGACAGTCAGGAATACAATTTTAAAGGAATTTGTCAAAGGCAAACCAGCTGTTCATCACATCACAATAGGCATACGTCTCTCACTTCTTTCTCACCACCAAGATGAGGACGGCCTGTTCATACCATTTCCTTTTTTCTGTGAAACAATCTCCAGTAATTTTCCAATTAACTTGAGTGTCTTAGATCCCATACACTGGAGTTGTCTCCAAAGATAAATCTACTTGACTCCAGGATAGGCTCTTCACCTGTTGGTCTAATTGTCATGCAGTGAATTGTGTTTCAAAGAAAGAGGCACGTAGAGGCACATGGTACGATAGGTATTGGGGCAATCAGCCCGGGGAAGTTGCGATTAGAAGCTTCAACTTTCAGTGCATAAAAAGCCAGGACCAGTTTCTCAGTTTCTCAGCATGAATAAGACCACAATATTCTTTAGAACTCAGAACCGTTTGACCCCTTATGACTCCTTCAGCATTTAGCTTCCTGGTGGTTTTTGGGTTTTTTGGTTTTTGTTGTTTTTGTTTTTTTGTTTATTTTTTGCATAAAGTCCTCTGCCCTCCCCCACCAATTTTAATTTATTTCCAAAAGGGGTCCCTTTGTTTTTGTTAAATCAGCTGCTGCTGATGCAAATTAAAGCTTTCATAAAACGTGGCCTCTGAGGCAAAACTAAAATGATAAAATTTAGGCTTAGTGAATTGTACTGTTATCATGTTGAATAACATTTAAGGACATCAAAGAACTTTATAAACACATTTCATATTTTTTAAGATTACAAAACTGAGGTGAAAGGGATTTAAGGGTAGAGCTTCATCAAACATTACAGGTGCAGAGGCTGTAAGAAGCAGAAGTCCTAATAATCTCATTTTGAAATAAGTATATTGAGGCCCATGGTAGGGCATGCAAGTTACCCAAGCCATAATGACCACCAATGCAGATCATCCTTTAGTCATCTAGGCCTGAGAACAGACCCAAATTTAGACTCTGGGGCTTTGATCTTTCCTTTACACTCAGGGTCTGAGCAGTGTTTTCTGAGGAACAAATTGCCTTAGGCTCATTTATGAGACCCATTGAACTGTACTCCCCACCACAGACTTGCCCAAAATTAATATATAAGGGGTATTCTGGAAACATTCGTTGTTATCAAAAAAGTTTTTTTTTTTTCATTTTTTCTGTGCATTTTGATATGATACCTCTGGTTGTGCAATGAGTCACATAGAAGCAGATTTATTTGGTTGACTTAATATTCTTTATGATGATTTTCAAAATGGACAGAAGACCATTAGAAACTTCAGTAGTTTAATTGCACTTATAGGCATGATAAAACCAGTAATCAGAACAGAGCCATTGTGACATGGAATTCAGACTTCCCAAGAGTGTGCATCGTGCCTGGTGTCAGAATGTCACTGTTGCCAGGGGTCATTTCTGTCAGAGAAAAGTTTTTCAGGGTCTGAAAAAAATGAAATAAACTTTAATAATTTAAAATGAATTACTTGCCCTAGTAATTTATTTCAGGTTGCCTTTATTGGATTCTGTCATTTAGCAATCCGAAGAGACCAGTGTAGGAACTTTTCTATTATTTCACCCAGAGCTAAATCCTGGATATATCTTAGTTTCTTCCTCAAATTTATTTTATACCCTCCCAACCTTCCCATCCCCACTGTGAAGAAGCTCAAGTTTCTATGTACAGAATATTAGTTCTTATGTCTTTGTGTCCCAAATGAGGAGACAGTGTTCTCCCTTAAAAAAATCCATGGAAGCTTCGGCATATAGAGAAGGAAGAACTGAAGCATGAGGATGCCAGAGCAGGGACTTGGATGTAGGTGCCCAACAAGGTTATCTCTTCAGAACTCTTCCCTCTTTAATAATAAATTAAAATTTTTTCTGTGCCTCTTATGAACAAATCTTTTTACCAGGGTAAATAACTTATACTTCCTACCATCAAGGAGTTCATAATCTGTTTGGGCAATAAATACATCTTTCTTAAAGACAGAATGTTGTATGGGTACAGTAGAGTAAGTGAATAGTTATCATTTCTTTTGGACCATCAAGAAATTATCTGATATTCACCAGTAGCCAAAGTAGAGAGAGTAATGAAAATGAAAGTTGAAGGAGCCGTGAATAGTCATGGTGTGATCTGAGGATAGGATGCTGGTTGGAGCCAGTGTTTTCCAAAGTGTGGGTTGCAAACCATTCATAGGTCATGGAATCAGTTTAGAGGATCACAGTCAATATGCTTTTAATGAAATAGTATCAAAGGGGAAAATTTATAAAAAAGAGTGAGTTACATATTTTTAAGATAATGGATTGCAAAATAAATATATTTCTTACTGGGAATCATGCCACCAAAATATGAAAGCAGATATAAAGAAGATTGGTCTTTTAAATACTAACTCACATAATCCTAACTAAGGGATAATATTATTTTCTCCCTCTTTATATATGAGAAAGTGTAGGGATTAAGCAATTTGTCCCAGGTCATACAACAGGTGAGTGTAAAAGATAGAATGTGACTATGTCTGTCAGACTCCATATTCATACTCTTCCCATGATCTGCTACTGCTTTCCAAGGTTGTATGACTTCAGTTATTACACTACTGATAACTCACACATTTATATCTCTAGTCCTGATCTCTCTCCCAAATTTCAGTCCTATATTTCTAATGTCCTTATTTAAATCTTCAAATAGATACCACACTAGTTTTCTTCAAGTCAGTACATCAAAATTGAATTTATCCTCCTAGTGAAAATTAATCATCCTCCTTTTGACTATACTAATTTTCTTCATCTCAATTGTCCAGGTCATCCTGACTCAAAATGTATCATTCTTGCTTTCCTCCCACCCCCCAGGTGTCCAGTAAATGGCCAGGTCTTATTAATTATCCTTCCTTGGTACCTCTGTCTTAGGTTTTCATCTTCTTTTGCCTACAATAATCTCCTAATTGAGAGAGATAGGGGGAAGGGAGCCCAGTTCATCCTAAGCACTGCTGCCTCATTAGGTTTCCTGAAGCAAGAGCCCTAAGATTATGTCACCTTTGTTCAGACAAAACTTTAGTAACAATTTCTAACCAATATTTATGACCATCTAAAATCTAATTCTGACCTCATTTCTGACTTATTCTTATGGTTTAATATACCAAACACTCAGGCCAAATTTCCTTAACCACTATCACCATCCCCTCTTTATTAATATTGCTCCTGCTATCTAGAATGTCCATTATTCTGTTTTTCCATATGCAAATCTAACCCATCCTTCTGGGTCTATTTTAAATGCTATTAATTCCACAAAAGCTTCCCTCTTTCACCTACCCAGAAATAATCCACTCTCCTCTGCTTAACAAACTCACTTAGCACCTGTAGTGGCTCTGCTGACAATTTGATTTTGGACTTCTAGCATTCAAAATTGTGAGAGAATATATTTCTGGTAAGTCAACAAGTTTTTGGTAATTTGTCACAATAGCCTTAGAACCTAATGTAGCATTTATCTACACTTTTTTTGAGACTTGAATTACTTTCTATATTTTTAAATGATACTTATGTGCAGACTTTATCCCTTTACTAGAAAATAAATTCTCTAGGGATAGAGTCCATATTTAATTAACATTTCTAAACTCTACAAAATCTACCACAGTAGAATCATTAATTCATTACCCATCCATGCTTAATCCAGGGAATATAGAAATGATCCCTTAGGCTCTCATGGAATTTATAGTGTCCTAAGGGAATCAGACATTAAATAAGTAAACAAAAAATTACAAAATTATTAACTGTAGTGCATGAAAAGAGCTAATAGATAAGCAAGACAGAAATGCACGGGGAAAATCTGTTATGCTACCTGCTGAGTAGTCAGGAAAGAATTCTCATAGAAAGGGTAATTTAAGTTGATAGTTGAAGCATGGAAGAACCAGGTAGGTGAAGAATTTGAGGTGGGGATAGAAACATGCAAGGAAGAGAAAGCTCCAGACAGAAACAGCATGGACAATGCCCTGAGGCAAAGACAAACTTTGTGTATTCAAGGAAATAAAAGAATTCCAGAGTGGCTAGAGGAAAGTAAACAAAGGAAGAGAATAATTGGAAGTGAAGTCAGAGGAGTAGCCAGGGTGAGGAATTTGGATTTTATTTTGAATACACTGGAAAACACATAATAGGTGTATATATTAAATCAATCAATTAATTAATTGAATAGAACAAGATGAAAATAATTCAAAGGTAAATGGTATATACAAGCTCATAGTAACTATACGTTTATTTTGAACCTTTGTCAAAGGTTCACTTCTAAGTTTGAGGGGGTTTGGATTTCTGAAACTGAGGTCTAATAGTTCACAACATATTTCTTTTTTTTTTTAAGATTATTTATTTATTTATTTATTTGACAGAGATAGAGACAGCCAGCGAGAGAGGGAACACAAGCAGGGGGAGTGGGAGAGGAAGAAGCAGGCTCCTAGCGGAGGAGCCTGACGTGGGGCTCGATCCCATAAAGCCGGGATCACGCCCTGAGCCGAAGGCAGATGCTTAACCGCTGTGCCACCCAGGCGCCCCTCACAACATATTTCTCATCTGCATAACCAAAGCAGATTCCCAACAACCTTCTAAGATAAGGTCAAGTTAATTTTATTTCCTTTCTAGTTAATAATTATTAAGATTCTGTTGTTGGTTAATGAATCTCTTATTTTTGTTTATTTTTAAGTGCTCATTGCACAATGTGGGAATGAGTACCAAGTGTTTTACTCCTAGGATGTATTTTTAACATGTTAAACCTTAATCTTTTTTTAAATTTTGGTGTATTTTATCATGTGCAATGACCAGGGTCCTGGAGGCATAGAAAGCCTTGAAATGAATCATCATTATCCTCATTATTACTACCTTCATTATTACTGAATTTCGGGATTAAAAACAATCCAGATTATTTTAAAGTATGATGCATTAATATCATGGAATACCACTAAGTCAGAATGGAGATATTGGTTTGTTTACAAAATGATAGGACATTATCCCTTTTTGCCAAAAGAAAAAAAGAAAAGAGAAGAAAAAGGGAAAAAGAAATACAGTAGAGGGAATGTGAAAATTAAACCATAGAGAAATAGGTTAAACTCTAAAGATAGAGTTTACTGCTATAACTCAGTAAAAAGACACTAGAATCTTAAAATATTATAGTGACAAGGAAACTTAGGAATTATTTATTCCAGCCTTCTCATTTTAGAGATGAACAAAATTCAGGCCTAGAATTCCTTTTTGAGACATACAGTTAAATAGTTAATGGCAGGGCTGGAACTGTAACCCTAGTTCTTAGGAGGTAGATTAACAGAACTAGACCAGCTAATCAGTGATCAACACCCTACCATAAACCTTCAAGGTCTTAGGTGGAAAAAAAGAATATTAAGTACAGGAGATGAGTCTACAGACAAGCTTTAATTAATAAAAATCTGAACAATATGTATTACTCACAATCTGTTTACTTAATGTACCAGATGCTTTGTGAAAGTTGTCTTTAATCCTTGCTACCACACTCAGCAACCACTCTGTAAAGTAGGAATCATTTCCATTTTATAATGAGAATACTGAGCTCCAGAAAGATTAAGTAACATCCAAGATTGCAAAGCCAGTAAGTGAATTTGTATTGATGCCAGGCCTAACTGATTCAAACTGTACTATCTCCTGCTTGGTGTTTTTACCTATTGCATTTTGTTATCACCTTAGCTCATGTGGTCACACAGGTCATTAGTTCTCTAATAGCCCAAACTTTGAAAAGAAAGTTAGGAAGAAAAGAAAGTTAGATTTAGCAGATGCCCTCTCTGCATTAAGTTCTTCACATTTAATTCCGTCAACAGTACCTCAAGATCAATGTTATAATCCTTAGTTTAAAATTTAGAAAACCAAGGTTCACTGAGATGAAATTGCCCGATACATCTTCGTAAAAGCTTGAGCCAGAATTCTAACACAGATCTGTCTGATCCTAGGTGTTCTTTCCATTGTTCCATCAACCTCCAAGTCTGCTCTTCTCCTGGGTGCTGGTTAGTCTTCTACAGTCCTCACACCTCAGCTCCTTATCTGGCAAAGCAGAATTGTAATGTATGCTCTCGTAGACTTCCCAAGAAGCAAGAGAGTGTGTTGAGAGGGTGCTTTTATAATTAAGTTATATTACCTTGTCTGGAAATAAATACAGTGCCCCCTATATGTTTCCTCCTTTGAGAAATGAGGAGCTAGGAAGATAGGTGGAATCTGTGACATTACTCTTTCATCTCTACATTACCTTGATTCACTCTGTATCTGTGCCCAAGACCCTAATCATATCACAAGTAAAGGTACTACTAACCTATATCATACTTCCATACACCTTTGAAAAATAAAAGAAGTAAAATTATTGTATTTATGAGGCCAATATGAAGGAAGAAGTTTTATGTTTTCCTTCTCAAAACTAACTTATTTGAAGCCTTGGAAGTCTGATTAGAGATACAGGTCAATGAAAGAACTCATTGTTGACTGCTTCTAGAAAAAGTGCAAAACTGGAAATCCAAACATACTTATGAATTGTTAGATTGTTTTCTAATGACCAGTGAGGACTACACGAGAAGCAAACTTCTTGGTAAAAGCAAGAGAGTGAGACAGGGAGAGGGACGGAGGAAGGGTGGGAGGGTAAGAGGAAGGGGGAAATAGGAGAGGAGGAAGAGATTGGAAACAGTTTTTTAATGGCAGCTCCCACTCAGACATGATCCTGAATTTCCTTCTATGTGTCAACTTTAGCAGCACTGCATGTATACACCTTCATGTCTGAGAAGGTCATTTTCTATTATTAGATAGTACACTTGAACAATTATTCTAAAACCAATTGTCACTATGGAATGGCACCAATATACTAACAAATTTATGGTGATTAGAAGTGATGCTTACCTGTTAGCATTCTACAGCTGTTACTTTATCCTCTCTGTTTCTTGAGTTTGACTTCCAAGTCTTTCTGTGTGAAAGGGTCCATTCAAGTCTTTTAAAATAAATCTGTGAAAACCATCTTTCCTACTTTGCGGAAGGGACTTTGTTCTTTGGCCCATCCTTGCACTTTGCAATATGTTGCTAGTAGCCCTAAATCAGAAAGCACATTAATACATCCTTTGAACTGCTGGGTCTCATCAGGAGAAAAAAAAATATTTTTGACAATCTTGTAACATTTTGTTAAAAATCCAATTCTGGTTCAATGTTTTGTTCTCAAAGGAATTTTGAATGAAGAAAAGCTTTTGTAAGGGGGAGGGAAGCTTATCTAGAGACTGGTGGGAAGCAATCAGGAGACTTTTGACTCTTTGAAACAGTAAATTCCAGGGAATTGGAGTTTTACACTTCAGGTTGGAGCACCTTGGCTCTAAATGCACCCCTTCATGTGTCCCAAATGGCAATGTGAAAGCAACATTCTTTGAGTCAAGTGGAGAAGGGAGGAGGCCATGCTAAACTGACATTCTTTCAGGAGGTCATGAATACAGAATGAACTCAGTCTAATGGTTAGTATCAGATTCTCAGAATTATAAACCTCCTATGGTAAAATGTCCTCAAAGATATAGGCAAATGAGTTTGCTCGTGTTGATAGTTATAAGTACTAGAAGATTAAGATTCTTGACAGTCATTTACTTGTTTGCAATTGCACTAAACGACCATATGAAATTTGCTTAACCTTTGCTATAATTTTACTGAACTATTCTTCGCTTAACTTAGTTGAAAATTGTAGGACTCTCTTAAATAACCAATATATGTCTAACATTGTTATCATTGCCACTGTTGTTGCTATCAGAATTCTGTTTTCTTCTCTGGACTAGGGCTGGCAGGAACAGCTGAGAACCTGGGTTACACATTTTACTCTCTGTCTTACCTTCTTGCAGCCCTGGAAAGTGGGAGGGGCCAACTAGACTGGCTGCTCTGTAAGTTAACCTAGATTCACCTAGAAAACTTGTCAGTGAAGCTTTATTCATAAGCTCTTTTAGCAGATAGAGAAATAGTTTGCATGAAAAACCCTTGTTTTTTAATAAGTACTGACTCCCTCATGCTTCATGAGACTTTCTGATTGATTGCATCATACTATCCACATTATCATTGCAGTTACCACGAGGGAGGCAGCAAGTGTAATGGAAAGGAAAAAGCATGGGGCTGACTCTCTGGAGATTTGATTCAGGCATTGTCAAATGGTTTTGTCTTAAGATCATTTTCCTTATCTGTAGGGGACAGTTTTGTCGATCCGTGCAGACACTTTACAAAGAAGCCAAATGATATATATGAAGTATTTAGAGCTCTATGAAATAAAGGTAGTTCATAAATATCATGTAGTACTATTACAGTAAAAGTATTAGCAGAATTATAAATCACTTTGAGGTCTCCGGAGTAAGGTGCTTCATCTGAGGTCTTCCTGCCTAGAAATTAGTTTGTTTTTTGAGTTGCCATATAGGGAGGGACTCTGTTGCTGCTAAGCACTGTTCATACATTGGAAGCAATGACTAAGAATGAATTGCCAGTAATATGTTACTCTTTTTATTTTTTAAATTTTTCTTTATTATTTTTTAATATGTTATTCCTTTTAAAGATTTATTTTAAAGGCATTCTTTTTTTTTTATAATGATTTTTTATTTTATTATGTTAGTCACCATACAATACATCCCCGGTTTCCGATGTAAGGCTCGATGATTCATTAGTTGTGTATAACACCCAGTGCACCATGCATTACGTGCCCTCCTTACTACCCATCACTGGCCTATCCCATTCCCCCACCCTAAAGGCATTCTTTACTATAAATTCTCTCAGCAGTTTCTCTTAAATTAAAAAGAAAAATTAACTGTTCTCTCTCTCATATTAGAGAGTCAATTTCTTGAGGTAAAGAACCATGAGTAAGTTACTAGTTTTCTCAGTTACTAAAACTGGTACCAGATAGATATTCAGTGTTTGTTGAGTATCTTGTGTAAAAATTTAGTAAAATTTTAATAAACATTTTTTGAAAAGGATATTGAATTTATTAATTTGACTACATATATGCCATATGAATTGGACAGTTGTTATTGAAGATTATACAGCCATTTGAAAAAGAATGAATTATATCTATTGGTATTGATCTGGGAGGATGACCATAATTTATTAAGTGAAAAGAGCAAATTTTCAGGGTAATGAATATTTATGAATAAATTTGTTGTGCGTGTTCTATGACCATATTCTTCACAATGGTCGTCTCACAGGGTTGAGAATAAAAAAGGACTGATGGAAGATTATTGATTTTTTTCTTTAAGCATTTTTTATTGTTTCATTGGGGAATATCTTTATGAAAGTAAGTTTGAAAATGAATATATAAAATTATTTTTTAAATTCCTACCTTTTGTTTCTTGGAAAATCAGCCTGAGAAAAATAATCACCACACAGAACTTTTAATTTCATTGTAATTGCCTTAACTTCCATAATACAGAGAGTAAAGCACATACTCTAAATAGAGTGACACATTGACTCAACAAATATTTCCTGAGCTCTATGATGGTACTAGTTCCTAGTTCTTAATAAGTATGATGTGTGTGTGTGTGTGTGTGTGTGTGTGTGTGTGTGTGTAAAGCTGAGCTCTTTCATGATGCCAGTTCATACACAGAATTATATGCAGAGAACTAATAGTTGAACAAGCAAAAGTTGTTGAAAGTAATTTGAGTCTTTAGTATAGTTTCCTCTGAATATACAACCTAAAAATTCACCAAAAAACTTTTTGGGGTTTGGTTGGTTTTTTTTTTTGTTTTATTTTGGTTTTGTTTTTTTGTTATTTTGTTTTTTGTGTTTTGGCCATCTCTGTCATCCACAATACATCTCTCACAATAGCTGCCCTGAAGTTCCTGCTGCCTTTCCCTCTCTCGTCTTCAAGAGCTCTCACTAACCCTCCTTGGCCTAGGTCAATTAACTTTTCTGCTCACTTCCCAACTCCTTTCTGGATCTGTCTTTTTCTTCCCTTTCTGATAGTAATCTCACTAGACTTTCACGCTTCTTTCACTCACTGAGGAAGACAAAGAAGGAAGGAAGAAGAAAAGAAAAAGAAAAGAAAAGAGGGAGAGAGGGAGAGATAGAGGGAGAGGAAAGAAAGAAAGAAAGAAAGAAAGAAAGAAAGAAAGAAAGAAAGAAAGAAAGAAAGAAAGAAAGAAAGAAAGAAAGAAAGAAAGAAAGAAAGAAAGAAAGAAAGAAAGAAAGAAAGAAAGAAAGAAAGAAAGAAAGAAAAGGTAGGCAGGAAGGAAGGAAGGAAGGAAGGAAGGAAGGAAGGAAGGAAGGAAGGAAGAAAAAATAGAGAAAAGAAAAGAAAAACACCTCTGCAAGATAAGGTCTCAGGACTATATTCCCATTGGAAACTTCACAGGAGTTTTAAGTAATCAAAGGGGCAGACCTAGAAACCTTAGGTTAAAGATAAGCCCTGAAGGCCCCCTTTAGAGGGTACTTAAATAGACTTGAGTCTATAAGTTGGGCAGAATATCCAAATTGGAGCCAAGCAAGACAGTACTGTACAGTCTGAGATACTATATTTCCCAGAGTCAGTACATTCTATGCCCCATCACGGAGAAGTCCTGACAATGACTGACCTTTTACAGATAGAGAGCAGAGGTACCATAAGCTAAATTTAAAACACAGGAAAGTTGTAATATGATAACCACAACTAATGATACACAGGCATGCATACTTTACTTCATGTTATAGCCAGTTATGATAGAGGCTTTATGACAAAGGAGGGAGGGAGAGGGAGGAATGGAGACAGAGAGAGAGAGAGGAATGAAGGGAGGGAGGGGAAAAAGAGAGAGAGAGAGAGAGAGAGACAGACAGACACAGGCAGACAGAGAGAGAAAGAAAGAGAATCCCTCCTCCCAAATAAAAATGAGAGTGGGTGGAGAGTGGGAGAAGGTCATTGGTTAGGAGATTAGGAAGCATGAAAAAATAAAACAAAATGTATTTTGACACTCCCCAGCCATTTCTTTACATCTGCACAAATCTTCCCTTGTCCCCTCATGGGTCCTACCCTGGGTGGGCTGGCTCTGCTTGGCACTTCCAGCCATCCAGCTATCTTCTCCTTCCATTTAGAGAGTGCTGATTCAGAGTAAACCATTTACAGGTGTGGGGAGATCTCTAGAATATGCTCACGATTATGTTTGTTGCTTCTAACTCCAAGGAGCTGAAGAAGTCAATAAGCAGCTGGACATGGAAAGCTTGCCCAAAGGTGTAAGGCCCCTTCTCTGCCGTATGCATCCAGTTTAGGGGATTTACACAAAGAATGTGATTCTTCTCTGTTATGTGACTCCTACGTGTGCCCCAATAGTCTGGTGAGAACAGTAACTCTAGCTAGAATGATGTCAGATAATAGAGGTATGATTAGAAAAACAAATAGTGTTTATGAAGAGATTTTAATGAGACAAGAAATGCTTATGTGATGTTTAAGTGGAAAAAAAGCAAGACACAAAATATGTGTTAGTGTTCATTTCTGAGAGGTCATTATTCATTTCTTTTCCATTCTTTTCATTTTCCAGAATGTCACACACACACACACACACACACACACACACACACACACACACACTCTAAAGAAAAGGAAAAGTGCTCTTGGGTTATCCCATCCTTATTTGTAATTTTGTTTCTTTGCTTTTGATCAATGTTAATTTTAATATTGGTAACTCTTATAATGAAGAGATTTCACCTCAAATTTGAATGACATGATACTGTTGCTGAGAATTTTTTATAGGCTGCTATTGTGGTATAATGTTCTGATCATTTTTAATGCTCAAGCAACCCTCCACCTCTGGTGGAATGATTGGGGGAAGAAGGTTGTGAGGGAGATTACTCATTATCTAGTTACTGGTAATGGATTAGTTTAGCACAAACAGGACTCTTATCACTTCACCTATGAGATGCCCAAAGAAGCAAGGTAGATCAATAGATATATTCCAACTATGCTTTTGTATATAAAATAAATGTTTAGTCAGATGATAAATTACTTCACATGACACCTATAAAGTTCAGTTAGTACAAACATTTAAATGGAACAAAAACTATATACAATCAAGAAAGTTGATATTTCCCAAACTCTATAATCTCCTGTTCCTCTAAATATTTACCTATTTATCTTGTTCTCACCTTATGACTTTCTCAGATCATTTTCATGGCTTATGTTCTAGTTTAGGTCCTGGAGCTCTTTAGAACCTAGATGTTAATTATTCTTATAATTGACACCTCTCCTGCTCTTCTGTTTTTAACTAAAAGGCTACTTAATGTCTCCCTATTTGAGTGATTCTTCTGCCACTCACAATTCTGAGTTTCTCTTCCCTCCATTTTGATGCTCCAGGCCCCAACTGCTTTTTACAGGTGGTTTCACTTGATTACTCTTAGCTCTTCCTAACTTGGGATCTCTTTCTTTAGCTCAGAGTTTCCTAATCCTCGCTGCATATTAAAATCACCTATAAAGTAAAAAACAAAAACAAACACCAAAAAATGAAACACAAAACAAAAACAAGGCATTGGCCCCACCCCAATATTCTGTTTTCATTTGTCAAAGGTGGAGTTTAGCAGCAAGTTACACCTTTAAAATGACAAAACTCTTATTTTACCTCAAAATTTTTATTTCGGGTTTGGTTTAACCTGCTGCTTCACTCTAGAAAACCATTTTTTAGCTAACAACGACGTTCCTAACCAGACAATAATAAAGCTTTAACATTATGCATAATATGGCTGTATGCGTCTCACAGACATGCATGTCATACACACATTAAGCTAATGACCAAACTTGAACAAATATTTGATAAACATAGAATTGCTATTACCATAATAATTAGTTAGAAACTAAATATAGCTGACCAAATTTTAAAAGTTCTCTTTAAACCTGAGTATTGTAAATGAAATGTCTTGCATTGCTAAAGGGTATCAGAATATGCCTTGAGTCTGACTTATGGGGGGAAATGATGGCTCACAACAATGTCAAAGGGATGTACCTTTGATAGTCAGAAGGTGGAAACAAATCAAGTGAACATTGACAGGTGAATAGATAAACAAAATACGGCATATAAATACAGCAGAATAGTATTCAGCCTTAAAAAGGAATGACATTCTAACACATGCTATAACATGGGTAAACCTGGAAAACATTATGCTAAGTGAAATAAGCCAGACATAAGAAGGCAAATACTGGATGATTTCATTTATATGAGGTACCTGAAATAGTCAAATTCATACAGAAAGAAAGTAGAATAGAGGCTACCAGGGGCTAGAAGGAGGGAAGAGTGGGGAGTTATTATTTAATGGGTACAGAGTTTCGTTTTGAGAGATTAAAACATTCTGGGGATGGATGGTGGTGATGGTTGCACAACAGTGTGGATCTACTTAATGCCACTGAACTATATACCTAAAAATGGTTAAAATGGTAAATTTTATGTTATATATATTACCACTAAATAAAATAGAAGGAATATAAATGAATGAATGAATGAATGAATGAATAAATAAATAAATAAATAAAGGAATAAATAAAGGGATGTACATTTAAAAACTCTTATGGTGTTTCAGTAAAAATGGGTTGTAGTTACCGGGTTCAGAGGCACAGTTAAAATGGGTAGTCTCGGGGCACCTGGGTGGCTCAGTTGGTTAAGCGTCTGCCTTTGGCTTGCAGGTCATGATCCTGGAGTCCCAGGATCGAGCCCTGCATTGGGCTCTCTGATCTTCGGGGATTCTGCGTCTCCCTCTGACCCCCCAACTCTTGTGTGCTCGCGCGCACTCTCTCTCTCTTTCAAATAAATAAATAAATAAAATCTTTTTCTTAAAAAAAGAAATGAGTAATCTATTCACAGATTCATTATTCACTTCATCTTAGGAAATATAAAAATTTATTAGTTTAAGTAATAATCTTTATTTTGCTATTGAGGCCTGTCATATGTATAATATTCAAGTGCTGGTATTATCCTTGATTCATAAGCAGTAATGACTGTAATAAACTACAGAGACTAAATTCTAAATAAATAAGATTATTATTAAATGCTTGTAGCTGTAGTAGAATTCTCATTTTTGTTAACTGATGGGAGAGGCAGAGCTGCAGGTTTCTTTTTCACCAACAGTACTATCCCTTACCAAATTATTTTCTTGGTAGGAAAAGCCAGGGCTTTGTATGACTCTATATTTTTAAAATATTCTTTATTTTCCAATAATGCAGTAAGTAAGCCAGTTGCTTCCTTGTTTTCTCCTGAAAATGTTGAACATTTTTGTTAATTTTTATAAATTTCTTGGTTTATAATTCTGTGAATTTTAATGTATAGATTTGTGTCACAGCTGCCACCACTGTCAGGATACAGAGCTGTTCCATCACCCCAAAGAACTTTATGCTCTTTATCCCTCCCCCAACCACCAACTCCTGCAACCACAGAACTCTCCTTTATCACTATAGTTTTGTCTTTCTGAGAATTGTCATTCACATAAATGGAGTCATATAGCATGTAACCTTTGGAGACTGGCTTCTTTCACTTAGCATGTTTAAGATTCACCCATGTTGCTGCATGTATTAATGGTTTGTTTCTTTTTATTGCTGAGTAGCATTACCTCATATAATCGTACCAGACTGCTTATCCATTCATCCACTGAAAAACATTTAGTTGTTTGTTTGTTTCATTTGAGGGCAATTATCATAGAATTGCTATAAACATTTGTGTACAGGATTTAGTGCAGGCATAAATTTTCACTCTCTAGGGTAAATACCCAGAAGTCAGGTCAGATGATATATGTATATTTAATTTTATAAGAAACTGCCGAACTGTTTTGCCAAGTGGCTATTTTGTTTCGTATTCCCATCAGAAATGGATAAGAGTTCCAGTTGCTCCACAACCTTGACAACACCTGGTATTGTCAGTATTTTTATTATCTTAGTCATTGTAGTAGATGTGGAGTGGAAACACTTTTTTCATTTTGACCGCATATTTTAAAGCTATAGATGACAATGCGATTCTGGGGCCATAATCTTTCCTGACTTCTATTTTTAGAGATATTCTATTCCTATGTACTTTTTTCCCCACAGGAAAGGAAAGTGTGGTCTATTATTTTTAGATTTCTGATACTGTTACTTCTCCCCTACTCTTCTCAGAATTGCTATTTTTCCCAATGATAGAACATTCATTTAATTTTTCAGAAATTTCTTTCTTAAAAATCTAAAAAAAATTGCCTCTTCATTCTAAATTCTAACCTAGCTTAAAAATAGTGCATGTACCTATATAAATGCTAACTATGAGGTATTAGAAAATTACTGTACTCATTCAGTACATGTTTTTTGAATGTTTGCTATACCTTGGCCAGTCAGGTGAATAATATATGATACAACAGGAAAGGGCAATCTGAAAAAAACAAAACAAAACAAATTATAGTTCTGTTTGTACTACTTTTTTTTTTTTAAAGACTTTATTTATTTATTTGACAGAGATAGAGACAGCCAGCAAGAAAGGGAACACAGGCAGGGGGAGTGGGAGAGGAAGAAGCAGGCTCCCAGCAGAGGAGCCTGATGTGGGGTTCGATCCCAGAACACGGGGATGACGCCCTGAGCCGAAGGCAGACGCTTAATGACTGAGCCAACCAGGCCCCCTCTGTTTGTACTTCTAATGTTGAGGCAAATTATATTTGAGAATGTGGTTCCTGAAATAAAATTCTTCAAGATAAGCACATCAGGTGTTGAATGGGTCTTAGTCTCTACTTTAACATTTTGGAAAAATGAAAACATATTTATGTTAATGAGCACACATTTTCTTTTAGAAAAAAGAGCCCTGTTCTGGGAATTAGAAGACCTGCATCACCCCTCCACTTCTGCCACTTTGTAGCTTAGTTGCTGGGGCAAGGTATATTTCCCTTCTCCAAATTTATTTCCTTGTCTATAAAATTCTCTCCAGCTTAAAAATTAAAAACTAACATTGTGTCTTTCCAGGATTTACATCTAGCTAGCAGTGATGACAAGAAAGGCAACATTTTTATTGTTCTTAACAAATATTTACTTTATATCATAATGTAGCATAATTAACTAATTTGTTTCTTATTCCTTGCTACAGGTCATTGTCTGTACCCTGATACAGAGGCCTATTCTCATCTTATTCAGCCTCTCAGAAGCATTTCAAAATGTGATCTAATCCTTTTGTGTGCAGGTGTGTGCATGTGTGATAATATCTACCCTTGGCTTCTATGACTTCACACTCTCGTGATTTCCCTCCTACCTTACTGATTTGTCAGTCTCTTGTGTTAGATCCTCCTCTTCTCCATTATATACCCCAGATGAGCTCATCCAATCCAGTAGCTTTAAATACTCTTTATATGCTGATGATACCAGATATTTATCTCAAGTGTGACCTCAACCTATCACCTGGGCTCCAGACATAAAAGCAACCATTTACTTGCTGTCTTCCACTGGATGGCCCTCTAGGCATCTTAAATTTAGTTAAGAGATCTTGATTTAGTAAAAGATCTTAATTCTTCTCCCTATCTCTGGTGAATGGTACCATCCTGCTGGAAGAGGCCTGCTCCGGTTATGCTATATCTCATATTTTTTTTTTCTTATTTTTATATCTTTGGCAATACAGTTTCCTCAAAAACTTAGTTGGTCTGGTCCATTTGTTTCAGGTAATTTCTGTATGTGAGTAACCACAGCAGAAACTCTCAACTAGGCATAGTTTTTAAGCCTGAAAGCTCTGTGTTTATTTTTAAACAGGCCCTGCGCTCTCCCATCCCTACCTTCTTCAATTTAATAGTGGCCCTCTGGGGGCCACTGGAAACAACAGGCAGGATGGGAAAGCATGTTCATAATCTGCTTTTGCTCTGAGCAAGTTGCCATTGTCTAACTGACGGATAATACTTGAAGGGAGATGCTTTTTCCTGCTAAGGCTGCCATTTTGCTTTAGTTTTCAGTACAGAAGAAGTTGACTCTGTGTTAAGCCTTTTTCACGTTAGCCCTTTGCAGAAATTGGTCTTTATTGTCTAGTCCCAAGCTCACTAGATATTCTTTAATATGTCTCCTCCAGCTGAAGGGGTCTCTTTTCTCTCTTTCCTTCCTAGAAATGATCAATTCTGAGTGATGAACATGGACCATTCTTTTATTCAGAAACTTTCACTGACTCCTCATTGCTTGTGGAGGTACCATCCAAGTCCAAAGTGTGATAATTAAGGTCCTTCAGAATTCAACCAGTAGAATTTCTATATATAATAAACTTCACATACTGAAATGTATTCATGCATTTAAAGGGCATGTCACACTGCCTAGAATGTTAGGTACTAAATAATGGTCATTATTTTATTAACAAAATTGCTTGGTGTTGTAAATGTTTAAAGAATCCACTGTCAAAAAAGGTTTCTCAAAGAAATATATCTTAAGACCCAGTAATCCACTTGTAGTAATCTTTCCGTAAGAAATACTTGCACATACATCACAGTTTTCATTGCAGCTTTATTCATAATAGCAAACATTTCAAAACATACTCGATTTCCATCAAAAGATAAATGGTTGAAAACATTGTTATATTAAGCTATATCAAACTATTATAAAGCATAAAATAGATCCATATATACTGCTCTGAAGAGATTTGCATAAAGTATTTTAAGTTGAAATAGGAAGTTGTAGGTTAATATAGGTAATTTACTTATCTTAACCTCCATATAGAGTGAAATACAACTGTCTGAAAGATGTGGGAAGAGTATATTCCAAACTGGTTATCTTAAGTCGTGACTGAGAAAGACTGAAGGTACAGAGTGAGATTCTGTTGCTTCTTGTTAAAATTTATTTTTAATGGTGGGATTGTTTGTATTTTTTTTTAAATTGTATCTTTTGTATGTTTATAGGAGGAGGGACAGTTTTCAATAGTTTCAAATAAAAGCTTTTTTAAGTTAAAAAAGCCCCTGTCAAAATTTAAGATGTTGCCTTGGAAGAGCCATTAGGAAATATACACAAAATAGCATTAATTAATTTGATGATTCATTTTACCTGGGAAAATAAAATTTAGTGTTTGAGGAAAATATAAAATTGAATTTAAAGTAAGTGAAGCTTTTTGAACCCTTAACAATTTTGCCAGGACCAGCCTTATTTAGGACCATAAAAAATTTGCATAATAGCACCATTTTGTAGATCTTTAACTCAATCAGGAAACAGATACCAGAAACTTACTACACTTATAATTTTCTAATAAGTCTTCCAGAATTGTTAATTTTCTGTTATTTTGATTATTACAGAAGTGCTTACTTACACCTTCAATGATTGACAAATCATGTGGCATTTGACCTCAAGTATCATAGATTGACTTTTTAATTTTTTTAAATATGAAGTTGAGACTAAATGAACGTGTGAAAGTAAGTTCTTGATATTTTTGCTCTAAGTAAGGGCAAGAAATCTCTACTTCTTTTGGTTTGTGTTGAAAAGATTCTGTGTATGCTGGAAGCATCTGTTTTTACTACCTCCTATGAAAACTGACAAGGAGCCTAGAAGCTTCTTGGGAAATTCACGTGACTAACAATAGGAGTTTCAATAATAATAGTAATAATAACACCAACAACAATATAATAATAAAACAATGTAACAACCACAGTTGGCAAATCCAGCACCAATTCATGTGAAGTATGAATTTGGATTATTAGTTTAAGATACCAAATATTAGTATAGAAACACAGAATTAAATCATATGGAGATTCCCTTCAGTAGGGAAACTATCTGTATGTTGTATTTACTCTTTTGTTTCTCCGTAAGGCTAAGCTGATTTTCTCCCTGCCTCTAACATACCACTCAAATGCTTTTTCAACAGAAAACTTATTTCTCTGTAATGACAGGGGCCTGTGGAAGTTCAGTGAAATCTAAATTGTCCTGAGAAAATTAAGACAACAGTAATCTGCAAGGCAGATACAAGTATTTGATGCTACAGTTACATTCATCTGTCTACTTAATTATTAGAACATGTAGAGTATAGATAGGATTTATAGATTTTACTTTTTTTTGAAATGTACTGAAGGCACTGAACATCAAAATTATTATGCTTTTAAAGTAAGATAGTACTATAAAATCTTGAAGTTGGAAGAGTTCTGAGAAATAATCCAGTACAGTGACTTTGTTTTCTAGACCAGGGGTTGGTAAACTGTGGCTGATAAGCCGAATCCAACTTGGTACTTGTTTGTGTGTGGCCTATGAGGTAAGAATGGTTTTTATAAATGAACATTTGCAACTGATTTCATGCTAGGGACACTATCTTTGAAGCCCAATTAAGCAAATGTTATCCTTTAATAAAGAATTCTGTTATCACTAGTAGACCTGAATGACAAAAAATATTTATGTATTTAATTATTATTATATTTTAAATTTTGTTAATAAAATAACAGTGTGATTTATGTTACATAACTCTATTTAAAATTAAATTAAAAATTTTTAATGAAATAATTTTATTTAAAAAATATAATGTGATCTGTTTTCTTACTTATTATATAAGTACCAATATAATAAAACATTCCTGATTTTGCCTCTTGACCCACAAACGTAGAAAATTTATGATTTGGCTCTTTATAGAAAACATGCATCCACCCCTATTCTAAGTGAAGGACCTAAAGCCCAGAAAAGTTTAATAATGTTTCTAAGGTATTGGTTAGACCCCTTTCATCTCTTTGGGTCCAAATATTCTAATATTGTATGGACTCTGTAATGTCTAGTTTGTTTCCTAACTCCACTTTTTACTAGCCTGTTAATCTTCAGCAAGTTACTTAACTTCTCTTTGCCTCAGTTTCCTTATCTGTAATATAGTGTTGTTGTGATCGTGAAATGAGATAATATATGTGAAATGATTGCAATAGTGCCTTGCACATGGTTATTGCTCAGTAATTGTTACTGCGACAATCAGTGTCAATGTATTTAATTAGTAGGCAATCCTTAAAAGGAGATACTAACCCATATCTGATCCTATCTTTCATTTTCTTTTAAGAGGAGTGAGGGTATTCCATCTCCCATCTGGGAAAGAATTGGCATTTATTCACATTCTCATTCTTGCAGCACGATTTGTTCATCCTTTACAATAGCTCCACAAGTTAATCCAAAAAATTATGAACTTCTAAAATACAAACATGCATACATAATTTATAGGATTGAGAAAAACTTAAATACAGAACAGTTAAATGACAGCCACAGAGGACATTGGCCCTGAGCCCAACAAAGAAGAGTAAGACTTTTTTGCTCTCTCATCCTGCATGTCCTATGGACATTTTCACCATATTTAAGACTACTTGAACTGGTCACGTTTCTTTCAGTGATGGGGCAGAGGGTCGGCTGCTGTTGTTCTTCTCTTTTTTTTAAATAATCATATTTAATTGTATTCTGTGTAATGGTGAAGTGTTATACTTCTATTCATTCTTTTCTATGTTATTCACATAAAACATTATTTGCCCAGCTTATTGATGCTTTTTATCTACTGCTTAGACTACAAAGCCATGATGCCGAGCTAGATGAAATCCAGTGAGATAAATGCCCTATGTATTAAATCATTTAGTATTTTACCTGTTAGTCCCCCAGCCCATGGCAGCTCTAGTTAAGTATACTTTTTCATGCAAAGAAAGAAAAAAAGCCAGTTTAGGACCACATATTGTCTGCTTTAATAAATCTTGAGTTTGGGTTTCTAAGGCAGACCCACTGTATGGATGACAATTTTGGGGGAAATAATTGTTATAAGGTATAGGTTATAACTTGAATTTGAAGAAGAATCACAAACAAAGAGACCATCTCAAACCTTTACTTACTAAAATGATAAGAATTGGTGTTGCCTGTAATTGCTTCCTCTGCCTCCTATGTTGTGTTTGTTCAATTTAACAGTCCAAACAAGATGTTAATTTTCTTAGGCCTGTAGATATAATTTCACAAAAGAGAGCATATTTTTTTTCTGTTTCATACATTGTCACCATCATCTTCTTGAGGTTGCTGTCATTTATAATAAAAGATGTACCTTAACAGAAAAAAGAAACACCAAGGTAGAAAAAATGCTGCCATGCTTAGTCTTGAAGAGATTAAGAAAACAAATGTATTTGTGCTTGATATATCCATAATTAGATAGGTAGTTCAAAAGGCAAGATTTTGAATAGCAAATATTGTGTAAGACCCACATATGGCAGTCTACTCTGTAGATAAGCAACACCAAATCAGAAGAAATCCAAGGTCGATAAAAATCACTAGCACTTTATATTTGCCCCAATACAGTTCTGCCATATTTCTGGAATGAGTTGAAGTATAAATAGCTTACAAGTATGTTTTCCCATAACATCCAGTTCTTCACCTAACATAGAATATATCATATTGTAATTATTAATTGAATTGTCTGAATCTACTTCTTGGGCAGAGAGCCTATTCTGTCTTAACCACCATTATATCCAATGTACTCGCATAATTCAAAATCTGATATGCAGTAGGTCCTTGTATTAGGTTGAAAGAATGAATGGATGTATTCATTAATTGATGAATTTTCTAAGGGGCATTATTATTATTTTATTTACTAGGCTGATTACCATTACAGATATATATATATATATCTACTAATAGCCAGTTGTTCGATCACGGGTATTTTCATGTGTATCTGTGCATCATTCAGTTTCTAGAGTAAGGGTATAATGCTCTATTTTCACAGGTTTAGATTCATTATTATCATCAAGATCGAGCTCAAATATTGCCCCCTGTACTAAAATTATTTTGATTCTTCCAGGTATAAGTAGTTACTTAATTCTCTGATCTACTACAAAACATTATCTAGGACTCTTTTACTGAATTTGCTTTCAGACATTTGCCATGGTTTGACAGTCTGATTATATTTGTACCTCATGTTGAGCTTAGTTCTTCTGCCTTGTAAAGTGTTACATAGTAGATTCTCAAATATTTGTGAAATGTTTTAAAAAGAAAGTTATTGTTAAAAAAAACTTGCAAAACTTATAGAAGTTTAAACTTCAAATGTATTTTATGCTTACTGAGAGCATTTGTTTCCAGCACAGAGGTCAGGGATCCATAATGACCAGTCACTTCTACCTCAACATTTCCTCCCATTGAGTAGGAGTACCTGTGAGAGCCTTAGCTCTCCTGTTACACTATTAACTAGTTAATTAACTAGTTAAGTCATTCATTCAGTGAATATTTTACTAAGCAACTGTTGAACAAAAATAAATGGAACAATTTTTGTCCTCAAGTAGATCACTGTATGATCGAAGAAAAAAATGTAAACAGATAATTATGTAGAAGGTTAATTGCTTTGAGACATGCATAAGATAGTGTGGGTCATGTAAGTGGGGCATTCGCTTGTCAGAGTCAGCACCTTCATTTTTTTCTAAGAGTGTTCTCTCATGCTCCCACAACATCAGAAGATACATGCATCCTACTAAGCCTCCCCTGTTCCCTCATTTTTTCCTTTGCCTTCTAAGAATCACCTCTCGGTTACTTTAAGCCAGAACCAAATGCAGCCTTTTAGCTTATTCCTTTCAAAAGGTTGATAATCCCTGTCTCAAACACATCTAAGCAAACTAAACTGAGGCTTTTCCTCATACTATTTCATTATTCATACTGAGATGGAATATTGGCATACATTAAATAAGGCAACACATTGAAACACAGAATACTTAACAAGTCTCATTAATGAGAATACCCTTACCCCCTGAAAATTTTTAACAGCCTTGTATACATTAGTAGTAACAGCTATTTATTGAGTAATTAGTATGTGCCAGTCCCTGTTCATTTGTATGTAAAGATCTATGATTCCAATCTCACTACAGCTCTTTTAAATAGTTGCTATTGTTATTCTAATTTTACTGGTGAGAAAACTGAGGCACAGAGGAATAAACTTGCTCCTTGCTCAAGGCCAAGTAGGTGACAAAGCCAAAATTCAGTCCCAGGAAGTCTGATTCCAGAGTTTGCACTTTTAACAAGTTTATATTCTCCTCAGTAGCCAAGTATCCAAATTAAAATTTTTCCTTATGCAACACTGAAAAGTATTCACATTTCTCTGTTTTTGTGGGATAACCTGTATTTTTAAAATAGATTTTGAACATGGTCATTGTGTTTCCCTTCAATTTACATGTACTAGAGAAGTGAGTGGTGATATACGGTATAAATGAATCAACAGTTACCATGTTAGAAATATAGAACATGCTTGCTTATTTTTAAGGAGTCATGTGATTCTGAGAGGTGAAACTGTCTAAACTGTTCATATGTTAATAATCTAAGCAATTCTTTTAAAAGAAAACAGATGCTACCATCTTTGTAATATACAAGGCAGTCTCCAGCAAAGACCTGGATGCATGTTAGAGAATGAATCTCTGCTTAATGCTCTACTCCATGAAAAAGCCCTTCACTTTTCTTTTTCCTCTCTCCTTCTTTAACTTCTACTGTAAAGTCTTTTTCTGCTTTTCTCTTCATGTAACAGCCATTTTGTCTCAATACAAATACAATTTGAAGATTCAAATAGGCTTTGTTAAAACAGTCACATATTGTTTCTTCATCTGTAAAATGAGGCATTGGATTAGATGATCTTAAAGTTCCCTATGGGAAGACTGATCTATCTATATATTTGATGGAGATCCCATTTTTTTTTTTTAAGATTTTATTTATTTATTCGACAGAGATAGAGACAGCCAGCGAGAGGGGGAACACAAGCAGGGAGAGTGGGAGAGGAAGAAGCAGGCTCATAGCAGAGGAGCCTGATGTGGGGCTCGATCCCATAACGCCGGGATCACGCCCTGAGCTGAAGGCAGACGCTTAACCGCTGTGCCACCCAGGCGCCCCAATGGAGATCCCATTTTATTAAGAAAAAATACAGTAATCTATAATCAAGACACATCATGACAGTCATTGATGTAGAACATCTTTACCCAAAATTTAAAGTCTGATTTTCTTCATTATGGTTTTTTTAAAATTCACTAAACAGCTTCAAAGAAAAACATGTTAGCTTTACTTTTTTGTGTATGTATGCAATTTGCCTATGTACAAGGGGCTGTATAAATCCACCCAATTTGAAGATCTAAGTGCATAATCAAGGGGTGTTTATTGGAAAATTCATATTAAGTAACTGATAACCTGGGACTTTGATTAATTCAGGTCCCAGGAACATGATGACTAAAATACTAGAGACGAGCCCATGTCCTTTTAAAAGCTACCCAAGTGCATCTTATATCTTCCTAAATGTCCTTGACTCTTGATTTTTAAAGCCCCATTCATCTCAACCATTTCCCCACCATAGCAAACTATCACACCAAACTCATCCTCCTATATTTGTTGTGGCACAGTATATTTGTTATGGAGCAGTACAGATTATTAGCTTTCATAATTATAATAAATGCCAAGGGAGTTAAAGTACTTTTGTATTAGGATTTTAAAAAATCCTTACGTGTTTGATCTCTTCAGCACTCCAGTGTTTTATTACAAAATTTGCAAAGCCAAATGGGCCAATCCCAACTGATCCTGGCCACCCATATACCTGTGCCTTAAGTTATATAAGGAGTCAAGTAGTTACTCCTTAAGAATTTTCTAGATATTGTAGAGCTAAGGGGAGCTAGTTAAAATTAAAAAATATATATTACCTGCTCTTTAAGATCTTAGAGAAACAGGTGGGGTGCTGCTGAATGGGAATGTTAACAATTGCCTTCTGTGTTGTTGGAGGGTTAGTAAGTGAGTAGAGTAACTGTGGTATATGGTACTGTGAAAACCTGCACCATACTCAAAACAAAGATATGCATTCTGTTCTTCCAAAGTTAAGGTGTACATAGTGTTAAAATAAATAAAACAATGAGGCATGGAAGTATGAAGGTGGAATTTATATTGATTGCAGTTCATTCCAGATCACAACACTGAAGTCCAGAGACCTTGAACTGCCTCAGGTCAGGACACAGCTAGTAGTGGTAGCGAATGGAAAACAGCAATGCACTGAGATTCTCATTATTGATGCTTCCCCAAATGCATGTGCATGGGGATAACCACTGGTTTCTTTAGCCTCCTGGTAGTTTGAATGCCTTGGGATATATTTCTTCAGCACAATAGTTGTTTTAATGATCAGATTATCATTTGCTTATGTTGTTAAAAACTAGAGTTCTTTCTGTTTTTAAACCCATTGTCCAAAGAATGCTCTGTGGTAACTATATGAAAGTAGCAAGAAATAAACGACAATCTTGTACATATTCAGTCTTTGGAGTGTTATCCTCAAAAGGGGAACTCAATCTCTATTTGCTTTTTGAAGGTATTAGAGAATAGAGTCAGTGTTTCTACTTAATTTTCTCAGTTCTGCTCATTTGCTGATTGATCTAGAATCTCTTCAGGTCCTCCAGAACTTTTTTCTTCATCTGTATCAGTGGTCTACAGACATCATGTTGGTTATGAAGATTAATGATTTGGTTGTTGAAAAGCCCAATAGCTGAAAGAATCATGGGAACTGAGTGTTCCTTGTCCTTTTTAATGATGCAGCTTCTACAGATTTTTTCTGATGATTTAGTAAAAGTGGTAAACTGGGTGATTTGGTCATACAATAATCATTTTGCTATTGGACTTTTTGAGATTTAAGTTATTGTTTTAAAACATCTATTTAAAAATTCTTGGGTTAAGGCACCGGATGATCTCTGGGTTAATCTTTAAAAACCTATTGTCTTTTGAATAGCTAAAGGAAAGTTACCTCAAGTGCTGACAGAGGATCTTCACTTTTATAGCATAGTATATATGTGCCAAATACAGTGTATTCATGCCAAAGCAGGGTTACTAAAATTCACTGTACTAATGATTTGGGGAGAAAAATGACTGGTAATACATTATATATAAACATTTAAAGGGAAAATATGATAGACTTGTCCTTCACAAAATATGCAAATTCATATTAGAAAATTGGAGCATTTACATTCACAATCCATACCATCTGTTAAATGCCCCCACATACTCTTTTTGCCCTATTTATTTTCACTTACGACTTGCTGTAGATCAAGAGTATTCTTAAGAACTCTAGCATTCCTATAAAGAATTTTGACTTAAAATCTTGAGACCCTGTTTTCCACTCCTCCTTGAACCCAAGACTTTAGTGATCTCAGGAATGTGCCCAACAGGGGAGTCTTAAAGTTATCCTCTGTATTAGTTTCCCCATGGTTACTTGAACAAATTACTACAACACTGGTGACTTTGAAACATCAGAAATTTATTCTCTCAAGTTCTGGAGGCCAGAAGTCCAAAATTAGTATTGCTGGGCTGAAGTCAAGATGTATTTTTTCTGGAGGCTCTGGGGAAAAATGCACATCCTTGCCTTTTCCAGATTCTGATGACTGACATTTCTTGGCTTGTGGCTTCATCACTTCAATCTCCACTCTGTGTCTGTGTGAAATCTCCCTGTTATAAGGTTACATGTGATTACATTTAGGGCCCATCTAGATAATTTCCCCAGCTCAAAATCCTTAACTTAATTACACCTGTAAAGTCCTTTTTTTCCGTATAAGGTAACAGTCACAGGTTTCAGGGATGAGGATGTGGACACCATTGTGGGGACAGGGCATTGTTCAGTCCAGCACGTCATCTTTAACTGTGTACCTACTTTCCATTTCCTGCCTTTCTCCCTTCTCATGTCTATTAGCATCCTTAGCCAGGCCAAGAAAATATAAGAAAATACAAGAGATATCCAAAGACTATACTTTCCTGGCCACTCTTTGTACTTTCTACTTCAGATGGAACAAATATTCATACTATTATAGGATTGGGTAAAACTAGGTCTGTGAGCAGTGGTCTGCAGATTTGTATATTTTCTTTGGCACGGTTCACATAATTTCCATCTTAATTCTAGGGACACTTGCCTAAAGAGACCCAGTCTGCCTTCCTCAGTGTTAACCTTCCTCCATCATTGTGCCTACGGCAAGGACATCCCAACAGCTCAATCAGATGTCAATTCCCTGTCACACTCCATTCAGGAAAACTGTATGCTGTAGCAGTGGGTCTTGAGTGTTTATTCTTATGCTACATAATGAAGAGGGACATTGCAGAAAGGTGGCTGTGGGGAAAACATCTGGAAGAAATAAATTTCCTAGGATCAAAGGGCTCCGTGTGCAGCCCAGAGGGTCCTCAGGGTGCTCCTCAGAGCAAACAAACAATTCTCTTGATGAGTCACTGCAATTTTTTTCTGCCAAAACCCCACATGTGTTGCAAGATCTCAAGGAAAAGGGGTGGAGTAAGGAAAGAGAAGGAAAATTAAAGAAGGCAAAGCAAGTGATTTTAAAAAGAATTTAACCATATGAATAAAAGAAATCTGCAACATTGTATCACTTCTATTGCTACAGAGTAAAATGAAGTGTAACAAAACAGTTTTTAAAACACACACCAGAAACCAGCCGGGCAAAGACAGGATGTTGAGGAAGAATACAACACTCTGAAACAATGTATTTTTTTGCTCTAATACATGAAAACTGGCAGAGGAGGGTGAAGCTCAGGACTATGTCCCAAACCCTAGCCAGTGGCATTTTACTGAGAAAAAAAAGTTACTTATGAATCAGTACAGCCATGCTTTGTTCTGCATGAGTGTTTTAATAGAGCGAGTGTAATATAAGGATCAGGTGGGCTCGTGGGAATGGAACAAAAGGTTTTGTAAAATTAAAGCAAAATAATTATAGCTCTAGGTGCAAAGCGAGCATACTCCAGCAGTTGATAGCAAGGACCTGCTTAGAATGGAGAAGGGAGGGGGCATGCTGGAAGTTTTTTCTATTTTTTTTTTATTCACTAACAAAGGCTTTTAATAGGTAACAGTTGTAAAGCGTCTTTGAAAGTAATTAATGCACCCACACAAAAATTTATTAAAATGAAAATTTAAGGAATTGTCTAAAGTGAATTAATTAACAAAAAAAAAGAACATCATGCCTTTCTTATTTTTTAAAGAAGGAGAGAAGGTTAAGCAAAGCAGATTTTTGTGAGATTGGATTTTAAAATGTTCCTGGTTTATTTAGTATCTGAATAGCCCTAAAAAAAGAGAGTTGGCGGGATTTATTATCCATCGCCTTTAGAAATACTAAATTGGGACAGACATAAAATGGGGATTAATTTGCTGTGTGTGAGCCTCAAAGTCCCTCGAAATTATGATATTTCCTTATAAAATGACCAAAGTTTTTAATAAGTTTTTGGAGGTTTGTAGGAAGCAGAATGTAGTGTTCACAAGAGGAGGGAGGTATGTTTTTTTCCCTCCAGTGGCCTTCTCCAACCTGCATTGCTCTTAACCACGCCAGTATGACTGTGCTCCCTGTTGTGGCCTCATGGAATACAAAAGGAAAGCTGCACAGTGTGTCGTTAGTAATTTTTAGTGTATTTTCTGTCTCTACAGAAAAAAACAATTAACCGCATTTATCCTGTTTCTACAAGAATTTTTAATCACTATATTTGTTTTTCCTCCTATTTTCTTTTGTATTATTTCATACTGTGATATAATTATAAAGTAGGATATGTACAACCTGCTGAGAATTTACCCTTTACCATGAGAATCATTTCTAGTTGATTACAAAAGTATCCATTTTCAGCTTGTTGTTGTTATACCTCAAAGAATTTTAGGTTATGAACTTGAGTAAGTCTTCGAAAGTCAAGTTCTCAACCTTCCATGCTAAAAAAGTCATTGGAAATTATTGCCTTTCTTCCAATATTGTTATATTCTGTTGAGGCCACAATCTGGCTTTAGAAAAAAATATGAATAAGAAAGAAAAATAATTTGGGAAGGTACTTTGGAAAATAGCTCTGGTGATGCCATATAAAAATACAGAATTGTAGTTTTGAAAATGATTTCCTTTAAATGTATGGTTATAAGGTAACTCATGGGGCACACCCTAGTATACATATAGCCTGTGAATTTTGGACATGGCTGTCTGGATTTTCTTTACCTTCTTTTTGTTGTCTTTTAAATGACCATTATCATCATGTCTTCATAAACCCTTGACTATTCTAAGATTTTTATTTTCATTTTTCAAGACAATGGATTTAGTTGGTATGAGTGATGTAGCATTATTGGGATAGTATTCTGGCCTGTGAGGAAAAGGCATATCTGTGAAGCTTCTCGGTGAGGACATTTGGCATTAAGTCGATATATACTCCTCATGATCTTTGTCCTTCAGTCCTGTATTATTTCACTTTCTCTAAGGATGTGACTATAAAAAAGAAAATCAAGAAAAGAATGCATTTATAGTATACCAAGAACCTATGGTGTCCATAATAGTAGTTCCTGTTCCAACTCTTTACCATATAATTTTAAACTATTGTATCTATTTGTCATTGAATTAGGATGGTCTGTTTCTTTTCTATTGCTGCTGTAACAAATGACCACAAATTTAGCAGCTTATAATGCCACAAATTTTGTTATTTCACAGTTCTGCAGACCAGAAGTTTGGGTTTGCTCAACAGATTTCTCTGCTCCAGATTTCATGAGATGAAAATTACGGTGTCAGATGGCTGGCTTCTTAACTAGAAGTTCTGGGAAGAATCTGCTTCCAAGCTCATTCATTTCCTTGTGGTAGTAGGACTATGATCGCCATCTCTTTATGACTGTGAGCAGGAGGACATCCTTCGTTTCTTGCACACAGGTCCCTGCATCTCAAGGCCAGCAAGAGTGCCTTGAATCACACTTGGAATCTCTCTGACTTTCCCTTTACCACAGCCCTTTTCCCCAAATTCCAGCCAGAAAATGTTCTCTGCTGTTAAGATAATTAGATTGGACCCATCTGGATAACCTAGGATATTTTCCCTATTTTAAGGTCCACAATCTTTATATCTGCAATGTCCCCTTTTCCATGTAGTGTAATGTAATGTTTCCATGTAGTGTAAATGCTTGCCGGATGTATTGGAGGTTCTGGGTATTAGACTGGTGGACAGTTTTGGGGTGCAATTATTTTGCCTACCACAGATGAATTCTAGAATGGGTCACCTCTGTTATATATTTCTAGAGTACTCTGAGGTTGTGTGTGTGTGTGTGTGTTTTTTTTCTCTAGAAGCAGAGGAAAAGACTCAGTATGAGCACTTACAAAATATGTTAGTACATTTTCTCCTAACAATTTAAACATTGCTCCTTATATATCTCATGGAATTTGGTAATAGTTATTTTTTTTTTTCACCTGATAAGTAGAACAACTAGGGCACAGGAAACCAAGCTGACCATTAGGAACTGAGCTAAACTAGAGGTTTTCTGGCTTGTGGTACAGATTTTATTAATCAGCACCCTTTTATTCTCCACAAAGCATGCTAGAACCACAGTGGTAGCCCAACTGGGAAAGGGGAGTAAGCCAAGATTGAGTGAACCAGAAATGGGATTACTGAAATGTTAGTAGAGATGATTTATGTGGAGGACTGAGATAAATGCTTGCCGGAAAAGAGGAAAATCTCAAGTCTCTCACCGATATCTAAGAAAGTGTGCTCTGGTAAGTGCAGGCATGACACAAGGCAGAGTGTAATTAGTCAGATAGATGGCAGCACTTCAATTCAGGGATTGGCAAGTTGGGCTAAGGACATAGTAGTAAGAATCCAAGTTAAATAAGGACCTCAGTTTACAGCTGTAGTGAAAGACGGAGCACCCCAGAGAAAAGAGACCAAAAATAAATCTTTTGATAAGTTTGAAGGAAGGACTAAAAAGATGAAAAGGAAAGAGGGTCAAAGGGAGATAAGGGAGAGTAACTGGGGACAAGGTTCATCTACACTTCATATTTTTGGGGGTGCTCGAGTGGCTCCGTTGGTTAAGTGTCCAACTCTTGATTTCAGCTCAGGTCATGATCTCAGGGTTATGAGATTGAGTCCCATGTCGCCTCCATGCTGAGTATGGAGCCTGCTTAAGATTCTCTCCTCGCTCTTCCTCTGCCACCCCGTCCCCCCTCACGCGTGCATAAATACACACACACACACACACACACACACACTCTCTCTCTCTCTCAAAAAGAGAGAGAGAAAGATGGAAGGAAGGAAGGAAGGAAGGAAGGAAGGAAGGAAGGAAGGAAGGAAGGAAGGGAGGGAGGGAGGAAGGGAAGACTGACTTCACAATTTTTCTCCAGGTGGGTTCTGATATCTGGGATGTAAGACACATTTGTAAATTATTTGTCAACATGTGCCACTACTGATGCAAGATTAATAATAAAGTGCAAGTTTAACTTAACAGTATTGTTTTCTAATAGGATGATTAAATACACATTAATTTCCACACACATATGCCTGGACACACACACATACATGTATCCACTGTAGAGAGTTTACATAACATATTCAGTATACATATAAATATATCTATGTGCACCTCTAAAATAGCTAATATACTTTCTGTTTCACTCTTTTGGATCCACCAAATCCTGGTGTGGGAAACAAATGGCAGGGATATGAACTCATTTGTATATAGCATTTTCCTCATTTTCAGAGTAAGACATCATTGGTGCCTACGTGAGTTATGTGTAATGGACATATTTTGAGTGAAGTATAGGATAGTAGAAAAATCAAAATACTGAGCTTCTAGTCTTAGCTTTGCCACATGTTACATATGTGATACTAAACATGTCATTTAATCATTTATAGCCTCTGTTTTATCACTTATAAAATCAAGATATCGCTCCTATTTACTTCCAGTGTTGATATCCAAATCAGATGAGCTAAAGATACCCTAAGGCATTTAAAGATTATGAAATACTATGAAAAGTATTATGTTTTAAACAAATATCAATAATTTTCATTATTACAGTTATGGCATGGTCTTTGTCTTCAAATATGCACAGTCTAATTAATATGTTGAAATTGGTTTATTATTCCTTTTTTTTTTTCATTTTCATTGCTAAATCTTCATGTCATTTCTTGTGTGTTTGGTGAGTTGCTATTTACAACAGTAAGTAGCCCTGGTTTTCAACACTATTGTATATGTGAGAGCTAATGTTCAAAATCAGGACAGTATTACATGTCAGTGTATTACCAAAGGCAATTAACAGGGAGGAATGTAAAATTAATGATTAAAAACATGCAGAATCACTATAATATGATATATCTTGCTCCATGCTTTTCTTTATTTTTGTTAAATAGTTCATTAGTCAAGTCATAATTTTCTGTGTTCTAAGTTCCAAAAATAATGAAGACAGTCAGAAGCTTAAGAGTTGAGTTGGGGACCAAATTTGACACCTTTTTTATGTGTGTGCTTGTTGGTTGGTTTTATTTCCCCTTTCTTCATGCCCCCATCCTCACCTGTGTATTTCGGCTTGGTCCTGATTCTAGAGCCAGTGGTTCTTTACATTGAACTAATGGATGGTTGGAGTGCAGGGATCAGTTCAGAGTTTATATGAGCCCTTTGAAAATATATGCAAATATACTTTATATGTATGTATATGAAATGTGTATGTATCCTTTATATGCATTTATATATGTGCCCTTTCTTTCTCCCTTAGAGAGGTTCATAACTTTTTTTTTATTCTCAAAGGGGCACATGAACTTAAAAACACATGGACCCACTGCATTACAAATTTTATACCTAAGTGAACATTAATTGAAAGGAGAAATTTTCTTCCCCCATTGCCTTTTCAACTATCCCAGTTGTGTTCCAAAGATTTGGATTGGTGAGGAAGGAAGTGAGGAAGAAGATTAGAGGGCCAGCAACTAAGAAAGGGATGAAAGAGTACCTCTATTTGTGACTTTCTCTCTTTCTTTCCTTCTTTCCCACGTTCTCATCTTCTTACTTTCTTGATTTTATGCTTAATCACTCGATCATAGTCCCCTCCCTCCCTCCTTCCCTCCCTTCCTCCTTTCCTTCCTTTTTTCCTTCCTTCCTTCCTTCCTTCCTTCCTTCCTTCCTTCCTTCCTTCCTTCCTTCCTTCCTTCCTTCCTTCCCCTTTCTCTTTTCAATTACTCCTCTTCAGAGGAGAAAGCTTAGGCAAGCATTATTTTCAGTAATGGCTAAAACCATTTTTTTAATGCTGTAACATTGTCTCTTTGCTCATTCCCTTCTCATTTCTTTTCCCATTGATGTGAACTTATTCATTTTACTACCATCTCAGTTTGGAGAGCATTCTTTTCTACCCACCAGAAGTAGTGATGCTCGGCAGAAGGCATTTCTATAGCAGAAATCATTTAGAAATCAGTAGAAAGAAAAGGTAATACCCACATAAAAAATATCCCTTACCTTCCTTTTCAACATTTTCACTCCCTATTTGAACATCATTATCTAAGCTAAAATTTTTCCCAATGAAAAAAATAAAACAAATAATCAAATTGATTTGTGAATTGTTTAACATAGAAAATTGATTAAATTAAACTGTAATTCTTCTATTTAATGATATAATTGAGTTATTTTTGAGATGTGGACAGGGCCAGCTCCAAGTTCTATGAAGAATAGAAAAAGATTACAGTTTTGACCATCCTGAGTAACAACTTACTATTACCATAAAGAGTGAATATCTCTCTACACTTTTTCATGTCATCCAAGAACATCTCTGTACCATCATTAATGTTTTTTTTAGAGAGAATGAGTTTGGGAAAGAAAGAAAAAGATGATTGTTATTATGGATTTCTGTTGGCAGTTGAAAATGTTGCTGTGCAGAGTTTTCCCTGCACCCTGTTCTTGTAGGATTTGAATTTTCCAGTTGGATTGACTTGGCTATCAAAAAGTCAAGTTGATTTTTCTTTCCCCAGATTAAGTTGATAACTGGCTGAATAAAATGTTACGAACGATTAAGAGAGGTAAGAGTCTAAAGCCATTTAACACAACAAACAAACTTTATGGGACTATTTTGTCCTTGTCCATTTTTTATTTTTATTTTTTGTAACTTCTCTAGGGAACACATTGTATAAAGTTATACTTTCCTGTTCCATGAAGTATTTCTTCCTTGACCTACCTGCCATAACTGCTGAGTTTATACTTAAAGAGAAAAAAAGTTTCCATTCCACAATTGAATCCTTTTGAAGAAAAATCAAGGTACAGTCTTTCTTTTTCACACAAAAGCATTCAGAGCACTAGTTTTAAAGAAAGCTTAATTCTTAGGCTAGATGTTTTTGACTCTCTTCCTGCTCAGAATACAGGACTACCACTTCTTGTCTTTGTTACCACCTCAGGGCTTTTTATCATTTTCTGTGCCCATTTCAGATTGTTTTACTCTCAATATCAGCTAGCCTTCTTTCCCTCTACTATTGTTTCCATTCTTCCTCCTTACCCTTCCTTTGCCTCAGTTTCCTTATTTTTCCCCAGTCTTCCTCATATGTAAGATTGTCTGTAGCTTCTCATCTTCATGAATATCTCTTAATTTTGATCTAAACTCAAATTCCATTTCTTAATAATTCCCTTCTATTTAGGCAGCCTCTTCTGTACCAATAACTTCTCTTGGTATCCATTCCACCCTCATTAGACTATGTATTTTAAACAAATAAATAAAAATAAGTTAATATTTATCTACCTTGCTAGTTGAAATGCTCATTAGAGGTTGGGGACTCTTTCTTTGGTGTCTTCTATAGAGTACATGCCACTTGTCTTTTTAGTGAAGGTGGCAATATTTTGTTGAATTAACATACATTAAAAACTGTGCGTTCCAAGTATATTAGTCATCTAGTAATCACTCAAACATTAAAGGACTTATTTATTTAAAGCATATTAATGACACTTTTTCTGCAGACAATCTTCTATTTTTTTTTACCTTCTTAAACAAAGTGTTCTGAACATGATTTGATCTTCACATAATGATCCCCCAATCATCGTTCTTGTCTTAGTTTCCTAGGGCTGCTAAAATAAAGTACCACACACTGGGTGCCTCGAACAACAGAAATGTATTGTGTCTGAGTTCTGGTGGCTGGACGACCAAGATGAAGGTGTCAGCAGGGCTGGTTCCTTCTGAGGCCTGGGAGAGAGAATCTGTCCCATGCCTCACACCTAACTTCCAATGGTTTGCTGGCAATCTTTGGTGTTCTTTGGCCTGTAGAAACATCTCCCTGATCTCTTCCTTCATCTTCATAAAGAGTTCTCCATTTTTGTGTGTCTAGATCCAAAACCCCCCTTTTTACAAGGATATCATTTATATTGAATTAGGAGACTACCCTTCTCCCATATAACCTCTTCTTAACTCATTATATCTGCAATGACCCTATTTCCAAATAAGAGCACATTCTAAAGTAGTGGGGGTTAGAACTTCAACGTATGAATTTAGAGGGGACACAACTCAATCCATAAGAATTTTGAACAATATTTTTTTGTGTAAAGCTCTACCACATTGATTTCTGAGAGATTCAGTTATAGGCATGTTTGCAAAGTGTACATAGCTCTCAGCTTTGGATACTTCATTCCTCCCCTCCACTCCCCTCCCCTCTGTGTCTCCTCTTTATTCAGAGATACAGGGTGGTTACTGCTTACAGTTATCACTGTGCTTTCTTCCCATTTAACATGAATGGAGAGGTCCCAATAACTGTTACTGTGTATTAAGGAGGAATATATTGGCTCCAAGTACTGATGAGTAAAGATGGATTTGGCAAATAGTGTATATTTTATATTATACAAAATATATATATTTATATTTTGTAACATCTTTAAAGGTTTTTCAAGGGCTCTATTTTCTCTTTTGTGGGTTGTTGGCCATGTTAAATTGAGACAAGCCTATAAGTGAATATGAGCATGCTGGATAATTGAGGCATTAATGTAATATTTTCTCATGAGAGATATGAAAACTAAAGAAATGTATCTGATAAAAAAAGAAATATATCTGATAAAAGTATTGGAAGTTGAATTATCTTGACTACTAGCTGCCCAAGACTTTACCTGTTAATGTAGGAAAATTAGAGTTCTACTTAGAATCCTGTAAGGTGTAAAATCTAAGTAGAAAGGAATTATGCTTTTGTGTGATTTGTATAGTGTCTATTATACTGAAAACATTCAATAAATACAATACTAGCACAGAATTGTGTTGAAGTCTAATGCTGTGAGTGGGTAAGGAAATGTTCACATTCAGTTTTTAGCAGGTAGTCCTCCTAAGCAGGATGAGGGGCTTGCACCCCCAGGTGCAGACCTACCAGGAATGGACCATGTAGTTCTTAGGGCACCATGCTGATGAGCCACCCACTGTGGCTGACTCTAGTTTTGGCAGGCAGAGCCAAATCGGTACTTTGATCCTTGGAGTGGCTCTTGCTACAGTGAGTGCCTCTGTTGGTTTGCCCCTCCCTTTGGTCATTACTGTGCCCACCTGGCACTATAGGACAAAAAAATGAGAGGTGGGAGGGAGTTGTGAGGGGACACTTCAGAAACACTGCCAAGTATGAAAAGCTGCTTAAACAGTTCTGGTTCTACAAGCACATGTATAACATTTCTGCCAACCCATTAGTGAATACATTTTATTTTCTATATCATTCAGCAGTCTGCTAAAAATCACCTTTCTTGATTCTGTTTTCTCATTCCTGGAGTCTAGGATCTACCATAAAATGCAGCCACACAAATGAAAGGTTTCTTCTATTCTTTTAATAGTCTTGTTTCTTAAGTATCTGAACATGCTTGGAAACATTTACTTCATTTTATGCCTCAATATTTTAAAATCAATTTCTCTGCTATATTTGAAAATCAATTTTAGTGGCTTGATGATATTGGTCAAAATTTTTACATTGTATGAAATTTGTGTTGAAAGTTTTAATAGATTATGCAATAGTTTTTCCATTGCAGTACGCTGATGGAAAATGTAAATGTGACTATACCCATTTTATAGCTGAAAGACTAGAGACACTGAGGACCTAAATATGTTATTTAAGATTGTACAGAGTGTTAATGTCTGCCACTTTGATACTGGTAGCGTCATTCAGATATTCTGGAATTTACGGTTTTAGCTTATGCTCTATGAGATGATCAAAATATTGGATCCACATTATATTCATAATGTCATTTGGGTAATGTAGATAAGAAGACAGAAAATTGAGGGGTGCCTGGGTGGCTCAGTTAGTTAAGCGACTGACTCTTGATTTTGACTCAGGTCACAACTCTCAGGGTTGTGAGATCTAGCCCCACACTGGGCTCCGCATGTGGCGGGGAGTCTGCCTGGGGGTTCTCTCTCTCCCCCTCCCTCTCACACTATCTCTCTCTCTCAAATAAATAAATAAATCTTTTCTTAAAAAGAAGACAGAAAATTGAGACATAGGAGAATATTAAATGACTTGTAGCAAATCACACAGCAAGGTCACAGGAAAGCTGATAAGATCTGGGACTCCTTCACTCTGTGTACTAGCCATGACTAGTTCTCTGACAAGAAACATTTTTCTCCTTCAGGGAATCCCAATTTTCACATTTGTAGAGGTTGGAGATTTTCACTGAGAAAGCAATGCCTCAAGAGACTAGGAACTTTTGAAAAAATTTAAGGTTTTTAACCTCAGCCTAAGTACAGCCAACTATATTGATCAACATTTAACAATTTCAGAATGTTAGAATTCTAAAATTCTTGCTTAGACAGAAATCTAAATTTGAAACTGAAAGTAAATCATCTTTCCCCTCCTTCATTATCTAGTTATCACTTAGAAAACATTTAGGTATCAGGTATTTATAGATGTATGCAAAAATGTGTAAGTTTGTAAACTATAAAATATATGGGATTTATTTGGAAAAAGGTAATAAAAAATAGCATCTACTTTGAGGTGTTTCTGTAATAACTTCCAGTTGTCATCATTTTTGACCAGAAGATTAAATTTCTGATATGAGGCTGGAGACTCAAGCAGTTAGTAAGGAAGCAGGGATCCAACCAGGCCAAAATTGTACTAAGTCATTGTTACCAGTCTAGAGAAAGAGCACATGAAGTGGTTTTCCATACTTTAACTTTCAACCAGTGAGGATTTCCAGCTGAGAAATGAGCAGATTCTAGAAAGCTCTGGCTGCCCAGGTTAGTGTGGTGCAGGCAGTCCCTATGCTCACTAACTCATCTGCTAGTTTTCCCATACAAACCTGGTCTCAGCCAGAGTCCATAGGCTAAGGACCAATAGCACAGGGTCTAAGCAGTCCCTTATTCCAAAGAAATCTCCAAAGGAGAAACTTTACATACACATTCGAGTAAGTGAGAAGAGCCTTTGTGAAGCCCCCCAGTGACTCCTCCGTGAAGAAATACTCCATGTCACCTAGAACCAGCTTTATCACCATCAATAAATATGTGTTCCAATAATATTTGCTCCAATAGGGCAGGAACGGGAGATGGCTGGACTTAAAGAAGGTCCGAGAAAGAAGAAAGTATGGGGAGAGGGCATCAGAGCGCCTGGAGTTGCAGAAGGCTGATAGTCACGTTAGCAGCATCGGGTTATCTGAGGAGCGCAAGTGACTGTGCTGAGTGCTGGCTTCCTCGGTGAAGGCCAAATAGGGTTTTCCGTCTCCATGAAATAAAATGTAATATTGTATTAAACACTGGGAAAAGTGAGAAGTTTTTCTATTATTAACTGGTAAACTCCCGTGTCATCTATTTTTCTGTCAGCTGTTTTCTTAAACATAACCATTCAGCTATATTATAAACATTCTCAAAGGAAATTCTGCCAGATTACCAACCCCGATTTGCGTTAGCTAAGACTTATTTACATTTATTGTCTAAGGCAGGCTTAGATAATACATGTGTTATTTGGTCCAGAAATAGTAAATCTTAGTTGTAGCTGATAAGCTTTAACTCTGGATACTTGAAATGCTATATATTGTGCATCTATTCAGAGCTAGTTTCTAGGCTATGTACCTTATGTACATTATCTCCTTTAATTTTCCCCAACAAACCGTTTCAGAGATGAGAAAATTGAGCCTCAGAGAACCTAAATAATTTGGGAGGATGTACCGCTAGTAAGTGGCCAAACTAGGGTTTAAACGTAAGCCTTTCAGACTCAAAGTCCTCTCCCCTCTTTTTAAACCACTCACTCAGTCTGCTTCTAAAGATGGAGAAGATTCTGAATTACCTTCTACGGGTCTATGGAGTTTTAATAAGAGAGAAGGGGGCTGCCATAGCATATGGTTTTATGGTGCTAGTTTTTATCACGTAAAACATGCTTGATTCAAGCTTGTTGTCATTTAATCTCTCAGTGCAGCCCACGAGACTGTTGATACCATAAACACTATTTTCTAAGTCTTATTTTGTGAGACATGCCTCACAGTAGATACGGTTTAGCTTAATTCTCAAATTAACCTCAAAACCACCTTAATTTTGCTAGATTAAAAATAATAGCATAAGCCTACATGTGACTATATAACTGTAAGGTAATGGAACTGATTTTTGGTGGGTGTTATTGGCACTTGTCTGGTAGTTTACAATGAATCCACATAGTGCATATCCAGATTCACTACCGATGAGTTTCATAATCTGTTAAATGGAGACGATACTAGTACCTACTTCATAATATCATTGTGAAGATTAAATGAGATAATACATATATAATTCTTAGATCAGTTCCTAACAAATAATAAGCACTCAGTGGTAAAAACTATTACTATATATGAACATTACAGAAGTAAAAACCAGATAATTACTGGTACGCACTTGATCCATAGCAGGTGCTCAATAAATATGTATTGAATGGATTAATACATTGAATCAGTTCTTCAAGCTGGCTATGGGTTACTTATCTATGGTAAATGCACTATTCGGCCTCACACTGTTGAATTTAATATAAAATAAGACGTTCAATGTCATTAAGAATTATACACAATTTGCAGGAGCATTTATTGATTCTGAAAGAGCCTTTTTGGGGGGTGGGGTTATCATTTCTTTTCCCCAAGATTTTCGCCCTTAGTACTGTATAGCATGCCTTTTGTGACTAGAATTATATGTGTGACCACTAAATGGATATAGATTTTCCCCTTCCTTTAATGGTCATGTGGATATGATTTATCTTGTGGTACAATGAGAACAGAAGCTATACAAGTATGTACAGTAGAAGAAGATAAATGGCCTGGAAGAAACAAAAAGGCAATGTCTGTCACGAATGCTTCCTACTTGTCTGCCCCAACCGACACTCACTGAAAGTAACACACTGAAAGTAAGAAAGACATCTATTGTCATGACTTGTTCCAGTTCTGGAGATGCTGCATACTTTTCTGATGACATCCAGATATTATAGTTTGGGGGAGCATTTTTTTCTTAGGAAATATATTTTGAAATCCTGAAATGTTTGCTGTTATGGATCTGAAATTATCATGCTTTAAATACCACAGTTTCTAACTGGTCATCTAATTCCAGTAAGAGTTTTAGAAGGGGTTCAAATGTTTGTCTTTCCCTAGAATATTCTTCCTACCAGTGATATTCCCACTCTATCTTTAGAAGTAGTCTGTGTATTACTTCTAGGAGTTCTGCCTCCTACTTTTATGCGTATTTGTGCCATTGCTCTTGCTATGTTGTATTCTCGTGTTTTCTGTTTAGATACGCTTTTTCTGTTTTAGAGTCTAGTGACTAAATTGTGAGCTTCTTGAAGGCAAGGGCTGTGTGTTTGTTTTTAATCTCTGGGTACCCAGTATTTCTTAGTGGTTCCTAAAATAAATTAGGTATTCAACAAATATGTATCCAGTAAATTAATGAACTTGCAATCAGACACATACACACACACATTCGATCAGGGTCATGAATAAAATTTCCTATGTGTGTTTCTCAGCTGCTTATGAATGTTTGAACTTGCTTATGAACAGATTGGTATGTTTCTGAGTTCTCTACTAATGTTGAGGGAAATTTTCTAATCTTTGAAAAAAACCTGTTTTTACCTGTTCATATTCTTTGTTTTTACAATGAGCGTTTCTTTTGCACGTGGACTCAAGTGTGCTGTCGAGTACTGATTACTTGGTTAAAACACACAGACAGTGTTACGAATCTTTATTTTTATTTGCACGCTGTTTGGTGGCTTTGTTCAAGCACGTTATCTGTTTGTGTAAAAAAAAATACATGGATTGTGTCACTTTGCTGGAAAAGTCTTGCTTCCATAAACAATTCTCAGCATTTAATATACTGGTTGGCATATAGTTGGGATTCAATAAATGTTTGTGGAATGCATGAACAAATCAGCCATTATTATTAACTGTTTTGAGGATGAGGTATGAGATTTTTTTTAAAAAGACGAAATGAAATGCCCAGCAGGATAAGAGTGAATCTGATACTCATAATTCTTACCTCTGTGTTTCTAGACTGTCACGCAGGCTCACTGAGAAGTGCCTTATATGTCTGATTTCTCAACTTCACCCTGCAGTAAACTTTTGCAATCTGGAGGCTAGAGACCTCTTTTGTAAATGTTGTCTGCCCGAACTGCATTGGCACCAAGGAGGCCTTAACAGATAAAGTGGAGGAACATATGGCTCCCCTCTGAATACAAATTGGTGGACATAACGTGGTAATTCAGCTGAGATGTCCTCTATATTGTAAACTGAAAGAGTATGATTAGAGGTGTTTATAAACGGCGTCTGATTTTCCCCCGCACACCCCTCCCCACCCTCTTCCACTGTAGTTTTATCGGCCTGAATCATAGCCATCCAGCGTCCCAGTCTCCCTGCGTTATTTGTTAAAATGGCCAGCGTGAGGAATTATTAATTAAAGCTAACAAATCACCCTGACGAGTTGTGCCCTGGCATGGCTGAAGGTTGATTGGCGAAAGTGTTCTCCTTTGGAGAAAAGACTTTTTGTGCTCGTGACGCAGTCAGGGACGGATTATTGAATATGCAAGTTAGAAGAAAAATCACAGGACAAGCAAATTGAGTATTTACTGGCAAATAATTGCTCTCTTAAGCTGTGGCTCTCTTCCTAAATTCTTAACATTCCCGAGGGTTAGAAAGAAACACAGAAAAATGCATCGGTACAGAGTACATTTCAAAAAAAATACATAGACTGATGTTTCAGACTTGTGCAGGTAAGTGTGATTGTGTGTGCATGGAAAGTGAAAGAACAAGGGGATGCAAGGGAAAGATGGGGGGAGTTTTTAATCTGGTGGGTTTTTGAGAATCAATTTGTTGTTTATTGAAATACTGCTCGGCGTATTTCTAAGTTGACTGAGAATTTAGTTTCAGTGCTGCATTTACTGTGAAAGTTAGAGAAACGAGAGAGAGGGTTTTCTCAGAGTTACTTTATGTCTTTATCAGCAGAAGGATATGTTAATGTTTTGCCCCAATAATAGTTATAAATTTTGCTTGGGTATTTGTGGATAAATGTGTAAAATTACCTCCTGAGTTAGGGTTCTTTAGTTATTCTCAACATTTAAATATGACCTGTTTTAACAGTGTCCCAAAAACATTTGGGTACAACTCTTGCATTTATTTTTCCAAGTAAACTTGGTTTTCCATTTGCACCAAGCTAGTCCTTGTTCAGAATTTCGAAAGGGACGTTACAGTTCTGAAATAATTACTTAAACTCCAGGCATCTGTAATAACAAAAGTGTCCTTATTATCAGTTGTGCGGTCTTTTTATCTGAAATGTTGATCAGATTACTGAGTTTTGTGGACATTGTGAAATAAGTGAGAGTAGTTTAGAGGCTATTTCAAAATCAGACTTGAACACATTAAAATATTAAGTGTGGAAATAAAGGCTCATTCTATGTATAAAATATAGACAGTAAGAAAAAGATATATTCTCCTAAGTATAGCAGGGTTATGTGAACAGTGTTATCAAAACATACATATCCACTGAAGGTAAATTTCATATTCTGAAAACCTAGAAAATTTGCTTTCATTGACAACAAGCTGTTTTTGAAATGAGAATAATTGGCTGGCGAAATAGCATTTTAGGGTTATAATAACTATGAATAACATGGATTTAAAACAAAGGCATAAATATAATTTAAACTAAATTAGCTAATTAATAATTGCAAAGTGCTTTAACAATAAAACATCTACATGATAGTAATAATAGTCAGAATAATAATAAAAATGGAAAATCTGGCAATCACCCAGAAATTAGATCAAATGACTCTCATAAAGTTTTAGAGAATCAGAAATTTAAAATATAAATATGTAAAACTTCTAATCTATTCCTTGAACCATGCAATATTGTGCTGGTCAGGATTTTTCCTTACTATATTGTTTTATTAAAAAGTATAGTTTGTCTTAGTATAGTTTGTCTTAGAATAGAGCCCCTAAGAAAGTTTAGAAAATATATTTTTTAAGTTTTAATTCCCACTGGATAACATTCTGTCCTCGGTTTTCCTCCTTAAAGTTTCTTGTGACTATTTGAGGGCACAATTTGGTCCATTATTTTGAAATAGCAAAGGGGGCATTTAAAGCATATGTTCAGAGACTAAACCATCTGCCGGTTTTATTATGAATACCACAGAATTATGAGGACTTGGAAACGCTCAAAAATTGAACCAGAGTTCTATGCAAGATTAAAAAAAATAAAAAAACTACAGCACTTTGATTTTAAAAGTGTTTTGCAACAACTTACTTTTGCTAAGTATTTTCATTAGTCTACTATGGGAGAATAGTATCATTATACTCTTTTGATATATAAGGAATGCATGGCAAAATGTAGTTGAATGACATGAACCTATGGAAAGGTAATGGTAATATTTTCTCTCTGATTTAACCCACTAAATTTAAGTGCCTTTTGGAATTTGGGGTGGACTTGTCAATAATGAAACTCTCAGTGAATTGGAGAAACAAAATGGTGACTGCTGGAACAAAAATGAAGTCCAGCTGCTAGCTTCTGGACTATCTACAAATGAGTTGCAAGACACATGCAGAGGTCAGACTAGAGAGCACTTCTGTAATCCAATTGTGATGTAATGGAAGTATGAATCAGCTATTGGTTGCCCATGCTGGGGGGAGCCCACTCCCCCCAAAATGAGCATACTTGACATTATTCCAGGGTAGTACTATATTCCTTTGGTGTCTGGAAGAATATGAGATCTAGAAATTAATACAAGAACAAAAATCACATTTAAATCCCAAACATAATAGTATTTCAGCCCAGAGCCATCACATAAAGACAAATCAAGATGAGTAGCATCGTTAAGATGTCTCGTGCCCAGTTAGAGTTCTCTTAACTTTGCCTACATTTTACTAAAATCAGTCTGAGACTAGCTGGATCATTATCAGAGGAAATGCAAAAAATAGACCATACCAGCTTGAGGATGAGCTTTCAGTGTTGAGATGACTTATCCTTCTTTGTTGCTTTAATGAAAACTATTTAATTAAAGAAAATTACAATGGAGGCAAAGAACTGAGGTGTTTGGTTTGAAGAGTCTAAGTAAAATGTATGTGTGTGTATGTAAAATACATATAAGGAAATAATACATGTACACACATATTATTACATGTATCCATATATGATTTTTTAAAAGAAAAATGTTTTCAGAATTGTGCACTTTGTTAGACTGATTAAGCCTAGGACTGTTTCTTGTACAGTCAGTCTAAAGACTGAACACATGTATTTTAACATAGCTATAGTTGGCTTTCAGTACTTGAAGGATGTCAGATTTAATGATCTGGTGCTGAGAATACCTATGTTGAATTTCATATGAATTTTCTCTTAGAGGTATTTTAATTTTATGCCTCCCTAAGTTGCAATCCTGCAAGTAATCAAGTGAATCTATTACCCCAAAGACTACAAAATGTCTCCATTATTTTTATTTTATATTTTGGGTGGGTTTGAGATATATATATATATATATAAAACACACATACACACACACACACACTTTTTGTTTTGTTTTCTTCATTTTTTTCTGCCACCTTGTTCCAATGAGGGAATTAAAATGGCTGACGAAGGAAACCAAACAGATAGTACAGTGAAATACATGAATTAGAAGTAGGTAAGAAAAATAAACAAAATAAAACAAAACCATAAACAAGGGCAAGGACATAAAAGCAGAGTCAGGAGTAAAGTCAGCATACAAATTACATTCAGTGGAGTATCATACATTTGCCTTTAAACTTCCTTGCAGACAAGCAAAGAGAAAACCATGACAAGTCATACAATTTACAACATTCATAAGAATAATAAAATAATTTCCATCATTCATCGCTAAAGCTCTTAAAAAATGACAAACTCTGAGTTTTTAGAGAGCTTAGTGGTAAGACAACTCCAATTGAAAATAATTAGAGCTGCAGAGACCTAAAGGTCAGGGCAGGAGCAGAAGCCATACCTTCCCTGGGACATGTGTGGAGGAGTAGACTAATCTTTAAATCCCAGGGCATAAATTTCAGGGGGGTGGGGGAGGAGCCACAATTAGTGCAGTGATGTTAGCAAGACCATGGTCTTATGGCAAATTAGGAATTAAAGAGGGAATTTTAAAATTATTTCATATAAATATGTATGTATCTATTTTAAGAGTAAACCAAAGATTTAGAAGGCATCCACGTTTATAAAAGCCATTAAAACACATTTTACCAAGTAAACCTCTTGAATCAACATGCTTCCCTGAGTTGATTGTGAAACTGCTGCCATTCTTCTGTTTTTACTTTAAGCGCCCTGCCAGTCTTTGTCAAGATTTAAAAAGAACCCTTTCTAGCTTAAAATGTAGTGTTTCTTGCCCTTGCATCCTCCTTTGGTTCATTTTCAAAAGACTTAGTGAACTGCCTGGTCTTTTCACAGGTAAATTTGATGGTTGAGTCACATTAAATAGGCAAGTCTTTTCTCCATATTGAAAAGGTGAAGCATAAGAGTTTTTTTTCCATGTTATCTTTGTAACCCAATCCATAGTAAGTTGTCCAAGGACCACCTGTATCAGAATTTCCTAGGCTGCCTGTCAAAATGAAGATTCCTGGGCCTCATTCCAGAATTTCTGAATTAGAAGCTCTGAGGAGGGAGTCTGGGGATCTAAAATTTAGAAAGTTACCCAGCTTAGTAACGCACATGCAAGTTTAAAAACCACTGTTTCAAGATTTCGACTTTAAAATTTCTGGTATATGAACATAAAATGGTAGGATTTCCATACCACAGTTTATGAAAGTTTATTGTTTTAACACTAAGACACTAATGCATGTTCAATAGTATGTGATGATTGTCTTGCTAATAAAACTGGAAAGATCAAGCTTAGAAAAACTCTGCTTTTGTTTGACCCTTTAAGTCATATCTCAGCGTTGTATAAAACATTCTTTAATTTGTTTAGCTATCATTTATTGAAAACTACTATATGCTAAGTCATATGTTGAGTCTGGGTACTAGAGATACAAAGATGGATAGGAATGAGACAGTTGGTTGTCTGAAAAACCTCAAAATCTAGGATAATTTAGAATATTTAGAATATTCTCCATACTAGGGAATTGCCACACACTCTCCTCTTGAGTAAAACTCAAGATTTTCATTGTATTATATCAGAATAAGTATACATTTGCTAATAGCTATTTCACATAGTAGGATCCTGCCACAATTTGGAAGCTGCAAAACATAAATAAACCTTGTAGGGTCCTCCATCTTCCCTTTCAACAGGAGACTGTATCCCCCAAGACTGGGATGGGAGGCATCACTGGGACCTTCTAATTCCATTTTTATCATCATCACCCAGTGATTTGTTACTACTATCCTCTTTGAGAGGAGGTGTTAGCAAGTGTACCTGATAATAGGAAAACTTCTGTATCTTTTTGCATTGCCCCTCTCGGGGCTCAGCTGACTCGTAGGAAGTGCTGGAGTCTACATGGCAGCAGCCTCCATAGTTGGCAGGTAGGGCAAAATATAGAGACTCTCAAGCTGCTCTCAGCTAGTACTCAGTAGCTCCAGGAACTGGGTATCAGTAAGCTAGCAGGGACATATTGTACATGAAGGAATTTGGTAGTTGGTCTGAAGAACAGGATGAGAGCTTGCAATTTCATTGCTGATTCATATTTTTCTGGAAGAGTACTGAAAACACCCACCCCTTTTATTATTTCCAGAACAATATGAGAAATATTGTGAGAACTTCTATATCTTTTTCTTCCTTTTTAAAAAAACATACACTTCTTGAATATTTAGCGCCATGTTCTCTTCTAGGAACTCAAGATATAGTGGTGAATAAAACAGTTTATACCTTCATGAAGTTTATATTAGGGTATAGAGTATATTGGGGATAGAAAGTAAAATTACTAAATGTAAAATGTAAAGTAATATAAAGATAAAAATATGCTTCATTTTGAGACATTTGCCTCCTTGTATTTTCCATGACTTCCAGTTATATTCATGATATTTCATAATGTGTTTTTGTGAATGTGTGTGTGTGTGTGTGTGTGTACCTTAATGCATTCATAAACTTCTCTGGGAACAGACCAGTCAATTTAGGATACTTCTTGTGGGAAGCGCTTTTTCATGGAGACCTGCACATAATGTAAAGGGAGAAACAAGACACGTGCAAGGACCAAAGAGTGTGCAGTCAACCGCAAGATAATTATTTTTCTTTTTTTTTTTGCTTGTTTGTGTGCATGCGTGTGTGTGTGTGTGTGTGTGTGTGTGTGTGTGTGTAAGTGTGTTCTGGGTTGTTTGTTTGTAGGCTTTTAATGAACTGAATGCAAGTCACCCTAGATACCTAGGAGTCTAAGAGGTAAATAAATTATGAAGTCAGTCTTCACGGGACTAAAGATAGGTGACAAACAGTTAACAGTAGTATGTGGCTTTCATAAAGTTCTATAGAGGACAGAGTAAAGAGTACTGTCCTAGAATAGATCAGGGAGTAGAGCAACTAGAAAGATTTCCCAGAGGGAATCATTATTTAACTGAGACTAACACCCTACTAGTAAAACAAAACACAAAGAATTTTTTAAAGTAAAGTTCTAATTTTTTACTTCTCACCCAAGTACCATATGTCCTTGGTGAAAATATTTTGGACACTTGGACAACATATTTTCTTAAAAAGAGGGTGGAAAGGGAAATCACCTATTAGCTCAGCACTTAGAGAAACCATTGTTAACATTATCAGATCCTTTTTTGAACATATATTATGTTCTAGGGTTATGCCAACCAGCCACTGTCTTCTCAGAAGGGAGCATTTTAATTAGCAGGCAGTATGAAGAGCAGCAACTCAAATTTTAACTCCTGTTAGCTGTCTTCAGATTTGGGCTTACAAACCAGCTGGGTCCCAGTTCTAGTTGATGTAGACAGGACAGCACAAATGCAGTGTTCTCGGGCACACACATCATAGCACCTGCTATTACCCACACCTAATGTAGGTGTGAGAGACAGACTCATTGGGTTCAAAGTATGGCCCTGCTTCCTCTCCATCTGTGTGATCTTGGGCAGGTTGTTTGACCTCTCCCTGTCTCAGTGTCCTTCTCTGTTAAATTGGGTTATTAATAGTGTATACCTCATGAGATATTTTGAGAAATGAATAAAATAATGCATGTAAAGTGTTAATCACAGTACTTGGCACATAGTAAAGTATTCACCAAATGGTATCATTATTATGATGCTTTTATTATTATTATTATTATTATTATTATTACTATTACAATTATTTTCATTACCAAGGAAACTTGCTGAAAATATATTTTGTCCAGTGCAACTCCATTATCAATACTGACAAAACAACTCAAAACACATTTCCTACTGGGGGTAGGTCAGAGATATCATCTTTGAGACACACATTAAGAATCTGGGTTTATAGCTGAAAATTATAATACAATTTAGCTCAGTAGATAAATGACATTATGCAGACTAATTTTCTGTTTCTAGGTAGAAATGATGTTTAAATCTGCCTTAAATGACCTTCATGTTACAGATTTTGTTTCAACAATTTGTGACTAACTAGGTTTGTTTTATTAAAAGGAACTTTTAAGTCTAAAGCTCATGTTTTTCACATGGTTCCACATTTCTTTAGACCATCAGTGACAGAAAAGGAGGAGAAATACAATTTTAGCTGAAGAGGCATCTTCAGGAAGGAAAAGATTCTACATTGTAGATCTGTATTTTAACATGACAGTGAACAAAGATATCTAGCCTAGCATGTGCCACATAGTAGGTGCTTAAAGGATGTTTTAAATTGAATTACATTTAAAAAGAAAAGGCATGTGAACGTCAGTGTAGATGTTCTGTGGAAGTGTAAATGATTTTAAGAGAATGAGGACACAGTGGAATAACATTGTATGAGAACAAAGCAGTTGTGTGAAATCTTGACAACACATTATGGTAACTTTCTAAAACTGTAGGCTTGCCTGTAGGCAGAACTACATAGTGAAAAGAATGTAGATTCTGTAGTTGCACAGCCATGTTTTTGGTTACCACCTCCACCATTCAAATCATATGCTCATGGATATGCTATTTCTTGTGTCTCAGACCTCAGATGGAAAATGGAGCAATAGTGGCCTCATTACACAGTATGTGTGTACAGTGCCTACAAGAGTTCTTGGAATATAATTGATATTCAATAGATGATATCCATTAATTACAGCAATAAAAAGAAGATGACATAAAAGCCCTGTGTGCAATGAATATAAACTCATCATATATATATATATATATATATATATATATATATATATATATATATATATATATATCTCCCCGTGTATGTGTGTGTATGAATTATATACATGTAATTCATACTCATTAATATAAAAACACTAATACTTAAAATCATCTTGCTTAACCTTTGACACACAGTAGGAACTCTGTGAGTAAATTTTACCTGTTTAAATGCCTTCATGCAAAGATTTGCTTTAGCTATTCTAGTTAAGTGAAAATAGAATGCAAAAATCTAAAACTAACTTTATCTTTTGGAAAAAAAAATGACAATAAAAGTGAAAGAGACCGAAGGATTTGTTACTAAAATAGTCAAATAATTTGGACTTGATGCAAGTAAAGAGCAGGGATAACACTCCACTTCAAATAGAAGAAAAAGTGAATTAACGTGAGAAACTCTGAGGTGACCCCTAATTTGAATAGTATTAATTGGAAGTATTTTAAAGATCAAAAGGCTATTATTGCTCATTGCAGTGGTAGCTACATATGGAAAATGGCTGCAGAGATTCACAATACAAAAATAGTTCATTGCTAAATTCGAAATTCTGTTAATGTCACAAACAGTGGGATGTGAAACACAAATGAATTGTGATGACAGTTGAGTCCCAAGCTGCCTATTTTTTTCCCTCTGAGCTGCCCATATTTGGTTTTTTATTTTCCTCAGTCCTGATTTAACCCATCAATATTTGTATTTTCTGAAGCTAGCACCACCTTGGAACATCCATTTAAGGATTTTATTCCTAAATGTTTCTCAGTTCCTAGGAATTTTGCTCTCACTGCTTTTCTTCCCACAGGTATGTATTCTTTAATCCTTATCTCTCACCTCAGAGTCAGTTTCGATCACTTCTTAACAGTCTTCTAGGACTCGATATTGTTCTTTACTCCTCCATTCCTCACAAGTGCTTCAAGTGTCACTCCATTCTTCTTCATCTGCAGGGCAGATTTTTTCTCCATGTTGCTTTGACTTGGGGGCACTTCCTGTCATCCTGATCATCTGCATTCATTTCCTACCATACTTTTAAGAAACATGGTTTTCTAACTGTCACTCTTTTATGGTTGAAGGTCTCTATGATCACAGATTTGGGGGAACAAACCAGATACACAATTTTATGAACTGAAGAAAGCCCCCTTTTAAATGCAGCAATTCCATATAACCACAAGTTAGCTTGACTTTTGGGAAATGTCGCTTAAAAAAAAAACTCTAAAGAGTAATGTGAAAATGACCAAATTATCTCAGCTTCGTGAATTTTGTAGCATGGATAGCAGATCTACCTCCCAGAGCAATAGTCCCGGCAAATATGTTTTATCTGGATTTTACTTCAGGCAGTGGTTTGGCTGCCTTTTACTGAGTGACCTCTCCATACCAAACATTTTACATTTAATTCTTAAAATAATCCTGTGAGATAGGTACCATTATCTTTACTTAACAGATAAGAAAACTTTGACCTAGAGAGGTTAAATGACTTGTTAAAAGGTGGAAATAGGATACAAACTCAAGATTCTAAGACTCTAAAACCCATCCTTTCTCCATTACCGAATGCTTGTGTCTGGTTTTATGTTTACCTTGTTGGTAGTGGGAAAGAAGTTTGTAGTGTAATTTAATTGGGGGCATGGCCGATTTCATCAAAGCAAACAAAGTGATGATGAGATTTTACTGTGTTATCAATTTATTTGAAATATGAACCCAAGGCTATGGATTCCTTGGATCTCCAGAAGGGTGAAGCACAGGAGTCCAGGCAGCTTTCTTTACTGCCTCCTTTAGTTTTAGGAGACAGGTTGTTACTAGTTCTCGTAGACCAGGGGGTTTGACTTCCCATGAAAGGCCTTCTGTGTCTTGTCCTCATCTTTTTCTCCAAAATTAAAATCCGTTGATTCTTCCCAACAATTGTATTCTGCGGACCTTTTCCCCACCAACTTTCTGAAAGGATTAGTAGTAGTAATAGTAGTAGTGCTAGTAGTATTTAACATTTTTACAAAGCAAACATTTAAAACATTTTTAATCCACTCATCACCATTCTATATGTTTCTCTTATGAGGCATTAATATCACTTTACTTTTAGATGCCTCTTACAGTTCACAGCTTGGAAAATATATACAAAAAAATAGCACATTGTTTTTTCCTTAGGTTCACTGAAAATAGAGATATATAATTTAGCCACGATTTCCACATACAGTAAAGCAATGGGAGGACTACCCTTCAGATTGAGAATCTTTATTTTCCAGGGTGGTACTCAAGCCTGATTTTCTTTTCTTTTCTTTTTTTTAAGATTTTATTTATTCATTTATTTTAGAGAGAGAGAGAGAATAAGAGAGAAAGAGAGTAGGAGGAGGAGCAGGGGGGAGGGAGAGGGACAAGCAGACTCCCTGCTAAGCATGAGCCCAGTTCTGGACTCCATCTCACAGGACCACGAGATCAGAACCTGAGCCAAAACCTAGAGTCAGAGGCTTAACCAACTGAGCCAACCAGGCGCCCCGTAGACCTAATTTTCTAATTTGCGCTTGTGCAGTTGGACCACTGAGTACCGGTTTGCACTCTAAGCCCCAAAACTTGCTTTAAGCAGGGACTTGGGGCTTAGCAAAGATTGGCTGAGTTTATCACTTTACCACAACCACTTAACTCATCTGGGTCAGATCTTCTAAGAGAAGCTCCTGAAATTTCCTTAGAATTTAGAATGATATTTTAGCTAAAAAAAAAAAAAAAAAAAGAAGAAGAAAGAAAGAAAGAAAGAAAGAAAGAAAGAAAGAAAGAAAGAAAAAAAAGAAAGAAAAGAAAGAAACTACAACAAAAAACCACAAAATAATCTTTCTTCAAATACTTCCCTGAAAAAAAAAAAAACAGACAAACTTTATTATACGATGCTGAATTTTGGATTATACATCAAGAAGTTTTTCCTGGGCTGTATCTCTCATGTTCACCTTTCCTCCAGTGGCAATGAATGTTTCAATGTCCTTCTCTCAAATTTGAGCCATTGTCAATTTCGATTTGTGTCCTCACTATTATTTATTACTCTAAATTTAAAATGTGGTAGATGATTCATTCTTTTACTTTTTGAATATTCAGAAAGTTTTATTATGTTTATCGATACTCACTGTAAAACTTGGCCCCAAATGCTGGTTTTTTAAACAAATATTGCCATTTTCTATAAATCAGAATACCTTTGCCTATTTTCACCCTTTCTCTTAGTTCCCAAATTCTTCAAATTTTATTCTTCTCTGGAAAGCACGGAGTCCTGATTAAGTGAAAATTAACAGTTTTAGAAGATGAGCATAGGAAAGAGATATTTTCAGTTGTTTTCAAAATGGGCTTCCTGTCATGCTGTTTGTATCATTTTCACAAATGTGATATTGAGTAGATATTACATAGACATAAGGCATATTCCCAGGTATCCATTATTAAAAATATGGAGGAAAATCCCACGTGTAGATGTCCTTCCCCCACAGCGCATTTTGACATAAGACAGTATCTTTCCAACAATGGGGTATCATGTTGTGCTTGTGAACTCTAGCATTTGCATCCCTTGGTGTTCATGTTTGTGAAAAATCTTGAAGACTTATGACCTCTTTTTCCTTTTAGCTGCACAGGCTCAATGTAATACATTTTGAATATAGATTCAATATGGTTATAATCCCAATCATGCCACATTTAAAAGCAGAGTTCTAGACTGTGTTTCTCTGCCAGCATGACTCCTCAAAGAAAATGAAACCAGCCCTAACAAAACCCTCCTTAAAGCAGAGTAAAATGGGGCTTACAAGAGCCGTTTTGAAAAATGGCTTGAACAGTGACTAACAACCAATTTTTCAGACACCATTGTAGCCATTTCAGGCTGTAGAGTGGACAGTCCACGGGGGAAAATCAATAAAGGGAGAAGATCTCTGTCACAGAAAAGAAAAAAAAAAAAACAACTAAAAATACCATTAAGACCGATTCCCTCTCTATGCGTCTATTATTGCATTCCACTAAAAGGTGTTGAAAAAAAATCAGCCAACTTCTACTAAAACGAAGTGTCCAGACAAGCAAGTCTGTAAATAATTAAAAGAATAAGCTAGAGTAGAAAAAAGGGAATGGGGGTTGGGTGGGAAGGAGATCAAGTACTTAAAATGTTGAATGTACCAAAGAGCAGAAAACTCAGGGAGAGAAAGAACTTGTTCTTCAAAAAAAGATACTTTCCTTCCTTCCTTCGCCAGTAACACAAAATTGATAATAGAAGCCCTTTGGGTAAGGTTGGTGGGAAGAACACTGTCTTCAAAAAGGCTTCACTAGGTATTCAGTTGCCCAGGGCAATCTGATCAGAGTGTCCTTGTTTCTAGAGTTGAGTAAAACAAATCAGGATGAACAACATATGGTTTAATAGTTAACTTTTAGAACAAGGGACAGGAAGATGCTTTTATGCCACGGTCCCAGCATTCGTTCCAATCTCATTACAAAAGTCTGTTCTGAGAGCATTTACAGCTTTCCGGAGAGTCTGACTTTGGCTGAATCCTGAAGATAGAACCATAACCGTAACGACCTCCTTGTCCTGGAGTCTCCCTTAATACAGGTGAATCTTTGTGCTAAAACATGCTCTAGGATCCCAAGTCCTCGTATTAATATCATTATTAATAATATTGCTCCTTTCTTATGCTGGTAGTTCTCTCTCCATTTTTCTGTTCTATTCTAGAAGTAAGTGAAAGTTTTGTGAATATGCAGAGTTGCTTTCTCTGAGTTTCTCTGAGAAAGTTTATGTGTCTTCTTCCAAGTTGGAAATTTGAGATATTTTGAAATATAGCTGTATGTGCAAGTCCAATCCTGCTTTTTAAGACCAGAGACAGGAAAGATTTTAGAAACAATCTGTTATTTGACAAAGGGAGAGGACAAAGGAAGGGAGAGAACTGTGTTTTTTGGCTGATTAAGTTTTCACTGCTCAGTATTGTTTGGCTAGTGGTGTTTTTATCAAGGTCTCTGCTTTCTCATAATCCTAATCAGACTCTTCCCCCATGACTAAGAGAACCTCCCCATCTCTTAGCATCTTCTCCATGTCTTCAAAAGTAGAGTAACCATGGGCTGGGATTTAATTTTCCCAAAGAATGTGCCTTGGGTTATGAACAAGTACTAAGGGAAAATAACGTGAAAAATCGAAGGCAATTTCATGATAAGCACGGAGGTTGGGAAACTGTTGGAAAACCCTGGTACAGAGTTGGTGTTAGTGATAGAGCTAAACTAAACAGCAATAATAACAACAAACAAAAACCCGTACTTGTCACTCCCCTCTCCCCATTCCATTTAAAAAGAACCACTACTGCAACAACAGCCCAGCGAAGAGATAGCACGGCTCTGTATTTTTGCTCCCTGACCATCGTGTATCTTCATTGTAGGTACTCTGCCATACATTAACAGAGTTACTTATTCCTCATGTTTCTCAAAGATCACCTTTGCGCATGTCTCCAAAGCTGTCCTGCCACTGTTACTATTCCCTCTTCTTCATTCTCTCCTCTTATTTGAGTTCTTTTTTTTTTTTTTGCTTTTCATGTGCTCACAGAGGCTCTTTCTCTAGCCTCTTTAACACATTCCCCTTTTCATTAGGACAGATGGGTGTTTCCATATGATGTCATTTAAAGTGATGAGATAGTGAGAATAGATTTTGAACAATATTTTGCCAGTATTATGGAAAAATTAGCAACTGTATATTCCATGTACACTTGCAGAAGCTGCATAAAATGCAAATTCGATTCATGTCTGATCTCTTCTGCATTTATATAGTGACTATTGCTGTGGCATCTAGGCACTTTATGTTATTTCCTCTTATTATTATTTACCACCTGATCATTGCAAAGTGCTTTTTACAATCAGAGAATTTCATTAACAACCCATTCGCTCTCTCTTTGTTTTTCTGCACCCTTGCATGTGAAAGTATCAAGCATCTTAGTAGCTATATCAGATAAATTACAGTAAGATAGAGTACTGCTGACAGAAGCGTGGGAGAGAAAACCATCCCCAAGCATCTCCTAAAATCCAGTTTATGTTTTGTAGTATCCAAATAATAACATTACAGAAATAATTATAGAAATTATAGAAACATTACAGATTGAACCCAACCACTAGCTATGCACTTTTATTTATCATGGTTTCCATCATTGCAATGATCAGAAATAGGAGGTGAGCAAGGGGAGTACGGTCTGCACTTCACACATGGAGGGGTCTGGGCAGTTGCACCTTCTCACTGTGGAAAGCTGATGACTTCTTATTGCTTCTTGAGCTGCCTCTAGCCCAGAATCATAGAAGTCAATCCGTTTTAAAATTCGAAAAGGTACTGTTAAAAAAATTTTTTAAGCTAAGATCGAGATTTGTTTATAAAAGGTTCATTGTGATTATAGATGAAAGTGCGTGGTTGGTACCTGAACAGTTTGATTAAATTAAAGTCAAGTTCACTCTGGGGTTTCCTTCTCAGTTCTACTCCTTGCTTTCTCTTTGACTCTAAGCTAATTGCATAACCTCTGGTTGACTTGTTCCTCGTCTACACATTCAAAGTGAAATTCAGAAGTGAGGTTATTAATCTAACTAATGTAGGCTATAACATTATTTCTCTAAATATTTCTGTGAGAGAGTTTGAGATTTTTGACTTAAGCAGACAGTAATAAAAACTAACAATTGTATGCACCATCTCTTCTTATCCTTAGACAACAGCCCTGTGGAAGTGGATGCATCAGAATCACTTGGAGTGCTTGTTAAAACAGGGACTGCTGGGCCCCCCTCCTAGAGTTTCTGATTCTGAGTCTAGGGTAGGGACTGATGATTTGCATTTCTAACAAATTTCCAGATGATGCTGGTGGGAACCACGCTTTTAAAATCACTAAGAGAGATGTAGCTTACGTACAGAAAAGGAAATCGAGGCCCAGTGGTCTCAAGTCATGGCAGTAAAGTGGCAGAGTACAGTCAAAAACCTAGGACCCCTGACTTGAAATCTTACTATCTTTCTATTACACACATTTTTCTTGACTTGTACTACTTTTATGTTTTGAATGACTTTCAGTTGCCTTGAGATCCTGAGTGAAATAGCTTTGTAAAGGGATGGTAATTGGATCTTTTCCCCTTGGATCTAGTAGCTATTCTTATTGGATTTGTGAAAAGAGGGGAGGAGGCCATTCCAAATTTTAGTAACTTGCTTTGGTATGAAGGGCTTTTAAAACCAGCCTTATACTTCCATTTTGGGGATAAGAGTAATAAACTTGAGTCTTCTTTGTGTTCATTCATCATAGCCCATAGATAGATATGAACAGGTTCTCTTTGGTGGACTTATGACAATAATCTGCTGTGACAATGCTTTGAAAAGTTTCCTCCTGTATATTACTTCTTCAGATAGTCCTGATGAACGGATGTGGCTAGGAATACATGGTGAGGCAGGGGGAAAAGCCACTGCAAGGAGATTGAGGACACTGCTTCCAGGGCTACCTCATCCTGGCATGGGTCTACTGATCTTCACGGGGAGCAGGATAGCACAGCAGTGGTTCTCAATCCAGGCTGTGCATTACAGTCATCTAGGGGAGCTCCGAAACAAACACCTGCATCTGGGCCCCACGTGCAAGAATTTCTGATAAATAGTTCTGGGGGTAGGGTCTGAGCACCAAGAGTCTTTAAAAGCTTCCCAGATGATTCAAGTATGTAATCTGGGCTAAAAACTACTGGCCTAGTGTTTAAGAGCCTAGATTTTGAAATCAGAGGGATCTGAATTCATATCTTGGTGCTTCTACTTTGTTACTCTGCAACCTTGAACGAGTTATTTAATCTCTGTCAACTATAACACTTGCTTTGTAAGATATTTGTGAGCATTAAATGAGAAACTATGTTGAAATGTTTGACGTAATTCCTGTCTTGTGGTAAGGACCTATTTACATGTTAGCTGCTGTGAATGTTACAATGTTCTTTGATTTCCTTATCTGTACAGTGGGGGGGGGGGGTTAACTTATTAAATGGAGAACAGGTATTTTAGGATTCTCTATTTAAATGCTTGTCTGTTGCCTTATCCATAGTATCCTGCTCCTGTCCGTCTTGCCCTTTTATTCCCTAAATATACATGTTTTGTTAGGCGCAGTCTTTGAGACTCAGTCTTTATTATTATATTTTATCAACTATTACTAGTCTGTCCTCCTCCTTCCTATCAATACTAAAAACTTGAAAAACAGAACAAATCCACTGAAATTCCATATGGGGTAATAGAGGTATGATGTGTGGTTGACAAATAGGTTTAAGAAACAAATGGAAAAACTTTGTGAACATGTACAAAAACATGGCCTTCCAGTTTTCTGCCATCACCCACTCAAGGAGTTCAATCATTGGTAGCTTTTGTCACAGAGGAGGAAGGGTATCCACACCCCACTTCTTAAAGATTGCAGTTTTAATTCCCTTCATTTTCCCTGATTTCTTCCTGTAAAGTCTAAAAGAAGCCTTAATGACAATTTCTAACGGCAGCCATGGTTTTTCTAAGCTTGTTTGCTTGTCTTTACCTGTGTTGACTAGGTTATACATTTGAGATCATTTTATAACACCAGTTCAAAAAATTAGATCCCTTTTGAAAAAACTCCCCTTGTTTCTCCCTTAAAATATACAAATTATGTTTTTGGATGGACAAAGAGGAATTATTTGACTGTCCAATAAAAGTACAGATGGTTCCATTTTCCTTGACTCATCTCACAGCACACATTAGTCAGGTCACATGCCTATTTGGGAATTTTTGTAGCACTAGGTCACTTGCGGAGCTTTGGGGCACATAAAAGACTATTTGCCTGGCTTTTAAGTTTGTGGATCTTACACTGTGCCTGGCATGGAGATAGGAAGGACATTTTTTTCCATTAAGCTTTTTCACTGTGTTTTGAAAGGAAAAGTTGAAACAGAGTCCCTACTGAGATTTTAACATGTTCCATGGTGGTAACCATAGGAAATAAGGAAACAGAAAATTTTTGGACAGAAGGAAGCCAAGGAGTCCATCTCAGCCTGTCCTCACCTCTCAGATACCAGTTGGACTCTGCAATATTATTTTTATCTAGGTGTATATCTAATGCTTTGTGTTTCTATAGCTTGCTTTCGGATGGAAGGGAAACATTGCTACCGATCATCATGAAAAAGATTGCTTTCTAAACCGTACTCGGTTCCCTCTTCTGGACAAATCAATGGAAACATTCGTTCGGATGTTAATAAAGCTAAATCATGGGATTTTTTATTTGGAAAAATCCATTTTGATGTTTAAAGGAATTCTCAAAGGGTGTTACGATAGAGCCTATGTAAACTCCAGTTATGGAGAAAAGTACTTGTTTCACACAAAGATATATAAACACAGAATAATGACATTTTTCTTCATTAAATTCAAGGTGCTTAAATTCACACAAGTGCACACACTCCAAGCTCCCCTCGCATACACACACATTCTCTACCTGCTCTCCTTTTCCTTAGCTTACCCCCTGCTCTAACCTCCGGGGATCAAAATATACTAAAATCTAAATCTACTCCCATTTGTGAAAGATCCTATAATGCCACTTAAGTAAAAGTGCTTGACAAACAGATTTATTGGTCTTCTTCCCTGAAAACTTAAATATGAACATTCTGAGGTATGCTTGTGTGTGTGTGTGTGTGTGTGTGTGTGTGTGTGTGTGTGTGTGGTGTGTTCTTCCTACTGACAGGGAACATTTTTCAAATAATCTGGTCTGATAAAGCTCTATTGAAAATTCACCAGTTCGTTAACATTATACCTATGCTGATAGTTTCTCTTTCTTTTCATTATATGACACTTATTATGAATGAGATTCTAGAACACCACTTTCCATGGTTACATTCACATACCGAAATACAGCTAACCAACTAGTAGTCAAGGCTATTAGTAATTTTTTGATACACATTCAACATGGCAGCAGTTATATTTTCTTTTTTAAATCCACACTAGCACCAAACCTTAAAGTGAATTATGGAAATTCAAAATGATAAGTTTTTTAAAATCAAGCTCTTACCAGGTCAGAAATAGTACCTCACAACACTGGCACCAGCATTGCTGTTGTTGCTATTTTAAACTGGACCACCCCAGATTGCAAAATCCTACGGTAACACGGTAAAATTAGGTTTTTTTCATAATGCCTTTTGAAAGATAAACATCAGTACAAAAAAAGTGTAGATGAAATCTCTCAGAGCTACAGAGGCTATAAAATGGGCATTTTTCTATAAAGACAGGAGAAGGTTTGCTCAAGGAACAGGTTGAAAGGCTGAGTGGTACAATGTTAGAATGCCTGTGCTCTAGTGCAGATGCTACCACTTAATGAGTTAACCTCAGTTAAAGGATTTAACTTCCCTGTACATCAGTTCCCAAGTCTGGCTCATGTCCACCTACAACCTCCTACACTTTAATAATGATCCAAATAATTAAGGCTATCAAATTATTTTGAAGTATCCAATATTATATACAAATACAGTCTGTTAATGGTCAAGTTTTAAATGGGAATTGGGACCAAATCCTTGGGAAAAGTTTCCTTGTTCCAAATGAGGAGACTAATTGGGTGATGTCAAAGCCTGAATATTTTGCACAGGTTGACAACAAAGGTAGAGCCAGAGAGAAGGGGCTGCCTTAGGCAGGGCAGTGACATGGACTATGGTCCTTAAATTAATAGGAGAAATGGGAGATGCTGGAATCTTTGAGGAAGCATATTATTTGATCATATGTGTTATGTTTCATGAATTCTCCACTGTTCAACTTGAAGGATGAGTCGAAAAGGCTTACCTGACAAGGGGAACGTCTGGTGAGAAGCAGGGGTTTTGGCATAAGATATTCTCAAACTTAATTCTACTTCAGAGGCTGGCTGCAAATGCAGATTCTAGGGTCATATACCTACAGATTCTGATTCCACAGTAGCTCTTGGGCGGACTTGTGATGCTTCATTCTAACCAGCTCCTCTGGTGATTTGGTTCCTGATGTCCCGAGACCACTCTCTGAGTTTCCCGCCATAGCTATTCGGTGCTCTAGCCTTCAAATTGGCTTCAGGTTAGGGGGAAAACTGAAGGAGTCCTATAATGCTCTGCAAAGCCCTACAAGACAGAACTTTTTATTTGTTTAAATGGAAATTCTATATCTTTGAAATTCTCTGTGTTTGTTCCTACTAAATTTGCATGGTTTAGCATTTAGGAAAGAATACAAATAGATCTGTTTGGTCAGAATTTTTACTTAATTTGGCACTATGGGATTTATCAGAATAAGGAGTCTTTTACAAATTTTGTTATTTTTTGGTCCTCTTTTTACGCATGTGCCCAGCTGTCTTCACAAAACTAAAATGAATTTTAAAAACATAAATGAACAGTTCCATTTAATATGTTTATTACATGTTGTCATATGAGGTACTGGTCCCATCTGATCTAACCCCTCTAAAATTCTTGTGTCCATAAGGATAAGCAAGATATATCCCCATTACTAAGAATTTTTTTGTCATATGAAAGAAAATCTCTCTCTTATTCCACATATTCAATTTCCTTGTCATTTTACATTATAAATAAATAACAAACCAATTTGGCACATGCCCACCGATTAAAAATAAAAGTTGTCAGAGTGAGAGGGGAAAGACAAAAATATGAATTATTAATTATAATATTAAGCAGCACAAAAAAGCCTAACATGAAATGATATCACCTAAAAAGAGATTTTATCAAAGTGAAAATGGGACAATGATATAGTCTTTATCATATAATTTGCATTGTTGTCATTTTAAGCCAGAAATATAGTTACCATATCTGGTGCATTTATATCAAATTTGATGAAAAGGTATTTTAAGTATGGCAGAATAGAGAAGTTATTTATAGAATCGTAAGATTAAAGGAAAGCTCAATTTTGAAGTCATACAATAAATTATCATATTGACCTGGTGCTTATATTCACTATGACATCATACTCTTGCATATTGTTATTTTTAAAATGTCCAACTACAGAAAAAAAGCAAGAATACTTAATTAGAAGAGAGAGTGTTGTTTTTCTTTTTAAGATGATTTTAGGAGTTTACATAGCTCACATTAGAATGGGGATGAATCAGTTTTGGTGTTTTGTTTTGTTTGTTTTTTTCTAAGTAGAGATTTCAAGTGAACATACATTGAGTACTGGTTTATAATTAAATATGGTTTTTTAGGAGAGAAGAGTGATTTCTTCTGAAGAAGGGAATCTATCAGGGCTTTAATGGAAATACTTCCAACTATGTCTCTCTAAGTCAGTGTTATCCAACATTTGTGAGTGAATTGTTTTCTTAGTTAGGCTAGCCTTTTGTTTTTGGTAATTTGTTTTTGATAAGGTTTCACATGTTTCAACAAATGTCTTTAAATTTCATTTCAGAACAAGGGCAGCTCTGAAAAGAATCCCCACATTTGGGGTAATCCCATAGGAGTTATCTGCATAGATTCTGAGAAAAAAATTCACTCGTAATTCCCATGAGTAGCAACTTTGGTTCTGCTTAGCAGTATTTTTGTTTTAACACTAGAACAGCTTCCTTGACTTGGGTTAAGTTTGCTAGTCCCATTTCAGCTGGTTTTGCTCATTGCCTTGATAGCTTTTTCTCTCAGGCATGATGTTGTAGGACCATCTCAATTTCCTCAGCAGTATTTTTGGTTTTAGTTTTTATCTGAATTTAGTGCTTTTGGAGGTTGAGAGACAGGTCCATATCTAGGCACAAAGCAAAAAGCTATAATTCTGTATGCATCTTTGCAGTAAGCCAACGATTTGTTTGCTGTTGTTATTGCCTAGGTGAAATATTTTTCAAATCACTAAACTCTTAGAGTCCTATTTAAGAAAAGCTTTCGTGTCATAGAATACCCAGTCACGATGTCTGCTGAATGGGTTCTAATTTTAATGAATTTCTAACTTTGGCTCTTAAAAATATATCATTCTCATTGCTATTGCCATCATCACCAAGCATTTTTTAGGCATCCCATCTGTATCAGCATCCACGAAGATGTCTCCTCAATGCAGGTGATGCAGTAATGAAATCAAATGCAGTAAAAATTTTCATTTGTCTTATTTCTCATTCTGTTCTTAACCATAGTTTCCATTTGATCAGAGAACACCAGTCCTTTCAGTGTTACTATCTTGTGCAAATATTCATCCGGAAATGACTTCCCTGGCTCCTATAGTCTAAAGAGTCTGTTCAGGGGCGCCTGGGTGGCACAGCGGTTAAGCATCTGCCTTCGGCTCAGGGTGTGATCCCGGCATTGTGGGATCGAGCCCCACGTCAGGCTCCTCCGCTGTGAGCCCGCTTCTTCCTCTCCCACTCCCCCTGCTTGTGTTCCCTCTCTCGCTGGCTGTCTCTCTCTCTGTCAAATAAATAAATAAATAATCTTTAAAAAAAAAATAAATAAAGAGTCTGTTCATTAAGCTTAGGCTTATCTTGTAAATCACATAAGTTTCATGGCCTTCCATTTTTTTCTTTTGTTTCTTTGGGGTTCACTGATTCCCACCATGTACAGCCATTTCACAGCTGCTGTCATCAGCTGCTCTCCCTTGGTGTATTTTTAATAACATCCTTTTTGCCCAATTTTGATAACCATTAGTCTTAATAAATTCCTCATAATGTTTAGTTCTTCTTTGAGTTTTACTTTTTAAACCACTGAGTAGGAACAAGAAAATAACACAAGCAGTGACAGAAAAGCAAATACAGAACTACCAAAATGAAGCCCTGCAATCTTATCTGATAACTGGGGTGCAGGTGGTGAGATATTAGCCAGAGAACATTCTAGAAACAAAAAGAAATCTACATAGAACATCATTCCAAAAGGGAAGGACAGATAGTCAATAAGTTGTGAGTAAAATCAGGTCATAGGAAAAATCAGAAGCAAACAACTGGCTTTTCGGTGCTTAGCAATTTTAATAATTACAGTTAATATTTATTAAGAGTGTTTTATGTGCTAGGCAACATGTTAAGCAACTTTCGTTCATTATTTTATACATTCATATATTTCTTACTACAGATCTATGAGAATCAGTATTTTTATTATTTCTTCCATTTTACAGAAGTGAAAGCTGAGGCTAAGGCACTTTAAGTAATTTGCCCAAGGTCTCATAGCTAGGACTGTGGAACCTGAACAGAGACTCAGGTACATTTGTAACCTGTATACTATGGTACCTTTCAAGTCACAGCCTTTAAAAAATAAATACAGGCAAAAATTCTGGTTTAAAAAAAAATTCTGGCTTGTAATAGGGACCATGAAAGACCTCAAGTCAGTTTATTATTGACTTATATTTCAGTGTTAAGAAAGTTTGAAACATTTCTGTAGTTCAGGTTTTGGAAAATGGTTCTTTCAAATCAGGTTTGCTAGTTTCATTCTCTGTAGTGGTGGAAAATCATTTTTGGCTCACTCTTTTTTTAACATTAAATAATGACCAATTAATGTTAGGAAAAAGTCTTCTGGAATTTTTTGATATAACACATTTTGGGTAAATGTAAAATAAATGAATAAATGTCCATGTATTATGTAATTAATAAAAGCAGTGCTTCTTAAGTAAAGAAGTTTCCATTGACTTAGATTTTTTGGTTAGTATTGTTTAAACTAATATATTACATTCTGATAATCTGGCATTCTGTACTGAGTAAACTTAAGACAAGGTGACGTCTTTTGATGCATGGTATTTTCATGATAAATAATCTATTCCTCAATATAACAATATTATGTTTTTTAAGTTTGAAGGGATAGTAGCCAGTATATGAAATCTAGTTTGAGGCCCAATATATCTGCTGTATACAGTGGTTTAAGCTAGCAAGTCAGTGAATTCAGAAGTCGGGCAGTCTGGAACCAGAATCACGAGAATTATACAACCTCGAATTAGAGGGATCATGCAAATATTTTGATCCAGAGGTTTTTTCATATTTCTTTTAAACAACAATCCTCTAGCACTGGGTGTTATATGCAACTGATGAATCATTAAATTCTACCCCTGAAACTAATAATACACTATATGTTAGCAAAATTGAATTTAAACAAAAATAAATAAAAAATAAACAGCAGCATCCTCTTTTAAAAATAAATATGATTGGAGCCTTTATATATGAACTAGTAAGAGTAGTATTTTATTAAACTCATTTTATAAATTAAATTGTTTATCATATTAAATATTATAAAAGTCAGTTACTAAGAATATAAAGGTGAATATGCAAAGAAATGGAAACTCAGAACTGGATTATTATATTGGCTGAAGCTCAGTGTATTATTGTATGAGGGGTGGAGTACTACATGGTGTCCAGAAAATCATGAGACACATAAGCAGTTGCATGTATCAACAGTTTTTCGTTTGTTTTTAAACAGCTTGCCTTCCAATCTCAGGGCCTTAATTTGAGGCCTACATGAAAACTAGTTAAACCTATGTACACATTTAACTATTAGCAACATGTCAGTCTCCAATATGTTTTTTAAAATTATAATACATTTAACCCAGCCCCCTGCCCACTTCCCCTCTAGCAACACTCAGTTTGTTCTCTATACTTAAGAGTCTGTTTTCTGGTTAAATGGGTGATGGGTATTAAGGAGGGCACTTGTGATGAGCACTGGGTGTTGAATTTAAGTGATGAATCACTAAATTCTACACCTGAAACTAATATTACATTGTATGTTAACTGGAATCTAAATAAAAACTTGAAAAAGGAGAAAAAAACTAAATAATACGTTTAATCTGCATGTCATTTTTATCACAATTCTAAGTTAATACAAATATATAATTTTTAACATTTACATTTTAATTAAATATTTAACTGCTCAGTCATCTCTTTGTAATCATCTGTTTGTGAGCTTGGGGACCATGAAGCATAGTTTGAAAACCACTACTTTGGTTCAAAATTTTAGGAAATAACCTTATTTTTTCTCTCTGTTCCTCTATTATTTAAGGACAGTTCAGCCCTTTGGGGATTTTTTTTGTGTGGGTTTTGATATATTTAAATTCTTTCTTCAATAGAGGTTTGAGTTCTAAAGGGCACAAATCTTGTTTTTGTTTTTTGTTTTTTGTTTTTTTTTTTTGCTTTGTTCTCTTCACAAGACTAATATTGTGCATAGACACGGGTTTGCCCAGTCACTAGTTACCATCTGTGCACACTAGAGAATTTGAAAAAAAGGGCCCAAATCCTAGTCTCAGTCCTCCTCTTATCTGTCACTCTATGTTTCTCTACTTGTGTTTCTACATGATGATGTTGATAACAAAAACAGTTCAGTGAATTCTCTGGGCTTCTGGTTTTCAGAGCCCCCAAGATGGGCCTGTGAATTGACAAATTGTGGCTTTTACAGGGTGGGACTTGGAAAGAATAAGAGTGGTAGAGTGGCAGAACAAGGTTCAGGGACAGGACCTTCTGCTGATGAACCAGAGCAAAGGGAAGGAGGGAGAGGAGGCTTCGAGGTGGAGAAGAAATGAAAAGGTTAGGTAAATGCTGGGGATGAAGAAGGAACCATTCACATGCTAGAGGCAAGATAGTTCTGGTACTATTAGTGCCTTCTTTAAAAGCTTTGAAGTGTACAAAAGAGTGATCAGAATTGACCATCTGGGCCACAAATAAAAAATCAAGTCTAAAGAGAGAATGTGGTATAAGCTGTGACACCAACCAAATGACATCAGAACTAGAACAAGAAAAATGTGTGTAGAACCCAGAATACTCTTCTGCTTTTCAACCTTCCACCAGGTTTTGGGTGTCAGGTAGGCTTGGCCATTAGGGAACTCCCTAATATGAAAGTCATGCCTTACTGAGACCACTACTTAACAAACCAGTGAGGAAATGGAAGAAAATATAGTGTGCTGTGAATTCACAGAATCCAGACTAAGTCTGTTTTTACAAATGGGTAACATTTCTACTAACTTACTTGAAAAAAAAATCAGTTTCTAGAATATAGGTGTTTACATAAAACCAATAAAATGTCTTGTGTGTGTTAGAACATTTTGCTTTCATGTGGTAGACCATTTACCTCCTCTGCAGAGTCTGTTGAAACATTTATTTTATATTCTCTATTTCATTCCTGTTGCAGCATTTATGTATGATTTGTTTGTTACTTTTATCTGTTGATCTTGCCCTCCCCATATGCTCATGTCTGAGTGGCCTAGTTTCCCACATTCAGTATGTGATCTCTAGCCCTTCTTAAATATTAATTAGTGTAATTGAATTCCCTCCAGTATTTCTAACCTCAGGCACCTGAATCTTAGTGTTTTTATTAGAAGTGATTTGTGCATTCGAAGTCCAACCTGCCTTCCCATTTCCCATCCCCCCAAACAACTTTTCTTGATTAGGTAAAGGTCGGGGTACATGCCTGCCTCAGAGAAAGTCTTCATGGGAAAATAAAAGTATTATATATCACAACCTTTCTCAGTTACAGACTGAAAAATATAAAGCTGTCTTGAATCTTTGGCAAAGGAAATCATCCAGAGTGAATACGAAAAGGATGTAACCCTGTCCAGGTGCACAGCTACAAGTCAAAAACAGAAGCCAGGCAGAGCCATGCATAGAGATGAAGGCAAAGCCTCACCTAATCACAGCCCATTCGCCTCTGCCAGCACAGCCAGGCCCAAGGACAACACCTCAAGTTCTCCTTGCTCTTCCAGTTTGCAGATCTACCTCTGACCAGCATGCTATCTCTGGATGCAGTCCATGATTACACATGAGTGACTCTATTCCTTGGCAGGAAACAGGAAAAAGGAAAAGGAGAAGAGCCTGAAAATAGGGCTAGAGAGCCATAAGCTAGTGAGAGGATTTGCCAAGAAGATTACTAATTATTGCCATTCATATCTGAGGACAAGCAAAAAAAAAAAAAAATGACTAGGCGTGTAAAAAACTGTTCTGATTTTTAGAAAGAATAAGAAGGTAGTTTATAAGGACAAACAACAGTATGTCAGTCCTGAGCAAAGGCCTAGATGTATTATTCAAACAGTAAAGCATAAACCAGTGGTTTATGACTACCCTGAAAGAAGTGGTGCTTGCTGAAAACCAGAATGGCTTCAGTGAAAGCGCCTCTCCAATACGTGATCTGATCTTACCTGGTTAGACCTACGGATGGATTAGTAACCGATTGAATGACCACACTTTTAAGTGCAGACAAATGGCTCAATGTCATAGTAGAAGGGAGTCCTATGGAATAAGTCAGGAGTATCCTAAGCCTTATCTTGGCCACCATTTTTTCCCCAATTACTTGGATGAAAGCACATCCATCAGAGTTGCAGATAACATGAATCCAAATACATAGAAAAGTTGTTGAATTAAGTAATCATGTTCCAAACATCTTGAAAAATGAGAGCGATGGGATACATCTAACCAGAGGAAATTTCTAAAATGGATAAAGGCAAGATTTTTGTCTTTATATTTTTAAAAGACTGTTCATGAACTATATGAGTGATATATGACTTAACAAGTCAGTACAAGAAATCTAAGTGAATAGGAACATCATCAGAGGAAAGTGACCAGGAGGGTAGGGAAATGAAATGTGTGATATGAGGAACGGTTAATGTAACTGGGATTGTTTAGCAATTCACAAAGAATGAGTATGATAACTACGTGCAAGTATATTAAGGACTGTCACATAGAAGATAAATTATGTTGTTTTCTGTGACTCTAAGTAGAACACAAGCCAGTGATAAAACATACAAGAATAAAATATTCAGGTCAATATAAAAACTAACTTTTTACATCCTTATGTGCTCAAAGGTGGAAAACAGACAAGAAGGAAAAAATACTAGTCTGCAGGACAAACTTAGATTATAACTTGGTTATGCCACTTACTGATTCTGTGTCTCTTGAGACATGTTTTGAGTGTCCCATAATCTGTTTCTGTACCTATAAAGTAGATTTAACCAATTCCTACTTGGCAAGTTGTAGAACTTTAGTACCCGTATTAGTTTGCTAGGACTGCCATCACAAAACATCATGGACTGGTGACTTAATGTTTTCCTCAGTTTGGGAGGTCAGAAGTCCAGGAATCAAGGTGTCAGCAGAGTTGATTTTTCATGTGGTCTCTCCCGTTGGTTTGTACATGGCCATCTTCTCTCTGTGTCTCCTCAGCCCTGGTGTCTCTTCCTCTTTTTATGAGGACAGTAGTCCTATTGGATGAGTACCCCACCCTTATGGCATCATTTAACTGCATTTATCTCTTCAAAGATCCTATCTCCAAATACAGTGATATTGGGGGTTAGGACTTCAACATGTGAATTGGGAGGTGGAGGAGGGGTCATATTCAGTCCATAACAGTCCCTAATATCAACAAATATTAAGTCCCTCAGACCAGGATGTTTAAGCATGGACAGCCGCTTTACAGGGATATTTTATAGGGTGTTAAAGCCATAGACAGATAATTGTAATATATAATTTTAATGAACTCCAACACTAATATTCTGTCATTATAAAAATAAAATCTCCAGTGGAGCATCAAGTCTGAAATTCTGCAATGCTCTGAAAATGCTCAGTTGTGAGGTAGTGTTCACTACTTACAACAATCTTCTTTAATAAATGTTTTCATTTAGTATTCAGAATTTCAGTCTAATTTCACAAATATTTACTCATATGTTAGACCTCCCTTAACTTCTTCAGCACAAATTCCCAAGATGCATTCTAGGTAAAACCTCTGTGTCTTTTGTGGGAAGACATTGCTTTGCCAAACCTTTAAATGCTCTAAGTCAGAGGTTGCACATACGTAAATGAAGGAGAATATAACTATCTTAAAACAAAAAACACACAGGCAATTTGTACAAGAAACTGCATGTAAAAACTAGAAACAGAAAGAGGTATAGTAATTTAGTCCAGAAGTTTCAAAGTCTGAATCTATAGCTTTGAGACTTGAGTTCAGAACAACAAAATGAATGATTTAATTTGTTCATACATCTTATGCTGTTTTTCCTCACTTTAATATGCATAGGTATTGGCCATCACATATTTAGAAACTAATAGTTTGGGGGCGCCTGGGTGGCTTAGTCGGTTAAGCATCTGCCTTTGGCTCAAGTCATGATCCCGGGATCCTGGGATTGAGCCCTGTGTTGGGCTCCCTGCTCAGCGGGGAGCCTACTTCTCCCTCTCCCTCTGCCCCTCCCATGCTTGTGTCCTCTCTCCCTCTTTCTCTCAAATAAATAAATAAAATCTAAAAAGAAATAAAGAAAGAAAGAAGAAAGAAAGAAAGAAAGAAAGAAAGAAAGAAAGAAAGAAAGAAAGAAAGAAAGAAAGAAGAAAGGAAAAGAAAGAAACTAATATTTTAAAGTTGAGCCTGTGCCAGAAGCCAGCCTTTGAGGTTGGTTAGTCTTTTGCTTTGTCTTTTGTGTAATGACTATTTCAGTGGAAATAGGGCTGTTGTCTTTTGTGTCTGTGGATAGTTGGAGTGACTTTTAAAAGTTAGTATTCTAAGCCAGTGAAATAATACATTCTCTTCTTTTTCTCTTGACTAAGTAATATTATAAAGTTGTACATCTTCTCAAGGAGTGTGTACCTTTTTTGTCAGGTTAACTAAAAACAAGCAAAAAACCTGGACACTAGTAGTGGTTGTAACATTGGCATTCGAACAGACTTCCTCTTGAGAGGGCCAGTTACTATAACTAGACGTTTACAACTGAGAGTCAAGTCTATAGTTTGGAAAGAGCATGGCATCTTGAGCTGGATTACCTGCATTCTAGCTCCCTAGCTCTGCCATTTGTGACCTTGAGCAGGTTTCAGATTCTTTGAGCCTATTTCATGTTATGTAAAACTCTGGGTTTCTTTTCAGGTCTGCACAGAATTTGACCCAATGTAATTTATTTCCTTCTTTGATCCTTAATTCTCTCACCTTCTGATGGGTATAATATTAATACTTTTCCTACTTACCTATCCCATGGGATTGTTGAGACAATCAAATAATATGATGTTTGTGAAAGTGCTTGATAAACTGTAAAACACTATACAAATGCTATTTCTTTCTTCTTATGAGTGGATGGGGATGCTTAACTAGAAATGGAATTGGGACCAGCCAGGAATTAACGTTGATACTGTTTCCTAAGAGACGTTAGAGGCCTCATGTTTTTGTCTATTTAAATTGCCTGAACTGATCTGTAAAATGAAGATCTTTAGCAAGAGGCATTAAAGTTTATTGTCTATTTTTCTGTGGTACTTTCCAGGGAATGTAGAAAAGATTTTTTTCCTTTCAGTTTTTTTCCCCGTGTTATTGGGCTGCTGTCTGTTCTTGAAAATACTAAGACAAATTCTTACCCTTTGTAACTATGGGGATCTGGGCCCATGGTGCTTACTATCATTATTTCCGTTGTACTTGTGGTAATTGTTGTTATTGTTATTAATTATATTTTGTAATTTTATAGCTTCTTATTTTAAGGAAAGATAAATGGCTAAAAAATAAACAAGCTGCTGTTATTGAGAGATTTGCATGAATCTTCAAACAGAACTTTTTTTTTTTTTTTTGGTCTGCCATTAAAAATAAAATACTAACTAGTGAGATGGTGCCCTTAGAGTCATGCATGAGAAAATAGAGTCAGAGCCTTTCATTTCCTCTTTCTGCCTTTTGAAATATTTCTCAAAGTATAGTTACTAAATAGTGGAAGTTTGTTTAGGAGAAAGAGTTTGAAGCAGGAGGTGGAAATACTTGAACAGTGACCCAGGCTGAAGTAGAGAGGTCTTGTTGCCCCCTCTCACTCCTGATTTTCTGTTGAAGAAAAGAGAAAGGTGAAGGGTAACCTGAGGGGGTTGAAAATAGTTTGTGGATTATGGGGCAGGCAATCAAGCGTAACCGAAGTACAAAATGTGCAGCATGGATTGATAGAGGCTCTTTGGAATAAAAAGTCCACCCACTCTCTTTAATCCCTTGGCTCTATTGTTTTCAATTCTTGAATATTCTTAATGCTCATGAAGTTTCCAAGCTGATTGGCCCGGGGCCTCGTGGATCGTGGGTTTCCTCATTCCCATAGTTAAAGACCTGAATCCAGTAGTGAGAGTAGGAGGTCAAAGAAAGCATTTGTTTTTCCTTAGGTAACCTCCGTGTAGGTTCTGTGACTTGGTGTTCAAGTGGGAATGAAATTTTACAGGAAATAAAGAAGGTTATTCAGTTATCCAATTATTTCTCACATTGAGGACCCCCCCCCCCCGCCCCCGCCCATCTAACTGTGATCATCTTCTAAAGCAGTGGTTCTCAAAGTGACCAGCAGCATTTGTACACCTGGGAATATATTATAACCCAAACTCCTGGGCCTCACCCCAACCTCCTGAATGGAAACTTTGGGGTGGAGTACAGCAATTTGTGCCTGAATAAGTCCTCCAGGTGATTCTGATACTAACAAAATTTGAGAACCACCATTCTTAAAAGATGTTGAATTACACTGGGAAAATATTTGAGCAATTAAAAATTCTACCAAAAACCAAAAGTGACTTTTGAAATTTAGAACCTTCTATTGTTTTACCCCAAATTATCTTTTATTGTTTTATCCTGAACTATTTAACTCTTTTTACCTCTGACCTGAGTTCATACCAACATCTCCCCCACTCCTTCCAAAAATGATCTATCTCTCTTTCTAGACAAACCTTACTTAGTCTGAATTATCCAACTCAAGTATCACTCCTTGCAAAAACTTCACTGGTCATGTCAACATTCTCTCAATTTTGGGTTTCTTTAGCTCTCGATGTCTGTACCATTCATCTAAGTCTTATCCGTGACATATCTTGTATAATAAACTATCAACTGTTGCAAGAAACAACAGCTTGCATTTATTCAGTACCACGATGGTCACCATAGCCTTCTGAGAGAAGTACTGTGCCTGAGTTTCTGAGATCTTAAGTAGCTTACTCTAGCTCACACAGTATGTATCAAAGAGAAGATTCTCCTTTAGCCTTACACTTCACCACTAGGCTGTATTATCTAGTAATAGTGATAAACTTCTCTCATGTTGATATGTTTTTTCTCCACAGCTTAAATGTATGCCCGATTTTAGAATTAAAGACCATAATTCCCTTATCTTTACAATAACTTTTAGAATATAGAGAATTAATGCACATCTGTTAGCATATTGTACTATAAATTCTAAACACATTTGTGGAATTTGTCTTTTCCTTAGGAAAATCTTGAAAGTGAAAGGTTTAAAATTTCCTTTTAGATCCAGAACAGTCTCCATTTATAGGTTGAGTATCTTTAGTTTAGCAAATTAATTTATTGATTGCATTTAGAATATTTAACTCACCATTGTGCATTGATTTTTATCATCAATTTTGATAAATGCATTTCAAGAATATTTTATAATGGCTTTAAAGGAGGAAATAGCTACTCCTGTTATTTAAAGAATTTACCAGTTTTCAGGATGTTAGTTTATTGTTTTGTAAGAAGAAAAACGATGAGTTGAAAATGAATCTGACCCATGCCTGTATACTTGCATGTACCCAGTGGTGATGAAAAAAATTGAAGATAATATTAGCTAAATGCTAATTATTCAGAAAGTTGTATTTTAATTGAAAAAAAAAGTGTTTTGCTTTTTTTTTTAAAATCTGTAAGCATAACATACTCTGTGAACATGTTATATTTGTGCATAATTTAAATTCACCTGACTGAATTCTGACCTAAGGAAAAGAAAGCATTGCCTCTTCCAGGTCAGGCCACACTGTGTGGCTATTTGGGGGATAAATATTTGGCCAATTTCTCTTCCTTTATATAGCTGTTTTATCAAAGTGGGGATCGTTGATCCTGAGCCAAAATCACGTGGATGGCTGCTAAAATGCATTTTCTTGAGTTCCACCCCTACATACTGAATTCCAATCTCTGGGATTGGAACCCAGCAAGTTAACAATTGTAACAGTCACTTCCAGGTGATGGGAATGCACAATTAAATTTGAAAGTCATTCTTTTTGTTGTTGTTGTTTTTTGTTTGTTTGTTTGGTTGGTTTATTTATTTATTTATTTTTGAAAGTCATTCTTATTTGCATTCCTTTTTTCTCTCTGAGGGATCAAATCTTCCAGAAAACTAAGCAGTGAGTCTCAAAACTGATGTCTTTTAGGCACAGAGCCTTGGTGACAACCTTAAGTTATTATTATATTTGCCTTCAGCAGACTTTTATTTGGTTTTGATACTTTTGTTTGGCACATACTCTTATCTAAATTAATCAACTCAAAACCCAGATTGTTCTGTGATGTAAGTATTCTTGGCCCCATTTTAAAGATGTGATCATTGAGGCTTAGAGAAGTAACTACTTTTCTGAAGGCCACCCAACTAATAATTAGATTAAGTTTGACTCCAAAATGTGTGTTCTTAAACTCCAAAACAGGACTGAGTCACAATTTGAAATCAGATCTTTTCAATCCTGCCTTTTCTCTTTCTAAAAAAAGACAGCTGTGTAGTAAAGGTGACAACAGCTAATTCCAAGTTTGTGTCCAAACTCTGAGATATTATGATGTTAGTCAGCAGTCATCTTAAATTATTTGTTGGTAGCTGAAGGGTTTAGTCAGTAAACCATCACCTTCAATGTTATCGGATGGATCAATGGAAGCATGTCAACAGAAACCTGTTTTATAGTCTTCTTTGTCTTCTCTTGTTCTTAAGAGACCTGATATATATTCTATGCAAAGGTTACTAGAAAAAGCTTTTTATCATTTTATTAAGGGATTTTCTACAACAATATCAGGCTTCATTTCCCTCAACAATGATTTGTTTTGATAAATCTTCTGCAAATACAGCTGGTACACTGTAGAGCTGACTCAGTGGTTCTTAACCTTGGCAGCACATTCACATCACCTATGGACTTTTAAAAACACACAGATGCATAGGTCTAACTCCTACAGTTACTGAATCATTGGGTCTGGAGTGGGGGTTAGACGCTGATTGTTTATAAAGCCTCACAAGTGCTTCTATAGGCATCCAGGATTGAGAATCACTGATCTTACTCATGACTCAATAAAGAATTTGAGAATATCTTATACATTAAAAGAACAATTGAAGGAAGCAAAATCCCTCCATAAATCCTACAGTGAGTCCTTTGAAATAAAAGTGGGACTTGTGAGCAGCTTGAGAAGCTGTTGCTTGGGCTATCCAAATATTCAGATTTGACTCTCAGATAATGAAAAGGCAAGAAATAAGAAGCCATTAGAGCATGGTACTAAGTGGAATTATGGGAAACCATCTGTAAAATGCTGTGGGGTTTGGAAGGACCTGTTCTTTTTAATAGACATTTTTGTAATAGAAAACAGGGTAATGGAAATAGCATATTTTAATCTATCTACATTTCCTTCAGATAAAAATAAAATAAAAGGGAAGGGCATAACCTTGCAAATGTATCTTGATCTGATATTATTTTTGCAAGTTAGACAGATATGGGGCCACTAGTCAGCCCAACTCAGGGCTAGCTATCAAATCAGAGCTCACTCTTCAAATCCCAGCACTAATCGAGATGATAAAGAGCTACCTTTTGATTAATCCTGCTCTGGACTTTAGACGAAAGATACTGCAGTTTAATTACTGAGTGAAATTCACTTTGTCTGATCTGCCTGTCTTTGCTGTAATGTCATAATATAATCAGTATCACCCCCATCTGAAACATGGAGCTGTGAAGTCCAAGGACCTGTGTGATTGGAAGAAATAAAATGATGCTCAAACAACAACCAGCCGCAGTGCAGTAATTATTCAAACCTTGTTTTCATCTGTATGTCATTCTCCTATTGGCTTGTCATGGAAGCAACTGAGAAAAGGATGGGAGAGCCTGTGATTGAAAGGGAGATTGACCTGAAGGAATCAGACCAGGTGTGGGAGGGAAGCGCCAAGCTGTATAAAATCTTAAGGCTAATTAAACTTGGTTTTTCTTTAATATATATCCCACTGGCTGCTCCTGATCCCACAAGTCCAAGCTAAACCATTCAGCTGATATGTCTCTCTGCAATTAAAATCTCCCCTTCAGTTGAAACTCTATCGTTTTTGCTTCTCTGAAAATAATTTTTCTTTTAAAACTGGCAATTACTTGACAGATTTTTTTTTCTATGAGCCTCAACATAAATTTGTAAATTAAACTCAATAAGAGAAGAGGGTTCAGATTTTTTCTGTCAAAGATAATGGCCTTTGCAGGCATTCTTTCTAGGTTTGCATGGACCCACTGCCTTACATAGAAGCACTGAATCCAGAAAGGTACCTGGCTTCCCTGTGAATTGTTACCCTATCTTATACAAAATGTTAAAGGTGACTTGCCCTAATTCCGTTAGTTAGATAGTGGCTGAGCCAGGATTTGAACCAAGATTTATCTAACTCTGAGTCATACTTTTTTGACTCTACTCTCCTTCCTCCTTTAGTCTCACTAATTTATGGTTAATACCCCTCCAATTAATTCATTTAACACATTGCTGAGCACCTCCTGTATGCCAAGCAGTGTGTTATACTCCACATATACATTAGTGAAACTTGGAAGAATCAGCTAGTATCTGTCTTCAAAGGCTTTTAAGTTTGGTGGTTCAGTTGCTTGTGTGACTTTTATTGTAAATTGACATTTTAAATCCAAAGAGCAATTGGACCGTGAAGAACAAATGTAAAATATGAAGTCCAGAAGGTGTTTTCTATTTCTCTGTTTTTATTCATAGTATCACCATTCTACCCATCACCCCAAAATCTCAGAATCAAAATTCCCAAGAAAAAGTTCTTCCGATTGATTATATATATATATTATATATCATATATTTCCAATCATCATAATTTGCCATATATGACCCATCATCAAGGCCCTGAAGTATCAAGGTTAAGCAGGCAGGCTCTGGAGTCAGATGACCTGGGTTTAATCATGGCCTTATCACTTATTGACTGTATAAACTTGAAAAAGTTGCTTAACCCTCATCTTTAAAAGAGAAACAATAAAGTGGCTTGCCTTTTAGGGTTAACATGCAGATCGAATAGGTTAATCTATATAAAGCACACAGTCTAGTTCCTGGTACATAGTAGAGGTTTAATAAATATTATCCTTTCTTCCTTTACAGCGTCTCTAGAACATTTTATTTCTTTTCTATTTCTACCAATGCTGCCGAGGTCAGATACTTACAGTGCCTGGGTCATTGCAATGGTTTTCTCTCTTTCTCTGTCATTATCTCTGGGTTCTCCCTTTCTCAAGTTATTCTGTCCACCTTTCCCAGTTACTTATACTAAAATACCACTGTGATGATGCCAGTGCCCTACTTATAAATCTTTAATAGACCTCTTTTGCCCACAGGATAGAGTGGATTAGACAGTCCAATATTCAAGGAACCCCTTCAAATTCCAGGCCCAATTTATCTTTCCAACATTATTTCCTATTCCAGTTCCCACTAACTTGTTTATTTGTTGCTCCCAGATATGTCTTTCATTTTTCTGCTTCCATGTCTTTTCTCAGGCCCTTCACTTAACCTGAGTCTTCTTATCACTTCCCCAATCTTACACATTTTTCTTAGTTCAACTGTATTTTTTCACTGTAGTGAAGCTTTCCATTGTCCTCCTTGATATGAGACGGTTCTCTCTAAATCCCTATTGTGGATACTGAATCGCCTTGTATTGCAGTTATTTTTTTGACATTATCTCAATAATTAGATATTAAGTACCTCAGACATAGGTCAGTGTCTCAATATATATCATTGTTTGCCCGGCGGTATCCAGAGAAACTCAAGCATAGTAAGTATAAATGAATATATGCCAAATGAGTAAGAGGTCTGAATTTGGAGTTCCTTTCTTCCTCTAACCACCTTTTCTTTCTCACAAATCCCTCTGAATTTGTCCTTTATTCCTAGAGCCTGTCGGTTTTTGAATATTTTAAAACTTCTCCCTCCTTGCTCCCCTTCTCTGATCACTCACTTATAATGTCTTTCCATTCCACAGTCATCCCCTCGCTCATCATGTTCACTCTTAGACTGCTAATAGGTTCTGGTTCTTCCTATTCTAGTTCATTCTGTCCCAACTACATCAATGCTAGGGTAACTTATCTATAGAACAGAAATGATAGAACCTGCTCTTTTGCTTTTTGGAGTTGTCACAAATGACAGTATATGTATATGACAGTATTTGACAGTATATGACACTATCTCATAAACTGCAAAAAGCCGTACAACCATAAGGTATAGTCTATAGTGTCTAAATATTTTCCAGTAAGCATGTAGTCATGTATTAAATACATAATTAAAAATATCAGTAGTCAGGTCTGACAAGCTGTATCATATTTCTTTTATCTAAATAAGATATACATGTGTATGTAAGGATTGTTTCTTCTATATTTTTATATCTCTTCTTTTTTTCATGTAATCCCACTCTTCTCTTGAGTAACTCACATTATTTGACCTCACCCCATCCAGAGGGCAGATAGGAGTCTTCCTTAAAAGACCTCCACTAGAAAGAGTATTTTTTTTTTAAGATTTAGTTATTTACTTTAGAGAGAGAAAATGTGCATGAATAGGGGAGGGGCAAAAGGAGAGGGATTGGGGATGCAGACCGCCCACTAAGCAGGGAGCAGGGAGCAGGAAGCCGGAAGTGGGCTTGATCTTAGGACCATGAGATCATGACCTGAGCCAAAATCAAGAGTTGGATGTTTAACCAACTAAGCCATCCAGGTGCCCCTAGAAACAGTGTTTCTTAATGACTTTTTTTTAAATCAGCAAACAGGACTGATTTTAACAGACTGACAGGAAGAATCCTAGCAGTTTCTAACCACTCCTGGAACAGCATGAAAAATAAATCAACTCTATCCTATAGCACAAAGATCAAGATTATGCAGATTATCTAACCATGTGGATTTTCTTGAAATTTTTGAGTCAAAAATCTAAGCAGAGGACAATATTTATGATATTCAGACATTGGTCCAACTGCCTACATCCAATTTTTCCTTAGGTGGTATGTTTCTATTAATCAGAACTTGAAATCACAGGCCCTAACAACCCAGTATTCACAAAGACATTTCAGCTTTCTTTTATTATTATCAGATGGAACCAGGACAGGCAGATCAGTCTTTATTCCATGGTTTCTAATGAGAGAGTGGTTTCAGAATGTTCCGCTTGAGGTTCAGTGGCAGGCAGGCAGTATGGGCCAGCCAGCCTTGTATTGGCTAGCTTACCTATGTTTAAAAAAAAAATGTGTCAGTATTCTTCAAACACATACCTTTACTGTCCCTGAATTCCTGTGGACATTATCAGTGGATTCATATTCCCATTAATTTTCTGTTCCAGGAGGTCTGACCTCATTGCTCTAAGTTTTGAGATTTTGATGATAAGTAGTAGGTGTCTTTCAGACTCCTTTCTTGATTCCTGATACCTCACCCCCAATTCTACACGTCATCCAGCTGCCACCAAAATACTCCCTTGCCTAATTCTGCCACTCTCTTCCAAGGGGATCTGATATCCCAGAGGCAGTAAAATCTTTCCTTCTTCCTACTGGTCTTTTGGCTCCTCCTGCTTGTTTGGAGTCTTGAGTTAAATTTTTCAAGTTAATATTTAACTCATGAGATAACTGTTTACAAAATTGTTGGTTGGCAATCAGGGATTTTTTTCCCCTGGATTAATATGGTTAAAGTTTAACTCAGTGGAACAGCTCATAAAAAATAATAAATATATGTATATAATTAAATAAAAGTATTAACTCTGGGAATTTTGCTGATATGTTTTCATGACTCAAAATGGAATATTTGTTCTAGTCTAGATAAAGGAAAGACCTTGGTTATAGGCCTGGCAAGCCGACTCTGTGGAAGAATTTAAGCAGAAAGGGAAGCCAGAGTCTACTCCTGGGTGGCAAATTACATGCAAATAATGAGAACATCCCTTTTTTTCCTTAAGAAGATACCCTTTATTCATATTCTTGGTAATATCACATTCAGAGGAAGTTGTGGGATTCTCTCCAAATAGCATATTGGATAATTTTAGGCTTTGATCCGTCCTGTGCTATCTTGTGATATTTTGCCTTGTCAGTGACCTTATATGGTACAACATTATCAAAACTTAGAGATAGATACAGGGAGAAATCACTCTTTTCAGGTGTTGCCCTTCAGCCATATTTATAATTCAGAAAGGACTGTTTCTTCTCCTGAGACAAAGACAAACTCAAGCTCCATTTGATGATTGCTAGAGCATATCTTGTGTTCAAATGAGAAATTGCCATGCTTTTGCTAGGGTTCATGGGTACAACCTAGAATTGAAACCGTATTCAGGTTACTTTGGTTTACTTGGGAGAAGTATTCAGCTTCTTGCAATGTAGACCTCAAGGAGCAATTGTTGGAGAAACTGGGTGGGGCAATTAAGTAAATCTGGTAGAACTATAAGAGGCTGCATATATGGGAACTTCAAGTTTAACATGGAGTTCTCTGAAATTCTGTGCCATTGAAAATACTCGGTGTGTTGGCCATATGTAGAAATCTGTTTGGCAAGTTCTAGTTGAAGTATCATTTATGGAAATTCGGAAGTCAGTTGTTAATAATTTTTGCTATAAGAGTAAACAGACTTGAAACCAAAACAAGAAGTAGATTTTCTGCTGTTTTCTGTATTTCAGAATCATAAAGCCAGACATTCAAAACCCAGATATTTCACAAGCACCTTCTAAGAGTTTGTTGTTTTGCCAGATATGCTGTGTTTATCCCAAATCAGAAGTCACTTGAGATAGAATTGTAAGTAATATATTTCAAATTTGAAGAGACTTAAACATTAGGTTTTAAGTGACCAATAAGGTAGTAGGAAAAACTAGAAAGAGAGGTGTCCCAGAAGATAGCCACAGTGTTTCAAGTAGGAGGACATGTTAAACCACATTAAATTGCTGTTGAGAAGTTGAGTAAAATGAGAATGAAAATGTGAACATTGGATTTGGCAAGAGCAGACATGGTAGAGTAGAATGGATAAAAGCTTCATTGGAGTTGGTTGAGGAAAGAATAGAAAGTGAAGATATGGTAATCTATAATATAGATAATTCTTTTAATAAATTTTGCCAGGAGAGGAAGAAGACAAATGGAAGGTAACTGGAGAGAGACTTGGAATCAAGAGAGTATCATATAAAGATGAGCAAAGAATAGCAGTTTCTTGTTTTGTTTTATGTTTTGTGTTTGCTTAATCTGCTTTCCCAGTTGAAAAACAACACAAATAAGAATCAAAGCCTCAAATCTGGAGTAAAAAGAGATGAAAAAGGCAAAATCAGTCTGGTAAAATGTAAAAGGTATTGGCCAAGATTTTGGTTCTAGGTCAATTTCTATCAGCTACCAGTAATAATGGCCCTAAATAACATTTCTGTATCAGCCTACTTATTTATTGATAACATCTAAAGTCCATTTATGATATTCTAGTTCCAGAAAGGAAAAAATAACATATTTCAGAAATCCTTCTCTAATAGAAATAAAATTTATATCATTTTTAACCATTGATAAAGCTCTGTATTATTTAGAAAGCACTCACATCTTGTTAGTTAACCCTCACAAGACTGCTACAAGGTAGATGGTTATATTGTTTTACTTATCAGGTAAGGAAACCAAGGCTCTGAAAGATTAAGTAGCTGGCAAAGTCATACAGTGTGTCATTAGCAGAGGCAGGACTGAAACCCAGATTTTTAGGATATAATTCAGAGGTTCTTCCCACCCCATAATTCTTCTCCCTCTCTACTTCCCCTGTAGTGTTTTGTTTTGCTTTTCTCCCTCACTTTTCAGCGAATCCCCTTTTCAAAAATTTTTTTGATCCAATTTCCATTATTTTTATTTCTTTCCATTCTGCTTCCCCAGGGATTTCTGAGTCTGACCACCTCCCTAAATATCTGCATTTCTCCATAAAACAGAACCAAATGCATAGGATTGGTGGTCTGTATTAAGTGCATTGGAAGAACAATCCTACACCAAAACCTTTTACTAGTCTAGTGATCCTCTGTTTCAAACAGCTCATGGAAAATCAACACTCTGACCACAATGACCAGTGTTCATGGTGGAAACCCCTTCGTATTATCTTGTCATTTGGCCTTACTAGCTTTTAAAACCAAAGAATGGGAAGGGAAGAGCAAGAAAGGAGGAGAAAATGGGAAATGGGAAGTAGGAGAAGAGATGGCATAGAGGGGTACAAGTGTTGCTTAGTGTAGGCCCTGCAGACCAAAAATTATTGTGTTTCTAACACTATTGATTTTTTCAGCAGCTGATATTTCAATCTGGGTGCAGTGTGTCTGTGAGTCTACGCACACTGTCAAGAAGAAATATGATAGTGTCTTAAAAGATTAATAATATCGCTGGTCCTCTGGAGGCCTGTCTTAATTCACTGGCCTGTTCCCTGGCATGTACTGTAATTTATCTAGTCTGATTTGAATAGCAAATGGCAATCGGCTGCCATTAGGGAAATGGGCATCATTCTTATTGATCCAGCATGGGCTGGATTTTATTTAAGGAGAACTGCAAAATGTTATTACCTTCAGGAAGAGAAACGGAAAAGGGAGCTTTTCCCTCGTGTATTTTGGAAATGTTCTACCTTTAAAAGGGGGGAATGGATTGTGGATTTAGGAGAACACAGGGAGATGATGATCCTATTGTGTGAACAGGGACATGTATGTTTTCAGCATAATTGTTTACCAGCAGGAAAGAATGCTTATGATTATGAGAAAGAGGCCATGGCCTCAGAGGTTAGAACATTGGAGAGTTAGTAGGATCTGATCTGTTTCATTGTGCAATCTTGTGAAAAGCCCCTAGTTGCTTGGAAGCCACTTGTCAATCTGTAAAATGGGCTAAAAAAAAAATCTACTGGCCACCTGTAAGGTTTACTTAGCATTTGTATCACATCCTGAGAGCTTGGATATGGTGCTGTGGAATAAAATAGAAGAAACAAAGAACTCCTATTTGACATTGGAGGGTGGGGTTTTAATATTTATAATTGCTCTTCACTTAGAACTCTTGAAGGGACAGGTTATGCGCTGAGTGGCGCATGACGAACTAGCCTCATGATTCTCATTAACCATAACAGGCGTCTCTCAGGTTAACATTGAATATATTGACTTTAATGTTCACCTGTTAGTGGCAGATCGAAACCTGCACGTGTACTGTTTCTACAGAATCAAGGGGAGCCATCAGCATTATGGTAGCAAATGTGGGAGATAGTTAGACCCATTCTGCCGACTCCCTACCCACTTTGTCACAGGGCTGGGGGCCGAAAGTGCTATTCCCATTAGAGCAGTGGAGATGTGCTGTGAAGGAGCACATGCACACCCACCCTAGCCCCAACCTGTTTTAGCAGCCTCTGAAGGGGAGAAAAGGTATGACAAAGGTGGCTAGAGGAAGTGCTCATTGCTACTGAAATTCTTCTCCATTCCACCTCGGGTTGTTATGGAAAGAAACGATAATGTGCTACAGGAAATGGCCAAGTATAAAAGCAATAAAATAAATTGAAAATGACTTTGTTTTTTTGAGCGGCAGTAATTGCTATATGTTGTGATGTTTGCATAAGGAATTAGTTAATGTGTAGCAGAATGGCATGTGATACTTTTTATTTGCCTGATGACTATAGTCTCTGAGTGAATGACTTATTAAGGTTAATAAAGAAAAATTTGCTTGTGACTTGTAATGATCCAATTGCTAGAATTTAGCATCCCCTTATGCATTGTTGCCTAAAGGGGAGAAGGAAAAAAACCCACACACATTAATGGCCGACTGGCTATGATTTTTTATAGTGGTGTGAGAACAAACAATGTCTTCTAAATTGTTGGTCTGTCTATCTTTCTGCCTGCCTGGGCAGGAACGTTATGGCTTTCTTAATTCTCCTGTGTGATTTATCATCCTAAATTCATTGTTTTGCATAACTCTGCTCAAAATGAAGAAATGTCATTATTTTGCAGCGAAAAAGTTGTCATTTGCATAATGCCTGCCATTAATTATTGTGAGACTAATGCAGTTGTTGATATTTTTAGGGCACAGTGGTACAGCCTGCACCTTGTATAATGTCATTCTGAAAACATTGGTAGTTAATAGGTGCCACAACATTGCACAAATGGAAAAGAAGATGATGAAGAAGAAGGGGACACAATGGAACAGGCTGTGATCTTTATTTAGCTTTTTTTTTTTTTCCTGAAATGCTTGGTGAGGAAAGACTATAAAAGGAAGCGAATAGAGCAGGGAGCTGTGACATCCAAGAGAACAAAGGGATTGAAAAGCAGAGGTTTTCTATTTAGACTGAATTAGTATAACCTGGGTTCTAGCCAGTTTAATGGAGGAAGTCGTGCTCCTCTGTTTTGGCTTACCTACTTCACCAAAGCCCCGAACAAAATATAAGGTTGAGCTTTTTGAAACCAACAGTTAGGATAAGGGTTTGCTCTGAAACATGCTCATGTCGTGGGAGAATTCTCTTAGCTGGGCACTTGGCCAAAGTGAAGAGGACACCCGACAGTTTCATGGAAGAGAGCTGAAGACTCTGTTTCTCAGGTTTTGCTTCATCAGTCCTCTGTACTTTATGTCAGTATTGGCATCTAGAGCCATGGCTTTCTTTTCCTGCAAAAAGCAGAGGAGTACAGGAGCAGAATATTAGGGTGAATTTTTTTTTCCCTGCTGTTCCTTGCAATAGAACTAACTTTTGCATCTGATTCTTTAGGGCAAGAGCCTACCAAAGCTTTCTATTTCACAGGTAAATGAAAGTCAGTTATAAAAATTCGATCAGAGATGAAACTCATTACACTGAGTCTGGGAGGCATAAATATTACAAATGTAGGTAACTGTTGATCTTTTTAGTCATGGGAGCTTAAAAAAACAGGCTCACATCAAATAGAATTTTTTTCCTAATTTCACTGTTTCATGTGTATTATAAATTTAGATCTTTCCTCTTTATCATTAAATTTAAAAGACATAAAAGAAATGGAGCCTCAAAAGTAGGTCTAGTTGCTAAGAATGACCAGAGATATTTAGAAAGAAGATATTGCCCTTCAATGTTTAAAGCCTGGCATTGTAAACACTGCAAAATGCGATACTTTTCAGACTGTAATCCAGATTCTGATGACTATTCCTTGCCCAAAACTGGCTACTATTTTGGACCTCCCTAAGGCCAGATGATGCTTGTGAGGGGGCCATAAGGATTTGGAGGAAACCATGAGGGGCTGTCCCAGTTTGCGTTACAATAAAACCTCAGCAGAATTCAGGCTGGGATCCTTTTGGTAGATCTCACCTTGGATTTTAAAACTTAATCTGCATGTGTTCAGTTCTGGAATATGTAGAAAACACACACTCTGGGTTAGGAAAATTTTAATTCCCTACAGTGACATCACCATCATAAATTACCACATTTGGGGTTGTAAAAAACAGATGAGCCCATGCGTCAATGGAGACCAGTCTCCATTGCTGCTCTCACTTTTCCCTTTCTTCTAGAGAAAAGGAAGTTGTCCTAACACCCCAAATTAATATCCTTTGACCGTAATAGAATCAATACAAGCATAGAATTTTTAAAACATAAGAAAGAGCTCCAACATAAGGGGGCCATGGACAGAAAATAAAAAAAGGGATTTGCACTTCATACAGTACACTGGGACAACACAGGCCCACTCCTCCTTAATCCTCTCATGTTTGTGGCCCGATAATGTTCCAGTGTCTATGATATGTATGTCTACATACAGGTATAAGTCCTACACATAGATATATATGAACACCTGATAATTAAATTAACAAGTTATGTCACGATTAGGTGACCAGCTCATCTTGGCTAGCCCAGAACTTTCTGTTTTAACACGGAAAGTCCCACATCCTAGGAGTCTTATTTGTCTCGGGTAAACCAAGGCAGTCAGTTACCCTAAGGCCTATTGATTTAATAGTTGTATTATATATTTCATGTTGTGTTTGAAAAGGCTTTTATATTTAGTGAACAACCTGCTGTTAGGAGCTATTGTTTTTTTTATAACATCCATTTGCTGAAGCATTTTACCTCACTATAGGAGAGTTGAGTAAAGAGGTATAGACTTTCATGTATTGAATGTCTAGCACTTTGATCAGCAATATTCTGGAAAGTAGCAGTCTCATAGTAAATAATCAGCATCAGCTCTGATCCCCTGTGTTCAGGAAATAATTTTAGAGCTCAAGTCTTCCATAGAAACAGGGTAGGAATCCATATGTTAGTTGGCATGATTTTCATCACCTAACATCTGATAATCGTGTCAGACTGGCATTCTTTAATACTCACTGATTCCTGCCAGGACTTCTAACTTCTCTATCCTTTGCTTTGGAGTTTTTCTCCTTTTACAGCCAGACATCCTGCTAAGAACCAAGGATACAAGATGGATAAGACATGGTCCTTCATAAGAAGTTTTTCAGCTTAACCTATGAAGCTGCGAGAATGAGTTTTATAAAGTATCTGTCTAATTGAGGCATTGAGATTAGTTAACACTATCACAAAGCTTAAGACAGAAGACTAGCACTTAAAATTGTTATTGTTTGTTTCATGGATTGGTCTGTTCATTTGTTTAATAAACATTTATTGAAGCTCTACTATCTGCTCAGCAATGTTCTGAACATTGTGGATACAAAGATGAGTCATCCTTGGTAGTTTCACAAAATAGAGAGTACAAAAGGATACCCCCACTCCCTTTCCAGATTGGGAGTCCTTCAAGTGCAAGATTGCCACTTCAGCATTTCACGCCAGTCTAAGACACGAGGACCAGTTGGGCTGGGAAAAGTCTCCCTTTATAGACTCAAAGGAGACATTATTTTTAGTTAACTATCTAATTTCACTGCACTTTTCCCAAGAACTGTATTCTAAGACCTGAGCTGTAGCATGTAGGTGGGTACCCAGATTGGCTTGTGCAGTCAGATGGAAAGAACAGAGGCGTCTGGGACAATCCAGAGCAGCCACTACACCATGCAGAATAAAAATTTTCTATTTAAAGATGATATGACTGGGATGAGATTTGGAACACTTAATTCATCCACTTATTCATTCAGTCATTTAATATCTATCAGCTGCCTATAATGTTTCAGAAATTGTTCTAATTACTGGGGATATAGTGAAAAATTAACTGAAGTCCCCTAGGAAGCTTATTTATAATGAAAGAAGAGAAAACCAATAATTAAGTAAGCAAAAATATATCATTTTAAATAATCATATGATCTGGGCAGAAAACAGCGTATGGGGTAAAAAATGGATGATAGAGAGAGTGCCCTTTGAGATAGGGCAGGTAGTGAAGGTCTCGCCAGCAAGGGATATTTGAGGAAAGATTACAATAATGAGAAGGAACTACGCATGTCGTGATCAGGAGGAAGAGGATTTGGGGCAGAGAGAATAGATGCTATAAAGTAAGTAATTTCAAGTAACAACTTGAAATATTCCAGGAAGAGCAAGAAGAAATGTGTGGCTCAAGTGAAGTAAAGCAAGAATGATCACACAGCTAGGTATGGATCAGATCACATAGACTATGATAAAGACCAACAGGAAGCTGTTAGCAGGTTTTAAAAAGGGTATGTGCTCTTGGGGTTCCTGGGTGGTGCAGTGGGTTGAGCATCTGACTCTTGGTTTCAGCTCAGGTCGTGATCTCAGGGTCATGGAACCGAGCCCCACATCGAGCTCCATGCTTGGTATGGGGTTTGCTTGAGATTCTCTCTGCCCCTTCTGCTTGTGCTTTCTCTCTCTCTAAAATAAGTAAAAATAAATCTTTTTTAAAAATGGTATGTGTTCTAGTTTATAAATTAAAAGAGATCTGTGGCTACTCTGTGGAGAATAGGCTATAAGGGTCAAAGGCAGAGTAGGAAGACCAGTCAGGAGTTACCGTAGGAGCCCAGTATGTGATGGCAATGGCAGCGGAGAATAGGGAAGTAGTTCAATTCTGAATAATTTGATGTAATTTGAAAGCAATTGCTGAGGGTCTTGATGTGGTCTGGATTAGAAAGAGATACATGAGGTGTGGTGAGTTCTAGATGTTTGCCCTGAGCAACTGGATGAATGGCATTATCATGAACTCCATGAAGTTGGGAGCTATGGGGGGATATGGAGGAAAGAGCAGATTTGGGGGCAGAGATAATTATGAATTAATTTGGGACATGTTGACTTTGCAGTTCTTGTCCAAGTGAGGAAATTGAGTAGGCATTTGGATATATGACCCAGGAACTCAGAAGAAGGATTAGTGCTAGAGATACAAACCCTTGGTTATCTTTTTTTTTCACTTCTACATATGTATTTTCTTTTTTTATGTAATAATTTTTTATTATGTTATGTTAGTCACCATACAGTACATCCTTGGTTTTTGATGTAGTGTTTCATGATTCATTGTTTGCGTATAACACCCAGTGCTCCATACAATACGTACCCTCCTTAATACCCATCACGGGGCTATCCCAATCCCCCAACCCTCCCCCTCCGAAGCCCTCAGTTTGTTTCTCAGAGTCCATAGTCTCTCATGGTTCATTCCCCCTTCTATTTACCCCCCCTTCATTCTTCCCTTCCTTCTCCTACCGATCTTCCTGCTATTTCTTATGTTCCATAAATGAGTGAAACCATATGATAGTTGTCTTTCTCTGCTTGACTTATTTCATTTAGCATAATCTCCTCCAGTCCCATCCATGTCTACATATGTATTTTCTTTAGAATACAAGCTTACAAGGCATGGATTCTGAGTAGTTTTTGAGGTAAATATGTATCCCCTATGTTATTTAATGATGAATACACCGTGCTCCTTTATTCTTTCTGCTGTCTTTGGAAAGTCCCTGATGTATATAGCAAAGAGGTCCCAATGAAAACATATGAAGACTTCCTGAGGACTTATATGGTTTATGATCTCACTGCGATGTAAGACAAGCATAAATTATTGTTTCCATAATGATATAAGACGGAGGGGAAAGCACATACTCTGTAGTTTATTAATGGAGGTGGAATGCATGTGAGTTAGAAGGGAGGTAAAACTTGAACCCAATTTTGGAAGTGGGGAGAATTTAAACAGGCAGTAAGGAACATGCACAGTATTTCAGATCGGGGAAGTCGGGAGCAGATGTATGAAGACATAAATTCACTTTCTCTTTGGGGGAAAGCAAGGATGGAGACTTGCTTGGCAAGAGCAGAATTTTTGTGTTTGTGAAGTTAGGGAAGATGATTTATAAAGGTTGAATTTACCAGTGGCGCACTGGTCCTCATCTCTAGGGTATTTCGGAATCACTTTTGGAGTTTTGAAATGTGGATGCCTGGATATCACTTCTGGAAATTCTGATTCCATAGGTCTTGGAAGGTCCTTGGCATTTGTATTTTTCACAGGGAGCTTGTTCCGAAACGTACCTCCTTCCTAAAGCTTTGATTATTTCTTAGATAAAATAGACCTTATGGACTCCTATGTAGAGTTCTCTCCAGTCACTATTCTGGTGGAGGCTCCCAAGCTGGCTCTTCTGGTTTCTGCATGTTTATTTCACTACTCATGCAGAAATTGAAGCTTATAGCTTTCTCTGTCTTTTAGTTATGCTATAGACAGAAGTTGTTTTATTTTCTCTCCCTTGTGATCTACATTACTTGTAGAGAATATTTGGAAAGTTCAAATTTAGTTTGCTGCCATTTTCCGGTGGGAACCCAGAAGTCTGCAAATTTGTTTCAAGAGTAACTTCCTTCTTTAGTAAGTGGTTGTCATACTGCCCTACGTCACTTGTACATCATTTACACCTAAATCTATAATTCCATAGATTTGACATAGAAACTTGTGATGCTCCACTTTAGCTATTTGAAATTTCCATGGTGAAATCAGAAACTCAGACTTAAAGAAGTCTGTGTTTTGGATTCTATTGAAATCTCAAAGTTTGGATGTCAGATGTTATTGGTATTATTATTTTCTTTAAAGGACTAGAGAGCCAGTTTGCTCAGTGATGGGGATATGTCTTTGAGATGTACATGGCACAATAAAGGAGTTCTAAGGAGAGGTTCTGTTGAGGCCATTCCAGATGCAAGGCTGTTCCAGGGACCTTTGCGGGAGGGCTTCGTGGGACATTGGTCGACTGGGTATCAAGGCTTGGCTTTTCTTCACATCTCTGGCCAATTCTTCTGTTAGTACTAATAGACTATACGTCCTTTTCTTGTTTTATGACTTGAGATCACCTGTGACCTGCTATGGCTCCTCCATTTTCTTTCTCCTTAATAGTCCCTTGCACAGTAACCTATAGCTGGGTGTGGGTATACGGGTGAGTAAAAACTGGAAGGAGCAGTATCTCTTACAAGGACCTGTGGGTGCAAGAAACACCGTGATTATTACATCAAGCACTGCATAGGGAATTAGACTGCATTCAACTGAATTTTTCCTTACTTGGCCAAACCTATGGTGATTTTTCCTGAATGACTGACTCTATGTTTCACGTATTCTCTATAGCATCGGCATCTATGAAACAGATATCTCCCTGGTGAAATAAACAAGAGTTTGGAAATCAAAAAGGGCAAAGTGTTATGCTGCAGGCCTAAGTAATATAACTTAGCGATATGAATTGCTATTATGGAGCCTAAATTGAAGACAAAATGTAGGATTTCAGGAGAAATAGATAGAGTAGCCCTGTTCTGATTCATAAGATTCCACATCATTGGTATTGTTTTCTAAGGAGAAGCCTAAGACTAAAATCGTTGACTATTATAGGTTTCTAATTAAGAGATAGAGTATATATCATAATTATGTAGTCTCAAACACTTTAGATGTTTGAAAGCAACACATAATACCTATAAAAACAGGAGAGGGAAGACTCCTAGGTATAAAAATGCACATAGAAAGTCACTTTTTAGGCATTTAGGGAAGGACGTTTTATGTAGATTACTATTTTAAGTAATATTTTGCTGTACAAGTAATATGCTTTCATTATGGAAAAGTTCGAAAGAAACAAAAATTATTTAAAATTGTCCTACCCAGAAACAACCACTTTTAATGTTTTCATATGTATTTTCTAGCCTTTTTTCACTATGTGTGTACACATTTATCATATCTTAAAAAATATTTAACTTTGCAGGATTTACTTAAATAATAGATCAACCTTTCCGTGTTGTTGACTAATACACGTTTTAATTTAACAATATTCCAAAAACATTTTTCATGTCATCAAGTAGTATTCAAAATATAATATTTAATAACTGCATAGTATTCTAATATACAGCTGTACAATCATTTACTTACTTAACTTTCTGTTGTCAGACAAAGATTCCAAATTTTCACAATGGTAAATACTGCCATGGTAAAAACTTTTGCTTCTAAATCTTTGTGTAGATCTTCGGTTATATCTTTTAGATAAACTGCTAGATGTGAAATTTCTGGGTCGTTAATATTTCATGTCTTTTTAAGTTTTTGGTGCATGTTGCTAAGGTGCTCTCCAGAGAGTTGTGCCAATTTTATTCTTTCTGTGGTAACATCTTAAACTTGCCTTTTAAAAGAAAATTCCATTTAAAGCTGTGCCATTAGTTTTTTCAGGATTCTCTCTGGTCCGCCAGTTACAGCAGACTCAACTCAACTTTTACCTCAAGGTTATATTTAAAGTTATGGAAACATGTTTGTAGATTAGTAATGCTACATATGAGACAACTTAAGTAATATAATCTGACAGTGGATTAGAATGTGTTCCTGTCTTGTGCCTGCTGTGTGCAAGCATTCTGCTTATCCTGTATAACAATCAGACAAAGAGAAAGGGGGGAAGAGAGGAGGGAGAGAGGGAGGGAGGGAGGGAGGGAGGGAGAGAGGGAGGGGAGGAATGGAGAAAGAAAGAAAAGGAAAGGCAGCCAAGCCAAGGCAACACAAGAAAAGGAAGGAAGGAACAAAGGAAAGAGAGAGGGAGGGAGGAAGGAGGGAGGGAGGGAGAAATGGAAGGAGGGAGGGAGAGTTGGAAGGAGGGAGGGAAGAAGTCCAAATGTCTCTCATTTGGACTGATTGAGCGCTCACAGTATGTTAGGCACTGAACTGAACATGCATGAGACATGAGTCCTGCCCTCTGCCTTACAATTCCGTGCACCGTGATTCATAAGGCATCACATGAAAGTGGGCTTCTAGGCCATATGGGACAGGCTGACTACAAGACACCTGTGCTCCACACTTGCAGGTGGACTGTGTGAATAAGTCTTCCTATCTGTGGAGTCTGGGAGAAGGGAAGTTTGGGTATCTGTTTCAATTCTATAATAATAGAGAAAATTCAAGGGATTCGTGCAGGGGTAAGTAGAGATAAGTGTAGACTAGAAATAAGTGATGGTATGGGGAGAGAAAAAAAAATCTCGTTCCCAGTTTTCCCACTGTGTCCCCTCCAGGGTAGTCTGTGCCACTGGGAGGAGGCCAGGTTCCTCCGTGTGGTAGCTTTGAGTTCCTGAGGTTTCAAAACTGCTCAGGGAAGGGAATGGCATGAATATAGACACTGTTTTCTTGTGAGGACAGTGGGATGATATTTAAAACTGGGCCTCTCGTGAATAATCAGAAAGGTTGCCGTGGACCTGGGACATCCTGGAGAGCCCGTACCGTGGAGCCAGTGTGCTTTGTCACACTGCAGGGAGGTGTGAGGGGGCTGACGGTTGCTTGATTGAGAATTAAAGAAGCCGGAGTGCCTATCCCATTGCATGGATCAGGCTTTCTGACAGTTCCTGGGTTAGCTAACACTGGTGTGAGTTAGGGGGACGATTGTAACAGTGACATAAAAATTCCAAATAGCCCTTCTGCATAGATACACATTTTGAAAATGCATAATAAATGACATATAGTGAAAATGTAAACAAGCCATTTAATAACATTTTAATGCTTGATTCTGATCTCTTAATTAAAATGTGCATAAAAGAAAACAATGGTGGAACATCTGTGTGTGTTATTGGGATAGCAGGATTTATGCTGCACCCTGGGCTTTTTTGTCCGCTTCTCAGTGTGTGTGCACGTGGGAGGGTCTTCTCTTTGAGACACAGTTCCCTGCTGGAGCCCCACCGGGTCCCTGCTCCCACCCACCATCTCTTGCCAGTGGCTGCCTCTTCTTTTCTTTCCTCCTACATTAAATACTATATGGCTTGTTTGCTGCTGAAATGAAAGCACTCTCAGCATTCGATGTGAAAGCCACTCTTCACCCCACCCCTATAACCTGAAACCCTGACCTAACCCTGACTCACCCTTGTTATCTCAGCAGATGTACACAGCATTACCTAATGGTTCTGGCCTCAGTGAATAATCTCAAAGAGCTCTGGGGAACCATGGCCCTTTGTATCTGTGACCTTGCCACAGTTATCGCTCAGCTGGACACTGTGTGGCTTAGTTGTTAAAGACAGAAATTCTACTCACCCCTGGCGGTGATTTTTAAAAAATTATTATTCGTCTGGGGGATGTATCTCTGAGCTTCATTTGTCCCAGTTGTTAAATGAGAGTAGCCACAATCACAGAAGTCAAGGGTTATTAAGTGCTGTAAGGTCTTCCAGTGAAAATGTTACGCCATGAAGTGCTTTTATTTCTATCATTACTTGGAACATACCTGATCACCAGAAAGTTTGCCTTTGATTAATCCAGCCTAAAAAGGACCTCACATGTTCTTTTACTCCCAGAAGAACTGTTTATCATTTATGCAATAGAAAGCCACAGTCAAAAGGTCTCCTTAAACATATAATAGTTAATATTTAATGGCCCCCTTTATGAGAGGGACATTGCTGTGGGACTATGTCTAATCCTCACAATGTTCCTGCAAAATCGGTGGTTTTATTCTTCATTCCACAGGTAATGAAACTGAGATTCAGATCCATTTAAGTGATGCGCTTAAATCTATATTGTTAATCAGTGGAAGACTTGGGATTCAAATTCAAGTCAATCTCTCTCTCTCTCTCTCAAGGCCATAATCCTTCCACACTATCAGGCCCTTTCAAGGATAGCTCCCATTTCCTGGAGACAGTAGCGAGATGGTGTTCTGAAAGAGTTAAGTAAAATGCACCCTGTTTGTGACAAATGTCTGAAACTTGTTTTTATAACTTGGATTTAATTCACAAATAAAGAGTAATTATCAATATGTCACAGATGAAAAGCTGCATGTATGGATCAGTGTAATTTCTGTTCCTTGGCTTATGGATGCAGTATGCCCCGGGGAGTTTCACAGATCCACATGGCATCTCCTAGTGCTGCGTTCTGTGTAAGCTGAACGAGTCAAACTCCTGTGTGTTGGGATAGCTCGCCACTGGTTACTATCTGAGGAAATCTGTATGAAATCACCATAGACATGGTTGCGTTTCTGAATTTGTTCGTAACACTTAAGTGGGGGTGAAATACCAATTTTTGGTGCTGGCTTTGTATTTTTTGATTGATGTTTATTTTGGGAAGTGTTGTCCCAAGAGAAGAAGAGGGGTGGTTCGTTCTTTCTTTTGCTACCCTCCCTTTGCCTACTTGTGCCTCTGTTTCCCATCTGATTCAATTTTATCAGTTTGCTATAATCTTTTGATGAAAAAGACATAAAATGTTCATACACTAGAAGTTATTAAGACTTTAAATCACATAAGATTACCCTTGGGGTGATATATATATATATATATATATATATATATATATATATATATATTTTTTTTTTTTTTTTGTCCTGAATTTTGCATGTTTCGGTTTTCTCTTCGAGGGTTTGCACTGTATACTGGGGATGTGGAACTGGTACTTGTTCCACTCCCTTTATTTTTCTCTCAGCCTGACAGAACCTCTGCTTTAGGCTTATTATGTATCCTGAAGCAGTCCAGTTGTTAGATTCATATGTTTAGGCTGTGGTCCTGGGGAGTTTGCAGGGCATTCTGATGTGTATTAAGGGAAGCGTCATGATCTAGCAGGAAAAACACAGGCTGTGGAGTATCAGAGGAGCTCGGCTTCTTTGCTCACTAGCTGTGTAGCTTTGAATGAGTTATTTAACAACCAGGCCTCAGATGTTTTCTCTGTAAAATGGGCATGAACAAGAATACCTGCTTGATACAGATGAAATGACAGAGCACATTTAAAACATTTGGAACCATTCCTGACTCTCATTGAATGTTGGTTGCTTCCATTTCATGTAGCAAAGAAGGGGGAAAAATAGAAAGGGTGGAAATTAAAAGATGATATTGGGTCTAAGAAAAATGTTTTCATCGTTTCAAGCCAGCATAGTGCAGGATTTATCTCGAAGGCAGAGGCCTGGGTGCTACTTCCAGATCTGCCACCAGAAAGCTGGCAGACCCTCTCTCTGAGCCTGTGTCTCTGTTCCTCGTCTTTAAAATAAGTGAGTCAGAACGCATGATCTCTATTTCATTATATAGTTTTGCTTTCTGAAGAGTTTTTCTTCTTCCCAGAGTAGTCTATGGCTGTCACTGCTGAGTGTGTAAGTCTCAAGGATTGTAGACAGGCCTATTGTCGAGATATGCTTTTCCCTTGTACAACTATGTTTACATGTACATTTATGTTCTTGGTCTATTTGTCATGTGTCTGAGTATTTATGCACCTGCGTGCTTGTTGAAAGAAGCACACTAGCATACATTCATACATTTTTCGTGGGTATGTGTGTTTATATATAACCTATATATATACAGTATGTGTGTATATATATAAATATATGTCTGTGTGTATGAGAAACAGATGCACTGTAGGCAGATAAAGCAGATAAATATAGATCCAAATAGAAGCAAAGCATATAAATATAGATGTTATATAGAGTGAAAGCAAGCAGATCAGCACCATTTCATTATTGCGTGAAGTCTTTGTAATAAAAGAGTTGAAAATCAGTAACTGACATTGAAATTATTGATTGAATGACACTGTCAGATCAGAAGGCACAGTGTAAGGTAAGAAAATAACCTGTCTTTCAACTTTGAGGAGCAATTAGCAGGAAGATTTGTTACTTTTAATTATTTGATTTATGAAAGTTTTTAGATGCTATGTAGTGTGGTGTTTATTAAGAGCACAGATATGTCACCTTTCCTAAAAATACTACCAGGCAACAAGCAATCATACATAGGGAAAGAACACCTATTCCAGTCCTGAGAAAGGACTTGATGAAGGTGACAAGATCGCTTTTGTTTGCAGGCTGTGATTGGCAGCCCTTTCCTGTTTTTAGGTCCGGACAGACAGTTGGTTTCACGTTATTTTTCACACGCCCCTTGAAGTCTGTAAGGAAACGCACCTAAGGGAGATATTTTGAAGCACAAGGCAAAAGTCACCCTTGTTGAGTTATTTTTGTGGGGACGCTTGCAATTGTGTTTAGTGAGTGTGTTGTGTGAGTAAAACTGGGCTTCCATCTGTTAGTTTCATGTCACTGTTTTCACCAGTCAAAATAATTGTGAGTTTTTGCTTTATTTTGTTTTGTTTTAGTGGAGAGGGTATTGTGAGTTATTTTTAGCAGGTTTGAGTTAACTGTGTAATTTTTTTTTTAACGTTACAAGTTATATCTTGGTCATGCATTTAAATACTGTTTGAAAATAAGGAGTGCCTCCTATTTCCCCCCAAATCTCATCTATTTCCCTAAATAGATCGCGTCTCTTCTTCAGCTTTGTTGTAAGACCATCGAGAGAAGCTCAAATTTGAAGAAAGCCCTTGAAGTTGTGCTGAAACAAGTCTTGGTTTTGCCTAAGCAAAACTGTCAAAGTTGTTGTTGCTTTCTCTGTTGTTTAGTTTACTATTGCTTTTCCTTATAAGGATGAGAAAAGAAGGCCAGGAAGATGTTCTAGTTCTCTGCTCTTTTGTGCTCTTGCTAAGCCAGAAGTTAGTGTTTCTTCCTTCCTCCTCCCAATCAAATTTAGACTTAAAGCCCAAAAGGAGGGAAGGACAAAGCAATAAGGATGTATTAAAAGTTGAGGAATAAATTAGTGCTGCCTAAAGAACTGTTAATTCATCCTTTCAAATCCGTTTGGCTACTATTACTTTGTTATTAAGTTCTTCACCAAATGATGATTTTAAAATATATTTTAAAAAACGTCCCAGTGGTCTTGGGAATAGGATAGGACATCACACACACACACACGCACTCACACACACACGCACTCACACACTCCTCTTTTCTTTGTTCTTTCCTTTTCTCCTGCCTTAACGTATTTACTGTTTAGCTTTTGTCAAGCACTTTATATAGTAAATTACCAGAAATTTTGACAAGGAAAAAAAATCTATATACACATACACACATCATATTATATACACCCATTTACACACACATACGCACAGTCATATTAAAATTGTTAATGTACTAATCATCTGATTTAATATGCATTATATTTTTAAACTATTATCTAGTTATTTAGTATAAATCTTTAAAGGGATTTTTATAAACACTCAATATTGGTCTGATTTAAAAGTTCCTGGGAAATTGTGCATTTTCTTATCTATGACCAAAAAAACATTTTCCAAATATACAGTTAAAAAACCGGGATTTATCAGAAGCAAGAGCAAAGCAAAAACCTGTTTCTTTTTAGGAGTCATTTACCCTGCCCATCGCCTACTTGGAGCATGTACTCTTATCATTGGCATGCAGGTTGTTTTTTTGTTTTGTTTTGTTTTATTTTCTAGATGGCTTCGTATTCTGCTCCTGACTTTGTGGTGCATTACAGTACCTCGTGGGCCTGGGAGTCAAATAGGTCCTGATCCTCCCCTGTACAACTTTTTAATTAGCTCTCTGTCCTTAAGCAGGTTAGCTAACAGCTCTGTAGCTAGGGTGCTAATCTATGAAACTTCGGCCAATCTTATTTACTTCACAGGGGGTTTGCATTAAATGGAATAATGTTAATGAAGTACATGGGATGTAATATGTATCTAATATGTACTTAAAGAATGCTAGTTTCCTCCTGACCTATTAATTTTAATGTAGGTCTGTGATTTCCTCCTCCTGTCTCTTCTCACCACTGTGGCAGAGCATTGTACTGTAGCCGTTAGACATCATGGCCAATGCTAGAGAAATAGGAAAAATGAATTTTAAAAAATTATTAATTATCTAATACCCACCCTGAAAATGGGTGTATGAGGGAAGAGATCTAAGGAGACCATCGGGAATTCCTGCCTCCTATAATTATGTTTTTCTAGTTAGCAAACAGGAGTGGAAGACTTTTCAACACAGTGTTGCCAAAATCCTATTCACGTCAATAAAATGGAAATGAAATATGTATCCAAATGATGCACATTAAACCTTTTAAAAAATAGGACATCTTTTTATTTTATTTCCCACTCATATACCAGGTTAATGGCTTTCATCCACAGTGGATGCTGTTCACCTTAGCTCACCGCAGATTAGGCTCCTTAACTAGCACCTACTCCTAAAAAAAAAAAAAAAAGATTGATTTATTTGTGAGAGAGAGGGGCTAGGAGGGGCAAGGGGAGAGGGAGAATCCTGAGTAGGCTCCATGCTCAGGGCAGAGCCTGATGCAGGGCTCGATCTCACAACCCTGAGATCATGACCTGAGCCAAAATCAGGAGTTGGACACAACCAGCTGAGCCACCCAGGCGCCCCAGCACCTAGTCTTTTTTGGAGAAAGGTATGTGGTCAGAACCCAAATGTCATTGAAATTTCTGAATAGTTGCTTTATGTTTTCTCTTTTAAGGAATAAGGAGGGGAAAAAAAATACTTCCCACTCGAAAATATTTGGAGCTGTCTTCAGCCTAGAGCTGATCATTTTAGCTGACTTGTAAACCCCACAAGAGTTAACATTTTATAAGGGAAACAATGACACAATCTTAATTACAATGAGTCTGGCAGCAACATTCCTGTTATCCAGGGACCTCTTTCTCATGTCCAAGTTCCCTTTTTAACCTCCTCAGACTTCACTTTCCGTGTGGCTGCAATTTTTGTATGCAGCTCTTTCTGACTTTTTTTTTGGAATTGAGAGAGTTTGGCCAGTATCATGAAGCCACATTAAGCCGCTCGGATTTCTCTGGACCTTCTTCTGCTATGCCATAATCACTCCGAAAATAGTTGTATCTCTGGAATGGAAAGAAAGAACAGGGAAAAGAAAGGTGACATGGTGAAGTGGAAAATGAGTGGTCTGGAGATTGTGAGCTTTGCTCTCCATCTGATGAGATTCCTGTGACATAGGCTGCAGTCTCATTGACAGGGCTGGGATCTAGACAGCCGCAGTATCCTACGGCAAAGCCTACACGTCGTCAGTATGTTCTTGCAGATTTTATTTTTTAATTTGAGTATATGCCAAAAGCCTATTTATTGTATAATGTTTAAAGTTTTTCTTCCTTTATGACTTCTGAGGATTTCAAAGCACATTAACAAAACAATAATTTTTATGAGGAAGAGTTATAAATAAAAGTTGGAGAAAAAGATGCAAAGTGAGAGAAAGGGAAGAATTTGAGGTCAGGAATGCGCATAAGTGAACTAGAAACAGAGTTAAAAGTGACTCTATCCAAGAGCCAAAGAATAAAAGGGAGAATGGAAAGAGGAGGAAAGATTAAAGATAAAAAATGAAGTATAAAATAGCTTTAAGGTGAACATTGTTACATAATGTAGGATTCCTTATCTTATAAAAGAATCTTTTCAAATCTTTCTCTGTGGCATTTAAAATTAGATTCATCCTGAAACTAATATTATGGTATATGTAAACAAATAGGAATTTAAATATAAACTTGAAAAAGAAAAAAAAAGCCAAAAAATAAAATAAAATAAGATTCAGTTTATACATTATTAACTTATTCTATGCTATGGAGAAAGAAACTGGGAGCTTTAAACACTGGTCCCAGCTTTGTCTCAAAATATATATCCCTGAGAAGATTACTTTCTGAGCTTCAGAATCTTCATGAATAGAATGAGGGATCCAGGCAAGTGCTCATTCATTTTTTAGAATCCATGAAATGAAATAGCATGTGGGATGGTTTGTCAACATACTTCCAGGATGCTTATTTAAGGAAGTTGCTGAATTTGATTAGATCATATCATTGATCAAAGTTAAACAACAACAACAACAACAACAGAACTTTTAAAGGTTTTGGCTGAAATGTATATGCCTCGTCCTAGATGAATTAGCAAGATGGTAGCCCCACGATTTAAAAATTACTATGGCTGCCACTGCCAAACACGCTTTTAGTTAGTTGAATCTTCAACTGGAATTTTTGAGAGATTGGCCATGCAACTTTTCCTCTAAAGGTCTCATTCACCAATTCACTGAAAGATGGCATTTCTGACTTTCTAATCCAGAATTTTTTTTTTCTTATAAAACTCCTGTTTAACCAAGAAAATGGAAATCAGTACATTCTTGGTTGCCCTGCTATTAATTTAAATTTGCATAACCTAATCAAAACTCAACCTGCCTTGCCCTTCAACAAAAAGCTATATTCTCTCCCATTACTAAATGGCTACATTCTTCTCAGTATTTTTTAAAAGATGAATTATGTTGATGTCCCATGACTTTTCCTTTAGAATGTGTCCCTGGAAATTAAAATGGACTTTTCTGTGCCCAAGACTGAAATGAAAAATAGTCCAAAAGGGCTAGTGGAAATGAACACAAAACTTTGCTGATGCTATCAGCATTATAATTTTTGTTAAGTTTTTTTCCAATAAAATGGAACTGAACTCAACTGTCCCCAAATAACTGTCTGATACTTCCTCTACACCATCATTTTGTGTCTACAGATAAACGATAGAGTAATACAGCTTAAGATTTCCTGTAAATCATGGGAATATGTTTTTCTGAGGCTTTCCTAGCTACTTGTCTTACAGAGATGTTTCTCCCATCATCATTTTGGTGTTTCAACAAATACTTGCTGAGCACAGAGAATGTGCCAAGCGCTGTGCTAGGTGCTCAACACACAACATCGATTATTAAAGCATCCCTGACAAATGGATGAGTAGGCATCTGCTTAATATTTAATACGCTGAACTGGGTGAAAAGAGATGATTGGATGATCAGAAATGATGTGATTTTGGATTGTACTTTCTTTTGGATATGATTTTTCCTAGTCACCATTTACAAACCCACATTCAGGAAGGAAACAAGCTGCCTGTCCTGCCCTTGAGCTGCCTGCTAATAAAGAGAACTTCTATTTCTCTTCCTCACCTTACTAGTTGTTCTCAGCCATAGTAGGGCACTCAGGCACAGGAAGGTCCCGTGCCTAGCAGCAGAACCAACTTCACCCTTACTTGCTGGCCTGTGATCTGGGAACTCACGGTACGGCATGGGAAACACTGAGGGCTAGGAATGTCTATCATCGTCCTGATCAAAAGTTAAATTTTAAGTGCTCTCCATGGGCATAATGTAAGAAATTACTTAAATTTCTTTTTCAAGTGTTGTTCATCAGTTTAGAATCTTTCCTCATTTTGCCCATTTCTCTTTGATTATCCTGTATTAGGCAGCTCTGTGTAGCCAAATAATTTGTGGCCTATCTTCTTCCAAAGTAAAATAGTGACATTTTCAAAGATTTCTAAGTGCATTCTTCAGGCAATTTTTAAAAGGATATGGGTAAGGTAGAACGTGTTTCTCTTTGCCTTGTGTGTCTTTCAAATAGTATTTGCGACTAGGTAAACTAGTTGGACTGTCGCATCGGCTATCACAGATACGGAGTCACAAATGCATAGAGAGAATGATAAATAGGTGCATACGGAGAAGTCTGACAGTCGAGTGGAATTGCTTTCAAGTAATTTGACACATTAGTACTTTCAGACATTCACCTGCCAGTAATCCTCATTAGAAATAAGAGTGGAATATTGGGGTCACTAGCTCAAAGTCCATTTTTCTGAGATCTGAACAATAACCAGAAGTCAGAGCTCAAGGGAATAGGAACGAAACTGTCCTAGGCTTTAGAACTGTTTCTCTAAATGAGCTCTTTCTCTCTTTCCTCTGTTCCTCCTTTCTCCTCCCCGCCGTTCTCTCCTTTCTTTTTCCTCCCTCCCCCTCTCGTTCCTTTCTTTTTAGTGCTATGAATTCATTAGATGGCATAGTGTAAATCAATAGTAAACGCTACCCGCCTACTCTGTACTCAGTTACGCAACATCACATAACCGGTACACAGAGACAAAAAGGGAAAAAGCACACACAGCCTTTACATTCAAAAGCTCTTGCATAATTTTACTTTTCCACAGCCAAAAAGAAAAAAAAAAGGAAATAACAGATGGGGAAACTTACAGTTTTTTTTTTCCCTTTTCTCAGACTGTTGAGGGAGTTAGTTAACATCCGTGGCCATTTCTAGTTGCCCTAGGCTGCAGCAAAACATCCCATAATTGTCAGTGACTTTAAAACAGGATTTTGTGACCCTCCATGATGTGGCGAATTTTCAAGTAATATAAGACTGAAGTTATTCTGAGGTGTTTAATGCTGACTTGGTTTTTACTTGTTTTGTGAAAAATCAACAACATTTAAAGTATGAAATGAATTTTAAAATAGAGAATAAGGAAGACGGCTGTGTGTGTGTGTGTGTGTGTGTGTGTGTGTGTTTTCATTTGAAATGTATCCTGATGTAATATTTATGTAAAAAGCCAGTTATATAAACCCTGTCTTTCTCTCGCCTTTTACTTTGGGGGTGTAAAAAGCTCTAATTTTTTTTTTTTCTTTTTCTCGTGACAAACTCCAAAGTCTTAATGATACAGAAAACATCTAGATGCTATAGCACAGACACTTAATTCAAACTCCCTATAGAATTCATCCCCTAGACAACAGTTCCACTTAGGAGCCTGTAGTTTCTGGAATTTTCATTTAGAACTTTCTGTCACACTCTTCCCTGGCACAGGGAATTCATTGCACCACCTTTAAGTCTCTTTGTCCATTTGTAGCTGATCACCCTTTCCCACACCCCCACTTTTTCACCAGAATAGCCCCCCTCCCAGCCTAAGTGGGAACACCATGAGATTTGTCTGAGGTCTATCAGTCTTCTGTCCCTGTTTATAATATTTTATTTCATTTAACAGACTGATGTCCTGCGGGAATCAGATATGCACCTGATGAGGGACGTTGGAGGACTTTTGGTTTTGTTTTATGCTTCCTTTGTAGTTTCTGGCTATTGAATGGTCATAAAATGGGCGCACAGGACTAGGCACTGTTGGGTATCTGCTAGAGAAAGTAAGATCAGGTGTGTGAGGGGTAGTGCTGGTGGTAGTTCCGGTCATATTCTTTCGTAACGCAATCCGAGACGGGGAGGCAAGGAGATGAATCTCCTTGTACTGGAGGTCAGGAACATTCCTTCAGGTCATACTCTTTTCCTGGATAGAAAAGCCAGATGAAATTGGTTCATTTGGTTTTACTGAAGGTAAGAGCTGAGTGTTCTTCACTTTTTTAAAAAAAGATTTTGGCTATGTCCTAGTTTGTTTACCTTTCACTTACGCGTTAGCTATTAAATTAAGGATTCCCTTTGTATGGAAAAATCTGGTGCATAAAGACAAAAATCAAAGCCAGAAGAGTTCTATCTGGTTTTTAAGGTCTCATTGCCTCAATGTGTGTCTCTCTCTCAACAACCGAGTGATTAAGAGTATTGGGATTATCATGTCTCTGTATGTGTGATGACATGGGGACATCTTTAGTTGTCTTAATGAATAATAAGTAAGCTAGTATATACTTTTTAAGTATTTTATCAGTATGCTTCTTGGTTTTTTTCTTAAGAGGATCTATAGCTCAGGTAGATTTGTTTGTGGGAAAAATAAGGAAAGTTGATCAGAATACTCTGGTCTTTCACCAGGAAATCATATTCCTATGTATACATTTTCTGAGTGTCCCTCTCCATGTGTTATGGCTGAGTTTGGATTCCAGGATGCAATTCTGTATGTATATACCTGCATCATGTAAAATACCATACTTTATAATACAACTTGAATACAATTGATGATTATTCATCTGTAACCAAGCACTTATTTTTGGGGGGCAGTTCCATATACAGGGAGTCATTTTGTGCATCCTGATTTTCAAATGGGTTGCCTGGATTTAAAAGAAAACTTAGAACACTTTAGATAGAGCATTTTCTTGGTTGTCAAAAAGAGTTGGAGGCATGCGTTATAAAACAAATAGAGGAAAATGTCTTCAAGTAAAATATCTTTGAACTTTTTTTCTGCCCGTTTCTCAGAATAGCTTCTGTTTTCATCTCGATGGGTTTTTACACTCTCTGAACCATACTTAGGGCAGAATTGACCTTTCAGCGTCCGATGGCTGCCAGCTGATTCTGGTCAGCCCTCATTTTCAGTTGTAACCAGGACCCCGGAAACATATAGGCTACTTCTAGTTTTTCTTTGGTAATGTGGGATCCAGGCTTTGAAGGGCCGGCAGGCCTAAGCTTTCCGTTCCCAGGGCATCCAAGAAGGCAGGGAGAGTTTTAAACAGTTTCTAATTTTTCAGAAGTCCTTCATACCTCTTTCAGCCTAGCTTCTCCTCACTGTTGGAAGTAGTAACAGGTATTTTTAAATGTTGCGACATGAATCTAAGCCACTGACTTACCTTACCGAGCAGAATTACTCCAGTTGTGCCTAGCATATAGTAGCCCCTTCATAAATATTTTACCACGTTTTCGTGAGCTTGTGAGGAACCTTCCATGGTTGTTCCTTCACAGTGCTTATGCAGGTGAGCAGTAAGCCTTGAGAGGAAAAAAGGGGTAAGATGAAATCAGATGCAGTGCTCTTCAGGTCCCAGCAATGGACAGATCACCCCATTTTATAAGAAAGCCCTTATTATCCTGTCTCTGTCTTTATAAAAGTAACAAATCACAGAAGGCAATTTTATGTTTCCTAGAGGTCTTTTTCAGTGGTCAGTGCTGCAAAGAACAGTGGATCATTTTAAAAAACATAATTTTTGGCAAGCTGCTTTGGTGGTCCTCATTACGTTTCATATGCAAATGTGTTAGGAACTTCAGATTCTGGGTCTCAAACATACTCCTTTTGCCCTTTGCCACAGGATCCTTTGAATCTTGGCTTTTCTCATTTTCCCTGACTGTTGTGTTTTAGACTCCTTTTATCTATGTAAGTGTTAAGATGATGACTATAGACAAATTTATATAAAGTTCTTCCTTTACATGGAGTTTCATTACTTTTAGTTACAATAATTCCGGATCTTTCTAAATCAGTTTTGACTTCAGTTAGTTATGCTGGTTATTTACAAGGCTTCATTCTGGTGGTGATATTAGGGGTGGGAGGTGATCTCCGGTAAACCATCTATGGCTTCTAAATTATAAAAGCAGTGAAAAGACAAACACGTAGAATTATTGATAGACTGCTGCTCGTTAGGCAAGCAGTTTTTAAAATGCAGATTATATAATATTGGGGGATTTTGTTGCTCCACAGTAGAAGCTTTTTAAATGTTAATTTGGGGGTTGTTTTGTTGCTCTGTGACTTAGCATAAAAGGTTTTGGTTTTAAAAGGTTTCAGTTCAGTCATTCATTTGTCTTACAGGACTTGGAATATAATACTATACATTTATTTATACTCATGAAGGAGAATAAGGCCAGTAACTCACAACTCATGAAACCAGGGGTAAATAATCCATAACTTGTTCTCCCACCATTGCCACAATATTTATATCCAGAACACAAGTAACAAACAACCAAAAACAAGAAGAAACCAGTTTGTTTTTATTTATAAAATGTTTAATCAAAAGTACAGTAAAGTTCAAATGGAGCTGCAAATCCTGGTGGTTCACAATGGTTTGATTTATTTTTTCAAACAGACCATGGATAATTAACCATAAAACATAACTTTCCCAATACAAGTTACAGTGAATTGCAAAAGTGGGCAGCAAGTCATTCACAACTGGTTGCAACTGGTTCGAGCCCTTAAAGCTGAACATGCAAACAGCTGTCCATGCAGCTTTCCCAGTGCACACTTGTATGTTCCCTCCTAAAAGGAAGTCTCCTTTACTCTCTGTAGGGTATCACTGAGTCAGCGTCCCAAGGTGTGAAGTGAATGGGTTATTTTCCATGATCACTGTGTTGTCACGCATTTATTAAATGCCCAACATTTATGATATTCTTTTCATTTCAGAATGTATCGCCATCACTAACTGGATATTCCTCACAACTTTGCTGTCCGGTGAGTAACTTTCATTATCCCTAAATGGCAGTCTGCAATATTAAGGTGCCAAGAAGTGAAGTGTGTTTCTACCAGATGCTGAAAGAATTCAACCTAAAGGCTGTGGTGTGTCCACCACCTCAAGTACTAAATTGGAATAGGATGTGTTTTGACGTTGGTGAAGGGTACAGATTTTATATCGGGTTTGTTCATTTGAAATACCATCATTTAGAATGATTAGAAACATGATCCCAAGGACCTGTGATCACAGATTTCAACAAACATTTCACAATGATTTTGCCACATGGAGGTGGAAGTATTCAAAGGACTTGTTTGGCAGGACTCTCCAGAGATACAGATTTCCAAAGGAGATGCCTGAGTGGACAGAGAGGGTGATGTGGTGAAGTTGGAAACTGATGTTCCCCATGTGGAACACTGGATGCTTTGGCATTAAACAAGCAAACACAGAATTTTCCAGACACATTTTGTGATGCTTTGAACTACTTATTATTCTGTGATATGCTAAAAATTTGAAATGCATTTGCTTCATTTGATTCAATCTTAAAATCAGACATGATTGCTCTTGTGTACACCCACAAATGGAAGGGAAAATGTCCTGTAGGAGCATGAATATAGATAGCCACCTCTTTTACAAGCTAAGAGGACCAAGACAAGAGCTGCAAGTGAGCCTAGCTTTGAAAGCTTTGAGGTCTGTGTGTCTTTTAGTGGAAAATGGTGAAGTTTCAAAAAGTTTGGTATTGTGGCCTTCTAGAATTCTTGAGATTTCAGTGGCTGGGAGGAGAGTGCAGGTCAGGACTAAGGGTCTGTTTGCAGAGCATCATCAAGTCAGAAAGAGCCTAAAAGAGCTGCGTTTGCTAGAGGTTGGCCGGCCTGGAAATGTCCTGGCAAGTGTACTGGAGAGGGAGGGGGACTGAGGGGGGGACCTGCCTGGCATCTGGTGATATTCTGCCTGGCTCCAGCAAGGCCTATTTAGTCATGAGCATCTTTTCATCCAAACCTTTAAAAGTTACACTCTTGACTTCACTTTATATGAATGTGCATAAAATGAGGAAAATAATCTCTTGGGGTAATAAAGATAGCTTTCTAACAGGGACTTTCCATATCCATTGCACATAATCCATAGTTGTCACTTAATTTTTGTTTCTAATTCTGTCACATATCTACCTCTGTCCCTCTGAACATATCCATCTCACCAGTGAAGGCCTCGAGCCTTTAGGATTGTAACCACTCCCACCACCCCACTCCCACTCCCACTCCCATGCTTTATTTGTTATGCTAGAAACTCCTGTCAGTGTGAGCGTCAAGACTCAGGGACAGGCTTACTTGGTAGCTTTAATTTGTTGCTCCCATTGCTTTCATCGCAAAAGGATCTCATCACAAAATGGTCTGAATTTCACACTCTTTCTGGCTTGCAGAGAAGCCGGTTCCTCCCCTATTTCTGTCCGACACACAGAAAGCTCTTTATGTTTCTATGATCAGATAAAAATCTGTATTGACGTTTCTTTTCCTGTGGGTGTATTTCACTTCTAGGTATGAAGATTTAAAGTATCTGGGCAAAGCTGTGTGTTTGTAGTTTCTCTGTTTTAGTGAAAAGCTCCTCAGGAAAGGAGAGCACATCTTATCCGTTAATGAATAAAAATTTATTTTCATTTTAAAATGATACATGCTCATTAAAAATAATTTGGAAAAACACATAGGAGTAAAATGAAGAAAAATACAAGTAATTATTTCTATAATTTAAATACAATCATTAATAACCATTTGATGTATTTCTTTACTCTCATTTTTCCTTGAGGATATATTTTTTTAAAACATGTTGTAAACATACTTTGTACATAATTTTGTGTCCTGCTTTCAAAATTTAACCTAAGAATTTTACATGTAATTACGTGGTTCTTATAAACGTTATTTTACGTAAATATATATAATTCCTGAAGAGGAATAGCTTATTTAATCTAAATGGGCAACAAGAGCATTTTTGGGAGTTTTTGTTTTGTTTTAACAGTTTCACTTTTTATGTCCCCACAATGTCTTGCATATAAAAAGTAAATGAATCAATCAATAATGACTAAAGGAGTGAAAGTTCAAATTAGTATATATTTTTGAATTTTTATTATGAAATCTTTCAAATACATGAACATAGATACGCTACTCCAGTGAACTCCCATGGACCCATCCCCAGGTTTGTTCAATGTTGAACTCCTGGCCCGCCATTTCCCATGCTACTACCATATTATTTTGATGCAAACCCCAGACATCACAGCATTTAGTCCATCAAGATTTCAAACACAGAAGGACTCTTTCACATGTTAATGGTATAAACATTTAGATAAATAGTTCTAATCATTGTATACAGGAGGATTTTTCTTCTAAGTGTACTGCCATTATATTTCCTAAAATGTAACAATTGATCATAAAGTCTTGTCAGAGTGTTTCATAATATTCTTAGGTATATCTGTTATCCAAAGGGCAATTTGGTTGACCAGAGAGACATTTGACAGATTTGGCTAGGCTTCTCAGGGACTTTTTTTTTTTTTTGGCACTATTTTTACTTGTGTCAGAATGATAATATACTGCTAGTTTTATCATTATGGGATATACACTGTGTTATATACAATTCTGTATCTGAGGTAAAAGGAAAACGTAGTGCTCTGACTACTTTAGAAGCCCAGTGTGGCTGCCACTAACCCATAGTGGATAAATATGGCCAACCTACTTAAACCAAACGTAACACTGGACTTAAAAGCATCGTTTTTAAAAGATTTATTGGCAGAAAGGAAAGGTTTCTTCCTAAAGGGGCACTTAGGAAGTCTGAAAAGGGAGGAATTATATATTAATAGTCTGAATAATTAAAAAAAGAAAAGCACTGTTTGGGGAAGTGAGGGTCAAAAGAGACAGTATATTGTCGAACAAAGGGCACTCCCTACGTGCTTGTAAGTATTGCTCTAGTTTACTCTAAGAATATTTAAAGGACCTAGTTTTCTGTGGCTAGACTAGATCCTTTGCACGCAGAGCTCCACAGATGAAGAGGGCTCTGTGCAAATTAGGCTCTCCATAAAGAACCTATAGTTAAGGTTTAGTCTTGCCTCACCGTCTTTGAATTGCCGTCAGTGACGGTTCAGTAGTAGTGTGTTGTCCAAAAGGTGTATTCCGCTCATCAGAAATTCAGGATGTGAGTAACTATGTAACATACTGCATCAGTATAAACTGGATTTATGTGTTACTCAGGTCTATTTAATCTTAGGAGCACATTTTCCATTGGCCTCGAAAGTGAGTAGCTAGAATATTGATGTGCCTAACCCTTGGGGAAGAAAAAAAAAAGTGCTTCTCCACTATACTAAATCTCTACAAAAATATGAGGGCTTACAGTATGGACACATATAAAGTATTTTCAGCCAAAGTTGGTAGAGGAAAGCACATGGAGGGGAAAAAGAAAAGAAAAGAAAAGAAATAACATAAGCAATAAACTATTCCAAGCAAACAGAAAGCATCTGTAAAATTTGCCAGACTTGATGGTGTAAACAATACAAACTTTCTTTCTTTCCATTTCATTTTTTCTCCTCTCAGTCTTCTGATCCTCTCTATTTCTCCTTTACCCTGGCTTGGTGTTACCACCGTTAAAATGTCCTCCCTCAAAAGGTCAGGAAAGGATCTGATGGCTTGGCATTGAGACAGGCATTCCAAGGAAAGATGGTTAGGATCTGGCCACTAACCATTTTTTTTTTTTTTTGTATATTTATTTTCTCATTCATTTATAGACAGAAATGTCCAAAGACAAGTTCTATAATTTAAATATATATTTTGTGCCACTATTTTAAAGCTACACACCTCATAACACCCATCTTTTAAAACTGCTAACCTTTTCATCATTATTTTTAAGATTGATATTAACTATACAAAAACTGTAATAAAGACGTAAGTCTTCATCTCTTCCTGCATCCTTTTCTCATATGTGTTAATTATGTAGCTCATGTCCTATAAACCAGAATATAAACTGCCTTTTAAAGATAAGAGTAAGTTTACCCTTGGTTCTTTCTAGCTGATGTATTATACATTATACCCAAGTGAACCATCAATGCGTCATCCTGATAATAGCTATAATAATAATTATTATTATTAATGATAGCGGTTGCTTCTTGGTATATGTGTGTGGGGTTTCCTTATGCTCGGCCTTTGGGTCTGGTGTTTGTTCAATTGTTGTTATTTGTGACTATCTGTATCCTCAAGCTATAAAACAGCATTTCTTGGAATAAAGTAGTATTCCATATCATCTACTTCCTTCTCCCTAGGTAAGTTCAGAATCATCATTGGATGATTCTGCTTATACAGGGCAGGGAATCCTTTGTAAATGCCTATGTCAAGCCAGGATTTTAATTTTAGACCAAAGATACAGATAGTTGCAAAAGAATAAAATGGTTTATTCATATCATCAGATCCATGTTTCATGAAGTTGGCGTATTTTCTGGATAAACTTTATCGGATGTGTAATACGTCATCATATGCAATTAAATCAGGATAGGAATTATGGCATTCTCTTAGTGAGACCACTTGGGTGATCCTGCTTTACCTGGAGCAGTAAGGGAAGATTGAAAATCCTGTTCAAGACAGACATTCAAGATGCTTTTGCAGCCAGCTCAGTCCTTTTACATTGGAAATGCTGAAAAGAAGTCTTAATTTTTTCTTCCTTCGTTAAAGATTTTTCAAAGCCTGTGATATAGACAATATACTCTGGAGATGGTCTTCTCTTTGGGGGACTGCTCCATTTGCAAACCATGCTAAGGTCCACAGAGAGTTGGTTCTGCTTGTTCTATCCTACTCTGAAATATTCTTAACATGCTGTTGATATATACTTTTCGGTCAAAAGTTAATTTGCTTTCTGTTTTTTGATGGCCACTCTGTGAATCAACCTAATGTATTTGTGGTGTGGGGATCTGTAACCTCTGAACACTATTTAAAGACTTTTATAATTAATTATTTAAAGACATTTTAGCCCTTAACTCTCTCTCTGTCCATGAACAAGTTGATTGGTTAATCATGTCTTGTGTATTTTTATTGTGACTGCTGTACACATTGTACATGAAACAGGAAAGAGAAGAGCTGTTTATAAGCGCTAATTATAATGGCAAAATTGTACTTTCAATAACTGTTCTTATTTTCTTTTTGATTATATCAAGACCTGCACTTTAAGAAGTGTGTTTCAGTTTTGCTAGTACATGACAGAGGAGAAAGATAAATCCAGTTCTATAAAGTTATGTCAAGCGTAAGTTGGCACAACTACAAATATCAATAGTTCATTCAAACCCTATCCCTCCACTCCTGGAGGACTTTGATTTCTGGCCATCCTTTGATAAAGATCCAGATCAAGGAAGAGACTCTTGGAGGTCTAATCTTTTAGGAGGAGATGATGGTTCTAGTGGATTCTCAGGAGCCTGAGTTACTTCTGAGATGGCGTATCTAGCTCTTGGTAGAATCAGAACTCAAGTTTTCTATAGATCAAATACAAAAACCCGGGGGCTGAATCCTTAAGGTTTTCTCCAGGTTATTGTTTGAACAAACTTCTGCTGATGCTTCTTACTATGTGCCAGATAAATGTGAACTAACCAACTTTCTTTCTCCCTTTCTCTCTTTCTTTCTTGTTCTTTCTTTTTCTTTCTTTCTTTCTTTTTCTTTCTTTCTTTCTTTCTTTCTTTCTTTCTTTCTTTCTTGCTGTCTCTCTCTCTCTCTCTCTTTCTTGTTCTTTCTTTTTCTTTCTTTCTTTTTCTTTCTTTCTTTCTTTCTTTCTTTCTTTCTTTCTTTCTTTCTTGCTGTCTCTCTCTCTCTCTCTCTCTTTCTTTCTTGTTCTTTCTTTCTCTCTCTCTCTCTCTTACCTTCTAAGTCCTTTAATTTTTTTTCTTTATTTAAGCAAGGAGAAATCTCCTTATAGATTGCTAAGGGCCCTGTGCATATCTGCATGTAGCCAAAGATTCTGTCCCTTCTAGGAACTCTGGTTGTCAACTGGTGATCTTGCCTTTGTCTTGTCTTATAGTTCTGCCTGTGGCGCCTGTCACTAGCAGTCAAATAAGGACAATTTTACCATTCTCTCCTGCTGCTCTAATTTTTTTTAGTGCCGGTACATGAATTTGTTATTCTTTATAATTCCCTTTGAAGTTGGAAATCCAAGGGGAATCTAAAACCGACCAGATGTTTCTGCTGCTGGAAAGGGAAGAGAGTAGGATTAAGTTTAACAAAAACTTGGTCTCCCGGAAGAAAAATCATTTCAGCTGGAAATCATCTTTAAATGCACTCATTTGCTACATATCTGTTAGTTAATTTACATTTACTAGTCCTTTGTAGACAATACCGCCTGTCAATTTACTTGGGAAAATTCATAAATTTTGTGAACAAATAGACTCATGCTGCGGTTTGCTCAGGCCTACGTCCCTTTTGAAGTTTTAGTTCTTTCAGTTGCTCTACATATTACCCTCGCGTGCTTTACAGCGCGGGTTGTCTGTTGTGGTGGTGGTTGATGTTGTTGAGGGATCACCATCATGTCACATCAGGCCGGGAGGCCAGTTCTGCAAACTGTTGTGAGAGGGTGAGGTCAATGCAGCCTGCGGTTAGGGAGGGAAGGAAAGGAGATTTGCCAGAACGCTTTGCCTTTCTTTATGCAGAACTTCATCCGCTTTAGGGATGCGTAGATCAAAACAAGAATAAGACTGATGAAGACCTTCAGGGTAAAAAAAGGAAAGTTTTGTCGTCCCTCAAGGATTCAGCTGATGTTGCAGACAGCATGAATAAACAGATTGGGAGATGAAAAATGGGAGAGAAAGTGAAGTACATGAGAGAAAAGGGCGTCCGTGAATCGACATTTGTGGGGCCTCTCTCACGGGGTGTCCGGGGCTTCAGACGCCTGCAGGAGAGGGAAGAATGGTTAAAAAATCAAACTGGAGGAGAGTCTTAGAAACCAATCAGAATGTTTTGGTGGTTTGCTTAGCACTTCACAAAAGCGTCGGATTGCAGAGATGCATTTTTATTTGCTGGCTTCCTGCACGGCATCTGTCACGCTGGCTCCTTACGTTGCTGTCAGGATTTCCTCGGTTTCCCTAGGTTTCTGGGAGGACAGAGAGCCCCTGTGGATAACTGCTTGACACCCCTTACCTCGCTCAGTGGACTAACATTTGGAAACATTTTCCACACGTCACGAGGGATGAATACTCACAACTCATAGTTTCTATTGCCCCAGCCTATCTTCATTTTAAATAGAAAGTCTGAGTCCTCAGTAATTATATTAAGCTTCTTAAGCAGCACATATCAATTGCATATACCATTTTAAGCATTTTTTCAGCCTCTCAAAAGAGAGTAGGGGAAGAGACAGAGAGAAATCACTTAGCAGCTGATTCATTTATTTTAAGCAGCTTTCCCCATTTTAAAATATAAAAAATTCAGGTCCTGGAACATTGGGTGATTTGAATGTTCTGTAAGGATTTGAAAAAAGATTTTTAAAATATCATATGTTCTACATTCAGGGACCCGGATTTTCAATTTAGTTCTAAAAACAAAACAAAACAGGTTGAAATAAGGGAGTTTCAACCTAAACAGTTTCTCCTCTTTCTTTTCATTTGTTATTATTAATTATTATTAGTAGTAGTAGTAGTCAGATGGTATGAAAAGCATTCGTTGGTCTGACTGCTGTGACAGAACTTAACCTAATAATCCAAGACTTGGAACTTGGTGTTTCAATAAAGGAAACACTGTTTGAGGTATTTTCCATTCAAACCAGCATCAAAAGTTTTTAATTAACACCATCAGAAATTAATGGGCTACATGCAGGACAGGGTTCCTCCAGACCCAACTACCGGGAACAAGACAGCAAGAGGGACCCATTGTGCATGTTTTTATTTTATAATGTATTTTTATTTGCTTGTGGAAGCAGAGTCCCAGCTGCACATGGTGTGGCAGAGCCACAAGAGTGAAACCTGCTAGGGCTGCTTCACTCCAGCAGTTTCATGTTGCTCACTGATTATTGTCCTGAGTTCTTTGTGATTGTAATTGGTTAGAAAGTTTGAAATTAGCAAGTCCTTGTCAGCCCCTGAAAGCTTTGAAATCATGAGGCTCCATACAGCTATCAAGCCAGCTGAAGCCTAATCGCCTTTTGGGTGAAGAGCCTCAGAGGGGTGAGCGCCCCTCCTCAGGCTTTGCTCCAGTCACAGTTCCCCAGCCTCTGGAGCTCCCTGTGTTGGACGGTGGCTTTGTTTGAAGTCCTTTCCTTTCCATCACTGAAGCCTCTTTCGGGATGAAAGGATGGTAGGCCTGACTAATGGGGGTCGGGGAAGTGAGCGCAAATGGGAGAAAGGGTGAAGTAGAGGATCAAGGGAATCGGGAGGAAGGAAAAGGAGAAGAAAAGGCGTAAAAAAAAAAAAAGGAAGCAGGATATACGATGGAAAGAGCTTTGTAAATATTGACGTTTTGGTTTCTGTGCAACTGGATTTGATGTCTTGGGATGGAACTCACTGGCAGAGTCTAAATGGTCCCTGGGGCTTTTCTTTTTCTCTTTCGGAACTTTTTTAAAGACTTGCCCACTTGTCAGAGGGAAGCTACATATGCTGATATAAGGGACCATAACCTACCTACTACCACCACCCCCTTTTCTAGGGATTAGGAATCCAGTTTTTCCTTTATACATTATAATGGAAGAATGAGGGGTCTATCAATTCTTCTCCTGTAACCACAACATTTCTATTGTTTAACCTTAGACTCTGGGCCCCAAGACCAAAAGTCCCCAGAAAACTCCTACACTGCTAGGTGAATTGCAAAATAAATTCACCTTCATCCTTACAGCAACACAGGAACTGCTTGGGCAGGGTTACCTAAAGTGGATCTTGTCAGCAATGATGAAGTGTTTATAGAGGCTTAAAGGTCTGAATAACTTCCTGTAAACCTTCTCATTTATGTTCAAAGCCTTCAAGCTTAATATATTTAGGTGCAGTTTTTAACCTTTACCCATTTCTCCTCTGCTTTAATACAAAACAAAACAAAACAAAAATGCAAGCCAAATACAACAACATAGATATTATTGCCGTGAATTCAGAATGCCAGGAAGTTTTTCAATAGGCCCATCGTGACAAAATGATGCAAAAATGTATCACCATTTTTGGAAAAGCTCCTTAGAGCAGTTCAAAGATTTCTTCCCTGAAACACAGGGAGATCGATACATATCAACTTCTAGGGGATAATTGGTGAATGAGTGTCAGGATTTTCACAAGAACTGCAGAGTCCAGTCTTGACATCCTAGCCAGAGAATCAGGTAAGCCGATTAGCAAATCATCATTTTTCTATTTCTTACCTGAGCAGTGTCAAGATTTACTGTCGCAAAGTTTGACTTCTTGCAGGAGTCAGAGACACTTTATGTGGAATATAATTAGTAAAAAGATGTCATTCTAACCTTCCCCAGACCATCCTTTAGGGGCTGCTAGATCAGACTGCAATATATTTTTCCCCACTCCCCAGAAGTCTTTGTAGGCTACTCTAGCAGATGTGTCTGACACTTATCTCAGCCCCTCAGCTCACCTCTGATTTCAGCTCCACTTGAAGCAATTCTGTATTAGTCCAGACTCCACCTCAGGAGTGCTTTTCCCAGGACCTTTTCCATGGCTGGGGGAGCTCAATAAATCTACATTAGATAGGGGAGAGAGGGGCTTGGCCGCTTAATGCACTGGAGCAACTCTCAAGCAAAGGAGGAACGGAAGTGGAGAAAAAAATGTTTCAGCCTCTGTTTCTTTCAGATGGATACCTAGGATACCTCTGGAGACACTATGCACAAGTCTCAGAGATGCTGGTTGAATTATGTTCCCGTTGGTACACTGGTGGCCGGCCCCTTTGACACATTTTTATCATTGCCTTGTCCTCTGCTCTGACTCACTCACCATTCCTTCATGCCTGCCTTCTACGATCACCTTCCAAATTACAACCTGTACCCAGATCCTTGTTTCAGACTCTTCTTTGGAAGGAACCCAAAATGAGATGGGTACTCAGATTGTTTGTTTGTTTGTTTGTTTGAATTAGTCAGTTCACAGCATCCTCTTCTCTGCTCTGTACTACTTCCAGTGAATCATTGACCATTCATATCCTGGTTCCCAAAGTCCAATAGAATCCCAATTACTCACATCAATAGTTGTTAACACTTGAAGAGAGAGACACTGTTTTATTCATCTGTGGTCTCCTGTATCTAGCACTGTCTTGATACATAGTAAGTGCTCAATTAATGTTTGTTGGATGAGTGAATAATGCATAATTTATACCAGTCAGTGACTTGTATTGTAGGTAATAAGAAATACTCATGCGTTTCAATCAAGTGTGAGATGTGTTACAATAAATTTGTTATGAATAATAAACTTATGAAGTATAAGTATTTGATTCACTCTTTTAAAAATTAAATTAAAACAAACACAAGATTTTTCCTATAATGAAGTTTTACTCATATACTTGTGTTTTCTAACATGCTTTATAAAGTGGGAGCCAATGGGTAATGTTTTAGTTTGTACTCCAGAAGTTGCCAATAACTCTAGGCAAATCCATGAGAATGTGTTGGAATCTAAATATCATCTTTCTTTGTACACCAAGGTGGAGAAAAAAAGGTTGAGGACTTCAGGGTCATACTGTAGGAATGGTGACAGTATCTGCTACAATTTGAAGTATCTAGTCAAATTCAATAGGCTTTTGAATGACTCTTGTTTGAGGATATTTATAGCTATGATCATGTGAGTCCATTCTGGAGTCAGACATGGTGAAGTCCTCTTGGTGCCTGTTTTCTAGACAGAAATGTAAGATCCACTATATCTATGATCAGCACTGGGGAAGAGTCTACCGTCTGTGAGAGAAGTTAATGAGGCTCCAGAACACAAATAACAATGAGATGGAAAGTTTGAAACTCTCTTCCTGCTTCTCAGTGTCCAATTTTAAAGCTATTTCCAGGGTGTGGTGACCAAGAAGATCACCCTAACACCACAAGCCTCCTCCTTGTTACCCAATGACCCAGTCTGGACTGAAGAAGGCAAAGGATGAAGAATACTCCAGGAAAAGACGTCTCAATTTTCCAAGTAGTGTGTCTTGTCCCCAGGGAAGTACCAAAGAACCTGATGTTGCATGTTAGCTATATTCCTGTGGAAAAAAATATTTTCTTCCCTACTTTCAGAAAAAATTTTAAGCATTTATTCCGGGAAGATAAACTATTGGCAGTTCCTGAATTTGTCCCAAAAAAGAAAACAAGTGTCTGTCTCAGGAAGAAATGATGATTCCTATTTACTTTATTAGCATCTATTGTGACACCTGGAGATGTCTAAAGTTATAAAAACTTAAAAACATATTCTTCAAGCAAAGTCAACTGTCTCATCTGCTGTTTCCTAAAGTGGCCTTATTTAGAATTTATACTATGCCTTCCAGCATAATTTTCTAAATACTCTCATCTTTTCTTTAGTGGTTATTGATCAACTGCCTAGGAAGCCCCTTTACACACCAGTGTTGTTTTCCAGAAAATATCAGCTCAGTTATGAAAGATCCGAAATGAGGCTCAGAGCAGTGATGGTAATTGGTGATACTGTTTGAGTTCTGTAGAGTTTGTGGTTGTATCCAGTGTGTGGTTTGCCAACTTACGTGGGATGGATATGGATCTCCTCAGAGAGGCCTGCCTAGTGACAGCTGGAGCCCAAGGGTTACTCATATATAGCCCAGCAGAGCCTCCTCTAAAGCTCCAAATCTCTCCTAGTTTATCCCAGTGAATAAGACAATATCACCCTTTGCTTTCTCTTTTTAAAGAGTTATTTACTTATTTTAGAAAGAGCACAAGTGGGAGGGGCAAGGGGAGAGGGAGAGAGAAACTCAAGCAGACTCTGTGCTCAGTGTGGAGCCCCACATGGGGCTCAATCTCACAACCCTGAGCCAAAACCAAGATTAGATGCTTAACTGACTGAACCACCCATGTGCCCCTACCCTTTTCTATGTATGCCATGACCTGAAAAAATTTGAGAAGTACTACTAGTGTTATGGATTGAATGTCTGTGTCCTCCCAAAATTCATATGTAGAAGCCCTACTCCCACCCCCCATGTGATGGTATTAGCAGGTGGGACCTTTGGGGGGCAATTAGGTTTAGATGAGGTTATGAGTGTGGCGCCTCCATGCGGGGATTAGTGCCCTTATGAGAAGAGGAGGAAGCACCAGAGCTTCCTCTCTCTGTGCCATGTGAGGAATGGTAAGAAAGTGGCCATTGCAGACTGGAAGGAGGCCCCTCACCAGAACTCAACCATGCCAGCATCTTGATCTTGGGCTTCTCATCCTCCAGAGCTGAGAGAAATAAATTTCTGCTGTTTAAGCTAACAAGTCTATGGAATTTTATTATGGCAGCCTGAGCCAACTAAGACAACTAATCTAATGGATTTTAGTGGAGTAGATGTATGGAAAGGAGAAAATAGAGAAATAAAGACACGTTTGCTGTTAGAAAGCTACACTTCAGAAAGTAAACATGTATGTAAGGTTTTTCCATAAGCGAATACTGCAAGGTCATAAGTTTATCAGTATATTTATTCATACAGAGTGTCCTGGGATGCTGCATTCGCACTGCTTGTGTGGGAATCTAGTACAAGTCATTAGCAGGCATGTATATATATATGTGACTGGGAATCTATACTCACCATTAACATGAAGCCTGTCATTTGATTTGTTTGCAAGGCCCTTTCCTTTGACTGTCCTATCTGTGAATTGTTTCGTTATAAGATAAAGATAAACATTTAATCAAAATTATTTCCGTTCTTAGCTGCATACTCTTCCAGACTGTCTTCCCTGTTTGTGGCTGTTTCCTCCATAGGGCTACCACTATCTGTCCTTTGTGCCTTTGCTACTCAGAGTACAGTAGTATTAGTAATATCAGTACCACCTAGGAACTTGTTTGAAGTACAGAATCTGAGGCCTCACTCCAGACCTACGGAATGAGAATATGCATTTTAATAAGATCCCAGATGATTTTTTCTATGCAGTGAAATGTGAGAAGCACATACATGGCTAACTAAAAGGCATAGTAGCTTCTCCACTTATGAACTTTCAACTGACAACCTTTTCTCGTATATATGTGAATACATATGCTTATCTATAGTGGCAGGTTTTCTACACTTGTGGTGTGTGTGTGTATATATATACATATATATATATATGTATATATATAGAGAGAGACAGTAGATGTATACTATATATATAGTATATATAATAACAATAATATATATGTAATATATACTATATGTATAGTACAAAACCTGCCACCATGGATCGCATTTATACTTGTTTGTATATTAGTTTGCTATTGCTGTGATAATGCTGCATAACAAATAACCCCCAAATTTATGTGGCTTATAATTGTAAGCATTTATTTCTCACTTATAGGTCTATGTGGCATCTGGGTACCTCTCTTTCAGGCTGCATTTGGGTTCATATCTTCTCCACATGCTTCTTATTCTGGGACTCAGGATGAAGAGCCCAGATACTTGAGACAAAGTTTTCTTATTGCAAATTCCATGGGCATAAGAAGCCAAGCCAAATCACTACTCATACATTTCCACCAACATTCCATTGGTCAAAGTAAGTGACTTGGCCAAACTCAAAGCAAGGGGACAGAGTTATACTCTGCTCCCACATTAACAAACAGTACCGAGAGTTATAGTAAAGTCATGTGGTATGTGTGGATGTATAGTTCTATTATAGAAAGAGTGTGAAGAAGTAGAGAAAATCAGTCTGCCATATATAGTATCAGTTTGGACTCAGAAACAAATAGCTTACACCATAGCGTAAGCAACTTAAGAAGCCTGATGTGCTAGAACACTGCATGTGTGTGTGTGTGTGTGTGTGTGTGTGTGTGTGTGTGTGTGCACTCATAGCACATTCACAATCACAGTATCTCTAACCACCCTCCAAAGGGGTCTTCTTCATAGGTTACTTTTGAATTCCTTATAATGATAACCACTGAGTAGAGAATAGAGTGTAAGAGAAAACACACTGGGTTAGAAATGAGGACCCTTGGGTTCTATTCAAGCTCCATCTCTAAATAAGTGTGGAATCTTACACAATTCTACTAATGTTGCTGCCCAGTGTTATAGCAATTAATTAGGAATGTTTCTGTCCCAGTTTTTTAAAAAATGTTCTTATTATAAAAGCATACATAGGCATGGTAGAATATAGAGAATAAAATATAAGAGGACAATTAAAATCATTCACAATCATCCAGAAATAATTTCCTTTAAACTTTGGGGATATACCTTTCCAGTTGTTGTTGTTGTTGTTGTTGTTTCTGTGCCTTTTTATTTTTGGTAAAACACTATATACACCATTTGGAATCATACTTTGTCATTTAAATCTATATTATGAGTAATGTTTAGCAGAATGTTAAATACTTTTCAAGACCATTTTAATACTAGTTTACTGTATTCTTTATTCAGTGCCCTATTTTTGTGAAATCAGATATTTTTAAGTCTTTAAAAAGCAGAATATACTTAAAAAATAAAGGTATCATTATTACAATTATAAAATTTTAGAGATTGAAGAAAAAGAGGGATAGTAACATTTAATAAAGGCCTACTCTGTGGCATGCCCTATTCTTGGAACTTTACTTAAGCTGTCTCATTGAATAACCTTCTAGCCTAGGGCCCCTGGGTGGCACAGTTGGTTGGGCAACTGACTCTTGGTTTCAGCTTGGGTCGTGATCTAAGGTCGTGAGATTGAACCCCAAGTTGGGCTGTGCACCCCGTGTTGGGCTCCCTGCTCAGGACAAAGTCTACTTAAGATGCTCCCTTGCTCCCCCTCTGCAACTCTCCCCCCACTCTCACTCTCTCTAAAATAAATAAATAAATAAATAAATAAATAAATAAATAAATGTAAATAAACATTTTAAAAAATAACCTTTTAGCCTAATGAGCAGTATACATGATGGTTAAATACTGTGGTCTGTAGTCTGACTACACAGCCACTTACTAGCTTTGTGACTTTGTGAAAGTTTATTGTCTTCTCTTTGGCTCAGTTTCCATACTTTAAAGTGATAACAACAGTAATAGTACTCACTCCAAAAATATTGTTGTAAGGATTAAATGAGTGAATACATCCAAAATGTTTAGAAAAGTAGTATTCAATAAATATTAGATCTAATTTTCTGTCTTTTGATGCCTACATTAAAGTGTTCCATAAAACTTTCCATTAAAATATAAATCCACATTGATTTCAATTTTTTGGTTTAAAAGTAGGTTCTAAGAAGTAATTTAATATAAATGGAAAAGACTAAGGGTTTTCAGCTTTATAATTCTGGCTCCCCCAGCTTCTTAGTAGTGTGGCCTCTGGGAATTTAGTTAAGATTCTCACATTCAGTTATGTTTTTATTTAAAATGGATAAATACTAGCCATTTTAGTGTTTTTATGAGGAATTAAATGAGATAATATATGTTTGGAATCTACTGCCTGGCTTAGACAATAAATAACTTTGTAAATGTTAGTCTTTTCTCCCTTGTATTGCTATGAAATTGTCTTATTTCCTTTCAGTAGCATCTCTGGGCAGACAATTCATCTACTTTTGCCAGTACCACAGGCACTCTTATATTAGTATGAGATAGTAAATACTTATAGGCTATATGGAGGCAGTGATGTTAAGTGGTGAACTGGTACATTTCTCAGTTTTCTATAGTTTATAACCAGTTTTCCTGACTCTAGCTTGGAATGTACTCTTTAGATGTACCCATTGTTTATTTGATTCGATAATAGTAATCATAATATAATAGACTTCTCTTTTTTAGCCTGTTGATTTGTAAGAGATTTTTCTTGAAATGAACAGAGAACTTTTTTATAAAGCAGTCTTTAGTTTCTTTTGTGAGCATGTAGAATTAATGAATGAATACAAAATGAGTGAGTGAGTGAATGATTGAATGAGTGACTGTATCTTATCCATCTAACAGTTATTGAGCATTGGTTATGGCAGTGTGGTGTCTGGATATCATTACTTGGCCAAGTATATCAATACTTAATGCTTCCTTTCCTTTTTTCTTTGTAAAATTTAGGTGAAAGATTAAGGTCAATACCCCCGATTGTTAACCTTCTAGATTCTAGGAGAGAGACTTGGAAACAAAGAGCTTCAGTATAAATTAGAACAAAAAAGACACTGATGTAGAAGGATAGGTGAAATGCTGTGGGAAACCAGAGAAAGTGGTTGAATCTAAGGTGAATGAGAAGGAAAACTCAGGAAGGCTGTGATCTGTTGGAGAATGAATGAGTTTTTCACCTGGTAGAAGAATGTAGACTGAGGGAATGTCAGGGGAACTGAGGCATGAAGACATTTTTAGAATCTGGAATGGTGAGGAAAGGACTAGTGTGGCAAGATATTAAGGCATTACAGAATTTAGGGGATGAGGCTGTACATTTTTCAGGAGCAGATCATGGATGCCTCAGAAGGAATTTCTAACTAGGTTCAGGGAAATCATTAGAGATGACTTGTTTTTTTAAAGTAAAGAGTAGTGGAATCCAATCTGTATTTTTCAGAAGCCAGATACTACTTAATTCATAGTGGTCTCCATTGGCGATGAACTCTGGATCAGTTAGAGAATCACAGTTCTACCCAAAACATCACATCCTCGTGGGGTACTATAGTGATGCTATATCAGAACGCACTCAACACCGAAGTTACCTTTCTAGAAAAGTCATCATATCATTTCTTACCTTAAAAATGTTTCTTCATTACTTATAAAATAAAATATAAATTTTATTATATAGCATTACGAAGCCCTTTACAATCAATCAACACTTTGATTTTTCACATCTATGAGAAGATTATACCTGTCCTGTAGGGTTGGTATGAAGTGGTTCATATAAAGCACCTTATACATTACCTTGATACATGACAGGCCCTCAGCTCGTGGCAATTATGATTGTAATCACTTTATTATCTCTTCCCTGTTCTCTCTCACCAGCCCCATTTATACCCCTGCTACTATTTTTCAGATCTAGTTGTTTGTTCTTTGTATTGTCCTTGTCTATTAGAATGCCTAGCATACAGTAAGTACATAATAAATGTATCTTTAATGAATTAACAAATCATGCTAACTTCTGAAGAGCATTCTTATGCTCATGTACTCTAAATACAAAATGCATTTCTTTGGCATTATATTTTAATTAAATTCTGCTGAATTGAACTATTTTATTACAGAATTTCAGGAGAGCTTTCTTTAACCAAAAGTCCCTCCCTTTGAAATTATCAACTCCATACAACCTAAAGTCATACATAGCAAATAATGATTCTTCAAAGTATATCTAAACACTACCAGTTTTAGAATTATCCACTCCAAACCCTAAGTAGGTATTTTTTAAGGTCACAGACAAAATGCCACCTGTACCTTCAGTGTGGAGGCGAGGAAGTATTGACAAGGTCTGCTAGCTGATTGGAGAGTTTGTTACAGCAATGGTTATGGTTTCCATTGCCCTGAAACGTTTTCTCTCTTTAAGACAGCAGGCTTGGTGTCGTGTGAGTCCTACACATGCATTTTTCAACTTTTTTTTTTCAACCTCTTTTTAAAAACAGAATAGAAACCCAGTTTTCAGAGTGATGCTGACACTAGTTGAAGACGCCAAGCGCCCATGAAGGGCGTGTTTTTTAAGCTGAATATGTTCTTATTTTCTGGTTTGTTGATTTTAAAGCCAATCTAAACATGTGAAGAAAAAAAATTCAAATTTTGCCAATTTGAAAAGAACAAAAATAGCTAAAACCTTCTTTTAAAATTTCTAGGCCATTATGAGAATATTACAGACAAAAGATTGTACATGAAAGAATTTTTAAAAAAAAAAATCAGGTTGCTTTGCCTTTCTTTAGTCACTTCAAAAGTCTTTGTGAGATATGAAAAGGAAATATACTCAAAATGAAGAGTAAATATAATTAAAATGGTTCCTTGCCTTGACATATAAGCTTCTTATGGGCAAAAATCTGTATAAATTTAATACTATGAAACTTGGGTTTAAAAGAAAGAATAAGAAGGAGTGGGCAGGGAAGGAAAGGGAGAGAGGAGGTTCGATTTTTCTAAGAGTAGGCATAGCAAATGGAGGTCGTGAAATTACATTAAATTTTAATTGCTTTTGATGAGGAAATTTTAGATCCATAGTGTTTTTTTTATTGCCAGTACTTGGCATGTGCCTGGCACACAATAATCTCTTTTTAATAGTTAACTAATGAATGAATGATATTGCACAGGCCACATTAGTTCGCTATAAGCACAGAATTTCTGGTGACAGAAGGAAGTGACTCAGTTGATTCACCATCAAGACCAAATATTTATGAACACCTGCTCTGAATTCATTCTTTAGAAGGTAGTAGAGGGTTGTGGCCAAAGGTTCACATTTTTGAACACTTAGGTGTATGCAATCTCTTTGAGCCTTGGTTTCCTCCTGTGTAAGGTGAAAATTTTGAAAGTCCCTCATTCAGAGGATTATGGGGAGAGTTACGTGAGACAATGCCATCATGCACTTGGAAGAGCTCCTGACACACAATAAGGTTCACTAAATTTTAGATATTGCTATAAATATTACATTACTTATAATATTCTGAATAAATATATGTCCTGATAGAATTGTTATGAAGATTTAATGAATTAATACATGTTATTATGGTGGCGTCCAGGACATCTAAAGAGTTCAACAACATATATTAAGCATCTGGAAAACCATACACAAAACAATGAGGATTCATATTGATAATTTTTCTGAACACAAATACAGTCTAATGGAGGAAAGGGATCATATCTATTAAGAGATTACAATCAGTGATAACAAAGATAGCAATTATTAAACATCATTGACCCTCCACTGAGCTCAAATGGGCATTCTCCTGCTTAACTCTCACAACTACATGAAACTGGTATTATTATTCCTGCTTTACACAGGAGGAAACTGAAGCACAGGTATCAGTAGAGTTAAGCACTGCTGGTATGTGGAGATAGACCCTTTTATCTGTCTCCAGAGCCTGAGCATTACACTACTGTGATATTCAAAGGCAGCTATGTGCAAACAGGTGTGTAAGTGTTCAGAAGGGAAAGTGAACACTGAGAGCTGCTTAGCTGAGGAATTGCTTCAGGAGAAGTAAGGAGCACTGGGCTGTAGGGACCAAATATTCACTGTGTAGCAGCATCTGGCTCCCTCAGTTTGCATCCTGCCTCCTCTACTCACTGGCTGTGTGATCTTGGGCAAGTTTTTAATCTCTCTGTGCCTGTATTTCTGTATCTATAAAATGGATGTAATAATAGCATTATCTTATAGAGTTGTAAAGATTTAATGAGTCAGTCAAGATGTGTGATTATAGTGGTACCAAGAACACCTACGAGTTCAATAAATGTTAGCTTTGCTGTTGTTAGTAGTGACCGCAATACTTTGAAATATTTTCCTTCTTAATAAGTTGGCACTCAGAATTTAAGGAGAGACTAATATTTCAAAGGTGTAGATTATTAGAAGACTTAAAGCGTATTTTTTTCTACTTTCAACCAAATAATTAAGTTTCAGTCTAACATGATGGGAAAAGAAAACGCATTATGTCAGAGATTCCTTTGTATATTTGGGTGAAAGAAATTCAGTAAGAGGGTATGTTTGGTAGCCTCATGTGTTTTTGTTTGTTTTTTTTTTTGCTTTGCTTTGTGCCAGTCCATTGATATTTCTGTTAGCCTTCTTAAGAAAACAGTAATATCAAATAAAAAATTATTGTCATTTTTACTTCTTCTGGACATATAAAGATTGTTTTTAAAAATGCGCACACAGAAACCTTAGAACAGAATCTTGGGGATGCTAAACCACAGCTCACACTGTCACGTTTGGTCCATTTCATTACATGAACAGTAATGTGCTTAGTGGCTAAGTGTGTAGAAATAAAAAAAAAAAGTACAGTAACCTTATTCGTGAGAAGAATATGATAATATTCATTGACAGGGGAACTACAAGGAGCAATTATCCCAAGCTGTGTCTTTCAGACAATGCTGTCAGTTTTTCTACTTTGATGAGTACAGCTGGGCTTGTGATGCAGGGCAAGAAATTCCAGTGTGGCTGAAGGACCAGGGTACTGGCTACCATATTAGCTATATGGAAGGAAAAGTATCTTAAAGGAAAGGTGGATTTTTAAAATGTTATAACAGAAATGATTATTGGCAGCACTTGGCTGGACTTGTTCTCTGCTAGTGACCCTGGTAGAAGCAGTTTATCAGAAACCCTTTTTCTTCCGTGCTTTTTAGAGGCCCTTTGAAGCCAGAAAGCTATACCAGAACACCCATATTTTTGACGTGTGTGTGTATGCGTGTGTGTTTGCATGAATGTGTTTAGACACACATCACATTTGGAATATTTTGCTGTGCTGAGTATTGTGTATCATTTGACTTTTTATAAATTAAAAGGAATTTTTAATATTTACTACTTCATGTAAAGAAAAGCAGTTGGAACTCTGGCTTTTAGATTTTTGACTTTCTGTCTTTCTGCCATTTTGTCTTTCTTTCTTTCCCTACCCTATAAACAGAGTAAAGCTTAATTTCAGTATTTACAATGTAATTTGAGGTAATTTGAGTTTTAACTTTATTTTCTGGTACTCATTCACCTTAGTCTGCACCTGTTTTTACTCAGTACTGGATTTTTTAAAAGTGTAAATCTTTGAGGCTATGAGTTAATAATTAAAAATAGAGCAAGGTACCACATATTCATTCCTCTCCTTGCTTGCTTTCTTTCCCTTTCAAAATACTCAACTGCAAACTTTATTGCATGGAAGTACAGTACCTCTTTACATACAAACTACTTTGTGTGTGAGCTATAAAACAACTAGAATTAAAACTTGTCCAAGGCCCCAAAGCCTGTTCTTCACAAAGAACCTTTTTTACCCGATTTAGAAAGTGTTTTGAACGATGCATAACTAAGTAGAGTAACTGAACAATTGCTTTTGAGCATCTGAAGCTTGCCCATTAAGATGTCTATAGCCTTTTCTTTTGCTTTTTGTGGTTTAAGAAGTGATTCATGTTCGGTATATGAAAGTTCTGGGTTCAGCCCCTTGAGTTTTTGGTGGGAGGGTCTCCATGAATCTAATAAATAAAACAAATAATGTAAGAACTGAGGGCAGTTGAGCTCGTGTGAGTATATGCTCCAAAATATTTTTTTCCTGGGAAGAAAAGATACCTCTCATATGTTGTAGTTTCCTAAATTCAGAAATAAAAATACACCCTAGTTTTCTTAGGAGGATACACAGGAATCAAATTTAGTAAACAGCTGCTTCAAATATTATCTGGAACTTCATAGAATAACATCAGTACCTTTTCAGATAGAAAAACCATTACCTACCAATAGGGGTAAATTATGAACATATTCCAACTAAGCAAAATTGTAGTCAGGTGCCTTACTCATGCAAAATTTTAGATGTTGCACCAATGAGATATAGTCTATATAAATAAAAGACCAAAGTGTATTAGACCTCAGAATGTATGCCTGGGTTAGAATTATAATGCACCTGTCACTTCTGCATTTCCTGGCTTTCGTGAAACAAGACTAGTGACCCTCTGTCATCAGTGAAGAATATGGATTTATCTTAATTTTCAACTTTTGTTTCCCCTTTTTGTGATAACAGTTATGAGATATGATGATGTACAGTGTTTCTACTTAAAATGGTTTCTGCCTTGTCCCTTGGCAGCCTAAATCTTCTAGCTAATTCACTGATCAGTTAAATAGTCAAGGTTATTATTATTATAATTATTATTTTACATTTATATAGCACTTTCCTCCAAGGGGCTTGAGGCATTTTACACACAGTAAATTACCAAATAGGAATTAATCCTTATATCGCCCTGTGGGGTAGGTACAGTCACATAAATGAAATTCTACGGAAATCCCGCCTGTGTCACAACTGAGCTCTACTTCCTCCTACCCCCAATGCACCTATCCTGCCTAACCGAAGATAAAGTGGAATACTTGTGGCCTGGCAGGGTATGGCTCCCAGCGAGATCTTTGGGAAGATGGCCCTGTGTCCTGGCTTTGGTGCTTTGAGCTACCCTGGAAAATAACAGTAGTGAGAGCAGTTCACAGACATGGTTCACCAAATCGATTTCATTTAATCCTGACTCAAGACAAGTTAGAATGTGGCTCTAAAACTAATGTGCAAAAATTATTTGGGAAGTGGATTTCAAATGAAGATTCCAAGGCTTTCTAGCTCACAAAGAGTCTAATTTAGTAAGTCAGAAAGGAGCCCTTGGAATCTGTATTTTCACCTCTGGTGATTTAGAGACAAGTGACGCTTTCCCATGCTTTGAGAAACCCGAGCTTATTGGGGAAGAATTATTAGTCCCCGTTCCGCACATGAGAAAACTGATGACTCAGGAAGGCAGCATGTCACTGTATTTGGCACAGCTGGAACTAGAAACCAAGTTTTCAGATTCCAAAACCTGTGTTCTTTTGATTATGCTACAATGCTTCCCAGAAAGGGAAATCCCAGAAATAAATAAAATGCGATTTAAATGTAAAGGAAAGGAGAGGTTAGTTCAATGTGCCTGTTAAACATTTTGCATTATTATAGACCGGTGTCTGCTGGCTCCTGTAGAACCTCAAGTTGATTTGTGTGATGCCTGCACTGGGAAGACCAGCATCTATGGGGCATGGTTAGGCTGAACGCAGCCTGTTCCTTGATCTCAGAGCCATTTTGCTCCTTGTAGCCAAGAAGTCAGTCAACTAACTCTAATCCAGCGGGTGCCTGATGGATTTGCAATGTTTTGATTTTTCACCCAGCCCACAAAAAGAGTCCTCTCCTTAATAGGTGCTGCCACCAAAATAAAAAGTGGGCTTTGCCAGAAAACCAAGAAAAGCTCTTTTAATAAGCTTCCTGTTTACGTGAGTGGGCCGTTTATGGGATGGGATGGGTTTTACATTTTTTATTTGAAGCATTCTTACTCCATTTCTAAGACAGAGAGAAAAAATATAACAGGAAATGGTTATGAACAATTTAACTATTATTTTTCAATTTAGTATTCCATTTGGGGTAATTTCACTCATTTTTTCTTAAATTAATTTTTATTCAGTTTTCTTCAAAAACTGGGACAAGGCATTATAGGAAAAACTGCAGACAGACATAGTGCATCTAAAGATTTTATTTTGTTCTGAACCTCTTACTCAGAAGTGTCAGAATTCTGTGGTGGGGTTTAGAGGTGCTTGTTTGGGGTTTTCAGAAACCAGAAAACAGACACGTGGTGTTCCTCATGGTAAAAATTCCCACACACTGCTTAAACTCACCATATTTTTCAGTAGAGACTACTGTAAATTGTACTGAGAGAATTTCCCTATCCTTCCTCTTCTCAAATGCATGTATCCTTTAGCTAGGAATAATAATTATTACTGTTTTAGTGAAAAATTTTGTGAGTCTCCAACATACCTTTTATTCTTAGGAATTATCTTCTATCTCTGAAATTTTTATCTTGTTAAAACAACAACAACAACAACAAACAACACTGTGATTATTCCCAGCCATGAAACAGACAGAGTTTAAAAGAATCTAGTAACCTTGTAACAGTGGGGTAAGATGGCATCTATTCTTTGGCAGGAGTGGATGGCAGAGACAATAGGAGGGATATGTTTGGAAATGTGATTTATATATCCCTGTAAAAATACATTTTGTACCCTTCTCAGAATTGGCCTTTCAAGACTGTCAGGTTTGATCTCTTCAAGGTTATTTTATACTCAGGGTGAATCAGGATTTTGCCAGAAGCTTAAACTGTTTAGGGGATTCTCATTAAGAAAAAGAATACAAAATTATAATTACGAATTAACCTACAGGCATTTGCAAGGGGCCATGCTAGTGAGGGCCCTGAAGTTTAAACTTTATTAAATTCCCAGTAAATCCACCTCTGTACATCCCCATTTTGGGCTTTATTTATTATATTTATTAATATTAAAATATTACTGTTTTATGTAATAACAAGATTATTTGAGGATAACATTCTTTAAATGTCTAGTCTTTAGGTTAAAAGTAATAAAACATTCTAAAAAAAAGAACAAGCCTACTTAAAAACAATTTGACTAACTGGTTCCCTGTGATGTTCATCTCTGTTTATTGAGGTTAACCCTAACCTAATGCAGGTCAACAAATACCATTAGAGCAGACATCTCTGTGTGTAGCTTGGTATTTCAAGCAATACTTGAGACAATAAACTACAGGGCAGCAAAAAATGTCAACAGTTCCTTGAAGTTCTTTGTAATGGGATTATAGCTGAATTATGAAACTAATATCAGAAACTAGAGTAGGTTGCTTTTGACCCATTGTCTCTTCCCTCTGAGTTGGAAAACATGTAAGAGCCATGGCTTTCCCACAGCATTTTGCTTCCACCACCCATTTTTACACTTAATTGTACTGTTTCGTATTGTTCTTCAGTTATTTTAATTCATCTTTTCTCACCAGAACATGATAGTAAGCATCATGAGAGCAGAAATCAGATTTTTCCCCCTGAATCTTTCACAGTGCCAGGACAGTGCTGTTTCCTTTCTATTTTTTCCTAATTTAAAATCTCTTCTTTCGCTTAGTTCTAGAAGTAATTGTTAGTCATGATCTCTTGAAAGGGGGTATTTAACAGTTTTAAATTGACCTGCTATGAAAACCTATAACCATCTCTACCCTCCCCGCTACTATTCTTCTGACTCTAGAACTTCCCCTTAAGGGAGAAAAAAACAAATGTCTTGGAGCTAAATCTAGAAATTAAAATGGAAAACAAGGAGAGGAAAAGATACTGGCCGCTCAGAAATTGGTGAGTTTCCATTCTCTGTGTGGCTAAGCCAGTTTCACCTCTTGTTTCCTCATCAGTGTGAAGTGCCTGCCTAGGAAGCAAATTCTTGGGGTTCTAAGAGATAAGAAATAAAAGCCAATTATTCTGAGGCCCTCAATACATTTTAATTTCTGTTACCACTGACCAAAATAAAATTCAAAAGCAAGAGGGTGATTGCAGAGGTGAGTAAAAATGTACAACCTCACACCCCAAATGCTCATCTGAATGTCAGTTTCAGGCATCCTCTTTCATCAGAAAAACATGTGTTGCCTTGGACAAGAAGCCCCTTAAAATATAAAATGGCACATGTTTGAATATTAACCATATTAAAAATAATTTTCACATATTTTATTTTCTTCATTTTCAAATTTCATTTTTATTGGTTCTTCCTTTTATATGTAATCAGCATCCTTTAACAGTAGCAAGGAGTTAAATGTTTGCAGAATAGTTGTGGCTCACTGAAAAAATAAATTTCACACCTACCTTAGAGCTCATATTGTATTCCCTTTGCTGAAAAAGACTCTTGCACAGAAACCATTCTCAGACTCTGAGCTTTAGCCTCATTTGTCTTCTGAGAGAAGCAGTGTTCCAATATGGGGCTGCGGTCTACACAAACGTATGCTTGTGATACGTATAGAAAATACTGTGCGTAGAATAACCTACCATAGACGAATGACTCCTAACTTTTCAGAACTCACTTTGCCATCTTTTTTTTCCCCCGTGTTTTCACTGCTTTTTAGAAACCATTTCAAAAGATCTCTGTATCAGGATAACATTGCATTAGTCCATCACTTCATATTTTTAGACTCCATATAATTAAAAAAGGATGTTAATATTGTTGACTCCGTAATATAAAATTATCTGTTTGTAATATTTGACATAATTATCTACCAAACAACTCATTTTACCAGTTCTTTCCTTAGCGCCATATCCAGATTTGTCAAGTTGTATATTTGAAGTGGTGCTCCTTATAGGCATCTTCTTCAACTGTTAGACTATCCCATAGATTGAATCTCTTAAATGTTGATGTGGTCAGTGTAGTTTAAAGCCAGTATCTTTGGGGTAACAGGTTAGTACAAGGTTTCTCAACAGCAGCACTGTGGCCATTTTGGACTAGGTAATTCTTTTTGGTGTATGGGAGAGTGCTGTTCTGTGCATTGCAGACATTTAGCAATCTTCCTGGCTTCTACCCACCAGGTTCCAATAGCACCCTTCACTTGTGATCATCAAAATTGTTTCCCGACATTGTCAATTGTGCTTTAGGAGGGAGGGGGCAAAATTGTCCCCTGGTTAAAAACCACTGAATTAGCAGTATGCATTACATACAACCAGAACCACATTTTTTGTTGTTGATTTGTTTTTGTTTTTGTTTTTAAGAGAGTGTAGAAACTTAGGATCTGAATGAAAAAAGTTGGTAGTTCTCAGCTGTGGATTTCTTCCATAGAACTGTGATGGGTTCTATTTTAAATGTCAAATTACATAGGCAGGACTCAGAGTTGCCTTTAATGATATGTGTTAGAGAAAGGGTTCTAAGATTCGACATAGATGTATATTTTATTCTTTTTGTTTATTTATTGGTCTCCTTATTATGGTGATCTTTCTGAAAGGCAGATCAAGCTGGCACACTGCTATTGACTTAACTAAATTCCCTTTTCAACATTGACTTGCTTCAAACAGTTTAATAGTTGATATTTTACCCTTAGTAGCATGTAGCTAAAGAGAGATTCAGTGAAAACTAAAGCCGACCGGTCAGCCCATCCCGGCCTTGAGACAGAAAGATGGCAAATACACAAGCAGAGATTCGCTCCACTCATTTCAGAAGGTCAGAGACCAGCAGCGAAATTTGAAGATCCCTGGCCAAACAAAGAGACCAAAGTTTTGCTTAACTTAACTAACCTGATTTCAGTAACCTGATTTCAGAGAGGCAGCCTCATATTGACTGTATAAAACTCAGCCCTCACAGTAAGCATGGGAGGCCTGCACTGTTGTTATGCCATTCTCACAGATGAGGACGTTGGGCTACTGAGGTCAGTGGCTTGCTCAAAGTCACACAGCCTGCAAGAAGTAGATGAAAGTTCCAAATTAGCCAGTACTCCATAGTTGTTGGTCTTCTGAAGACCGTTATTTCAGAGTTGAAAGGTAAACTGATGGGCTGATATTTCAAGCATCCATGAACAGGATATTTATGCAAAAGAATAAATGAAGAAAATTGACCCTTCAGATTTAGGGGAGGGAGATGATCAAGAAAAAGGGCTACTTACATACTTAATAATCAGCTATGTTATCATATGACACTATTTTTTAAAATATATAATATTTACAAAATTTTCATAGAATATCTGTTCGGTCCACAGAATCTCAAAGTGTTTTCTAATGCCCCATTTCCATCTGCAGATTGAGAGATTATTTTGCTTTTGAGCCTGGTTGGCCTGTAACAGATAATTTCGTCTCTTTCATTAACTGTCAGATAATGCTATCTGTCATAGATACTTTTTCCAGAAAACACAAGAACTTAGACCATAAAGAAGTCAGATGCCATTATCTTTTTTTAATTATGAATTTCCAAGCACCTTTTTAAATATACTGTGCCCACTAAAACATTCATAGGTCTGGAACACTGTGGTTGAAAAATTATCTTCATACTTAACAATTTTCTAAGCATCAATATTAGAAATAGGTAAATACCCTTAGTTCTTAATTTATGTCCTGTAACATTCACTAAAACATTTGGGTCACCTCTTTTGATTATTTGTCATTTTTAAAAAATAATGCCAAAATGATGCTTTACCCTCTTCTCCAATTTATTGGCTGGACGTAAGGCTGCCATATTTTGTGCTGAGAGAGGAGCAGAGGGGTGGGAAGTTTCAGAAGCATAGAGTAGACCCATTTCTTTCCAAATGTGTTTAATGACAGCAGCGTGCAATTAGATCACATTTTGGTTGATATCAGAATAAGCTGATCCAATCCATTGGTTACCTTCAAGTCTAATGACATCCATGTTTCTAGAAATGATGAAATTATATATGTAGACTCATTCTTTTGGAAGTTATTTTGCCTACGGTTGTGCTGTGCTTATCAAGGCCATTCTTCATGAACCTAGCAAAGTTACTTTTGATAAATTTAAGAGACGTGATTATCGTGCAGGAGGGAAATTCTGATGTAGCTTAAAACAATAAAGAACTTTTCATTTTATTCTTTCATATATTTCATAGGTAATCTAAGCTATCACAGTAGCTTTGATTATTTTCTACCTATATTTTTAAATTATCTTGCCCATCTTATATCTGTTTTTAGTATTTGTATCTCACTGGAAAAGGTATTGCTAGTATGTCTCTTTGTAAAGCATTGTTACAGATGGGATTTCTACCCATGAAAATGAGTGAGATACCGTACTCACCAGAGTCTGTCCTATTTCTAAAGAGAACCTCATGGATAGTTTTTAAAAAGAAAGCCAAGAGTTTATCATGTATTCCAGATACTCTAAAACCCCATTTAAGATGCCTGCTTGTTCCTTGCAGATGAAGAGAACATTGTCTCCTCTTTTATTTAAGAAGTCTTCAGCAATTTACCAATCCCTAGCATGTGTAAAATCACAGAACAGAATCACTGTTCTCAGATTCTGAACTCGGAGTTCCTGATAATTGAGCCATGGTTGCCAAATAAGAGGAGGGTTTTGAAACCTATCACCACTTACCAGAAGTTTTTATAAGCAAAGAAAATCGTACTTCTTTCTGTCTGCCTACAGAAAGAAGTGGCTAATTAATCCTTGTTAGGTGAATTAACTATATCCAGAAGAAATAGGGAACTTGTAGAAAAAAAGTCTAATGGGTATTTTGGAATTCTATCAGGATACAATTTAGTAACCGATGTTGGTGAGTAGATTGCTATTGTGGTTTATAACAGGAGAACCACTGTTAATTTGTAATATATCTACCGAGGCAGAGGAAATCAATCATTCTTGACTGCGGAAAGTATATTGTATCTCTTCAACAAGGCAATGTGTTTGGGGCTTATGGAAGTCCACTCTAGATAGCATTATGACCCCTGCTAAGAACTAGACAGCCTCTCTACTTCTCATAGGAAGAGAGACATAGGGTAAAAGGAAATAAATCAAGGAAAATAAGTGGGAAAGAAACTGGGATCAAGGATCTGGATGTGTAATCATGATAGATTACCACAAGTAAAAATCAGGGAATTTAAGGGACAAAGGAGGCATGAGGTCCATTTAGGATAGTGACAATATCTAAAGGATCCAGTCTGATCTCCTCCGGCTGGTACAGCTGTAGGAAGAACTCAATAAAAGTTTGTTGAGTGGGTTAATAAACATAAACACCCAAAGCTGCAAGATCACTAGTCCATAAACCCAGATAATGGAGAAAATCAGACTTACTAAGAAGATGCCATGGTAGCCAATTATTAAGAAATGTCAATATGACATCTGCTAAATAACTTTTATTAACAACCACATCATTTGCATGTTTCTTGTAGTCAATAAATTGTTATAATGTGGCAAAATAGGGGCGCCTGGGTGGCACAGCGGTTGAGCGTCTGCCCCCGGCTCAGGGCGTGATCCCGGCGTTACGGGATTGAGCCCCACGTCAGGCTCCTCCGCTATGAGCCTGCTTCTTCCTCTCCCACTCCCCCTGCTTGTGTTCCCTCTCTCGCTGGCTGTCTCTATCTCTGTCAAATAAATAAATAAATAAAACCTTTAAAAAAAAAATGTGGCAAAATAACTTGTTCTCTACCAGCTTATATCAATCCAATTTGAATTCTTTAATGACTGCCCTGTGTAAGAAGCTCTGGAATGTTATGTCATAGGATCATGGTACTCTAAGAGCAGAGGGTTTTATATAAAGGAAGTATAACTTTTATTTTCTTTACTTCTCTTAACAGTGACTAAAATTTTCAAGGCCTTTTTGCCTGAAAGAGCTCAGTGGCCTTCAAGTCCCTTTCCTAGTTAAGACTTACAGCTATCCCTTTTATATATTTGGATATTTTGGTTGTCTGTGTTCACACTGCTACCTTTCTGCACACTTGGACAAGTACTGTGCCCCCTCAGCTTACCTTTTTTCTGCCAAGGGAAGTTCAATTCTGTCCAAGTATATCCATACTTGGATAATTTATTGTGGACTTCTTGTTCCAGATTATTCATCCATGCATTCAGCAAAACTTAACTGAGTTTCCACTATATGCCAGGCAAAATATGAGATGCTGGGGTGACCAAGTCATTTATAAATGCGTTAAGCAAGGTTAGACCTATTACCAATTCCTAAGGAATTGTAACTTGTTCTCTATGTTCACCATTGTCCATTTACCTTTAACTTGCTCTAAGCTTATTTTGTTTCCTTGCAATATTATACAAAACCATGGTGACACCACTTTTCTCACTTTGACCTTCTCAGTGTATATATAAAGCAGCTGCTTAGTGGCTCACAGACATAAATTTAACTCAGGAGCCACAAGCCTAGTCTAGTACTATATGTGGATGCGTGTGGATGGGTGCATTTGTGTGTGTGTGTGTGCATGTACGTGCGTGTTCGGAAGAAGGGTGAGTAGTAAACCTCTGAGAATTGTTTCCCACAAATCCAGTTTAAGTAGTGCTTCAAGAATTATACACAAGTGTTCCTCCATCGTTGCTGAGGCTGTCCTTTGGTTAGTTTTGTTGTAATGATGGGCTGCATAGTAATATATTGATTCAGTACGTTTGTTTCTAAACTCCAGTATTGTTTAATTTCTTCTTCTTGAAGTTGGTATATTTTTAGGCTCTTAGTTACTTGGTGTTTAGCATCAATCCTAATGTTCTGTCTAAAGTATAGTAAAGGTTTCCTTGTGCTTCAGTTCACTGCAGTGCTTGAGAGGGAGTCGCCATAAGTAATGATTTTGCTTTATTCCTTGGCAGTGCAACCACAAACTAGACAGTGGTTCAAAATCTCAGGTTTTGCAAGGGATTGTGGGAGATTATATGCAGCCTCAGGGAACTGCTAAAATGTTCAGATTAATTGCCTAGATTCAAGTTCATGAGTCTCATGAACATTTACTTTTGAGTTAGAAGAAACTCTAAAATCACTAAATCACTATTAAATGTCAGGGTAAACCACATGGTTTTATTGGAGGAAAATGGCATCGATTAAGAAGCAAAACTCTAAAATCTAAGATAGAGTTAATGTGGAATAGCACATGCCAGGGCAGCATCCATGAAACCTGTGGCAGTAATTTTGGCCTCTGGAGACTCTTGTTCCGTCCTTTTCCAAATTCACATTATGGACACATTTTGTTTATTCACACGAGTAGACAAACTCATGAAATGGTCTCCAGCAGCAAATGGCTTTGGAAATCAGAGAGCGCAAACTCATCTTTGGTTTATAAATGTGCTGTGATGCTAAAGAATGGCTACATTAACAATCAACTTTAACAAGAAATCAGGGGTTGGAGGGTAAGAAGCAACGGGTAAAGAACAACAATGCTAACAGCAAATGACATGCCTGAAATGTAAACTTCATCATTCGAAGAAAGATTATGTAAAACACAGCTTGAAAATAGTGAACGAGAAGGCCAACTTGGTATGTTTTAAAGAGAGTTAGTTGAGAGAAGGCGTCAATTTGGCTCTGACAGTGCTATTGCTAAATGTGGAGAGAGTGGAGTTCACATCCCCCAAAATCACATCTTTCAATTTTTATTTATGCTGAGCAAAGATAGGAAGAAGGTATATTTTCCTCCCTCATTACCAGACTTCTTTTTCTTTCTTTCCTTTTTTTGTTCCCAGACTGTAAATCAGTTAACTAGGCAGGGTCATTTTTGAGAGCATTCACAATGCCAAGAGACACCAAATGGTGAGGTAGATCAAAGGGACAAAGAATTATAGAGGCATTGAGCCACTTTCCTTAGGACCCTGAATACAATGTGAACAGTCTGCTTAGCTCCAGGCCCCAACCCAAGTATTTTGCACCAGACCCAGCCTGGATTTCTTGGGAAGTTCTCCTTGTTGCTTTTCATAGTTTAGATAATCCATGTGAACAATCCTGATTAAATCAGTTACCCCCAGGCTATGGACAAAAGCATAAATGGTTTTTAGGAGAAAATGGTCCTAAAGCCTGTCTCTATATGTGTCTCTCTCTTTCTTTCTCCCTCTCCCTCTGCACCCCCCTCTCCCTCTCTCCTTCTCTCTCTATTTCTCTCTCTCTCTCCTCTACTTTCTTCTCTCTTCTTTATCTGTATATTTCCTTGTTTTTCAGTTACTCAGTTCCATTTTTTCCTCTAAAATTCTATCTAATATAACGGTAAGTAGAGGGTATTACTGAGAAGGTGCTGTTTCCTACTTCACTTCATGATTCAGGTTTTGATTTTGAATTACATTACCTATCTTGTGCTGATTATGAACAGTTTTTTGAAAGGCTGACATCTAGAGGGTGGTTATCCAACAATATTATGGAAGGTCACCAGGCATTTGTCTCTTATGTCTGATTCTTTTTAAACCAGGCAATTACTCTATCATTTAATAATCCTTACCTCAAAGTTCACTTGAAAGAAAACTCATAAGGTTTAAGGGGAAAAAAAAAAAACCTAAAAATAAAAGTTAGGCTAGACTAGGCCAGGGTGGGAAATTCCATTGTGGCTAGAAGCCCATGGCAGGTAGAGTGGAATTTAATGAAGGAAACTGCTGTGTTTTTGTGTCTTTCTGTATGTTTTTCCTTTAAAACCAAGAGCTGGGCAGGCATCCCATTCGACCTGACGTGACCCAAGCAAATTGCTTCTTATATAAAAACAACTGCAGACTCTGAGAATGTGAAAATGCACTGTATCCTTCTCCAACTGAGGAAAACGAAAGCCTGAGAAACAGGACGGCCCTGTCAATACTCGTTGAGCAGAACTATCACTCAAACCTGATAAAGGGAGATTAGAACAGATTTCCTTATGCCAGAGGAATTCATTATAAGTCGGACTTTTTTATTTATTTATTTATTATTTTTTTTAAAACAAGCTCAGTAGTAGATGGAAAATACACTTTTTTAAGGCAGGTTTTATGTAGGAAATGATAGTATGCACAATTTTTAAGTCTTTTCATTGAATTAGCATTTTTTAATTAAAAAACTAATATTAAATTTAAAAAGACAAAGAGAAGCATTTTCCTTTCCTGCCACAGCCTTGGACAAGCAAAGAAGAGATTCAGGGTGTGTCCACTGATATTGCATTCAGATGTGTTGTCTTGGCTTGTGTACTGACAGATTTATTTTAAAAACAAAGTTTAAAAAATGCATTGTGTGCTAGTGAAGTCACTTCATAAATCTTTTCCTTTATGAATTATTTTGATCACAAGGCTCGTTGTTTGAATCACTGAAGGACTATTCTCCCTAAAAGAAAAATGCCTTCATTTCCAAACTGTCAGTTCAAAAGCCAGCAACTTCCCCTGAACAGCATGCAGGGATCCAGAGGGGCAGAGAAAAGGGGACCACATGAGTTCTGACTCTAACATAAGGCATAATCCAGTTTGGATTTGCTGTGGTTCAGAGAAGAGCCATGTTTTGAAAATCTGGACCCAGACTCTTTACTCTTCAAATATATGACTTAGTTTGAAATCGTGATTCTGCTTCAGGGAAAAAACAAACAAACAAGGGAACACAGCCTTTGATGCAGCTGGTCCGTCAGAGGGCGGAAGGTTAGAATTAGAATACTCTTCAAGCTGTTGCTGAATAATGAAGGGTAGGGCTTCCTAGCTGGGCAGTGACCACAGTCCCCTGGGAGTACAGAGGACAAATATTACCTAATGTGTACAAAGACTTTAAAAGTTAAGTTGATTACAAGCTGAGTGAGGAAGGTTGGATGAGGCAGCAAGGACTAGTTGCAGCAGAGACCTGATAGGAGTCACATGTCTCCATTTTTCCCTCAGTCCTTAGGGTTAAAGGGTTGGGTACCAATAGGAAGTCAGTGAGGTTCTTGAAATGAATAGCTTGCATGAAATCATTACAAAGAAGGAAGAGAAGTAAAACGACATATTGGAATATATGTATACATAGAGACTGATAAAATAAGTCAGATGAAATTTACACTGTAGGTGATGAATAAAATTTTCCTAACCAAAGTATATTGTGCTCATAGCTAAGGACTTTGTCTTGTTCTTCATTTGTTTTCCACACAGCACCTTGAATATTGTTGAAACATAAAATTAAACAATTAGGGGCGCCTGGGTGGCACAGCGGTTAAGCGTCTGCCTTCAGCTCAGGGCGTGATCCCGGCATTATGGGATCGAGCCCCACATCAGGCTCCTCTGCTATGAGCCTGCTTCTTCCTCTCCCACTCCCCCTACTTGTGTTCCCTCTCTCGCTGGCTGTCTCTATCTCTGTCGAATAAATAAATAAAATCTTTTTAAAAAAATAAAAATAATAAAATTAAACAATTAATAATTGCCCTGTGATATCAATTTGCCAGGGTAATTGGTCAGATGGAGTGGTAGGTGGTTCTAGGCTAAACACTGGAGGCTCTCTGGAAGAGATGAATTCCAAACTGATTCTAAAGGACAGGAGAGGTGGGCAGAGCTAGACAAGGTGTTTCAGGTTCATTGAAAACCACTCACTGCTTCAATCTGAGATCTCCATTTTACTGCTGCTTCATGAAATGAGCAAGAATTGTACAGAAAGGATGAAGAGCAAGTTTGCATGACAGGGGATGCAAGTTGCTAGCATAGGAGATGGGAAGAATATTAATAGGAGATACATATTGTCAGAACTAGCGATGAGTGTTGTGAATGAGTTTGATCTTAATTCTGAGTAGGCAAGAAGAGGGAATGGTTAGAATTTAATTTGGAGTCTGACTACCTGGGCTACTTTAGAAGTTCATCTATACAAATTACTTAACAAATGCCTGTCTTAGATTAAGGCTTTAAAAATGGTGAGGATAGAGTTACCCATTTTCCCTGGATAGGTATACCACATTTTTCAGATTCTCTGTTATAACCAGAAATATCACATACCATTAATCTCCCAAGCATGTTCCTTAAGGTGATTTTCTTTACTTGTAACTCTATTTCATTTCACTTATCTAGATTATTCTGTTTAATTTAACTATAAAGATATTCATTGGCCTTACTTAGTAAGTGGAAACATATAAATAGTATTTTCTCAATAGTAATACTCTCTTTGAGTATTTTGAGAAAATACTCAAAATAGAATTTGCTCAAAAAGCAGTCTATTAGTAGAGGAAATCCTATTGACACTGATTTTAGTGCAATTTTCCAAATCAACTTCAAAATACTATCTACCATAAAACAATTATTTTCATAGTTCTGTTTTTGGTAATGGAGGAATAACTTGTACTATTCCAGGACAAACATTTCCTCAGATAGCAATACCAAACCCTGGTTATGATTCTTTAAAAACAACTACATTGCAATTAAAAACGAACAAAGAATTATTTGAAGGCATTGGAGAGGGACCAAAGGCAGACAAAATCTGGAGTAAACTGTTCTGGGTGGAATCCACATTTCTCACAGCTTTTCCTCCAAGAAACTTTCCAGTCTGTGTGATGTGGGGCAGTTAGAATTTGAGAAGCAACTTACAATCTTATTGATTTGAGGTGCCAGAAGATTGAGTTTAGAGTTGACAGAGTAACTGAAATGGAGGGAGGAAATCTTGGAAAGAATGGAGCCACAGAGGGAGGTTACCTATAAATCTGCAAATAAACTCTTCTAATGTCTTGTTTGATTTGTGAACTGTGCATGTAGAGGGGAGGCTATAAGAACCTGGAGAAAAGGAACACCTGGAAGGCTGAAAAAGCTGAGCAAATATATCTGATGAACGGAGACAAAACTAGGAGTTTGAGTTTTACTAAGGTAGAAGGATTTGGTAAATGTCTAAGGCTTTACTTAAAATCCAGAAGGGCCGTGCCTTAGGAATATAGATGATTACTCAGGGCTAAGAAATAAATTCAAGAAGAAAGGATAAAATTGCAACATTGAAAGGCTCTAACAAAGCATAAAACTAAGCCACCAGAATGTCAAAGTGGTCAACCAGTAATTTAATTGTTTGCTAGAATAAAAATACATTATTTAGGGAAATATAACAGAACACAGAGTCTTCTACAACATATCACACACAAGGCCCAAATGCAATTGAATAATAACTGGACATGGAAACAGGAAAATGTAACCTCTAACTTAAAAAAAAAAAAAAACAGTTAATAGAAACAAATCCCTGGATTATCCAGATGTTCAAATTAACAGACAAGGACTATAAAGCAAAAGTTATAAATGTATTCAGGACCTAAATGAAAATATGATTATAATGAGGGAACAGATGAGAAAATAAGCAGAGAAATGGAAGTTATTAAAAAGAGTCAAAAAGTTAAGGTATAATATTTGAAATAAACAAAAATAATTAGAGGGGCTTAACAACATATTGGAGATGACAGAAGAAAATATCAATAAATTTGACTACAGATCAATGGAAATTATTAAAGAACAGAAAGAAAAAAAACTAAAAAAATGTGCTGTTAATGATCTATAGAATGATATCAGAGTCTACTATTCTTGGAATACCTCAGAAGAATGTAAAATGAATGAAATTATTAAAAAGAACCGAAGGGTTAAAGTATGAGTGTTGAAATAAAAATAATTCATTGAGAAGACTCAGTAGCAGATTGGAGATGGTAGAAGAGAGAATGGAACAAAAATGATAAAGAAAAGATAGTTGCAAATATCCAAAATTTGGTAAAAAAGCAAAAGTATACAAGAAAAATCACATGCAGACATTGTTTTCAAACTTCTATAAGCCGAAGATAAAAAGAAAAATCATGAAAAAGATATGGGGAGTAGATTGCCTATAGAGGAATAATTAAGTAAATGTCAACTGATTCCTCATCATAAATGATGGAGGCTAGAAACAATGGAATGCCATTTAAAAAAAATATTTAAAAAACTGTCAACCCAGAATTCTATATATAGCAAAGATATCTTCCAATAATGAAAAAAGAATTTTCATATGAACCAAACTTTGTCAGCAAAACTCTTTTTTTTAAAGATTTTATTTATTTATTTATTTATTTATTTATTTATTTATTTATTTATTTATTTGACAGAGAGGGAGACAGCCAGGGAGAGAGGGAACACAAGCAGGGGGAATGGGAGAGGAAGAAGCAGGCTCTCAGCAGAGGAGTCTGACGTGGGGCTCAATCCCAGAGCGCTGGGATCATGCCCTGAGCCCAAGGCAGACGCTTAACGACTGTGCCACCCAGGCGCCCCTGTCAGCAAAACTCTTATAAGGAATGTGAAAGGAAGTTCTTCAGGCTGAAGGGAAATAGAATCAGATGGCAAAAGTTTTTTTTTTTTTTTTAAAGAATAAAAAGCACTAAAAATTGTCAATCTAAGTACATGTAAAACAATATCCTTTTTTATTCTGTTAATTTTTTAATTGACCATTTAATGCATAAATTATAACATTTTATCATGGATCTATAATATTTATAGATTTAAAATATATAAGAAAATACTACAAAAGACAGAGTGGTGGTAAATAGAATTATACAATTGTAAGACTCACATGTTTACCAGAAGCAGTACGATATTAATTCTGAGTACACAGTGATAAAGAAGCCTAGTGTAATCCCTAGAACAACTGTTTCAAACTACTACAAAAGATATAGCTAACAAGCCAGTAGTGGATTTTGAACAGAATATTAAATTTTAATCCATTAAAAGAGGAAAGAAAAGCCGGGGAACAAGAAAGAAAGAAAGAAAGAAAGAAAGAAAGAAAGAAAGAAAGAAAGAAAGAAAGAAAGAAAGAAAGAAAGAAAGGAAGGAAGGAAGGAAGGAAGGAAGGAAGGAAGGAAGGAAGGAAGGAAGGAAGGAAGGAAGGAAGAAAGAAAGAAAGAAAGAAAGAAAGAAAGAAAGAAAGAAAGAAAGAAAGAAAGAAGAGAAAAGAAAGAAGAGAAAAGAAAGAAAAAGTAAATAATGAGATGGAAAATTTAAACTCAACCAGAGCAATAATGTCATTCAATGTAAATGGTATAAACACAACAATTAAAAGGCAGAGACTGTCAGACTGAATTTAAAAAGTAAAACTCAACTATATACTATCTACAAGTAATGCACTTAAAGTATAAAGATATAAAATATCTTGAGAGTGCAATGATGTGGAGCTATATACAATATAAATAGTACACATATGAAGGCTGGATTGGCTACATTAATATTAGAGTAAACTTTAAAACAAGGAGTATTATTCAAGTTAAAGAGGGTTTTATTTTATTCTATTTTTTAAAAAAAATTTTTTTATTTATTGGACAGAGAGACACAGCGAGAGAGGGAACACCAGCAGGGGGAGTGTGAGAGGGAGAAGCAGGCTTCCCACTGAGCAGGGAGCCCGATGTGGGGGCTCAATTCCAGGACCCTGGGATCATGACATGAGCCGAAGGCAGACCCTTGATGACTGAGCCACCCAGGTGGCCCTAAAGAGGGATATTTTATAATGATATGTGTTAAATTATCATGAAGACACGAGTAATAAGCATGTATACCGAAACTGTCAGGAAAAGAGAAATAGAGAAATCCATAATAACTATTGGAGATTTTAACATCCTTCTCCCAATACTTGAATAAATAATAGACAGAAAATCAAGAAAGATATACAAGATATTAAAAACACCATAGGGGCACCTGGGTGGCTCAGTTGGTTAAGTGACTGACTTTGGCTCAGGTTACGATCCTGGAGTCCCAGGATCCAGTCCTGTGTTGGGCTCCCTGCTCAGCAGGGACTCTGCTTCTCACTCTTACCTTCCCGCATCTCATGCTCTCTCTCTCTCATTCTCCCTCTCTCAAATAAATAAATAAAATCTTTAAAAAAATTAAAAAATAAAAAACAAATAAAAACACCATAAACACCTTGACTTTTGATGTTTATAGACAATTATTCCCACTTGCAAAATATACATTATTTTGTACATTTACAAAATATACAAAGATATACCTTCTTTATAATGTACATTCTCTACACATGGAACTTTCTTTTTATTTTTTTAAAGATTTTATTTATTTATTTATTTGACAGAGTGAGAGCAAAAGCAGGGGGAGAAGAAGCTGGCAGAGGGAAGAGAAGGCTCCCTGCTAATCAGGGAGCCAGTGCCAGGGCTCAATCCCAGGACCCTGGGATGATAACCTGAGCTGAAGGCAGATGCTTAACTGACTGAGCCACCCAGACTCCCCTACACATGAAACTTTCATTAGGGTAGATAAAATCTTGGCCATCAAATGAGTTTCAAATATTTTTCAAAAGAATGAGATACTATAAAATGTGTTCCTTGATCAGAATGCAATTAAACTAGAAATAAAAAAACAATAAAGTATCTAGAAAAGACCATTTGGAAATTGAATAAATGAGTTCTAAATGCTTGCATGGATAAAGTAATGAGAGGAATTATAAAATATTTTAAGCCAAGTTATATTGAAAATTCAGTATGGGTTAAAGAAGGGCTTAGTAGAAATCTAGAGTTTTTATTCCCAAATCAGAAGAAAGAAAGGTTTAAAATCAACCATGTAGGTTTCCACTTTAGTTAAGTAAAATGTATATATATATAATTGTGTTAAACTCTAAAGTAGTAGAAGAAAAGAAATAGTAAAGGCAAAAATCCAGAAAATTAAAAACAAACAATAAAGATTTACAAAGGCAAAACTTTATTCTTTGAAAAGATAAATAAAACTGATAACCTCTAGCAAAAATGACCAAGAAGAAAAGATATAAAAAACCAATATCAGTAATGAAAGAAGGGATAGATAGCATTACATATCACACAGATATTGAAGGGAATTTATGGAAACATTATGCCAGTAATTTCAGCAACTTTAATGAAATAGGTAAGTTCCTTGAAAAACATGTTGCCAAAACTGACACAAGAAACACAGAAAATCTGAATACCACTATATTTATTAAAGAAATTGAATTTGTTATCAAAATCACTCCTAAAAAGAAAACCCCAGGCCCAGATAGTTTCAATGGAGAATTGTATAAAACATTAAAGGAGGAAATAATATTAATCCTACACAAATTCTTTAAGAAAATATGGTAGGAGAAAACACTTACTGAAATGTTTTATGAGGCCAGAATAATCCTATTAGCAAAACCTGAAAAAGATACTATCAGAAAATTACAGGCCGGTATTCCTCATCTATCTGGACACAATAATCTTTTAAAAAATTAGCAAGTAAAGTCCAGCAATATGCAAAATGGATAATAACTCATAACCAACTGGACTTTATCTCAGGTATTCAAGTTTAGTGTAACATTTGAAAGTAAATCAATGTAAATTCACCATATTACTAGAATAAAAAAGAAAAATATGATCTTTTTTGAAAAAGCATTTGAAATAATTTAATAGGCATTCATAATAAAAACTTTCAGGAAACTAGATGAGATAGAAACTTCCTCAATCTGATGAAGAGCTTCTGTGAAAACCTACAATTAATATCATACTTAATGATGAAAGACTAAATGAATGCTTTCCACTTAAGATTTAGTATAAGGCAAGGATATCTATTTTTACTATTTCTGTTCAACATTGTACTAAAGAACCTATCCAAGGTAATAAAGCAAGAAAAATAAATGAAAGGTGTAAGGATAGGAAAGGAAGTAAAACTGTCTGTATGCACATATACCATAATTGTTTACATTAGAAATCTTAAAGAATATACAAAACAACTACTGGAGCTAATAAGTGCATTTAGCAAGGTCACAGGATTTTTAAAAATTGATTATATTTTTATACAGTAGTGACAAATAATCTGAATATGAATTTTTAAAGTCAATTTACAGTAGCAAAAAACATAAAATACTTAGGCCTATAGGCCTTCAAAAGGCCTATACTCTCAAAACTAAAAAGGCCTTAGAGAAATATCCATTGTTCTTGGATGAGCACTCAGGTTGTTAAAGTGTCATTTCTCTCTAAATTGATCTTAGGGGTGAATACAGTCTGAGTCAAGATTTCAATGGGTGTTTTTTTCCCCTAATTTTTGGAAAAGCTGTTAAGTTGATTTTTAAATTCATGTGAAATTGCAAATAACCTAGAAAAACAAGAACAAAGTTGGAGTGCTCACACTATCTAATTTCAAGACTTTCTATAAATATGTAGTAATAAAGACAGATTATACCAACTTCCCCCCAGGTATCGGCTCTAAGTATGTAGTCAATTGATAATCAACAAAGGTGACAACATAATTTAATTGGGAGAAGCAAAATCTTTTCAACAAATGGTGCTTGAACAACTGGAAAAAAATATGGGAAAAAATTAAAACTTGGCCTCTGTCTCACACTACACACTATAATTTGATATGTATTAAACCTGCAAGAACTAAGATAATGCTTCTAGAATGATGCATAGGGAACAAAATGTCATGAGTTTGGGATAGGTAAAAATTGTTTAGAGGACACAGGAAACCCTAAACATAAAAGAAAAAAAATATTAAGTCAGATCTTATCCAAATTAAAAACTTCTGGTTATCAAAAAACACTGTTAAGAAAATGAAAGCATGAGGTGCCTGGGTGGCTCAGTCGGTTAAATGTCTGCCTTTGGCTCAGGTCATGGTCCTGGAGTCCTGGGATTGAGCCCCACGGTGCTCTCTGCTCAGTGGGGAGTCTGCTTCTCTCTCTGCCCCTCACCCCACTTGTGCTCTCTCTCTCTCTCTCAAATATATAAAATCTTTAAAAAAGAGAGAAAGAAAGAAAGAAAGAAAGAAAGAAAGAAAGAAAGAAAGAAAGAAAGAGAAAAAAGAAAATGAAAAGGCAAACAACAGACTAGGTGAAAATATTTGTAAAATATATCAACAAAAGACTCATATCTAGAATATGTAAGGAATGCCTACACATCAATAACAAATAGACAAAGTTTAAGAATGGGCAAATGACCTAAATAGGCACTTCATAATAGAAGATCTAGGCATGGCCATTAAACTCATAAAGAAAGGTGCTCAATATCATTAATCATGAGGGACATTCAGATCAAACGCACAGGAAGATTATAGTTCATGCTTTACCAGAATGACTGGAAGAAAGAAGACTGACACATTACAGTGTTGGCAAAGATGTAGAATACTTGGCGTTCTTATTACATTTGCTAGTGGGGAAAGTTCCAATTTGGAAAACTGGGTAAATAATCTTATAAAATTAAATGCATATATCTACCGTATGATTTGGGTATTGTGTTCCTGAGTATTTAACAAAAGGAAATGAAAACTGTGCCCTCAAAAAGACTTATACAAGAATGTTTATATTAACTTTTTTCATAATTGCCTAAAAAGGGAAACACCCCAATGTAGAAAATGGACATACAAATTGTGGTGTATTCATAGAACAGAATACTAATAAGCAAACAAAACAAAATATAATACAGACAATGTGGATAAATTTCAGAAACATGTTGTGCAGAAGAAGCCAGGACCCAAAAAACTACACATTATATGATTTTATTGTATGAAGGCAAAACTAATCTATGGTATTAAAAATGAGAATGTTGGTTGTTTATGAGAGATGGGAGTTGACCTGAAGTGGGCACAAAGGAACTTTCTAAATCTTTGTTAGGATGGTGATTATACAGGTGTATACATTTATCAGAATTCTGTGTTGTACACTTTAAAATCTGTGAATGTTGTTTTATGTAAATTTTACCTCATTTAAAAACAAAACAAAACCCCCAATGCTTGACCCTAAACAGCTTTCTCCTGAAAGTATTTCATCCATTTTGCTAACAGTTTTCCTGGACCCTGTTTTAACTGACCTGCAAAGGTATATGAAAACTTTTATTTTCTGCCTACTGCCTTGAATGCAAGAGATGTGGGTAGAACATAAATTGTCAAGATGTGGAAACCCAGGGAATGTTCAGGGTTAAGGAAAGAAGTATCTAATAACAAACCCAGACATGGATTTGGACAGGCATTGCTACTTCAGGCAAGTTTTCACTGCTCATGTTCAGTTTTTTTTTTCCCCCTTGCAGACGATATTGTTTTCTAAATGTGCCTCATTCATTTCTTGAGCAAGAAGAATAAAGTCCTTCACATTTACTTTTTGTTTGAACATATTGCAAAGTTAATAGCAAACTCTAGCTTAAAAACTTCAAAGAATGTCAGGGTTTTCAAGTTTTTCCTTTTTTCTACTATCCAACCATTAGTTTTGTTTATTCCCTGGTTTACTCTATACTTTAAAATAGTCATAGTCAAAGAAAAGAATAATTGAATATTCAAAACTGACAATAAACAAGATTTCAGGTTTTTTCCTCCAAATGTAGGCTTACCACTTCCCTGTGTTTAACTGTGAAGCTGGTATTCTGGCAGTATCATCATACTTGAGAATTCTGCTTTACCTAAAACCCTTTTTTGTTTTCAGCTTCTATAGGTGTCATCAGGTCTTGTCTGATTTTACTCTTCTCCACCCACCCCAACAAATCTATGAATGTCTTTAACAAACAATGTCCAAGTCTGACTTGTAATGCAGCCTTTCTTTGGTAGTGAATATTTATTAAAGCACTTAGTACCTGAATTATGAAATGTAGACAAGAGTACATTAACCTGGCTGAGTTATGTCCTTTCTTTCCTTTTTTTTTTTTTAACACATATTCTAGCCCAGTCTATCAACGCCAGATGGCAACTACATTTTGATACACTGAATATTTACCAAGTCATGTGGTATGCTTTTGAAGTATTTTTTTTACCCTTTCCGTCAAATGAGCTGACTCATCCCTCATTCATTTATTCCTGCTTTTAACAAGTTGCATTTTAGAAACTTGACCTCAGCTTTATCAAAATGATAAATGATGTTTTAAAATGATGCATCAGAAGTTCTGAAGACCTGACTATATCTTATGTCCTGTAACTATCTTGTATATTGTTTAATTTTTAAATGTTAATGAAGTACCAATTTCCCTCATATATTTTAATGAAACTTTACTCCAACTGCATTGCTATATTAGCACAGAGGAATGTGGTGGGAGTATATTTGTACTTAGACAGCTTTGGGATATTCAGGGAATTAAAGCATTTATGGTTGAGATAACTTAAAAAATGATCATGAAAATAACAACTGAGCAATTGATATTTATGTCCAACTCCTAAATAAAGAGACTTGTATTTCGGGTCTAATGAAAGATGCAGCCTATTAGAAATAGGCAATAGGCCTAAAAATGGTAATAAGAAAAAGAAGAAAAAATAAAAGGACATCAGAATACTTTAACTTTCATGCTTTCTTCTTGTTTTCTTGGGTTCATAGGAATATGCATTTGTAGGCACACTCTCAGGATATTTCTGTAAATAAATACTGATATTCCTTAATCTAGGGATATGAAAAATAACAGAAGAAATTTTTGATGGATAAAAGTATATGACATTGAGAAATTTGGGTGGAAGCCAATGCATATTATAAGAATTCTTCCTGGCCTATTGATCTCTGAAGAATATTTTCAGTTATTATTTAGGTTTTTATGGCTACTTGTCAATGATTTTTCAGAAATGGTAGAGAATATTGTGTGTCTTAAAAAGTTAACCATCATTGCTTTTATATAAGAGTGGCAGTTTTCTTTGTGAATACTTTTTTCAAAATTATTATAGTTTTTTCTTTTTAAAAGCAGACATTAGAGATATTTGGAGAGATTCAAACAGAGAAATATGAAAAGATCTATTCAGTTTTACCAAAAATCCCCCGTGATATTCTTATCCATTATATTTTCTAGCTCTGTTATATAATTAAAATTGCTTCTGTCTTTTGTGTGTGTGTGTATAATGACACATTTTGTATGGTGCCTAGTCTGGAGTAGGTTCTCAAAAGCATTGATTGCTTTATTAATTTATTAATGCATGTAAAACTCTCAGCAAAGTACCTGATATGTGGTATGTATTCAGTTATTCATTATTACTGTATTAGTATTGTTGTTATTATTACTACTTTCAAAAGGAAATCTTCGACTGTCCTTTAGAAGTTATCTCATTTAGCATATCTTTTTTATAAAAGATTTGAGAAAAAAATAAAAATTTAAAAATTAAAATTAAAAAAAAGATTTGAGAAATATGCAATCTACCTAGTGTAAACTTACTTTTATCTATTTTTTACCTAGTGTTAATTTAAAGTTTAATAAATGTGAGTTATAGTCTAGAGGCAGAAAAAAAAAGACCAACAATGGTATTGAATTCATTAAGGTTTGGATCAGAATTTGTTTTTTTATAAGTATATGGAACTTGAGATCAAATACATTTTCTCCCTATGACACATGTGGAATTTCTTTCTCTGTAGGCTTTGTCGGCTTATTCACCTATATGACCCTCAAAAAGAGGAAGTACATCCTGCTGAAGTATACTCATGAGTCACAAAGCAGGGGCTCAAGTCCATTGTGTACTCTTGTAGGTTTTGTAGATGTACAGCATTGTTAGTGGTTTCTTTAGAAAAGAATCTCATGGAATTGCACATTCTCTTATTAAATGGGCTCAGAAGATTTTCTACTAACCCTTTCACTTTTTTTTAACCCTTTCACTTTTAATAGTCCTTTGTGTATATTCAGCTTCTCAAGAACTGGAAATTCTGATGTCTATTTATCTTCTTTATTTTATAAATTTCACTTGAATGTTACTAACTTCATGGAGACTCATGTGATTGAATGGTAACATTTTGTATTCAGTTAGCAAGAGAGTTACTTATACAAGCATGGTGGTGAACACACACACACACACACACACACACACACACACACACACACACCAGATTTTCCATAAAGTTTATGTTGTTTTCCTTACCCTAATGTAAAGTAACAATGAAAGAATATCATATTTTCTTTGATTCCTCTGCCAGATTACACCATGGAATAATCAAGTTCTTATATTATTTGGGGAGATAGGAAATGGATGAGTATAGGTTAAATTTTTGAACTGTAAGGCACTTCAGATGTAATGAGGATTATTTTATTTAGTAACATATTGGTCAACTTCTTAAAGTTGTATTATTTTTAAATCTTTAAATATTTAATTTCTGAGCCTGCCGATTAGTCAAAAGAGTAAGAGCTGGAATAAGTCATGATATTTGCTTTACTTTTATTTTAGGAGGCACTACTTTCTATGTCTGCATTACTTCAGCTTGTTGCCTTTGGGTTGAAACTTAATGATAATCCCCTGACAATGTCAATGATCTTTGCCTGTTATATTTATGAACTCTGAAGTAGATTGGGACAAATTCCAGTTAACCTAAAGTATTTGGTTTTTCTAAATTCTATATTTCAGATGGAATTTCGTTCCTCTATTAAGCTGTTATTCTAATGGATTCTTGTGTACAATTTATCAAATGCTATCTTTTAGGAGCAGCCTTTCAGTCCTGTGTAATGTAAGATTATTATTGCATATAGCACAAGCTAGTAAAGTAGTTAACAGTACACTTTTATGAATGACACTTTCTAAATTTAAGATATTACCATTCTATTCTATCAGTGCTTGAAAGACTGGATATGGTGAGTTTTCCTTTAACAAGAAAAGATTGTCATGTCTCTTCATTTATTTGCTTCCTCTTAGCTCATTAGGTCTTTCACAGTATTAACTGAAAATGTATACAAAATGCTTAGCAAAATGTGGTGCACAATAAGCATTAGATAAATAGTTCCTATTATTATTATACATAATATATGTATAGCTCTTAATGATATTAAAAATACTAATAGTGTGATGAGTACAATATCTAGTATATAATAAATAACAAATATTAATTATGTTAATTAATAGGTGCCTTGGTACATTTTTTATTAAGATAATAATGGAGGGAATGTCATAGCGAATCCAATAGTACAGGTAAAACAACTAATCAAAACATAACACAAAATTTAGTTAAAATTTACACTTAATATACTTTTTACTCTTCTGGTGGACAACCAGATCAAAGTATAAGTAGAGAATATCTTCTGTAATGTGAGAACGCTAAACACCATATGTTTGTGAAAAATCTCTGAAGGATTACCCTTAAAAATAATCTACTATTGTCTTCTGTTTCTTAGTTCTGATCGTTAGTTTTTTTCAATTGATAGAAATCTTTTTTCTTCCACTCCTAACATTTCATCAATTAGTAAATGAAGAGATGTCAACAAAGTACCATCTAGTCAATCATCAAATGACTGTTACAGACAGCGAATGCTCTCAGGATTAAATCTCTTTCCTTTCTTCCACATAAATGTGTTGTTTACTAGCTCCTTACTCCAGATGCAGTTTGGAGAGCTACTAGAGAAATACTGAGTACTGACTGAGTACCTGCATGGTATATGGAACACAGATTCCATAGGTAATCATCATTTTAGAGATGACTAAACTGAAGTTTAAACTCACGGCTTCAAACTCATGGCAGCCTGATCCTAAATCTATGCTTTTCCTATCATGTTGCTTTTTCACTCAACCAAAGTAAATTGCCAAAAGCCTTTTCCAGACGTTAAACTTCACGTTAGACTACTGAGACTTCCCAGTTGTCCCCTATGGCTTATTATTTTAAGGTCTTTTATCTTTCGGTCACCAAAGGAAGAGCTGTGGAAGTGGAAGGAAGAAGAAAAGGAAGGGTGTGTGTGCGTGTGTGTGTCTGTGTGTATGTGTTTTTGGAGGTAGCGTTGGGGAGAGAGATGATGAACATTCCTCTCTGACTTCCTCTCCATGATAAAACTCTTACCTTTATTCCCAAGAGGAAAAATGTAGAAGTCCTCCCTTCCTGGAAAGTATAAAACTGTCTTGACTAAGCTCCTTTCCATCAGTGATTGACTAGCAGTTCTAGTCCAGAATTCTAAATCTTTTCTTTTCCTTTCCAAGGTAACTCTTAAACCTTCCCTTTTACTTAATCTTCATATTGTACTGAGGTTATTTATCTTGCAACATTTTGTAGGTTCCCCTAAGAATGTCCTTAGCAACTGACTTCCATACAAACTTTCTGGGAAAGTTTAAGGGGATCAAATCCCTTATAACTAAACAAAATAGAGCATTTGAAAGGAAATTTAATAGCAAATTAGATTGGTGTCATTACAAGAGGATGAATGAAACTTTTGGGGTTTTTTACATTTACAGTATAAAAGTCAACAAACTCTCAATTATACAATAGACTTGAAGAAAGAGATTATTCTCTTTTTTGGCTTATTGTACAATATAGCTTGTTTTTACCACATCGACCTCCAAAGCAAATCTTAAACCTGGTCTCTCTTTCCCATTGCCATTGGCTGTTGCCTTGTGCCTTGGCTATTTGCAAATGTTCTCAGTTGAGTGTTCATTAGGAAGAAGTTTTCATTAGAAGGAAGTAGACTTTTCCTCCGCCAAATACAAACTCTAGTACAAGGAAGAAAAGATACGTCTTTCACTGTCTTTGAATCAGGGCTTCCACTTGTTTTCATTCCCTTATGAAAATTTTCCAAATTTCTCCCATCTACCACAAGCCTACTGAGGGAAGGCATCAAGGCAAGAGCTGGTTCGGGTAGCCTCCTTTGTGGCCTACAGACTGCTATCATCCTCCCACTTAGCTGGTTTTCAAATAGTCCTCCTTTCTTGTGTAGAGATTTTGGAAAACTGAGAAATTTGAGAAAAATGTATTCTTTTTTTAAAAATAATTTTTATTTTGTTATATTAGTCACCGTAAAGCACATCCCCAGTTAGAAAAATGTATTCTTAAAATGTGTATGCCCCCCCCCTTTTTTTTTTATAAAGGGTCTTAAGGAAATGAATAAGGAAAAAATGGTGGCTCTTCTCTGTCAGCACTTCTGATCACCTTCAGTAATTCTGCTAATCCTCTGCATTCTTTTCTGACTTGCTCCATGCTTTGGACTTTGTGCTAGAGTTGAGTGTTCTATTTCATCAATATTTCTTTTCCTTCTATTCCTTAAAGCTACATCATTTGCTAGTAAAGAACTGAGAATGAAATATCTCTTGCTTTATGGATAGTTTTCACATACATTCTTAGTAATTGTGTGAAGTCAGAGAAAAGTGTGTCCGTTTGCTGAAGCCAAATGGCTAAAGTGATCCTGATTTAATGGATAAAGTTAATTTGGCTACTATATAGCAAAGGTTTACTTGTACTGGAAGTCTGTTTAGCTTAAGGAGACTTATTAAATCTCCATGAATCAACATACCTCCATGGGGCACCGGTGGCAGGGGTGGGGGATGCAGGAGTACTAATGATAATACTAAAATAAAATAACTTTGACATTCAACAATACTATCCATTGTAAACTGATGTCAGCCAGAAAGATACCAGAAAATAGTTGGCTAACACAAATATACTTGTTTCTGGAATTAAAAAATAAGGCTCATTTCTGGATAGTGCTGCCAAGACAAAGGAATATGCTCTTTGAATGACTGGCAAGAAGCTAAGAGGTGAGATTGAGGGACCCTCACCATTTGGATATATAATTAATTAGATTTGTCAGTAATATTTTAAATTGTATTTGTAAAGATTTGAGGTAGACATTAAGTAATCATATTTAGAATTCTTTGATAATGTATGTGTGTTTGAGAATAGTTGGTAGTAAAGAAAATTCCTGTACATAAATATTTACATACAAATGTATTATATGAATTCTTAAAGAAAAGATAGATCATCTTTGGTATTCACTCACCAGTGTAGTCTCTAGCAATGAGTCCTTTGGAACACTAGCATTTTATTTTTATATAGGCAACTCTTACGATATTTTCATAGGTCTTTGAACTTTATAATATTCACTTCAACATGGGGCGCCTGTGTGGCTCAGTCAGTTAAGTGTCTGCCTTTGGCTCAGGTCATGATCCCAGGGATCGAGCCCCGCATGAGGATCCTTGCTCAGTGGGGAGCCTGCTTCTCCCTCTCCCTCTACACCTTCTCCCTCTCTTTCTGCCCTTCCCCCACCGTTCCTGTACACAAGGGCACGCCCTCTCTCACTCTCTCTCTCAAATAAATAAATAAAATCTTAAAAAAAAATTCACTTCAACAAACATCTTTAGAATCCATAGCTTGTATGTGTGTGTGTAATAAATTGTATTATATTTGAAATGAATGTGTATACATTACTAAAGCATGCTATTATCCATAAGGAAAGAATTTTTTAACTTCTAAAGTAATTTTCTGGGTTGTTTTTTTATGCTTAGAGCTCATGAATTTATTTAAATTATATCCTAAATATGCTTTATCCTGCCCACCCACAACTACATAATTCTGTGATGTAAAGCCTTATTAGTCTTGTTTTTCTGTATTACTAACTACCTTGGCAACATCAATAATTAGACACAAAATGAACTGCAGTGATATGCAACAATGTGGATAAACCTTAACAATATAATATTAGTAAAAATAATTAAATCTCAAAGCATTATATGCAGCATAATAGCATTTTATAAAGTTAAAAGCAATCAAAATATATACATATTAGATACATATTATATATAGATATATGTATATACACAAACATAAATTTAGGCATACCTGTAGACATGATAAAACTATATGGAAAGGAAAACAAATAAATAGTAAACATAAGAATCAGGATAATGGTTATCTTAGGTGGGAGAGGCAAGAATATGAGATGGGGCAAACTGTATGGAAAGATGGAAAGGTTATTATAAAGCTCCTAGTTTTTCTTTTAGGGACTTAGTTTGCTGGTGTTTATTAATTCATTAAAAAAAATAGCCAACTATATGAATTAAAGTAGGCCAAGCATGGACCAATAATGAGTATGCATCATGTGCCAAGGATTATGATCAATCCAATTCTGTGCACCTGAGGGGTGGGGGTGGGGGGAAGCCATAATCACTCCATTAGTTATCTGTTGCTACAAAAAAAAAAAAAAAAAAACCTCAAAACCTAGTGACTTCGAGTAATAAGCATGTATTATCTCTCGTTATCAGGAATTCAAAAGTAGTTTAGTGAAGTGGTACTGGTTTCAAACCTTTCATGATGTTGCAGGCAAGATGTCAGCAAGGGTTGTAGTCATCTGAAGGCTAGAATGGGGCTAAAGGATCCGCTTCCATGGTGACTCACTCACAAGGCTCATAAGTTAATGTTGACTGTTGGGCTCAGTTCCTTACCATGTGAACCTTTCTATAGGATCATGACATTAGGGGTTGGCTTCTCCAGAGTGAATGATCGAAACAACTAGGAAGACACAGTAATGGTTTTTCTGACCCAGCACTGAGAGTCACATACCACCACTCTTACCACATTATATTGGTTACTCGGGCCAACCTGGTACAATTAGGCAAAATATGCAAGTGTGTGAATGCCAGGAGGCAGGGATCAGAGGGGGTGATCTTGGAAGCTGGCTACCACACAAATCAAACCTTGAATATCTAGCTTTTCTATCTACTGCAACTCTTAAATTCCAAACATTTCTCCTATTCTGTTCTTGGTGGCTTTGGAGAATTTATTCTCTCCAGAGTTATAGCAACAAGAAATAACTTTCTGCTTTGATATAATAATACCAGCTAGCATTCTCATTTCAGTCTTTCCATTTAATGTTTTAATAAACAATATAGTAGGTTTCTTCTGCATGTGCTTTCAATTATGTTGCGCTATTATTATTTTTTTCTTTTCCAATTCTAGAATTTCTCATTTTTAACCTTCTAGGTTACATCTTTCCTAAATATCCTTAGAATTATTAATCATTTTGCTGTTATCATGGATGTCCCTTCAAACTATAGATGTATTAATTTGCCTAATTAAAAGTTTCCTACTGTTCACTTCATAACATTTACCCAGGTGGTTTTCCATGCATTCAATACACATTTGTAGAGAACCCATCATGTGCCAAAACTAGTCTCACTGTCAAGCAGAATTGGGAATGTATGGGAGTGAAAATATGTAGGGAAAAGAGGGGGAGTGTTACAAGGGAAAGTAAGGGCAAAATATAAAGTAAAAAATCAAATTAAATAGCTGGAAAGATTCTCAGTTGTTTTACTATCCTTTTTGAGGATTTGTAAGAACTATTTGAAAGAACTATACTTCAACCATGCCAATTCAGTAGTTGACTGTCACACTTAAAGGTCAACTGAGAATCATGTAACAAAACTCCAGGTTCAGGCTTTGTGAAATTTTAATACCTCTGGGACTTTTCACTCCTCCTTATGGGTGAAATACCTTAAAATGGGGGTTCAGTGATCTGATGGAACATAAAAATGTGTGTATATTTATGTTTGATAACAAGACAAACTTGTCTAGTACTTTTTCAGTAACTGAAATTAGCCACACAAAGAGTCCCTCTCCCACTATTGCTTCACGCTTTTCACAATGCATTCAGGTGAATAAACCACAGAGGGATCAATTGAAGAACGTGCAATGTATTTATTGTCCCCCAGTGTCCTATATCCCTTCCAGCCCACATCTATGAAGAAAGGGGTTTTCATTAAAGGGTTTCTTTTTTTCCTTATTAGAATTCATTTCATTAACAATAGAATAGGAAGAAAATTATTCAGAACAAGAAGCCATCAGCACAACAAAAAAGCACATGGAACAACTAAGAAAATTCTGTAGCCTCAAAAGAGGAATACTCATGAAGGAATAAGCATGTTCCAACCATATGTTTTTATGTAATCGTTTATAAATGTATCCAACCACATGAAAACTAAAAATAGCCATTTTGGCGGGAAAGATGACCCCTTTCCTTAACAGTGAAGATTTTAGGATATTTATTTTTCATATAAATGGAGAGATGATTAATGATGTTGTAAGATGTCATAAAATATTTTTCCTTGAATTTTTTCTTAGCTAAGACTTCTACCTTAAGTCACTTGAATTCTAATTCGAATTTTGTAGCCTTTTGGTATCAGATCAAGTACCACTTACTAAAACAGATATGGAAATAACATATCTTAAATTCTTCTGAAATTGTTTACAGTATGTTCTAGGATTACATACCGTAATCTCCAAAGAAGTGAATGACTAAGAAGACAATGAAAAAGGACTGGCCCACATTCACTTATTTTTGGAATTCATTTATCTGGTGACCTTCAAATCTGGGAGGTTGAACCAGAAGAGTTTTAGAACCCAGGGTTGCCAAGTTTTAAGAGATAGTAAAAATTAGCTAGAAAGGTTTCTAGAATAAAGACTAAACTCAATTAACTTGCTTGGCTAAGTATTTAAAACCTGAAGTTTGCAGTTTTCCAACCTGCTCTGATCTCAGCCAGACATTGGCAATCAAGAAAAATGTTCCTTTTGTGGTACTCCAATTACTGCCACTCTCCTAGATGAAAACTACAAAATATCAGGGTGCCCTGTTGCTCACAGATGAAATCCTTACGCTGCTGCCTTCAGTCCCACTCCACCAAAATTTCCCTTTTCCACTCTGAGCTATTTGTTCATTCCTGGATTGCCAATATCAGTTAAGTGTTGATCATATTCTAGAAAATCAGAGTAATTAACAATAAGGTGTGAAGGAGGTTTACAGGTTCACAAGGCAGATTTGCATTTTAAAAGAGGGTCTTGTTAAACACAAATGAACTTCTAATAGATAGAATGTGTGAGAGAGATTTTTCTCTCCAAGGGGTGGGGGAAGATATCTAGAACTCTTTTTTAGCCCAGGGATACCTATTCCTCTCTGCAGTCTCTTGCCATTCACTCCTCTTTTTGTCCTACTACCTTTGCAAGCAGAGTATATTTAAAATTGAGACTCATTGGTTAGAGGGTTAATTGATAGAACCTTGTACAAACCCAAAAGATCTTTGAGGCCTCAAATTAGGTACAAGAGCCCCAATCTCATAGGAGTCAGTTTAAACATACAAAAATGCCCTGCATTATCGGATTAGCTCCCCTTTTAGGGTATTTACCTGTTTAATTATTGGGCTGAAGAATAATTCGTAAGAACTTTTCCTGCAATTACTGAAAGCTCTAAAGAAATCTCTTCTAGTCAGTGGCAAGGTGGGGGAAACTCAGAGAGTTTTTTAAAAAATAAAATCATTGATTACATTCATATAGATGAAAAACTAAAAACTAACTGAAAAACTAAAAACACTCCCCATATAATTTTTTATGTCAGGTAGATTAAAGGAATTAAGTCAGAACACCCAAATGTTTTGCTGGGCCAGAGAATTTAGAGTTTCAGAGAAGAAAGAGCAGAACATGAACATCTTAGAAGAAAGAGGAGTGTTATGTACAGAGATCCAGGAATATCTTAGAAAAATGTGCCAGATAATAAGAAAAGCTCTCTGCTCCATGAACTAGCCTTTCTCCTCCAGCCCCTCTTACTGCCACGTTTCCCTTTTCTTTTGAGAAAAGATTATCTATGTCAGAAACTCATGAAACATGTAGTACAACTTTTGACCAGAGTCCTGTGTTTTCAAGTTCAGCCTGAGATCGAGCCCCACATTGGGCTCCCTGCTCAGTGGGCAGTCTGCTTCTCCCCTCATTCTCCCTCTGTGCCTTCTCTCTCTCTCTCTCTCTCTCTCAAATAAAATCTTTTAAAGAAAGTAAAGTTCAGCCTTTCATTTTCTGGCCTCAGTACATAAGGTCCTTAGTCTTTTCTCCTTTGATCTTTGTGGGCCATCAATGTCCGTGTACAGTACAGGGGTCACCCAGAAATGTGATGAAACTATGTCAGCAGAGAGTCCAACCAAAGACCCCTGCCCTCTCACCTGTGGCTCAATATTAGCTACTGTTGGCAGTTTTTCTTCAGTCATACAAGTGTCCTAGAAGTTGCAAAGGGAAAAGCTGGTTTTATTATTTAAGAAAAATAGTAACTGTTGAAAATAGGTTACCTTTTTACAGTATTTATAGCTCTTTCACTTCTGGTTTCTAAAATGTCCTTGAAGACCATTTGGAAGGGGTTAATAATAATGATGTTCACAGAGATTATTTGAATTTGCCAATTGAGCAAATAGTTGAGTTAGGATTTAAATCCAAGATTCAAAGAATTTCATTTCAGATCTTGTGCTTTTTTTATTATAACAAATTTTAAGGGGAAATAAGCCTTCTTGTTTGAAATAGGGCTAACAAAAAAGCCAATACTACCTAAAATTAGGAATCCTAAATAATTCATTGAAATATGATTTCCCAAAATTACTCTCATCTTACAATAAACTTTTAGATGGCAAAATCTCTCTGGCTGAATCATTGGGATTAAAGTAATAAACTCTTAGTTATTTCTCTCTTTACAGAACTTGACCAATAGTGATTATTTTAATTTGCCCTAAAGAGAGTGATTATCACTGCAAATGGTGCTATAAATAACTTCTCTTAAAACTTCTTTGTAGGATAGCCCCATAATTTATCATCCAAACTGGGCACTTTTGAGAGTAAAAGTGACCACTACTAATAATTGTACTTGAACAGTTGGAACTAGAATTATTCTGAGTAAACTGGGAGATATGGTTACCCAACTTAACAAGACATAATCCTGAGTCTGAGAGTGATGTGTTTTGAGTGAAAAAAGACCACAGAATGAAAATCTTGTATCTGACCTATAACTTGTCTTGATTTCCAGCTCCCCTGAAGTTGGTTCTTAGTAAGCACTACCCAACACTTCAGTCTCATGTTCTGCCCAAGAGGTGATGGATTGTTGCATCCGTTTAAGACCAAGTCAGAAGGAAAAGTATCACCTGCTGAGACTCAAACCCTAATTTTTTTATACCACTCAGGAGCTGGGGGCTCCCATCTAAGCTTTGACTATGCATAACCCAGACTCTCAGATCAAAAGACATGTTCTATGCAGTATTCCTCAGAAAACTTTAGCCACTTTTATGGGAGTCTAAGTGACAAACATTAAACCAACATTTGAAATGTTAAAAGGGAAAATCTATTCAGCAGTTTAATCATTTTTACAGCTGATCAAAATAAGATTATATAATGGAAGGGTCTTAAGTTAATAATTAATAAAAATAATTATGCTGCTAAAAAGTAGATTTTTATATACCAAAACTAAATACAGTAGCATAGAACTGTGTTTAATCTTAGAACATCTTCGTAACAGGAACAAAAATAAATTTTAATTTGAAAAAAGACACTATTTATGAGAATGTATTGTTATGCATCATCAGTGTAACAGTCTTCTTTGCCTATAAAATGCTGTATTGAAAGGTGACCCTCAGAGAGTGGTACCATCAACAGGGTAAGACTACCAGAAAATGATAGATCAAGAGAGAGAGTTTGAATTATTGCTAATTGTTGCTGAACTATTTGGAAGTTTTTCAAATGAGATTAATTTTCTCCACCAAGTTTAAGAAGTATTTTCCCAGTCCGTATAAAGTTCAAATTAATTTCATTTGGTTCCTGAAAATAAAAGTCTTTTTTTTTTTTTCCTTGCACTTTAAAATTTATTTGAGGTAGAAAGTTTCCCTTCTGGACATATTGCAGCCTGGAAGTGGTAAAATATCGGGGGGGGGGGGGAGGACTAATGAAACTTTGTTGTGGAATAGTTCACAAAGGAATACAAGATGCATTACATAATGCAGCCCTTTGTTTGTGGAGCCTCTGACAGAATCCTGCAGTTTGAGCTCCAGCTGAAAACAGCCACCAAAGTCCTCCCTAACTCCAGGCAGTTCGGAGTCTCTCTCCTCACCTCCTGCTATGATTACTCTGGCTTCTTATTAAATCACACCTTATATTTAAGGTCACTAACCTAAAATGACTCAAAGCTACTTGTTTCTTTCAACAGTTCCCCATTACTTGTAATATTTGGAAGGCTTGAAAATAGCTTCTGTCCCAACTTCTGTAGTCTTTTCTCCAAAAGCAAGTTCTATAACAATTTCCTCACTCATGGGTTAAACCTCAGGTGAAAGATTTTGGAAGCTAATTAGCATGCTAAAGACTTGAGCATCTGGGTGAGTCACATTCATGCTACCTGAGGGACAGAGAAAGTGTCTCCTTGCAAGTGATATTTAATAAGGGCTGGTTCCTCAGTTTTGATGCAGCTGGAACTGCATTGCATTGTGTTCTTTGTATTTAATAGAAATCTTGTTTATATGATCTCTTCTTTAAAACATCTATCCCTTTGGGGCTATTCTAATGTTTTATTTCTTACTTAAAATAAATTTCTACTAATTTTGGAAAACTTTTAAAAGTTTCTTTTATTATATGAGTAACTGAACTAGGTTGTAACAAATTCTTCTCATAGAACTTCTTTAGACTGGATTTTTTTTTTCTTTTTTGACCTGGTTTAATTCTCTTTTCTTAGTACAATTACAATTTTCCCATTTGCTTTCAGAGTGAGAATTTCATTACATGTATTGAATGTGTAGTATATATAATCAAGATGTAAAGCAAATGAGTATTTATTAAATGCCAAGAATGTAACCGATGTTTGCCATTTGGTTAAGAAGAATAGTTTGGATAATTTAAATTATGAAAGTTATTTCTTGGTTAGAAAAATGTTCAGGGGCGCCTGGGCGGCACAGCGGTTAAGCATCTGCCTTCGGCTCAGGGCGTGATCCCGGCGTTATGGGATCGAGCCCCACATCAGGCTCCTCCGCTATGAGCCTCTTCTTCCTCTCCCACTCCCCCTGCTTGTGTTCCCTCTCTCGCTGGCTGTCTCTATCTCTGTCGAATAAATAAATAAATTCTTTAAAAAAAAAAAATGTTCAGTAGCAGAAATCCTGAGTTGAGTGGCTTAAACAAATAGTGGTTTGTGTTTCTCACAGAACAGGAAGTTCAGAGGTAGGGGGTCACTGGTGTGTGATAAAGTCAGGGCCAACATCTCTGGGGTTCTCTTTGCCTTTTGTTCATGCTTGTTGCTTTAGTATCACCAAATAGTTGCTGCAACTCCAAGCATCATGTCTATGGTCAAAGAAGGAAGAGGGGTAGGGGTATCAGGTGTTGTAAGGAAGTGTTGAATCACTAGATCGTACACCTGGAACTAATATTACACTGTGTGTCAACTAACTGGAACTTAAATACCAACTTAAAAAAAAAAAAAGAGGGAAGAAGGGAGATGCCAAAGGATTGGCCTTTTACCTCTATCTTTATCAAAAAAGAAAACGCTTTCTCAGAAGCCAGCAGATTGCCACATAGATCTTAGTAGAACCGGGTCCCAAAGCCACCCTTGGTTGCTAGGGAGGCAAGGAAATCAGGGAACAGATTTGTCATAATTGGCTCAGAAATATCATAACTCATCATGCCGGACTGGGCACATTGCCATTCTGAACAAAATAGGGGTCTGTAGCTAGGAAGAACTGGGGGAATGGGTATTGGGTAGGCAAGAGTGTCAACTCTAGCTGTGTAGGCAAAACAAAAGGAAAGTTAATGTGGACCACAAAAACTACAAAATGATTTATATGGAGGTAGAACACAGGATAACTAAAGCAATTAGATCAATAAAGAATAACAATAGGACACTCCAACTAAGGGAAGAACAAAAGCTTAAAAGCAGGAACATATATGCTATATTTGCGAAGTAACCACTGCATTGTGAATTCCTTAGTTCTTTGAAGGCAGGAAGTAAGCCTTATTTCCATTTATTTTCCTAGTGTCTCACACACAGTAGATGCTTATTGAATCATAGTAAATGAATGCGTAATATTCCAACCCAGAAGTCCAGACATGACTTCACAAATTATGGAGATAACAGAAAAGAAAATTTAAAATTTAGGACTCCCTTGACAATACCAGGATAAAGGCAAACACTAATACAGTCCGGCTATACTTTAGAATACTTGTTGGGAAGGATTTGAACCTGGGATGCCTAAGCAAGGTAGAGCAAGAAGTGGAGGTGAAATGCCAAGTTAATAAATTGAACTTGATCTGTGAAAGCCTGATTATGTTTGTGGAATCCAATTTTGGTAATACACAAACAGCAGTGCTCGCCAGGCCCTCCATGCGTTAGAAGCACCAAGCCTGCTGCTGTCGTTTACTCCTTTTGCTCCAAGTTCTGCTCTCTGTGACCTTCAGGGATTTCCAGTGCACTAGGAGCTTTGGAAAAATGAAAAGTAGCTCATTGGAGATTTCCTAGATGACTACTCTACAACAATTGAAATTTTACATTTATTCGGTGTCTGTTGTATGCCAGTCACCCTGCTGCAGTTTTTAGGAGATTATGAAAATAACCCTGACTACAAATTGTTTACATTCTAATTAATAATTTAAATGTTTTGATTGATTTAAGATAAAGGAAAAAAATTTTAATACTGCCCCCCAAGAAAGAAGAAGAAATCAAATCAATCAAAAGGATAATTTGACTGGCTTTTATTGTTATTGTGCTAATTTAACCAAACATCTGAGCCAAGAGTTAAACAAACTTGTTTCTGCAAATACTATACAAGTAACTTCCACCAAAGGGAAATTGCCTTTCTCACTATAGGCCTGCCTTTTTTTTTTTTTTAATTTAACAATGTAGAATTTAAATCTACTTTACAATCTACAATATGGCTTAATAGTAGACTGAAATAATAGATAAAAATAATTTCATTTTTGAATTGCACCTTCATGAATCCCACATAATTTCAAAGATTTGACATTACCTTTCGTTTGTACAACCTTGATTTTACCTGAGAAATATGCCAACAGATTGGGCGATAGGTATAGTATTAAAATAGGCAGCCTTAGTTACTTGGCATTTCTAGCACACTTATGGTCTATGGCCATTTAATGAAGTTTACTTGTTACTTTAAGCTTCAGCCTCCCTGTTTAGATTAGAAGACTTCAGATTTATTTGAGCTGAAGAGTACTTCTTATTTGACAAAGGAACATCTATTTTGTTTTAATTGATTGAGTGATATATTTTCAGTGGCAGATCTTTAACAACTCCTCTAAAGTCTTGTAACATTGCTAATATTGTACTTGAATAAGTTACTTAATTAATCTGGGCATCAGTTTTATCATCTGCCAAATGAGTTAACTGGACTTCTGCGATTTCTAGCTACTTTTGGCTCTAAAATTGTATGACCTCATTCTTCCGTTCAATTCAAGAAATATTAGTGGAACACTTACATAATGCAAACCAATATGGTGGAATCTAGATGGATACAGAGGTGAATAACATGATCTTTTTATGTAAGTATCTTACAATTTGATGCATTCAAGGTTGAGGTGTCTATTTCCCAACACATCCTAGCTCCTTATGTTTGAGATGTCATTTATGAACAAGGGTATATAATTTATTCCCAAAGGGGTGCAAATTTAGTCATCTGTCAATGTTTCTCATATCTAGATTTGAAGAACCGAAAAAAGGGTCTGAACTATCATGTTAATAATATCGTGCATTTGTATCCCACCTTTACTTCAGAGAATTTAGAGCATTTCAGAACTATTATCTCATCTGTCCCTAAAGAAGCCCAATGCATGTAGAAAAGGATAAATATAGTTATTCCCATTTTTGTGATTAGAACCTGGATCCAGGGTTTCCTGGAGTTCTGTACTGAGCCAGTGAGTGAGAACACATGATTATTTAGGCGCTGTCATTCAGGCCTGCACAGCCAACTTCACTTGGGTGCGACAGTTTCTTTTAGCAAGTTCTGTAGGGCCTGACGGCTACATTGTCCTCCACACCAGATCCTTCCTTAGTCCCTGTTCAAACAGCAGCTTAGCCATTGATGATTTCAGTTGTATCAACAGGGGGAAAAAAAGTTTAAGGGAAGAATGGCTGTGTGCAGCAACACTTGTGATAAGCAAACAGTGATACCATGATATAATGTTTCAGTGTTGGGTGTACATTAAAATTAGAAGTGAAAAGGGGATGCCTGGGTGGCTCAGTCAGTTAAGTGTCTCAGGGTCCTCAGGTCATGATCCCAGGGTCCTGGGATCAGCTTCTCATTGGGCTCCCTGCTCAGCGGGGAGTCTACTTCTCTCTCTCCCCCTGCCCCTGCCCCCTGCTGGTGCACACTCTCCCTCTCTCTCAAATAAAATCTTTTTTAAAAATAAAATAAAATTAGGAGTGAAAAGAAGTTGGGCACTCCTTCATCACTCTAATCAGACTACAGAGGCCCAGCAGCCATAAAGAAACCTATACTTATGCTAAGTGAGAACATCATTCTAAACATTCCATCCTGAAAACTCTACGTAAGAAATTTCCTTTTTTTTTTTTTAAACAAATCTTGCAAGCAGCTCCTTGGAAACAGGTGATTATATTTCCTTCTTTACCTAAATCTTCCTAGGTAGTAAAAAAGTCATATCCATGTTTCTTCTCATGGTTTCCTTAGTCAAAAAATTTGCATCTAAGGCCTAGGAAAATGTTTGGCCTTCACAATTCAATGTTTAAACAGGTGCACACCGCACTAGGCTGGCTGAGGAAAGGTAGTCTCCTCCTTCTGGAAACCCTGACGTTAAGAGAATGATTCTTGTGTCGACTTTTACAAGTGCTTGTAAAGGAAAGTTCAGGTAATTCTTAAATCTTATTACCTGGTTACTAACCAACTTGCCTCCCCCCATTTCTGTGTTCTCATGAAGAAATTGATTTAATAGATTCAAGATATTATTAAATACATTCTGCATTAATATTATATGTCCTCTTTGAATCCAAGTGGCAATACAATAGAATTTCATTTTATAAATAACACCTTTCAAGCTAACACCACAGGGCACAGTACAAAAGAATCAAAATAGAACACAAATGCTGTAATCAAATGCAGACCCCAGGAAGGCTGATTAAAAAGGCATGTTGCTAGTAAGAGCAGCCGACAGGGTAAGTATAGTGGGTCAGAGCAGAAAAGCCTGCTGAACAGAAGGGCAAACTAAAATAAAACGGACTCGCCTGCCTGACTCACATGGGCTCACGGCTCTCCTTTGTCATCATCCCCCTCTGGACTCGGGAATCACCAGGGAGAGGTGTGTGTCTGTGTTTGTTGGGGAGGTAGGGCTCAAACGTATGTAGGGTCATTAGGCTTATCCTCAGTCCTTACACACAACACAAAGGACGAACATCCCAAAGACAACTGCCTGCAGCTGGCAGCGATGCCGCCAGTGATTGTGAGACAGGCTGACGAGGCTTGCTTTGCTCCATGAACCACTGGTTTTCAGAAAACGCAACCGTGAGGAAGCAAGCAGGTCCTTTCCATAACATCAAGCACAGACAGTACTACTTTTGGCCAGGCATGGGGAAAACTGGGTAAATGAGTGAGATGCAGACTTTGTGGCCTTAGCCTAGAGATAGTCTCCTCTCCAGAGGACCCTCTTCTCACAGAACTGCTTTCTGTGCTTTTGGCCTCTCACTAACACAACCTTTCCTAATGTCAACAGTTTGTGTTTTAAAAACCTACCTCTGATTAGAGAATAAAAGGTTCAGACCTCTTTTTATTTTTATTATTATTTTTTAAAGATTTATGTGTTTATTTGAGAGAGAGAGCGAGCATGCAAATGGGGGTGGGGAGGCTGCGGAGCGGAGGGGCAGAGGGAGAGGGAGACTCCCAGCTGAGCAGGGAACCTGATGCAGGGCTCCATCCCAGGACCCTGAGATCATGACCTGAGCTGAAACCAAGAATCAAACCCTTAACCAACTGAGCCACCCCAGGTGCCCCCAGGCCTCTTTTTAAAGGAATTAAGGAATTAGGTAAACCAGGGTCAGTATTTCTGCAAGATACCTCCTTGTCTATATGTAAAACCAGTTCTGAGAGTGATCACTGTATACCTTGAGGAATGTACCAAATTGGTCATTTCCTGATGTTTCTCTGTTTGATATTAAGGATATAACAATATAAGATAGGAACCATAGGAAAAATTTCCTACTAAATATATGATACATTTTTCTGAAAAATAGCAACCTATACTTAACAGCCCCCCCAAAAAATGAGTCAACAGCAAACATGGATTCTGGAGTCATAAAAAGAAAAGGAAAAAAAATGGTAATTAAGACAATTTTTACCTCCCTTGAAGTTGTGGGTCATTAGTAATGACTCTCTGATTATCCGTTTAGCTGAAATTCTGGACTGGGATCACTGATGCATTAATTTGGGTTAATAGTTTGGTATTTCTGTGTAATAAAAAAATTTTAAAAATAAAATCAAATAAAGATAAAAATATAAAAAAATAGTTTAGTATTTCTGTACATCTTTTTCTTAATCTGTAAATTATAAACAAAACACACATGGGCAGCACTTGAGGGAAAAAGGTTATTATACAAATACTAGAATTATTACTTTTTAAAAAAAGATTTTATTTATTTATTTGAGACAGAGAGAGAGTAGTGCGTGGAGGGGCAGAGGGAGAGGGAGAAACAGACTCCCCGAGGAGCAGGGAGCCTGATGCAGGGCTCAATCCCAGGACCCTGAGATCATGACCTGAGCCCAAGGCAGATGCTTAACTGACTGAGCCAACCAGGCGCCCCAAGTATTGCTACTTTTAATAGAATCTTATTTTCCTTAATTCTAGCAGTATTTATTTAGCTATGCAGAGTCAATTTATTAGTAAAGGTGAACAGTATTATAGTTAAGTTGAGAACATTGGATTATAATCAGCAAAGTGGGTATTTTTATAAAGTATGTGAGCACATAATGATAACTTGGAGTTATCAACGCATTGCCACTCCAGTCCAGATTTACCTTTCTTTACCTTCTCTACAAAAACGTATCTGAGTCCTTTAAATATATTTATTTTCCAAGCTGGTGTGAGTGCACTTTGTCAGTAGGGGGTTCGGAGAGACATTACAGGAAGAAGAGGTTTTTCTTGCTGGTTCCTGGGTATTCCTTTGGCAGATTCCAGCAGTATGCATAGTTTCTCCAGGGCCTGGCTCCTGCAGCACACGCAGCTGCTTTGGTGTCCAGCAGCTGGAGAACATGTAGCTTCTCCAGGGCCCAGCGACCAGCAGCCTCCCCCAGGACCCACCACACATGTATGCACGCACATGCATGTACACATGCGCTCACACACACACATTGGGTGGTTTGTGTAGTGGAGTGCCTCCGATGAGACACCTCCCTATGAACAGCCTCCCTGCTCCCTAGAGTGCAGATTTCCAGCAAGATCTGCTAATGCAGCTCTCTAGCAATTTCCCTGCTGTTCATTCATCAATATCTGTGCCTGGTCCAAGATCTGGATCCCACTCCAGGGCTGGAGGGGACTCTTCCTTGGGCACTGTATCTCAGCCCTACAAGTAATGGTTGCTCCTTATATTTGCTATTCTTATATAATTTAGAATTCTCTTTACTTCTTACTAGCTACTCCCTCATTACTGCAATCCGCTGTTATAGTTAATAATTCTTTATATTAAACTTTTCCTGTTCAAATTGCTGTGTGGTTTCTCTCTCCTAATGGACCCTGACTAATACATACCCAAAGAATATTAGAATAATCTATATTCTTTGGGAATATGGAAAAGTAAATACGATAAGCCATCTCTTTATGGAATGGATTAGCATTGGTACAGGGCACCTTATCTAGGCCTGGCTATTAGATGAACAAAAACTTTTGAGAGGGTGCCTGGGTGGTAGGAAGCCTACTTCTCCCTCTCTTTCTGCCACTCCCCCAACTTGTGCTCGCTCTCTCTCTGTCAAATAAAGAAATAGAATCTTAAAAAAATAAACTTTTGAGAATCTGATGCTAGATTGAAAGATGATGTAATAATATGATGTTATATACTATTTTTAACTATGCATTGTTTTAAGGACCATTTTAAAAATATTTTACTAGATTTCACTGAGGATTTCTTATATGTGAACTATAATAAAGCAAACCGCAAAGGTCTAGACTCAAAAGTAATTCATTGACCTTGAAAAGATGTTGCAAAATAACACTATGATGTGAATTGGTAGATTATTAATGCTAGGATAATAATGATACCCATCAGTTCCTGAGAACTCAGAAAGTCCTTAGCACTTTACATTAATTTATGGAATCTTCATAGCAATAGAGGTGGGCACTATTATTATCCCCATTTTACCAGGGGGAAAACAGAGGCTTGGAAAGGTTAAGGATCTGGCCTAACATGATATGTGTGGTAAGCTTCAGAGCTAGGATTTGAACCTAGATTTTCCTGCGAGCCCTGGTTCTTAACCACTGCCCTTTGCTTCTAGAACACTACCACTGAAGCAGATAGCAAGTTACCCGGGAGAACAAACACAAAAACTTGCTTTTCTTGTTTTCATCAAATATCCAGGAAAAAAAAACAAAACAAAACTCTGAAGTATCCCTAGAATGTACGCCACGCTTTGAGCTATTTCTGAGACAGGTAATCTCTCAATTGTACTCAACAAGATATGGACAAAACTGGAGGAACACTGGTGATCCAATCCCCCAGAATCAAAGTGTTAACAGTGTATCAAAAACCTAGCAGCCTTTATTCAGAGCCGAAGTGAAGGCAGATGAAATATTAACAGCAGTTCTAGCAGCACAAAATGAAATATGAGATCCTGTATCAGAAATTATTAGTAACCTGTTAAAAGAAATGCTGAAAAATGGCAGTTACCAAATTAAAACTGGGAAACAGAGCCCAAATGGGAAATTTCGAAAAGTTTGGAGGAAAATAAATGACAGATTGTCCTCTTGGCTCTTATTACTATGCCATCCTAAATCCTACTTGGCAATACATGGTGGAGGTGAAATAAGAACTGCATCACTGCCAGTGCTGGGCCTCAAATTTGTAGTCCTAAGTGTCTGTGATGATGTCTGAGATTGATTGGAAAAGTAGTTAGAATGTGGTAGCATTTAGCTTTATCGAAACTGAAGAGTCTGGAGACTCTTATTATGAAAGGCTTCCTCTCATTTGTGAATTGGCCCCTTTGCTCCACTTTTGGATGGCTGGCTTCCTCCAGGCCGAGCTACACTAAATGCTCTACAATGGGAAAGCTATTCTCCTCAAACGCCTTCACATTTAAAGCATCTATCTGGTTAGGTTCATGTTTCTGACTCCAAATATCTAGCACCAAAAGAAAAAAAAAATAAAAAGAGGGGGGGTTACAAATACAAAATACTGGATAGGAAATGAGGGAGATATTTTTCCATCAGTAACTGGGAGCAGAGAAAGGACTATAAGCAGAGTGGTTGAGCAGTTGATGCCAGAGAGAAAAAGGAAATGAGCTATAGGACCATAGAATCTTAGTGTTGGCAGAGACTATGGAGTTCATGTGGTCCTACCCTATCATTTTTCAATGAAGAGACTGAGACATGGGGAGTTAAGGGACTTGACTTGCCCTAGACACATAGTTGTTTACTGACAGTCAGGCCAAAAACATTTCCCAGTTCCCAGTCTGGAACTCTGCAGTTCAGCGTGCTATTGCCATCCTCTACTGAAAATTAACACTAACCCAGCCTGGAACATAGAAGAATTCAGCATCTGTATGGAACAAGAAACATGATGAATTTTGAGATGGAAATCAGTCTGGGAAAAAGAGAGGGGAAATGGATGATCCTGCTTGGTTGTGACTCATTGGCCAAGCTTGTGCAAGACATTTTGTGTCCGTTTACTCCCCCGTGCCTTCCCACAAAAAATAATAAAACCTTCGGTTATAATCCTCCAGGGTTTATATTTATGCATTCAGATTTGATTTCCTTGGGAAACTGTCCTGCGTGCAGGTTATCTCCAGGTATGGATTGGTGGCAGTGCTATTGATCCCTGTGATTTACAGGAGCCCAACTTTCCTTCTCTAGCAGTGAAATATGTTCCAGAGTCTTCTCCATAGGACACTCCGAACTGAGAATCAGATGTAAGTTCAAGATAGAAGAACTGTCTTCTATTAACCCTTGTGTTCTGTTAACCACATGGAGAACTTGAGCAATATATGGGCCTTTTAATCAGGCTCATGAGTTAGGTGAAAAAAAAAAAAATATATATATATATATATATACACACACATACATATATATATATGTATATATATGTAGAATTTGGAAGCACAGATTAATTTAAAGCAAAAGAGTAGCAAAGAAGATACAATAAAAATGTCTCAATAGGATTCCCTGTGAAATAGCAGTACAGGTCTTTTAAACCAAATATTTTTCAGAATAGAGCAACCGGAAATGAGAGAATCAGACAGTATGATGAAAACTACAGATGGAATGCTTTGCATGAAAAGTGATTATAGACAAGAGAGGGCTCAGGACAGGGTAGGCGTGGAGTTGGGAAGGAGGGGGTAACTGAAATAAGAGAAGATAATGCTTGACCAGGTCTAGTAAAATATTCCCTGCCACAACCACTGTTCCATGAAGAGATTGAGCCAAGAGGCCTGAATAAACTAACCTTAAGTTCAGAGTTGCCATTATTGTGGGAGGCATCAGGGAGAGCACATCCGGATTTGTGTTACACAGTAATCACTGCTGGGTGTCAGCATTCATCAGCCAGATGGTCAGACCCACAATTAATCAATTAGGCTGGGATGATCAACTGGACTAAGTTTTCCCCTTTGGTAAAAAACCCTCATCATGTGGTCAAGGCCAATAGCACTTTTATCCTGTTGCTTTTGGAGAACCTTCTAAAAATCCCTCTTTTCTTTTTTAGGCTCCTAGTTACTGGACACTGTTAAGCTTCAAGCTGCTTTGACAATATAGATACCCCAAATTGGGACTTTAACATAATAGATTCTCAGCATCCTCTGTGTTCAAGTATAATGTCTAACACACCCAGACAGAAATGAGCTTTTTAAAGCAGCGTCTCTGAGGAGTGTTACTCAACTCATTTTACTGGAGCCTTCGTACGGGTTCCACTCAATCCAGGGGAACAACACTGGAAATGACTCTTTCAGTGGGCACTTAGGAAGATATGATAATCAAATAAAAACAACAGCAATTTATTGAGTGCTCACCATGTGACAGATACTGCTCTGATAAGGACTGACAAACACTGATTCAGTCCTTATAAATATTTCAACAAGGGTGATAATACTCCATTTCAAAGACAAGACAATCGAGGCTAGAGAGTTCATCTGCCTAAGGCTGAGTATTTAATAAAGATGTGTTGAAATAATTTAGTACACTCTGGAATGAAAACTAAATAAAATTTACTCTCCATGTTCTGACATATCTTACATACGTATGCATCTCTAAGAGATACCAATTAGTAATGTATAGTGGGTCCTTATTATTCCCTGTCTAAAGAAGTCTTTTACTAGTGTTTCCGAGCTCTGCAGATCTTACTCTCTTTCCATGCCATTCTTGCTGCACACTATCTGACGTGAGATTGCTTTCTTCCTTTTTATGAGGTCATCACTATTATTTGCTGATAATTCTCAGTCTCCACCTCAGTCTCCTTATCCAGATACGGTTCCTCTAAGGTTGTTTCAGATATTAAGATTTTTCCTTATCCATTGGCTCATAGGGCAATTTGCCTCTGACTGATTTGTTATGTTGAACCTTGTTTTTCCCTCTGATATTTTATTTTCCCTCTCCTCTTGCTGTATTACGGCAACACTGCAGAGGGAGAGATGTTGGAAAGTCTGTTGGTGGGAAGCCTCTATTTCTGATGGACATCTATGCTGACCCCATTGAGTATATGTACGGACACCATATCATATGTCCTTTGCGTTTCACCATTGAACTTGGCCCTCTCTTTTCTCTCAGCTCTTCTCTACCTCCACTCAAGCTCGACTTAAGGAGTACTTCTCTTTAGCCATTTTGTGATCAGTATTTTGCAGGTTATACAAAGACACTATTGACTCAAATGTACATCTTTGAGATATGTCTTTTATTTATAATTGCATTCTTTTATGGAGTAGGAGGCTTCTTGTTATTTAACAGCAGTGCTTTGCTTTTATGTGTTTGTTTTGCTACTTACCAAATTGGGAAAGCAATACCAAAATGCCAGGATAGTATATAGGTAACCACTGTTTCTTAAATCAAGTGCAGAAGCACATGGAAAAAAAAAAGTATTCCAGAAATCTTAATGAACCTCTATTCTCCTCCAGGGCTCTCACAGTGCCCTTTTTTCCTGCCTGTGGTACTCTGATTTGTTCTTGTTATGTTTGGTAGGCAGCTGTTCGAAGTTTTTCCCTGGCTGCTCCTTTTTCTGCAATCCTACAGTCTTCACCCCCCAGCCGTGGAGGCTCTTTCATTTTGACCTGCAGTATCTCCGTGTATTGCAGAGCCGAGCGCTGCCATCTAGACTGCCTTTCTGCTTCATTTTGCTCCTGACCTAAACCCCCCTGCTATTCCAGGCCTGGCCTCTCATGACCAGAGACTGCTGACTCATCCTGGCCTGTGCCAAGCTGTGCAGTCGCTTAGCGATGTGGACAGGAGTCGAAGGACTAGAATGAGATCACTGAACTCATTTCACTTGTTGCTTACGGTACAGTCCAGCATGAGCTGGAAATGTAGGAACCTCAGCCTCCCGAGCAGAAAGAGTAAGTAGATCACACACACTGCATCACCAAGTCCTCAACAAGCAGTGGTGGGGTGGTGGGTGGGGGCCGGCTTTCTCATGGCCGTGGCCAGGGCATTCCGGTTCATCAGGAGTGTTCCTTTGTCCTCTCTTCTTCCTCTCCTCCACGATCGTACCCTCCCCCGCTTCCCTGAACTTCCCTTCTGAAAATGTCCGGATGGCACAGCAATGATCTGGGCAGAAATGAAATTTTGCTAATAGGCAGCCTCTGCAAGAAATCCTGGAACAGTGACACTGTTGAAACTGCTTCGTTTAGCTTGTCTACTGGGAACTCACATGAACTTCCCAACAGAATTCAAGGGGATGAAAAAAATCATTTTTGGTGTTGTTGTTTTTTTTTTTTTTTTCCCTTCTTGATTCTCTTTTTCTTTCTGTTTTGAGGGAGGTAGTTTCAGGAGACATGGCTGCATTCTGGTGTGGTGTAAAGTTTTCCGTCGGGAGACAATAATGTACATTCCTCTGGCAGAACGGGATGGGGTTTTTTTTGTTTCTCTTGCTGTTGTTTATTTATAAGACATTTCCTCTCAGTTAGTGGAAGTTAGATCGTAAGAGGCTCCAGTGATTTTCCTTCCACCTCCCCTCCCTAATTTCTGTGCTTCAGCACTCTGGAACACTGTGAACTCGACAAACTAATCAGAGCAGGGAGCTTAGCAGCCAGGCCTGGACACTCTCAAGAGACTGTGCTGATTCTCAGTCGACACTCCTTGGATCAGGAACCACAGTCCTGGTGAGTGGTGAGGTTCCAGAATTTGATGTGTCAAGGATTCTATTCTTGGTGTCTCTGAGGCAGTCAGGAAATAAAGGGTGTTTAAAAAAAAATACAATTTTTTTAAAACGCTACCAAACAATCCAACGGAATGATGAAGATTTTAGTGTTCACAGCTGAGAGCACTCTATGGACAATGGCAGAGCCTTGAGTCCGTTCTCAGGAGGATCCTGCAGGCATAGGTTTCATGCTGCCACCGATGGATGTCAGCCTTGACATGCCTAGCAAACATGCTTGTGGGAGGAGGAAGGTAGGTGAGTGTGTGAGGGCAGGGAGGTAGCTTTCGGGGTGGTAAGAGGGGGAAATGAAAGTGGGACTCTTCGTTCATTTGGAGTTTCTCTCTACCAACTTCACGCATCGCTATTCTGGACATTTACATTCTGCTCAGAATATTTAACGTCCCCAGCTAAACGGGAAAGAAAAGTAGATGCATACCAAAGGAATATTGTTAATACTGTTTTTCTAAAGATCACTTTGCTAAGAACTGGTTGCTTTTAAATGTGAGGGAACCTCCCCTCACCCGACCTTTGGAAAATATTATTTGTCACACCCTCTTCTTTATTCTTCTGCATTCATGGTATCGAATAGAAGAATGCAGTGAGAATCCTTATTTGGTTCCAGGGAAATTTATCATCCTGACATAGGAAAACTAGATGACTGTCCTCACAGTATTAAACCCAAATATAGTATTGCCCTCAATATAAAAGACTCTGATTGAGTGTGCTCTGGGAAGTTGTCGAAGGAATGGAATGGGGGTGGTTGCATCCTGTTTGATACGAGACTAGCAGAGGAGTCAACAGACGAGCTTTCAGAGCCAATGTGTGCCTTCCGTGTCCTTACTGATAACTCACACTCTCCCCGGAAGTGGAATTTCAGCTGAAATGTATATTTGCCCTTTGCCATCAGGTGACTACTAAACTGCTCTTACAAAGGTATTTGATCTTACCATGTTTTCTTGTCTTCCTTCCAATTTCAAGAATCTGGCATATTCCAAAATATTTAAAGTGGAAAAAACAAAAAACAAACAAACAAACAAAAAAAACATGGTAGCCATAAAAGCATTTGAGTGTGTGGCAGCATCTGAAGTAAATTGCTCTTTGGAAAGAGGGAGGAGTCTTTGATGTCCCCAATATGGTTCTCATACGCTAAAACTTTGAAGAACCACAATCCAGCCTAAGGGGCACTTACTAGATGTTCTTAAATATTTGGAAAGAGATGCTATTTTATTGTTTTAGTTGTCCTTGCTGTTAACACATTGCCAGTAGATTCCTCCTAAAAGTCAAAAATGCTTTAGCAATAGTTGATTTCATGTTGAACCAGATGTGTATTGTGTGTGCCTGTTGTGTGCACTCTTGTCCAAGCTGGTGCAGTCATCCAACACATTACATTGATACTTAGCTTTGAAATTTTGTTTGCTACTCTGGACGATTCAGATTCTTAACCAGAGAACTCACACATGCTCAAATATCCCAAGTTCTCTGCAGAGACTGACCCCTGCTACAGCCTCATCAAGGTCTGTCATGACCTCTACAACAGAATCAGGCTTGTATCATGATACCTATAATTTGTGAGGCACATCAAATTCCTCACCTGTCATCATGACAGGAAGCGGTCTCCACGTTTTATTAGGATGAGTATGATAAACATTTCAGTGATATATAACGGTAAAGTTTGCCTATTTCAGTTAGGCATGCTAGTTATGGCCATACTATTTGTATGTTATAATGTCTCTTGGGGATTTTCCATTAGTCTCTTGTTTTCTAAAGAAAGAGGTTGAATAGGAAAATGGTGTTAAAATTTTAAAAATATGGTATAAAAATGTAACTAGCTTTTAGCCCATTACCACCAAGACCTATGTAGGAGGTTGTGCTTCACTCAGTTAACACTCAGGCTGTAGACTCCCAGGAGAATTATCTGTAAGGATGTCTATTAGGGCTATACCAAAGGCAGGCTGGATCTCCAACACTTCGAAAACATTTTGATGTTGAAATCTCCTACATCTAATATATAAAACTTTCTGAGCATCTGTAAGCAGAGAATAGGTAAACATGAATATCTCAGAGTGTATCCCAAGAGATGACATTTTAAAAATATAACCTGCCAGAGAGATTTTCCTTATTATTGGCAAGATCTGGAGGTCCACATGGCTATGGAAGAATTCAACGGCGAAGTTGGAGTATATACATCTGAATATGATCAGTACATCTCTGGAAGGCAAGATAATGATGTGTTTCTTTCTGCTTAAATTATATTAATACCTGATTTTGTTTCAATGCCTGTGTTATAAACCTTAATAGTGTACTATCATTAATTCAGTTTTTCAGGCTCATCTCAAAAATTTGTAATGTCATTTCAGAGGATGCATGCTGTAGAATGTATACTTTCCTGCATGCACATTTTAGCTATTAGTGCTTCCTGCATGTTACATTCATTTAATTAGGCAGTCAGAATTAGACAAAAATGACATCACTAAATAACAGAATTATGATTACACCAATAAGAAATTATTCTCTCTTATTTGTATAAAAATGCTTTTTGATATTTGATTCCTTTAAAAAGATACATATTTTTGAAAGTTAAAAAGAAGTTGATTCATTGTATCATGTGTGACCGTGTATGTATGTTAGCTTGTAAGTGCATATATACTTGCATTATGGCATACCTATACTCAACTATTGAAAATATGACTGACTACTACCTAGGTTTACTTGCCTTTGAATTCAACCAGATGTTTTACAAATTGACCTTAAATGAAGTGTAGTTGACATTTTATCGCACTGACAACACAGAAATTTTGTACAAATATTTATGAACAGTATCTATAAAAGGTGAGATTTGGTTAGCCAATAAGATTAGTAATTATCCTTCATCAAATATACATGTTAGATTATAAATGTAAATTCTATTATGCACAGTCTCAAAATAATAATTGCTATATGTATAAAGTAGTTAAAATAAGTAGAAAGTAATTAAATTGCTATTAATTATCTTAAAATTGAGGCTATATTTAATGAATTTGCTTTATTTTGTAAGAATGAATTTATGTACAAATTCCCAATTTATTCCAGTTTCTCAGTTACTTAGGTGTATGCTAAATACTTTGATGCTGTATTTACATATCAGCATCAGCAACTATAATTTTCCAGACACCTTTTCAAGACACCCCACCAGATCATATCCTTGCCCAGTCACACTTGTTTCTCTGAAGTTGTTTATGATAACCCAAACTAAAAGTTAACTTCCCCTTCTGACATGGATAGCATTTTAAAAATCTCTAGGTTTCAGTTGGCACTTATCATATACTGCTTTGAACTGAAGTTTTTTGTAGGTATGAAACTACAGGTGGTTAGAAGGCAGGTAGTGCATTTCATGTTTGTCTCCCTCCCAACCAGTGTCAAACTGCTCAGTCTGAGTGGAAGATCAGTGAGTAGGTGATTAAGGAATATCTGTATGTCAGCGCATTCAGTGTATATGTTTTACTTATCATAACAAAAGGAGTATGTCCAGAAAGCAAATCAATAGATTCTTCTCTATCTGAACCCCTTAAATTCCCATATCAGATCTTCGGACTCACTGACGGCACCTGCCACTATCTACAGAGGTGCCTTCTCAAATTTCCACAATGCACAGGATATTCCTGACAGAACATGGGGTCTTGAGCTTGCAGTCGTTCCATTCATTTTCCAGGACTCTTGAGGGGGCCACATACCCAGCTTGTTGCGCTCACACAGTCTGACAGGACCAGACTCACCTAGAATTTATCATATTGACCAAAGGCCTCTCCAGCTTGCCAGTAACTCAGTCAATCAGTGGTTCTTCCTTTCCTCAGAGCCAACATCTAAGGAGCTCAGCCTGATGTCAGATATGGATAGGCTGATGTCAAGACTGCCTCTGAATGCCCTGTGAACTAGACAGTAGTGGGGGTGAGGGGAAGACAGACAGCACAATAAAGACAGGGGCAAAAGGACAGGCAGCCAAATCATTCGCCCTATTTTAACAGGCACTAATTAAGTGCCCCTTTTTAGGGAAATAATAGCTGAAAATAGCTAAGTGCAATTGTTTCTCATGGATGAGTAGAGAAATTGGTGGGATCTCTTGGTGCTGCTTCAGTCATTAAGCCACAGGACACTAAGGCACCGTTAGTGCTCTGGGGCATCAAAGAAGAGAAATTCCAGCACCTTACATGGCAAGTGGCTGACATGAATTACATTTAGGGAGTAACTTCATATACTATAAACCAACCCTGATAAACAATAACTGAAAGAAACCAAGATACTGTATAAAATGTGCTTTAGTCTGTTGTCAGTGATCAGTCACCTTGGCCGTCCTCAAACTACATTTAATTCTGTCTTCTACACTGAATTCTTTTCCAGATCTTCAAATATATATAAATGAAATGTACTAGTTTCATTTCCATCTATTTTCCCTACTTATCCTTTAGTAAACTGAATTCTTAGATGTAAGCAGCCAGAGGGAGAAAGAGAAGTGGTTCACATAATGGATAATTAACCCTTGAACAATGGAAAGTTAACTCTCCATAGACATGCCAAAAACTGAAATGTTTTGTTGTTGAATTTGCCCTCCTTTGGGTGTTAACACATTAAGGACACCTCCGTTAGCACAAACGTGGCATCAAACAACCTGTTCATCCTCAAGATACAAATGCCACACTCACCTTCCAGTTAATTCTGGCAGGATTTGTAGCCTGATGTCCTCTTGGGTAGCCATGTACAAACCACTCTGAGGGGCAAAATTGTATGAGTGCCTAATCCACTTTTGAAAATGAAAGAAAAGGATCTGTTTTATGAAAGGCACCTAATAAGGAAAGACACAAATTGTAATAAAAGGTATTAGCGCCTTGCACCTCCAGTTAATTGCCTTCTTAGTCAAGAGGAACCAAAATAGTGTAATAAATGTTAAAGCTACATCATGAGCAGAGATTTGTCTTTACCTTTTAATACTGAAATGAAAAGAGTAGCAAACCTTAAACTACCCATGCAGTCTTAATTTAGGCTCCTAAACTTTCAGTTGCTTCATTTGTCTAACGAGAATAATACTACCCACTCAACTTACTTACTGGTGTTGTTATGAGGATCAGATTACAAAGACTGTTCTTCAACACATTCATAAAGCATGGATTTAACATTAATTCATTCACTCACTCGTTTATTTATTAATTCAAGAAACATTTTGAACCCCTACTCTGTGTCAGGTATTATTCTAGAAACTAAAGATTGATGCATTTATTAACAAGTATTTATAGGGGAGCACATACTGTACACCCAGAGCTTTTGCAAGGGCTGGGGATACTACAGTAAACAAAACAAAAAGAAGTCTCTGTTTTTGTAATGCTTACTTTTTAGTCAGGGGAGAAAAATGATAAGCAAGTACATATGTCAGATATATCATGTTGGATAGTGATAACTGCTACAGAGAAAAGTGAAGGAGGAAAGAGAGTGAGAGTATGTGTGTGAGGGGTCAGGTTGCAATTTTAAATTGGAGAGAGGGAATGCCTCATTGAGGGGGCAACATTTGAGAAAAGAGAGAAAGCAAAATTTATAGATATCTAGGCAAGAGCATTTTTGACAGTGGCACCAAATGCAAAGGTCCTGGACAAGAATGTATCTGGCAAGTTTGAGTGATAACCGAGTAGTCTTTGTGGCAGGATCAGGGTAGGCAAGGAAAACGTGGTTGGGGATACTGTAGGGGAGGCAGTGGGGCCCGAGCATGTAGGCCTTTATATGCTGTCGTGAGGGTTTTGACTTCGTCAGTGACAATACAAACATGAATAAGACATGACCTCAAGTTGCTCCACAGGGGAGACAGATAGGCAAACAAGTTGGGATGATGCTATATGCTAAGTATCATAATTGAATGATGTTCAAGGAACTTTGGAGGCGCAAGAGAGTGTGTTCAGCTGAATGTACCTTGGGGCCCAGGGTCAGGGAAAGCCTCACAGAAGAGCTAATGAATCCGTGCTGGGCCTTGAGGGATTTTCCAAGATGGTCAGAGAGAGGAAAGGCTGCAGGGGCAAAGGCACTTCAAGAGGAAATTGCGTGGCGAGTTGGGGATCCGTGTCACTGATGTTTAGCAGAGCGGGGGGGGGGGGGGGAGAAATGATGCTGTAGAGGTAGTCAGGGAACAATCATGTTGGGCCCCGATCACCATGCAAAGAAGTTTTAACTTCATCTTGTGGCATTTGGGGAGCCATTGAAAGTTTTAAGTAGGGAAGGTTAATGATCAAATTGTGTTATGGAAGCTCGCCCTGGCAGCAGGCTGGAGGATGGATTGGAGGGATGGGAGAGTGGAGGCAGGAAAATGAGTTAGGAGGCAACTGAAATTGTCAGACAGGAAACAATGAAGCCCTGAACTAGGACAGTAACTGTGGGAATAGAGAGAAGGAGACATGTTCAAGAGATAAGAAGCAGAATGAGCACAATCTAATAACCTTTGGGCTGGGTATCGAGAGAAGAAGGCATTTTGGATTGCTCCCAGGTTTCTGCCTTACACAACTAAGCGAGGAAAGCTCTGAGGAGAAGGAGCAGGTTTTGTAGACAGGGGAAGATGATAGATTTGCTTTTGAATGTGTTTATTTTGAGATGGGGGGGGCATCCAGACTTCTGGTAGGCTGCTGGATTTAGTCAGGAAAGCTGAGGACAGGTCAGTGAGAGACAGAAGTTGGGCAGCCATCTGAATTGTCAGCATCACAGTAGCAGTTAAAATTATGGAGTGGACTTTTCTCAAGGAAAATTTATTGACAGAAAGCAAAGGGAGCAGATCCTTAGAGTATACTACATTTATGAACAGAGAGAGGAAGAGGATCCTTAGAGAAGATTATTATTATGAGCAGCTATCATAAGCCAGTCGTTGTGCCAAATGGTGGGGGAACCAAGATGACTGGCACCCACAGTTTGTACAAATGGAAGAGGTTATCCTTACTATCACCAGCAGCCTGGGACAGTGCTAGCAGAGGAAATGCCCATTTCCCAAATCCCCAGAGAAAGTTGTGCGGAATACTTAATTAGCATCAAAGGAGATTATTATAAAGGCAGAATCCTAGAATGTTTGCTGCATGCATTTTTGCTATACAGTTCATTCCTGATTTCTCTAATACTCATATGTGTATGTTCCACTGTTAGCATGGGTTCAAGCTATTGGCAAAACAAGCCAGGTGTAAATTATGGTAGAATTGAAATCGATAGCGCTTTGAAGCACTGGAGTGCCCAGTTCACATCAGAGCGTGCGTCTGTGTTCACTGAAACATGGCTATCAAGTGCACCCCGAGTCATTAGATGTGTTATCCAGTGAATAACAGCATAATGATATTTTAGCAGAGCAGCCTTATGATAAATTCTGCTTTAGTGAAACTCCATATACAGAGCAATTTCTCCTGGCCGTGTATATTGCATGGCAAAGAAAGGATATCCTGCTGCGTATCAGAAGGCTGTAATTTCATTTAGGGGTTCTATTGACATCGTAAACTGCAAGAGCAGAGCTCAAGTGGCTATTTAAGTCATAGGAACTTCAAGCTAAAATTACTGCCTGGTCCTAATCGCCACCTCCAGGGGACTCCTGCCTATACATATGTGCTTTATATTTCTATCTTTGTGTCTATAAATACTCAATCACTCCAGGGGCTGAAGTGATAAGCTGTCCTAAAATATGGCAGGTATCAGTCACCTTTGTAGCTAATACAGGCTAAGGGCCAAAAGCAGCTATATTATTCGTTGAAGGTCAAATGCTAAAAGGGGCCAGAAACCCCTGACAAGTTCAGGGATTGGGGGTTCCTGTTTATCTTGCTTACAAGATATTCTCTACCAAATTTAAGGTCACGGTCTTCTAGTATGTTGAGGCCAGAAAGTAGGGATTATAGACTTATGCATACAGCTGGGTTTACAGCCAATAGGTCCTTGGTTTACTTTTTCCCCTCTCTGTTTTGACGCAGATCACTTATGAAAATAATAGTACTGAATAGTCTTATACCCAGGAAGATACAGGTTATATAGTACCCCATGGAAGTGATTCCCTAGATGTCTAAAGGGGACATTTTTTGTCTTGAGATATAATCAAGCTGAAAGTTAGAAGCCGTAATAATTGACTTGAATGTCTATGATGCTTTAGAATTGATTCCAGGAGACCAAAAAAAGAAAAAGTCAGAGCTAAGTATGGATTTTTGTTTGTTTGTTTTTTAATGAAAATTTCATGTTCATAACCCTACGCTAACAGTCAACTTTGTCAAGAGTAGACACTACAAAATTGGACACTGGAGTTCAAACTTCTTCAGCCAGTATGGTGCTGGTATTTTATTTGGTCACTCTCATTCCTGGGGTTGGGATTCATCATGCCGTCTTAATAAGAAATTCCTGCAGAATTATCATGGCTAAGAAAATCATGGTAAGAATAGAACTTATGATTCCTTGTAAGGTAAATGTGTTCTATAGTCATCTTATTAACCCTTATGTCACCCTGTAGAGAAGTGGAGGATGAGGAGGTGGAGAGCTGGACCCACACATAGTGGCTGACTGAAACTAAAATTGTCACTTTCCATATCAACTGGCCTATTGTTCTACCACCTCAGTGCAGTATTTCTTTATTGTTTAAATAGTATAATAAAAATTAAAGTCTTTGGGAGCCAAATCTCTCTCATCTGTTACCACTATACTTTCATTATATTCTTGAACAACATAATATGCCATTGTTAAACATTCCTGAGCAGGGCTACTGCTCTAGTAAGAGTACCCTCAGATCATTTATAGGAGTATAAAAAGATATTATGTAGGCATAGACAAGCTCTGACCTGAGATAGTACAATCCTTCTATTGCTCCTCTGGATTTAGGCAGCATAGCAGAGTGATTAAGAGGACAGACTGCCTGGGTTCTACCATTCACTAGCTATGTGAGCTTGGAAAAACTAATTCTCAGTACCTCAGTTTCTTATTCTGTAAAATGGGGATAATGATACCTTCATCATAAAATTATTGTGGGGAGTAAATGATCTAATGAATGTAAAATATTTCAACCAATATCTGGTATACAGGAAGCACTCAATAAACATTAGCTGTTGTTATAATCACCATTATCATCCTCCTCATCATTTATTCCTTTCCTGTAAAGTCATGGTTAATACCTGTTAGGAAAAAACCTACACAAGTGTGTGCCTGCCCACATATACAAATACACATGCACACACCCCATCCTCCTAGGAAGGCTTGCTTACCCCAGCTGTGGGCTTAAGCTTCACCTTCATGTTAAGCTCAATGTCTTCTTAAGTGGAGAATATAATGAGGAACTCATACCTTGGATGCAGAGGGTTTGGGTCTAAGTTTAGCCTTAACACTGGTTTCAAGTACTTGATGCAGAATTACTTAGATGCTGGACTCCTATTACCTACTCCCTCCAGTTGCTCTCATCTATCACTTAAGTCCTTTCTAAACTATAGATTCTGTTAAGCACACTCTAGTCCTGATCTCTTGATCAGTTCACCATTATAGCTCAATAAATTATTGTATCAGCTCAGTCAATAATTGTAGGATGAATGAATGAATGAATGAATGAATGAATGAATATTCTACTTACAGCCTTTTCACTTAGGTCCTAGTCCTGGCTACCCGATGTTCTAACTGCTGACCTCATTGTCTACCTAGGTCACTGTATTCACTATCCCTGACTATTATTCTCAGTCTTCCAGTCCAGACTCTCCTAGTTATTTTGTCTTCTTGCCTGATTTAAAACTCTGAATACTCATATCCAAAAAATATAATAGGCCTACCCCTCTATCTGCTTCATTTTTTCCTTCATGGAGCCATGAACACCATCTTTAGAATTGTGTTCTTTATGCCTCTCTCTGTGCCTTTTTCCCATTTGAAATTTGAATTTTAATCTTACAAGTGATTCATTTTCCATTCACATTTTAATCTGATGTCCTTAGTTCTAACCTTGATTTTGATCTTCATATCATGTTGTTCACATACCCCTTTCTGTATTTATTATATTTTGAGAAAAATATGCTTATATCAATAATAAGTAAGTGAACGCTGATATCAAGCCCTATCTGTAAGAAATAGCATTCAACAACCTTGGCAGACTGAGTGTTGTACCATTTGCTATGCTTCCCACAGTGGTCCTTATCTTAGCTCCTTGATGAATTTTCAGAGATTGTGTATCTTGAACTTGGTCTCAGTTGCTCTATGGCTGCTCTACCTCTAGGCTGGTGCTAAAAACATCCAAATATTAATTAATGTAGAATTTAATTGGGCGATGTTGGCATTAGTATAAAGTGTGTCCAATAGTAAATATCACATGTGAGAAGGAAAAGAACTAACAGCAAAATGCAACATTGTTGCAGCCAGTAAAGACCATTTACCATGGTATGTTGATATATTTATTGTGTTCCCTTTATTGTCACTATTTTTTTGACTCTTAAAAAAAGGGGAAGAGGTACAGTTTAAATTTAGAAACAATTATGATGATAATCTTAATTAGTACCTGTCACAGTAGTTAACAGTGTTACTGACTATCCAAGATACAATAGCTGCTCACAAGGAGCTTATAGTTTGTATAGGCTCGTTGCAGAGATTAGTAATTAGATCCTAAAACTAATTAAGTGGAAATTACTAGTCTATTATTATGCACCAAAATGGACAATGAAGAAAGGTAGTCAATGCTACAAAAATTCACGTCGGGGTGGCCTCTACTAGCACATGGAAGGCTTCATAGTAGAGGGAGAGCTTTAGCTGTGTATGTAGAGGTAGACGTAGTTGTAGATATAAAAGCTGAGCATTGAAGAATGGAGGGAAAAGGGTCTTTTGGGGAGAAGGAAAGATGGACTGCCATGGTGTGATATCAGAAAACAGAGAAGTAGTGAGAATGAAGAAAACTTTCAAACAAGGAGAAAGCATGGCAGTGGGAATGAAGTTGGTGTGCACAGGAAGTAATGAAATTAGAGATGAGATCCATGTTGGTGAAAATTAAGATATGAATTTGGAAAGGCAGATGGAATCCAGAATCTTTGTGGGTGATGAGAACATACAGTTGTACAATTAAAACTCAGTAAGGGTTTGCTGAATAATTGAGCAAGCAAAAATAATGAAAGCAGTGTTTTAGGAGTTGACCTGGCTATCGTGTGCAGAGTGCTTTGAGAGGGATGGGTCTAGTCAGAGATGCCAGCTGGGAGAAAATTGCAGTCACTCAGATGTAGAGCAATCAAAACTCAAATGTAGTCATGACTGCGGAGATTTTTTTTTTTAAGGGGGGAGATAGATATTTCAAAAACACATTAACAGCACTCTCGTTGTCTCTTCCCTGCCAGCCCTAACTCTAGTCTCACCTAACCATAACTTTAACTGGAAAATATCTCCTAAATGTGGGGTCCTCCTTACCTTTTGGTTTGATTTTAGTGAATTTGGTTACTACTTATAAGGCAGAACCAGATTGGGGAATGGACCCTCAGGGTCACTCAAGCCTCTGACCAGTGAGGGCTTTATTATATCCCTGAACAACATAATATGCTCTCAACGTTTGACTGCTCAGGGAATAAACTCAGGAAACACACAAATTCCTCTGGGTTCCCATTTGTGAGTCCTGGATGTGCACAACTCTGCAGGAAATCTCAAATATCATAAAGTTCTGACATGCTTGGGGGGTTCAGGAGGAAGGTTCTTTTGGTTTTTTTTTGTTGTGGTGGTGGTGGTTTTGTTTTGTTTTGTTTCTGTTCTATCCATCTCTATGCTCCCCCTGCCCCCCAAGGGGGAAGGTTCTATATAGTTCCCAGCTCTCACTGCCTGACTCCTAAATAACAATAGAAACATTTTCCTCCATTTTTCTCCCTTCCTTCTTCAGTTCAACCGGATCAATACCAAAAGACTGTATGCTAGCAGAAATCTCAAGACAATTCCAAGCATTGTCTTCACCCTGGAAGCAATCTCAGAGATCCCAAGGGTATTCTCATACTTTGTTTTGAGAAACAATTCTCTTTAACTTGTCCTTTACTGTGTGCCTAGTTCACCCATCATTATCAATCATGTTCCCAGTTGGCCTTTCTTTGGACGGTTCTGACACTTCTTGAAGAGTAACAATTTGGCCAGTATATCACATCTATATTCAACTTTCCGTTGACCAAAAATTGTGTGTATGCATTGCTATGTTCTATTCTTAAAGTAAGGGCCCCATTTTATACTATAGTTATTTGAGTATTTTCTTACCTACTCAGAGCTCCTTTCAGGTAAGACTATGCCTTATTTTTCTGCCTTTTGGGTTTAGCATAATGTATGCCCCATGGTAGACCACCAGTGTACATTCTTGGACACTCCGGATTTCATGCATTTTTTAAAGTAAACTCTATACCCAGCGTGGGGCTTAAACTCACAACCCCAAGATCAAGTCTCATGCTCTACTGAGTGAGCCAGCCAGGTGTCCTGATTTCATATTTTGAACAGGGACAACCCTCCATGAAGTTTTGAGTCTCTAATGTAGAAAATACCTCCTAAGTATCAAACTCTCTTGCCTCCCCAGCCAGCAGTCCCAGATACATACTAGGTCTAATTTTTCCCAGCAGTTGGCATAGGGAATGCGAAATCGATGACTCTGCTTGTCAAACCTGTCTGTCTGCACAGTGTAGAGTAGCACCATTTAGAGGAAGGGTGTTTAGAAAATTAAACAAGGACTGTCTGAATAGGAGACCTATCGGCCTGCAATGGAATGACAGGTTTCTGCCCACAAACTGGGGTTAAGACCTGAATATTGATGCTTCTTTTCACCCATTTGTGAGTAATGGGTCTCACCCCATTAGTGGGTGAATGTGTTACACCACTGGAAGTTGTTATGCATTCTCTGTAGGTCTGTATGAAGGAGCCGTAGATATACATAAATATGTACTTGCTGACAGATCTCTGTATTTATCTGCCTGTCAGTGGGAGCAGACAGGGCAAGCTCTTTGATGGGCAAGAACTGCAGGTCAAAGCTGTGCTCTTGCTCTTGCTGCTGCTGCTGCTGCTGCTACTTCTGCTGCTCCTGCTGCTGCTGTGGCTCTATCATTGGAGTCCCAAAGGAGGCTAGGGGCAGCTTGTCAGTTGTCATTCTAGCCTAATCTGAGAGGCCAGCTCTGGTCACTGTCATAATTAAAGAGACCTTGCAAATGTTGACTGCCAATATTGGACAAGTGGAGATGGACTCTTAAAGCTATGGCCACCTACCATCTATAATCTTTCAGTTGTGCCTCGAGAGTCCCTACCTCACTGCTACCTCCAGGCACTGTCTCTAATGCTGTTCTGATGCTGTCTGATCCTCCCGGGTTCTGAGTCAAGTGCATTTCCTGCTGCAGGCTGTGCCACTCTCTGTCTCTTAGCCTCTACTTCGAGACACACCCTCTCGCAGTTGGAAAAAATTATTGCGTTTCAAGTTTCTAAGGGAAATAGTCTACTGAACTAGGTGCTTATTTAAGAAGCAGCCACACCCCTGCAAATACGTACATCAGTGAGCGTGGTCTTGATCATCTCAATACGCAATACTAAGAAACAGAAAAATACTTTTTTCCTCCGAAGTAACAACATAGTCGTGATGGCAAACTGAATTTATTATTACTTTGTATATAACTGAGGAAAATAAGCAGAGCAAACTTGTGTTTTTAATCTAGGCCCGTTTACCAGTTTAATTTGATAGTGGGAATTAATTGTGCAATTCTTAATATAACTACAGTACAACCACAATTAAAGGACATTCTTTACAGTCATTGCCCCTCCCTCTCAAGCTTATAAGAGGGCATGGACCATTCTTTTCCCCAAAATTCAATTTTCCTCAAGATTGTGGAATTATTGCAAAAGAAGTGACAGGAGTATTTTTGTTTTTTGGTTGGTTTGCTTGGTATCCATTTAGTAAGAGTCTGACTGAAAGACACAAGGAAGGGAGCTCATCTTAGAGAGTGTTTTCTGACTGTGCCTTTTACCAAAAGGTAGTTGGAAGAGCAGAAGAGTTTTGTCTCAGCCAGAATTTGGAAGGAAAGAGAATAACTCATCAGAGAGAGGTGAGATGATGTAAAGGGCTTATTTCTGAGTGTCAAAAAGGTGAAAGACAGATGTTTCACTGAGCAGGAAGGGCACTGGGCTCCAATGTAGAGGTTTCTATTCTGAGTTATTTTTGTTTGGTTTGTTTTCTTCTTATTACTATTGTTAATATGTCTGGGATGTAACAAAAGCAGACTGATTTTTCTGAAGATCACCTCCAAAAGGATAGAAATTAGTAATTTGATCCACCAGATTGACAGACAATTAAATAAAAACAAAACAAAACAAAAAAAAAGAAACTCTGTTTACAATTAAGGATGTTTACTGAGCACAGGCTTTTTTTAAAATTAATTAGAGATTGATATTTGGGAGTTAGAAGTTGATGCTTCAGTGGGAGTGAGCTAGTTAAGAGCCCCATTTGGCTTTTTGCTTTTGCTAAAAGTCCTACAACTCAGAAATATATCTTACGTTATTTTAAAGGAGCATATGAGTTTGTAGCTTTGCTCTAACAGTCTGCACCTGCTTAACATGTTGAAATGGAATGATTCATTAGGAATGAAGAATTTTTTAGCTGCTGTCACAAAGGTTTCTCTGGGACAGTGTTTCCCAAGTGTGTCCTTGATCCTCAGAATCATCGGGGTTACCTGTGAAATATGCACATTTGTGGATCCCACCTCAGACAGAGAATCGGAAACTTCCATGGAACAGTCTTGGTATTTGTATCTGACATAAAAAACCTAGTCAATCAGTAGGATCAGGGAAGTTTGGGAAACACTACTCTAAGAGATTTTTTTAAGACACATGGAAAAAGGGAATGACGTATCAATTTATTCGATATTAAAGTGATCCCTATATACCTTTCTCCTGTGTTCTTCTCAGGAATTCAGAGGCATTTCAAGTGAGTGTTTCTCTAGGCCAGGGTTTTGTTTTGTTTTGTTTTCTTATAGCATCTCATATCTCTCCTTGTCCCTCCATATTAGTGACCCTAAGACTTTGTATCCCCCTCCTTTCTACTCCTCATCCCTACCTAATAAATGATCATCATGTAAAATAGAAGTTCCTAGATTAGGAATTTGGAGCTTGAATTCTAGTTCTGGCTGAAACTCTGAGCTATGTGACCTATACCTCTGCATAACTTAAGTGTTCACATTAGAACAATGATGAGGTTGCACAAAATGTTATTTGTGAACGATTACCACCTTGACATTGTTACAAATAATAAATAACAACAAAGTTGTAACTTTGTTTAGGGACCATAACCATAAATGACGATTTTTGTGCTTGATGGAAATGTGTGTTCAGGTTTAGACATGTGTAAATATTATTTCCACTTTTTACCTATTTCTGAACCTAAGTTAAATTACAGTTTAAGATAATAAACTTGGGCGCCTGGGTGGCTCAGTTGGTTAAGCATTTGACTCTTGGTTTTGGCTCAGGTCATGATCTCAGGACCTGGACTCCAGCCCCACATCAGGCTCCCTGCTCAGCAGGGAGTCTGCTTGTCTTGCTCTCTCTCTGCCCCTGCCCCCACTCATGCACACACACTCTCTCTCTATAAAATAAATAAGTAAATCTTTAAAAAAATAAGATAATAAACTCTTTGGAAAACTTACATTCTGCTTCTAACTGTTAGAAGTATCTTCCAGGGGGAATTATTGACAAGGGCTTGTCATATTGAAGCCACATGATGGTTAGTGATATGTTAAGAGAGTAAGAGAATTAAAGAAGAAAGAAAGAAAGAAAGAAAGAAAGAAAGAAAGAAAGAAAGAAAGAAAGAAAGAAAGAAAGAAAGAAAGAAAGAAAGAAAAATGAACGAACAACCTGGTGCAGGTGCCTCTTCTAGGAGCTAACACTTTCAAGTCTATAGAGGTAAGGAGAATTAGATCCTTCAGCTAAATGTTGGAGGATTGGTAGTGACAATAATTTTTAAATACATATAAATGGCCAAGGCTTGGGATTGTTACAAAGCCATATGAAAACTGTGTGGCTGGGTGCAACTGTAAAAAATAGGAAAGGGAGAAAATGCTGCTCCAGAGTTCTGAAGGTGAAAACAGAGAAGTGTAGTGGTAGAGGTTTACGTTTCCTAAACTCCCTTGTCAGCTCAGCATGTCCTCAGTGTAAATACACATGTGACAGTGGCCTATGCACTCATTCACACTTCAGAGAAGCCCTTGGTTTCCTTTTCTCCCTCCATTTTAGCAGTGGGCAGCCTGCAGCCTTTTGATGCAGCTGACTTTGTACATTACATGACTGAACTCAGCTATGCCAAACATCCTTGAGGAAGTTGACATTTGTGTACTTTGAAAGAAAAAAAAAGAAAAGTGAATCCCAACTGCTTCCTCCTGCCCTTTTGATTAAGAGAACGGTAAGTCAGCAGGAGAGGTGCTGCTTTTAACAAGCAGGGGTGTGCAGAACTGATTGGTATCTTTCTTTGAAAAAAAGTAGAAAAGATTGATGTTAAACAACACTAATCAGAGTTGATTACAGGGACTGAATGAATTCATTGATGGGAAAGAGCCATGGTTCCAGAGACAACAAAAGAGATTAGATAATAGTCAGGGGAATAGTATTTGGAATTGTTCTGCTCATCTCTGACACCCAGGAATCAGTGCCCCTAGCTCTTTAACCACTCTTTGGAATAGACTTATCTATATACTGAGTGCTCTTCTCTGCTGGGAATGCTCTTCTCCCTGAGCTTTGCATAGCTGGCTCTTTCTCTTCACCTAGGTCTCAGCCCTCCCTGACCATCTTATCTAAAGTGGTGCTTCCATCACAACCTGGGTGGGCCCTACCCACTTCTGGAACCTCATTTCCTGCTATTCCCAAATATCACCTAGTACTCTGTCGGGAACCACCTGTAGTTCCTTGAATGGATTATACTCTGCCTTTCTCTGTAATTTAAAAAAAATTTAATTTTATGTTTTATATTTTGTACTTTTGCTCTTACTATTACCTGGTATCTCTTTCCATCCTCTCTGGTCTTTGCCAGATCAGTTCCTCCCATCGTACAAGTTTCAGCTCAGGCATCATCTCCTCTAAACTTAATGAGCCTTCTGATTAAAGGTTAGGGTCCCATGCCTTGTTCTCACATAGCTATTTATGCTGAATTCAAGTATAGCAGCTATCATCCTATGTCATAATTAGTTGGATTTACTTTCCTTTCTTCCCAAAAGACTGAAATATTTGAGGGCAGGGACTATGTTTCCTTATCTCTGTATTTTTAATGCTAGCAAAATACCCAGAACATTTTGGATGTTTATTAATAAAGAATCAATCAATCAATACTTCCTTCCTATGTTCCTCCATGTTTTATTTTTTTTCTCCATGTTTTAAAATGACTGCCTGAAATAAGTAACAACCCAGAAGAAGAAATTCTTACACAGAATGGATAACTCATCAGTTACCTGTTTACCAAAAAATTAATGGGACAAAAGAAATGGGGAATCAAATTTAAGAGATTTTATAGATTGTTCCAGATAACACTCTGGCTGTAAATGAGGAAACCTCTGGGGAAACAGCTTGTTGGGCTAAGGCTATAATTTCTGACCAGTGAATAAATGTGTTGCTTATTATACAAAAATTAGGCTGCTGTTATTAAACTTACAATTAATTATAATATACTGTTTATATAGGCTTCTCCATTAGGAACCCCCATGTATTCAACATAATCATCAGCCTGATGCTGTATTTTGCCTCATGTTAATAATCTTATACATACTGAATATACCACCTGAGTACCTTAGAATCTTGATAAATATTATCTAGCAATGAATATATTATACTCATTATTTTTAATAGTCTCATACATTTAAACTCCTACAGAAATGTGTTTTCTTCTTATACAGCAACAGGTAGGTAACCAGATCTCCATTCAACACATGGAAAGTAGATCATATGGAGAATCACCCCAGGCTTTTCTTTTTAAAGATTTATTTATTTATTTATTTATTTATTTATTTATTTATTTATTTATTTGAAGGGGGAGAGTGCGAGCAGGGGGGAAAGGCAGAGGGAGAGAATCTTCAAGCAGACTTCCCTCTGAGCACTGAGAATGATCAGTGATCTCATGATCCATGAGACCATGATCTGAACTAAAATCAAAAGTCAGCCCCTTAACCAACTGAGTCTCCCAGGCGCCCCTCACCGTGGGCTTTTAAATGGAATTTATCCCAACAAGTTCATGATTACATTTTATTTATTTTTTTTTTATTCTAACTAGCTAACATATAGTGTAATATCGGTTTTAAGAATAAAATTTAGTGATTCATCACATACATACAACACCCAGTGCTCATCACAAGTTCTCTCCTTAATCCCCGTCACCCACTTAGCCCATCCCCTGTCCCTCTCCCCTCCAGAAACCCTCAGTTTGTTCTTTATAGTTAAGAGTCTCTTATGGTTTGCCTCCCTCCCTCTCTCTCTCTCTCTCTCTCTTTTTTTTTTTTTTTTTTTTTGCCCTTCCCCTATGTTCATCTGTTTTGTTTCTTAAATTCCATGTTATGGGAAGAATCATGGTATTTGTCTTTCTCTGGCTGACTTATTTCGCTTAGCATAATACAGTCTAGCTCTATCCACATTATTGGAAATGGCAAGATCTCATTCATCTTGATGGCTGACTACATCTTCTTTATCCATTCATTAGTCGATGGACATTTGGGCTCTTTCCATAATTTGGCTATTGTTAATAGTGCCATGATTGCAACATTTTAATATCATTTTAGATTTGACTAGTAACTCCATTGGGTCTAGAAAGGAGTAGCTATTTAATAACATCATAAGAATGCTATTGAGCTAGAGAGGGAAGAACCTGAAGCATTTTATGGTTCAAGGTGATAGAGTCCCAAGGAAGCCAAATACTGGTTTACCACATCGGCTGAAATATTGGTTGCACCAGTGGCTACAAGATGGGGGAGCTCAGGAACCATTTTATCATTGCCATGAAACTTTCATTTTAATTTCATATGAGATTATTCTTGAATTGGTCAATCTCACATTTTTCAATACAGTTCTCCATCTTACATTCTCCAGTGTATCGTGGAGATCTTTCCATATCAAAACAGGGAGAGCTACCTTAACTTTTTATTCAGCTGCACAGTATTCCATTACATAAATGTGTCATAGTTTATTGTACCAGTCCCTACTTAGAAACAGTTTTCATGATTTTAAACAATGCTCCAGTGAAAAACTTTGTACATTAATCATTTTGTAGATGTGTTGGTTTTCAGCAGGATAAATTCTCAGAAGTAAAATTGCTGGTTCAAAGGGTTACATTCATCTTAAATTTTGAGAAATTTTGCCACATTGATTTCCAGAAGGGTCATATAAATGAGCAGTCCCAATGCTAATATGTGGAAGTATCCTTTTACCCCCAGCCTCAATAAAATAGTGTCTTTTAGACTGGATTTTTGCCAGTTGTATAGGTAAAAGATGATATCTCACTATATGTTTAATTTGCATTTTCCGTATTATGATTGATTCTGAGCATCTTTTAATGTGTTTGATAATTTGGGTGTTTATTTTTCTATAATGTGTCTGTTTATTTCCTTTACTTCTTTCTGTTGGATTCTTAGTCTTTTTCTTATTGATTTCTTGCTATTTATACATTAAGGAGATAATCCGGTCATCTATGTGAATATTGAAAATTCCTTTATCTACATGAAAATTTTGCAAATATCTTTCCTAGTTTACTTTTTAAAAAACTTCTCTGTTTATGGTGCATATATTTTTGCCATACCGGAGGTTTTTTTTTAATGCAATCTTTTCTATTATGACTTCTAGATATTAAGCCATAGGTAAAAAACCCTTCCCCATGCCAAGATTATGAAGGGATTTACCAATGTTTTCTTTTAGTACTTTGATAGTTCGGATTTTTATATTGAAAAATATTATTTATTTAATGAGATTTTTAATCCAGAAGATATTTTCAGGATAAAGGAGGCTCTGAGGAAAGAGAAGCCATAATGTACCCGGAGCTTACTGAGCTGTGGCTGACCTACTATCATTTGCATAGTATACTAAATCTCATTCCTTTCTGCCAATAAGATACAATACAATTATGATGAAAAAGAACAATCTGGATTTTAAAATTAAACTTAAAAATGACCATGTTTAGCCTTTTGAGGTGTTCACCTTTCTTCTTTTTCTATATTGCTCTTTGTTTTATTCTTTGTTTCATCATTTCTGTGAGAAGGCGGTCTACTAGGAGAGAGGCCATAAGCTAATGGCATTATTTATTGGTTTCAAATTCTAGTATATTATGCAATTTAGCTCTAAACCCCTATTGCTTGTAAAATACAAACTGGTATAAAATAGTTATAGAACCTAGCCCTTGGAGCCAGAGGCCCTGAATTCATTTGCTGTATACCAGAACATGTCTCTTTGCCATGATTTCCATCTGTATAAAATGGAAAGAATGAGATCATTATTTCAATAACAGTAAGAAAGCAAATAGGTGCATTTTAGAAAGTGCTTTGAGTTCTACAGAAAATTAGTTCATGAAGTTATTAGTTGATATTTTCAAATTATATGATACGTGAATTTTTGGAAGGAGGTTTTAGTTAGAAAGCTTTTTTCCCCCATACTCCAGTTAATATTTGCTTACTGTCTTCTATATTTTGCTTTCATTTTCAAAAGTAGTCTTCCAAAAAGTATCTGTTCTAGGTTCTGGGGTAAACAAATTAGACAAATACAAAAAAAGTCATGATTTTCAAGGTGCTAGGATCTGGAGGGGAAGGGCAGAAAATAAACAAATACATAAAATATCAAGTATATTAGAAGTCAATAAATGCAATAGTGAGCAATAAAGAGGGAAGGAGATGGGAAGTGTTGTGAAAGAGATATTTCTATGATATCTAGAACCAAAGAATTCTACACATTTAGCAGTGGGCCTTAAAGGATATCTCAGGGTTCCAAATACACTGAAATGATTGTATCATAGGGAGAACCAGAACTAAATATAGGTAAGTAACCAATCGTTAATGAATATATAAGGTCAGATGACAGCTTACATCAAACTTTTCTACAAATATTTTACAAGTACACAGATACCATCTCTGTCGTCTGAGCCAGACTCACCATCAGCCCTTAAGCAACTCTATAGGATTTGTTACTGAGAACAAAGGACCGATGCTGACGTGATTAGGCACTGATGAGAGTCTTGTTTAAGTCATGTGATGTGATTAACCTCAGTAGATGGAGCACAATAATCTCAGCTGGAATAAGACTCATTAGATGTGAAGACCTTTTCTCTACCACTAATGTAGCATCTCCCTATGAAGTCCAAAACCTCAGAGGCTGTGACAGGTTACTCTCTACTGAAATTATGGTGCTAGTAAGTTGTTTACTGAACTTTCTTTAGATTTATATTCTTGACAGAGTAATGTTCTTTGGTTGGCACTTAAGTTCCCCTGTTATCTAGTCCTAATTTACCTAAAAATTATCAATTTTATTTCTTGCTACTCCCTTTCACAAACTAAATTATTTGCTTTACCCAATGCATGATGACCTTTTTGTTCATGTGGTTTATTCTGCTTGAAATGCTTTCTCTTTCCTTTCCATATTTTGAAATCCCGTCTATTCTTCAGTACTTCTGCATCTGGAATTTCCTTCCTTAGCCATTTCTTAAGGTCATGATTAATACATATTTAATCTAGTTAGCTATTATTTATCTATTTACCCATCTATCAATCTGTTTATCAACCATCTATCATATGTCTATCTACTCATTCTCCTAAGGTACTTGGTATTTATTGTATAATGAATAAATGGATGAATGGTGAAATGGAGATAGAGGACAGCTATGGAAATATGAATGAGTAGTAATTAAAGGTGATCTTGAGTAGATCCTATAGTCTGGTTATGAGAAAATATTAAATGAAATGTAATGTATTAAATATTAAATAAAATGTAAATGTACCTTGTTTGAATTGGTCTAGAACCAGGGAGGCTATCTAGTGGTTTCCCATGCTGCTGTCTTGTGTAAAATAATCTGGAACAAGGTTTCCTCTTAAAATTTATAAAGTATACTTCTAGCTGATATGTCTAAGCTACCTCATAAGGGTATAGACTCTGCTGACCTCTCTCACTTGATACCTGTTGGCATGCTAAGGTTGGATCTTATTTCCTACCTGAGCTCTAAACATAAGAAAGCTCATACATTTAATAAGGCTTTTGTGCTCCTGATTAGTTGAATCTAGTGTTTTCAAACATTGCTGCTTTTCTCAGGATCTGAGCAACAGATGGTTTATTTTTAAAATTCCATTCTTTCTGAATATTTTCCACAAATAAAGGATGTCCTGAGAGAAGAAGAATTGAGACATTAATTTAAACATGAGTCCCAGTTCTTCATGAAAAAGCAAGCACCAAGATGCAGCTGGTTGTTAGAAAGAAGTGCCTTGTGGGAGCATATAGCTTGGCCTCAGTCAGGAACATAACACACTCATGTCTGATGAGACTAGAGAGAGAAAATAGCACTTCAAGCCCAGAGTCAGGTTTAGTTATGAGTTGAAGGTGAAGTCAGTACTATTTAAAGTTTCATTTTATTTATAGGACTCATTAGTAAGTATAGGGTTTCCAAGAAAGTAGAAGACGTGGTTCCAGAAGCCTTTCAATATAATGAATATGATGAATCTACTACAAGTATTATTAATACATATTAATATATATATTAGTAATACATATTACTGAAACTTATAACCAAACATACAAAGTAAGTAGGTTACTAATTAATTTATCTAATTGGAAATCTCAAAGGAATTTTCTGTTCTGTATCATGTGTGGGATAGGGCCATCAGGTGAAGTATTATTGTTTCATACAAATTCCACTGGACCGCATAACCAGCGAAAAGAAAAGAATGAAATAATCTCTGGAAACTGATGGATTACATTTAGGAATTACCAGAACAAGGAGGCTGAGGAGAGGGAGACAAGAGGTTCTAGAAAGTGATGCCAACACACAGACTGCTTCTAGTATAACACATAGGCACAACCTTCACCTGAACCCCTGCCTTACATCAAGTCTTCATCACAATCTGTTAGGAATCTTTTTCTATGATTTTATAATGTAATTGCTCTGTGATTTGATAATAGAAGTTAAGCCTATATATTTCCATAATCACCTTCTCCAGAACACATCCATTATGCAAAGGAGGGAAACATGTATGGCAATAATGATAATGTTTTATTTTAGGTGTACTAAGTGCTTTCATGTATATTATCTCATTTGGTCCCCGTAATAAATCTCTGAGATAGGTACTATCCATTTTAGAGGTGAGGAAAATGGAGTCCTAGAGAAAGAAATTTTATAACATTTTATTTGGAGTTCTCTTTCATACACACACACACACACACACACACACACGCACACACGCAATAATAGATAAGAAAGCAAAAAGGAAGCTCTGGGCATGGTTTGCACTTCTGAGTAAGAACTCCTGTAAACCTACTCTTAAAAATTATCTTAAGGGAGGTTTCAATAAGTCCAAGGTAAATCTGAGTCTTATCTGCCTGTTAATGAATTTGTGTCATTTGACAAGTTTTTCAGCATTTCTAAGTCTTGGTTTTCTCATACATAAAATAACAATAACAATAAGAACAACAACAATAGTGGTATTTTAAGAATTAAATACAAATAGTGTAAGTAAACTGCCCAACCCATAAAATCAGTCAATGAACGTTAGCCAAAATAAAAATAATGATTATCATTATTATCTTATTTTCAAAAACAGCAGCAACAAAGGTGGGAAAATTCTTAAATTTGTTGAAAAGAGGAAAGGTACTTAAAAGATGACTGGTAACACCCAGGTGTTTGCATGGAAGAAAGAGTCAATACCCTACCTCAGAAAATAATCCTCAACAAATAAAGTATTGAAAGGTGTTATAATCTATAAGTCAATTACCTAAGAAATAATACCAAGTATATCACCTCTCTATGTTCTTCTTTCAACTTCCTTAGCTTTGAAGAAATTCTAAGGCACAAGTACCTTGCAGGGAAGCATCTCTATATGTTCAGAAAAACAGAGCATTTCTGAGCCCTCCAGAAACTATTCTGGTGCAAGCACTATAATAATTGTAGAGCATCATGAGGCTACTTTTGCTTCCAACTCCATGGAGATCACAAGATCTCTATATAGAGATTCCAGATACTATTCTGAAATGGTGCAGAGATCATGCATTTCAGGGAGAATACCAGGAAGGAAGACCTATCTAATTTTGAGAAGTGCCACATATAGCCTGTGCTGCTCCAACAGCGTCCTAGCAATCAAAATCAGTGTGCTGATGGAGGGTGTCCAGGAAGATATATAGCAGAACAGCTCATAATGCTGTTTTGGGTCCCTCCACCTAAAAGAATGTAAAGAATCTTTTTACTTTCCCCAAAGTTGAGGGGAGAAAAGACTTCACAAACTGGACATAACCCACCAAAAATTCAACAGTGGTTATTGTTGAGCCAGAGAATTACAAGGCTTTTTTAAAGGCTCTTTTTAGTGCTTTCAATTTTTTTATAACATGAATTACTTTTATATAATCTATTTTAGAGGTGATTCATTTTAAAATATCATATAAGTTTTTTAATGCAGAGGAAAAATAAAATTCCTCATAACCTTGCCATTCAAATATTCTTACTGGCATTATTTTTTAAGCATATAATTGGAAATTCAAACAGAATAGAAAAAATATGTGTAATCAAAAGTAAATATCTCCTTGTCCCTCCAATCAAAAGTGTCTTGTGTGTTCTCCATGAAAAAAATTTTCATGTATATGCCGGTATATATACACAGATGTCTTCATTTTATTCATGCAAGCGGATTTATTATATATGTCATGTATCTTATCACATAACATATAAATTTATCTTATTCTTTTTTGGCAACTTCATAGTATTCCTTATAGGGGTGTACCACAGTTGTTTAACCAGTCACTGAATATTTGGTGAACACTATTACATTTATGATCAGAAAAACTTAATATGCTTTTTTTATGTGTTTGCTAGACCTTATCCTAGAGTAAACTAAAACCTTTCTATTTATTATATGGTCACAGGAGAAAAATCACTGTATGTGTATGTATGTATGTATGTATGTGTGTAAGATATTAGAGATGATTGCCTTGATCTAATAATTTTATAGTATAAGATGTCAGAATGGCCACAGGCAAAGTGGATAATGTTTCTTTGTAATCCTGGCTGAATTGTGGCTTCACATGGAAGTTGGCATACTTCTAGAGAGTTTTAATGCAGTCACTGATTACAGTGGCTGAGATTTTACTGCAATTTCCATTGAGTTAAAACTCATTTTGTCTTCAAAACAAGTCTTTGGACTTCTGCAAGATGGCAGTGTAGGAAGATCCTGAACTCACTTCCTCCTATGGGCACATCAAATCCACAGCTTTATGTGGATCATTTCCCTCTGAAAAAGGTCTGAAGATTGTATTAACTGTTCTGTACAAAAAAGGATAAAAGGGCCACATTGAGATGGATAAGAGAGGCAGAGGCATAGTCTCACCCAAAACCCCACTGCTGGTGTAGCAACCCAGAGGGATCTCACCGGTCTGGAACTTCTCCTGGAGGAGTGAGGGGTTGGTGCCCCACATCAGATGCTCCAGCCCCTGGGATCTGTACCAGAGAGATGAGTCCCCAACATTTCTGGCTTAGAAAACCAACAAGGCTGACCCTTTTAAAGGGTTCCCATGCTGTCTCACTTGCCCTGAGATCCAGAGGAAAAACAGCAGTTTGAAAAGCACCTGGACTATAAGTAAAGGACATTTATTTGCTAACTTAAAATCCTATGCTAGAGCAGTGGGGGTCACTTGAAACACGGCCTGTTGGAGGCCCTGGTAGATACTATTTTTACACTTTCCACCTACCCTGTGGCACAGGCAGGTGAGCTCCGACGTGGCATCCTCCAACCATCTTGATAAGACAGGCAAGGCAAGTGGTCACAGCACTATTCTGCTGCCTTGCTGAAGCAGAAGAGTGCGGGTGGTTGCAGGACTACCTCACTCCCAGGCTGGGGCTGGTGAGCACAGTTGCAATATACTCTCAGCCTAAAGTTGGCACACAGACAAGACACTGCTCCACTGCATTATTGAGGCCATGGGTGGACCCAGTCAGGACATTTATCTGCTGCCTCTCTGAAGCTGGCAAGTATGCCCTGCCCTTACACTCTGCAGCTGCCTAACTAAAGCCAGTGGATGTACCAATCCACACAGGGGATGCCCCTTAATGGCCTGGCCCTGGAGGCCAAGGGTGCTGGCATTCTTGAGCTCCATGGATTCAGAAAGACAGTTCTTGATGGTCCACCACCGCCAGGGCACTGAATAGACAGACTAAAACACAGTCCCAGTCTTCCTGTGTAAAAGGCCTATATACTTAGCCTGGAGCTTCAGCCTAAGGATAGGCTTTAGTTTTCCTCCACATCTAGAAACTAATATGGTGCTTCCAGGGAATGTAAGCAGGAAAGCACCATCCTTGTACACCCCCTTGGCCTCACTACAGATTGACAAGACCCCAGAAAGGAGCCTGTGCACACATTTGGATCCCCAATTTTGCAACTGTTGCCCAGAAGACACCTCCAGAACTCCTGGTCTGGAGGCCAGCAGGGATTATGATTGCAGAGCCAAAGGACTGCACATGTTTATATACTTTAAAAGCTACTGCCTGAGGGTCTGGCTTTCAGTCATCCTGAAACTAAGTGCTCAGTTAAATTCCTCCCCTTGGAACACTCACAGGTCTTGGCATTCTTTCAACAATGGGAACATATCAAGAAAATCAAGTGGTTTAGATAATCACAAATGTTTGAAGGACAACCAAGAACTAGGGTAAAGTTGAACAATAAAGTTCATTATCCACATAGGCCACTCCTTCAAGACTGAGGGAGATAGCTGTTTTGCCTATACATAAAAACAAGCACAGAGAGTCAACCAAAATGAAGTAACAGAGAAAGTATTTCAATGAAAGAGCAATACAAAACCCCAGAAAGAGACCTTAATGAAGGTAGATAAGTAATCTACCTGATAAAGAATTCAAAGTAATGGTCATAAAGATGCTTACCAAATGGGGAAAGACTGGATGAACATACTGAGAACTTTAACAAAGATATAAAAAATATAAGAAAGTACCAAACAGAAGTCACAGAGCTCAAGAATACAAAAGCTGAACTGAAAAATACACTATAGGGATTCAACAGCAGACTGGATGAAACAGAAGAATGGATCAGTGAGGTAAAAGACAAAGCATGGAATCACCCAAACTGAGCAGCAAAAAGAAAAAAAAAATAAATTATGACAACTTAAGGGGCCTACAGGACAACATCAAGCAGAATAACATGTGCATTATAGGGGTCCCAGAAAGAGGAGAGAAAGGGACAGAAAACTTATTTGAAGAAATAATGGTTGAAAATTTCCCTAACCTAGGGAAGAAACAGACATCCAGGTCGAGGAAGCCCAGGGAGTTCAAATAAGAGAACCCAAAAAGAGTCACACCAACACATTATAAATAAAATGTCAGAAGTTAATGATAAAGAGAATCTTAAAAGCAGCAAGAGAAAAACAGTAACATACAAGGGAAACCCCATAAGGCTATTGCCAGATTTCTTAGTAGAAATTTTGCACATCAGAAGAGAGTGGAATAACATATTCTCAGACGAGATCAGGCACGTTCAGGGTGGTATGGCTGTAGACTGGAATAACATATTCTCAAAGTGCTGAAAGGAAAACACTTCCAACCGAGAATACTCTACCCAGCGTGACTATCATTGAGAAGCAAAAGAGAGATAAAGAGATAAGCAAAAGCTAAAGGAGTTTGCCACTACTAAACTGGCCTTACTAGCAAGGTTAAAGGGACTTTAAGCTACAATGAAATGGCACTAATTAATAACAAGAAAATCTATGAAAGTAAAAATCTCACTGGAAAAGACAAATATATAGTGAAGTAGTGGGTTAATCCCTTACAAAGAGACTATGAAAGTTAGAGGACAAAATAGTAAAATTAAAATTATAATAATTAGTTAGGGAAGACATAAATAAAATGATATAAAATGTAACATCAAAAATATGAAATGGTGGGATATAAAAATACAGAACTTTAGAATGTGTTTAAACTTAAGTTGTTAAACTTTAAGTAGACTGTTACACATATAGGTTGTTTCTGTAAGCTTCATGGTAACCACAAAGCAAAGATTTATAGTAGATACACAAAAGATTATGAGAAAAGAATCTACGCATACCACCAAAGAAAGTCATCAAACCACAAAGGAAGAGAGCAAGAGAAGAAAGGAACAGAAGAACTATAAAACAACCAGAAAAATTTAACAAGATGGCAATAAGGATATACCTATAAATAATTACTTTAAATGTAAATGGACTAAATTCTCCAATCGGAAGACAAAAAATGGATTAATGAATTAAAAAAAAAAAAAGACCCATCTGTATGTGCCTACAAGAGACCCACTTCAGTGTAAAGACACACACAGACTGACAATGGAAAAAGATATTCCATGCAAATAAAAATTAAAAGAGAGCTGGTATTTCTATACCCATATCAGACAGGGTGGACTTTAAAACAAAGACTGTAATCAAAGACAAAGAGTGGCAGGGTGGTACATAATGAAAAACAAAGGGGTCAACCCAGCTTATAAACCCATCAAATGTGTATATGAACCTAACATAGGAACAACAAAATATATAAATCAAATATTAACAGACCTAAAGGGAGAATTTGGCAGTAATACAATAATAGTAGGGTACTTTAACATCCCCACCTACATCAATTAATAGATTATCCAGACAGAAAATCAATAGGGAAACATTGGCCTTAAATAACACATTAGACCAGATAGACTTAATACATATATACAGAACATTCTATCCAAAAGCAACAGAATATACACTCTTCTTAATTGCACATGGAATATTCTCCAGGATAGATCATATGTCAGGCCACAAAACAAGCCTCATTAAATTAAAGAAGATTGAAATCATGTCAGAAATCTTTTTGGACCACAATGATATCAGTTACAGGAAAACTAAAGAAACTACAAGTACATGGAGACTAAACAACATGTTGTTTGTTTAACAAGAACAACTACAACTATGGGGTCATAGAAGAAATCAAAACATATCTAGAAACAAATGAAAACGGAAATACTAAACAGACACACTAAAATCTATGTGATGCAGCAAAAGTGGTTCTATGAGGGAAGTTCTTAACAACACAATCCTACTTTCAGAAATAAGAAAAATTTTAAATAAATAATTTTTCACACCTAAAGGCACTATAAAAAGAACAAATAAAGCCCAGAGTTAATAGAGGGAAGGAAATAATTAGTTGGTATAGAAATAAATGAAATAAAGACAAAAAGGGGAATAGAAAAGATCACCAAAACTAAGAGCTGGTTCTCTGAAAAGATAAACAAAAGTGACAATCTTTCACTAGACTCACCAAGAAAAAGAGAGAAGGTGCAAATAAATAAAATCAAGTTATAGAGGAGACATTACAACTGATATCAGAGAAATACAAAGGATCACAAGACTACTGTAAACAACTATAAGCAAACAATTTGCATGACCTAGGAGAAATGGATAAATTCCTAGAAACTTAGTCTTCTCAGACTGAATCATGAAGAAGTAGAAAATCTGAATAGACTAATTATTAGTTAAGAGATTGAATTAGTAGTAAAAAGCCTTCCAAAAAACAAAAGTTCAAGACTAGACAGTTTCACTGGGAATTCTATGAAACATTCAAAGAATAATTAATACTGATTTTTCTCAAACTCTCCCCAAAAAAGAGAATAAGAGCAAACATTTCCAAACTCATTTTTTGAGGCCCCATTACCCTGAAACCAAAAGCAGACAGGGATATCAAAAAAAAAAAAAAAAAAAAAAAAAAAAGGAAGAAGAAAAAGAAAAGGAGAGGGGAGAGGAGAGAAAAAGGAAAAGGAAGAAAGTTACAGGTGAATATCCCTGATTAACAATAGATGCAGAAATCCTGAATAAAATATTAGCAAACCAAATTCAATAATGCATTAAAGAGATCATACATACATCATGATCAAGTGGGATTTATTCCAAGGATGCAAGGATGGTTCAACACCTACAAATCAATCAACATGATACAACACTTTAACAAAATGAAGGATAAAAATCATATGATCATCTCAGTACATGCAGAGATTGCATTTAACAAAATTCAACATTCATTTGTGGTAAAAACCCTCTACAAAGTGGTTATAGACAGAACATACCTCAACATAAAACCTTATATGACAAGCCCACAACTAATGTTATACTCAATGGTAAGAAGATAAATACTTATCCTCTAAGAACAGGAACAAGACAAAGATGCCTATTCTCCTTACTTTTATTGAATATACTATGGCAAGTCCTAGTCAGAGAAATTAGGCAAGAAAAAGAAATAAAAGGTATCCAATTTAGAAAGGAAGAAGTAAAATTGCCAGTGTGCAAATTTCTTTGCTATATATAGAAAATCCTAAAGACTCCACCAAAAACTAAACAAACAACAAACAAACAAAAAAACCTATGGGGCACCTGGGTGGTTCAGTCAGTTAATCATCCAACTCTTGGTTTCAGCTCAGGTCATGATCTCAGGGTCGTGAGATTGAGTGCTCAGTGCTCAGCAAGGAGTCTACTTGGGATTCTTAACCCCTCCCGCTCCTCCCTCCCCCTTTGCTCCTCCCCCTGCTTGCACTCTCTCTTTCTCTCTCTCCAAAGTAAATAAGTAAATCTTTAAAAAAAAAAAAAACTATTAGAACTAATGAATGAATTCAGTCAGATTGCAGGATACAAAATCAATATACAAAATTGTTGTATTTCTATACACTAATAATGAAATACCAGAAACCAAAATCAAGAGAACAATACCATTCAAAATCTCATCAAAAAGAATAAATACCTAGGCATAAATTTAACCAAGGAGATGAAAGACCTATACATTGAAAACTGTAAAACACTGATGAAAGAAATTGAAAGAGACACAAATAAATGGAAAGATATTCTGTGCTTGTGGATTGAGAAAATTAATATTGTTAAAATGTGCATACTATTCAAAGCAATCTACAGATTCAGTGCAATCCCTATTAAAATTTCCAAGACGTTTTTTCACAGAACTAGAACAAATAATTCTAAAATTCATATGGAACCACAAAAGACCCTGAATAACCAAAGAAATCTTGAGAAAGAAGAACAAAGCGATATGATATTGGCATAAAAACAGACACATAAATCAATGAAACAGAATAAGAGAGCCCAAAAATAAACCCACATGTATATGGTCAATTAATCTACAATAAAGGAGGCAAGAATATACAACAGGGAAAGGATGGTTTGTTCAATAAATGGTGTTAGGAAAACTGGACAGCTACATGCAAACAAATGAAACTGGACCATTATCTTACACTATATACAAAAGTTAAAATGGATTAAAGACTTGAATCTAAGACCTGAAACCATAAAATTTCTAGAGGAAAACATAGGCAGTAAGTTCCTTGACATTGGTCCTAGTGATGGTTTTTTGGATCTGACTCCAAAGGCAAAGGAAACAAATGAGACTATATCAAACTAAAAAGCTTCTGCAGAGTAAAGAAACCATCAACAATAAAAGGCAACTTACTGAATGGGAGATGTTTGCAAATCATATGTCCAATAAGGGGTTAGTGTCCAAAATATATAAAGAACTCATACATCTCAATAACAATAAAATAAAAAATATAATTTAAAAATGGGCAGAGGACCTAAATAGATATTTTCTAAAGAAGATATACAGATGGACAACAGGTGCATGAAAAGATATTCAATCGCTAATCATCAGGGAGATGCAAATCAAAACCACAAAATATCACCTTACATCTATTAGAATGGCAATTATAAAAAGGATAAGAAATAACAAGTGTTGGCTAGAATATGGAGAAAATGGAACCCTCGTGCAATGTTGGTGGGAATGTAAATTGGTACAGCCACTATGGAAAACAATATGAAGTTTCCTCAAAAAATTAAAAATAGAGTTACTATATGATCCAGCATATATACTATCTATCCAAAGTATCTCTCTGAAGAAAACAAAAACAGTAACACAAAGAGATACAAGCACCATTATGTTTATTGCAGCATTATTTATAATAGCTGAACATGGAAGCAACCTGCGTCCATCCATAGATAAATAAGTAAAGAAGATGTGGTAGGGATACATGATGGAATACTACTCAACCATAAAAAAATAAAATCTTACCATTTGCAACAGCATGGATGGACCTTGAGGGTATTATGCCAAGTGGAAGAAGTCAGTCAGAGAAAGACAGATATCACAAGATTTCCCTTGAATGTAGAATCCAAAAAGCAAAACAAACTAAACAAAACTCAGTCTATAGATACAGAGCACAGGTTGGTGGTTGCCAGAAGGTGTGGGTGAAGGGGATCAAGAAGTACAAACTTCTAGTTATAAATTAAATGGCATGGGGATGTAATGTAAAGCATAGAGAATATAGTCAATAACATTGTATTAATTTTGTATGGTGACAGATGGTAACTAGACTTATTGTGGTGAACATTTCCAATGTATAGAGATGTCAAATCACCATGTTGTACACCTAAAACTAATATAATAATGTATGCCAATTATATCTCAAGAAAAATAAATAAATAAGTCTCTAAAAACAGAAAATAATTTTATTCCCATGACAGGAAGTAATTCCTTTCATTTTATCTCCTAACATAAACAAAGAAAACTACTAAGAAATCATTAAAAAGTTGATGCAAAAACAAAACCCCTTTTGAATGTATAAGCTACATAACTTTATTCTCCAAGTACTTGCTAAGGTCCCAGATACCCAAGACGGAGCCAGATGCAGGAAAATAATTCATACCAAGACTTATTGTAAGGCCAGTAAAAAGGCAGTTGAAGCTTTTTGAAACCATATTGCTGCAGGTTGAAAAAAAAATAACCTGTGTGCTTTTGAATAGAAGGAAGAATTTTGTTTGTGGGCATTGGCATGATTGCTCTATGTAAAATGTGGAGATTGCACAACTCTAGTACAGAAAAGAAAATGCGCAAGCAAGCCATATTCTAACCTTGAATATGTGGTTGCTTTTAATGACACAGTGCATCAAGGTCAAGAGAAGGTGCCCTCAGCAGATGGAAGACTTTCAAAGTGAAAAAGCTTCATTTACATTTAAAATACATTGCGTTTCACATGATTTCTGAGGAACACTTGGTTGTTCTAGTTATAGCCATGGTTCATTTCTGTAATCATGCATCAAGTAACTGACTCACCTCATATGCTTCCCTGGGAGGTGTTTTCTGTGGAAAGGTAGGGAGAAAGAGGTGGAGGAAGGTATTCCTTAATATCTTGTTACAAACCCACTAGGTGTCACTGCTTTCAGTGGGACTCTGGAAAGGAAACTGTCAGAGGACATGTCTGTGTCTTGGCAAAAATTAGATTTCATGGCACCTTGACTTTTAGCCTCTAAAATACATGGAGAACTGCTTAGGGGACTTTCTCGTGTTTATTTGTGCCTGTGGTTCCTTTATTTTGATTTTTTTCTAAGATTGAGCTTTGCAGTATTTATATTTGAATCCTATTTTGTTCAGAAACAGTTTGTTGAAGCTATTCTAAAACAAGTATCCACCTTAACTTTTTAAATACGCAATGAAATTATTAAAGGCATTTGAGTGCTTCGGTAACACACAACGCATTCACAAAGTTTGATCTCACATCGTTTGCAGGCGCTTTAGAGATGAGATGCCACATGCTTTCATGCCAGTGGTATGGAAGAGATTTTCTTTTTTCTTCTTTCTTATCCTGCCTCTCATTCTGTGTTCTTTTTCTCTTCTTGCTCTTCCTTTCTCTCTCCCAGTTTCATGAAAATTCATTTATCTGTGACATTTAAAGACTCTGTCTGAGAGGTGTCTGGAGCTGTGGCTGGCTGTGTACATCAATAGTTTCTTGGAATCTGGCACTCTGTCAATATTTGGGGGCCTCAATAACCGCACTTAAATGCATTGCCTGCCAGTCATCACTCTCCTGGTGTCTCAGTAACGAGTCCGAACGAATGGATATTAGCATGTCAACTTCTTTTACAACTGGCAAGACTTTGTTGACAGTATATGGGCATCTTGCATTTGCCTGCTGCACCTTTGTGTTTGTGTGCTTCATTTATATGATGTCATTTCCCCCTCTATGTACAAAAATAGGAATCTCTAAAACATGCTATTATGACACTGAAATAAATGGCATCATTGTACAATCATGATTAGGTGGGTTTTATAGTATATAGCTATATGCATAGGCAATACAGTCTTTATTATATTCTAGGTATTTCTTTCTTGTTTGGGTTATATTTGGACCAAAATAGTTGTTGCTATTTTATGGTAGAAATATATATGTTGAGACTTTATAGGTGAAGTCTCCATAGTTTATGTATGAGTCTCATGTGATAGAGATTTAGCTACATACAGAAGAAATATTATTAGGTTGGAGAGAGAAGATTATTCTCTGAAACAAAAACAATTTATATTTTCAAACATTTCTCAGTTATCCTTTCTACTCATCAGTGAAATGGCCCATTTATAAGTTAAATCATTAAAGCATTATTACGTCAACTTTCCCATGAAATGTCTAGATAATAGCATATTGGCCTTTCAAGGTTTGTGAGAGAGACCAATAGCAGGGCAACATTTTAGTTACTGAAATATTGTGTGCTCTCAACCCATGTGTAATCATGACCATATCCTATAATAAGAATATGTCAGGAATCTGGACTTTAAAGAAAGGAACATGGAAGATGAGAGTTTACCAGCAACCAGTCTTACCTTGAGGATCTGCATCCAACCTAGGATAAGTACAGAAGGATTTGCAAGCTTTAGGTCATGCTCAGATTAAATAATCCAGGTTTCCTATATCCAAGAGACTATTCTGGAACTATTAATGCCCCTGGATAGAATTATTAACTGCTGCTTCCTTGGACTCGTTGGACCAGTAATAACTCCTGAGTTGAATGAATTCACCCAAGCTTCATTTCATTCAAGGATCTTTCCCATTCTGGATCTTCTATTCAGGTCCCTAACATATGAGTACTTGCATTCATATAGGATCTGCTATATACCATGGCAAATTTTCTTGTTAGGACTAAAAAAAAAAAGTACCTAATGAACAGTATTAATGCAGTTTCAGTACAACTTATCACAAACTCAGGCCTTCTAGGGCCTTTACTTATATTTCAGAAAAGGAAATACACATATTTATTTGCCTCAGAATTATAAATCATATGTAAGGCTAAAAGTTCCCTTGATCAGCTATAAATGCTGCCTCCAGATTTTATGTCATAATATGTAAATCGTTGTTTAAGTCCAATCAGTCATCATCTTTGATAGGATGAAGGCCTCTTGGGAGTGTCGTATTAAACTAGACAGCATGGATGGACAAAGAAATGTTACAAGGATTCCAACCACCAAAAATCATCTGACACTTTCGTGCAGGTCTTGAATTCAAAAAGGAAAACATAGGCACAAGGATTGAGAGAAGAGGAAAAAGGAAAGCATAGGTATGCATGAGTTTGTAACATGGCCTGCGTCAAGGAATTTAGTATTTTTCTTCATAATTCATTTACAAAAAAATATAGTAACATGTATGGATCCAGTATAAGAAATAAAATGCCCTCCTGCCTCTGTCTATACTGAGATTGTTTTTGTGGTCTCACAGAGGAAGGGAAAAATACAATATATGGCAGTAATCAGAAGATTTTTATACCAAAACTTCAAGATTTAATAGAGAACATTTTCAGCACCTTCCATGAACGAATTAGAAACATCTCTATTACTATCAGTAAGACTTATCTGCTAGGCTAAGATCTTAACCTCCTCTTGCTGTGGATTCAGAATTTTATGAATATACATTATATCTGTTCTTTATTATATACTGTTTGTTTAATGTTAGACACTAATCCTTTCTGGGGCCGGGGAAGAAAGCAGAATAAGATGAGAACATAGAATCATCCTGCAGAATTTATAGCTAAGGACAGAAGGAATTTTGTTTTCTTTTGGATTACTTTAGACACACTTTGGAACTGTAGTTGAAATTTGATGGGCTGCAATTTAACCATCTCTTTCCATTAATACTAAAATGTTTTCTTGCCTAAAGCAGGAAAGATTTGGATTCTTCTTCCTTAGAAATCCTAGCAACTTCTTCAGCTCTTTCTTCGCTGGTGTATATTTTGTCTTCTGATAACAGAATGAAGCGACAGAAATGAGGACAGTGGGACAGAAGTGCTGAGAAAATACCTCTGATCCCACCTCATCAGGGAAGGTGCATAAATTGACTCTTCAGCATTGGCTACCCATGGCAGAAAAGAAATAGCTGCCTGACTGGATGGCTAATAAGCAACAGAATACTTGAAGGGGTTGTTTACAAGGTCTATCTTAACATAAAGTGAAATCTATCATTGTTATGGAGATGAGGCATGTTGGTGATAGATATCAGTCAAAGACAGACCCACAACCCCCACCCCAAATGGCACAAGAGGTAAATGGCCTATCTAGTTTTAGTTTTGTTATGATCCATCTGAGGGATATCTTTGCTCAGAAATCTGTCTCCCTTTATTTTTTAGGCAATAAATTGTTACTCTCAGTTTATGAATGATTGAATGATTTATATAATGATTACTACCTTGACCTTCCTAAGAAGTCTATTTGCCAACTTTCAACTTAAAAGGACCCCAAGTAAGAAGTGTTTTATTACTAAAGGAGTGCTTTTTAGGACTCACCTCCAGATCTAGTGTAAAGAAAAAGCAAATACTGAATTTTGAATATACATACAACAGAATGGGGGCCATTGCCTTTGTTCTTTTAGAAAAAAAAATGAGCTTTTGAAATAACTATATGGTTCTCTATAATCTATGCCCTCTTTTCCCCAATAATTGTAAAGTATATACTTCTCAGTTTCTACTCATGTAATAGTGACTTAAAAGCTACGTGCTTAACTAGCAGTCATGGATCCAGTGACCATTTATGTATCTAGAAGTAACGAATATTCAGTTTTGTAGGTGAATCTCTTAGAATTGTACACTGGGGGGGCGCCTGGGTGGCACAGCGGTTAAGCGTCTGCTTTCGGCTCAGGGCGTGATCCTGGCGTTACGGGATCAAGCCCCACATCGGGCTCCTCTGCTGTGAGCCTGCTTCTTCCTCTCCCACTCCCCCTGCTTGTGTTCCCTCTCTCGCTGGCTGTCTCTATCCTGTCGAATAAATAAATAAAATCTTTAAAAAAAAAAAAAAGAATTGTACACTGGGAATAGACTAGATTAGGGTTTAGATTAATAGATTAAGTAAATTATAACGGTTATAAGAATAGATTGTACCTTTAGAAAATATACACTATAGACTTCTATAGAATAAAATTCTATAAAAACAATAGGCTAGTCAAAAATTGAGAATAGTTTGGATAAAGGAATAGATAGGACTAAGTATTTTAGAGGAAGATTCTCTAGAAATTTAATAAATGAGCTGCTTATTAAAAACATTGTTATATTTATATTTAATGTAGTTTAAAAATAAGATCAATATAGAAATTCAAACTCTTGGCCATAAGTGTTGCTCTGTGGCTGATCACCCAGGAAGGCTGCAGTTATGCTCTAGCTCAGCTTGTGGGAGATGGTACTTTCACATCTACCTTCATTGTCTCTTCTCTGCCAAAATGAAATTCACTATTTGGGAAACTGTGCCTGAAAACAACCATTTTAATACTTCTATCTGACATCGAATGTAACCTCCATGCAAGGAAATATCCCAGGTAAACCCTGGTAAACTGATTTGCCAGTCCTGACAATGCTAGGGCACTAGGTAATAACCAACACAATGCCGTCCTAATATGTTTTGTTTCTTGGCACAATGAGAGTTCTGGTGAACGAAGGCAAAGCTAGAGTTATGATCTCACTCCACTTAACTAGCAGAGCTTTAAATTTTGTCTCAAATGACAATCAATCAATCAAATTTCTAATCTATTTATTTGGTACCAAGCACGTCAGAATTCTGAAGAAATGTTTGTTAGGGGACCAGTCAATATGGAGAAGTGGTATGCCATTGGTGTCTGTCCTGGATTCTGGTCCTTGATTACCTTGATTATTTAGACACATGGTTTCCAATACGAACAAACTCAGTGTGGTCTAAATTAGTGGTAGCAGCATTTCAATATGTCAAAACAAAATCCATTTTATTTAAAATTATATTTTAAGAAGGAGTAAGCAGGGAAAGTGATGCAAAATCACATTAACAACAGGACACCAGAGATTCTAAATGGTTGTAAATCACTATTTTAGATGTCGAGAACAGGGAATGTGTGCTTTCAAAGTATAGTGCTTTTATGCACAGTGGCCAAATAGCAATAATTTGAGACTTCAGAGAGAGGACAATCATTTAAAATAAACACTCAGTAAAACAGTAAATAAACAGAATGTCATTAAATAACGATTAATATCAGCATTCTTCACAGGAGGGAAAGCAAACCTCCCAAGGGGCAGTTCATTCCTCTACTCCCTCAGCACATATAAATATATATAAAGACAGAATTTCATAATAACTGCACTAGCTTGCATATGTTAATAACTGCTAAACTAATACCACACACCTGAACGCATATATCCATGTTGCTTACTCTATGTGGGACATTTCTTCTCTCTTCACAAATTAAAGAGTCTGCAAGGGAAGACATATAACTGTGTTTCTTCTGAATCTTCTTCTAAGTCTTGTGTTTTCCATTACTGATGATGGTTTGGTAAATGTCACTGATGGACTGAAAATAAAGAATGACTAGCTCTGTGGGCAAAATAACATCTAGAAGTAGAGCATAGAAAGTTAACCAAGAGTGTGAAAGGTAAAACAGAAATTTAAAAATAGCTGTAATAGTGAAATGTGTAAGAAGCATGCAGAATATAGACATTTCTACTATTTCCTCTGAGCATAGATCAGACACTTAATCATGCTTGTTCTGAGTTCACTAAAATTTGAATGAGCATCTTACAGAGAGAGTTATAAAACCCCTCCCAATAAAATTTAAATGTAACATTTTGAGAAAAAGAATTCTTTAAGGAAAAGTCAAAGACATTGAGACTTTTTTACTCATCTTAGAAAAAGGAAGGTTGAGACGCTGAGCTAATACCAGTTTTTAGGCAAGTTAAGGGAAATAAGAAATGAGACTTTCTCTCTTTTCTTCACTGAGGACCCATAGTAATAAAATACGCTTATCCTGTGACAGAAAATGTATAGGTTTGATAATGAGGTAGGTTCTTGATAATGAGGCTTCTGAATACTGAAAGGGAAGTTGTGGGACTGTCTTCTGTGAAGCTCTTTAGCTTAAACTGGATAGATTCACGTCTTCCTCAAACATGTGTCAGGGAGAAGAGAAGGAATGATTTCTCAGGAGTTTCCTCTCAGGAGGAATCTTATGCAGGCTCCACACTGGGTGGGGCTCGATCTCACAACCCTGAGATCATGACCCGAGCCAAAATTAAGAGTCAGAAGCTTAACTGACTGAGCCATCCAGGCGCCCCAACTTCTCTCTCTTTTTAAAGTCGCTGTTATTATTCAGAGGCAAAAACTGCTGGAAGCTACAGGGACTTCTAAATATGCTTGGCATATGTTAAAGCCATAGCAGTGCCACCAAGGTTTTAGTGGACAATTCTCAGGAATCACAGGATGTTACCCTTTGTTACATATAGTCACATATGTATCCATCACACTGTGTTCTGGTCATTTCCTATAACAACTGATTTACTACAAACTTGGAACGGTGGGTATAGCTGCTGAAAAAAATTTGCTTGTGAACAAAGAGATTAGAGCATATCGTTCAGTGTTCTGTAAAAAGTTATAAACTTTTAGTGGAAAAGTTATCACATTTCACCCTCTGCTTGTTGCTGTCAGTACTCAAAGCCAAACCCATTACCATTAAACTTACACCATTCCCTTGCTACTATACTAAATGAAGTGTTTTTGATTCATCCCCCAGTAAGTGTTGGTGGTATTTGCTATAAAAAAGGGCAGGGGCCCACAGAATGCAATTAGGGAAAAGACATCCTCAATTACGAAAAAAAAAAAAAATCTTCCATACTCTTTCTGCTTGCCCTGCACTCATCCAGGAACTGGAGTTACACAAGTAAATAAGTTTCCATCAGTAAAGAGTGCTCATAGTGAGGGAAACAGACAAGTAAATAGGTAACTCTGGTACAAAGAGATATGCATTGGAGTAAAGGCATGTGCAAGGTACTATACAGATTTGCCTGGGACAATTCTGGCTTGTGCCTATGGTCTTGGTATAATTATTCACAGGGGCTTTTCACAAAATATGTCCTGGTTTGGACAACAAATTATATGGTTACCCTATAAATAGCTATAACCATCAAATCTGCCTGGGGTTGTCTAGCAAGATTTTCCACAGATTAGGACAGAAAATCAAAGAGATTAAGAATTCTTTGCCACACATGTTGTCTACATCCAAATGGAAATGAAAAACTTAGTAGACTGGCTGACTTTCATTTCTTCCAGCATTGTCAGAGGAATAGAGTGGGATTTTAACTCATGTGCGGTGAGGGGAGAAGGGCAAAACAGGACAATCGAAACCCACTTATTGGTATATGATATGCACAAGGGGTGTCTTTAAATAAGCCATTAAATTATGGATCCCCTAAAGCTCTCAGGATTGAAAGGTGGTGTGAGAAAAGACTAGAAGCCATGGAGGAAATTTTAGAAAGACAGCTTAAGGTTCAACATAAGGAATCTTATTTGGTGCCAAATTTTGTACAGAAGGGTTCGAAAGCAGGATTGAGTTGCCCGTGAGGCTGGGAGCCCTATGCCCCTGTTGATGTGCAGCAAAGGCTGAATGGCCCATGAGCAAACTCAGTCACAAGGTCAAAACTCGGGCCGCTGATTATTTAGGGTTCTGTACACATTGCCGATCCTATGATTTTACATTATGCATGGGGTCTTTTTGAGTAGCTTTTAAGTAAGAATCCTATGCTTGGGAAAATGCCTAGACGCTAAAAAAACAAAACAAAACAAGAAAAAAACAAAAGGTAGAAATATCATGAAAAACAAATAGAACAAACAAACAAAACACAGTTTGTATGAGCTAAATGCTCTTGTGACCCACTCTGGACATACACTAAAAAAAGACCAGGGAATGTCAATATAGATCTCGTAGAGCTTATTCTTTGCCACTCTTATTACAAGGAAAGGAGCTACTAAACACATATTCAGAAGACACATCTCCCTCAGAGGTCCCTACCTCTTGGACACATACTCATTTGAAGACTAAGTTGCAGAGAAGTCTTGCTTACCAGTTTGATTTGCATAGTTCCAAGTTACGTAGGAATGGGACTGGTGGCAAAGCTATCATTAAAGAGATACAAAGCAGAAGACTGAACAAAGGATACATTCTGTGCAAAGTTTGAAGTTTATACTGTCTCGGTGAGCCTTGTCATGGTAAGAAAGGCGTCCACCCCTTCCCCCACCTAAAAAGAATAACAGAAAGTGACAAAAGGAGGCTCCCTGGAGGTAACACCAGGAGCAAAGAGTAGGGGAACTAAAGACTGTACACACGAAGAGAGAGAAAGGGGTTGGCATGGACACAGGAGATGTGGCCAAACACTCTGCATTCACAGCAGAGATACGTGATTAGGTTAGAATCACTTTCACCTCTTCCCCAGGGTATGCAAGTAGGAATAGGTCAGGTTGGGGCAAAAGGAATGGCATCTTGACGAGGCTCAGCTTTCCCAGGGGCCTAAGAAAGGTGGCAGTACAGCTAGAACCAGAATATTCTCACTGGTCCTTTTATATGAAATCGTGAATATCTACATTTACAGATTAAAATGTTTTCCAGTACACCAGAGAGAGAAAAGTCTTCTGAAAGCAGTGGAAATGACTTTAGTTCTCCAGTGGTTAAGAATATAAGGGCTTAAGAGTGAGGAAAGCTAGTTTCAAATCTCGGCTACTTAACAGATTTATGGTAACATATTTAAATTTCTCTAAGTTTTAATTTCCACATGTTAAAAAAATGATAATGCATACACCATTGAGCTCCTGTAGAGACTCTATTACACATGTAAACTGTGTAACACATGTAGTTTTGGCAAATAATTATTGATAATGAAATTTTTATTCAGTGAGGATTGTCATCCATTTCCATAACGTCTGGTCACCCATACCAAGCTCTGCTTCATTTTACGTCATTACTTTCTGTCTGGTCCTTGACATTCCACACTGTTTCAGCTTTGACCTACTTCCCCAGATACTATGATATCTCTCTGCTTCAAAACTTCATGCTCCTGTGTTCTTTGAAAGGTCTACCTGCAATTATTTGTAAATTCAGTACTAACAGTGTGCAAATATTTTAAATCATAAAAAATACGTGCTTTTAGGAAATACTCTTCTTGTTCTTGAGCTCTGAAGGCACTCTTCATCTCTGATAATATTGACCCTGGGCCCAATTCATGTTGAGTGAACAAGGTATTATTTTATACCCTCTTCCCAGGAGGTTAAAATGACTCAGCAAAAGTCGCTCAGTGATCTCAGATGAGGAATCCAATGAATCAGTCTGGAAATCTTGATCTAAAATCTGCCAGGGTCTCCATTTACTGAGAAAAAGTCAGCCGAGAGAGGATGATCCCCAGTAAATTTTATATTATGATATTACTTTTTTTTTTTTTTACTACATGCTTAAAATGTTTTCTGGATTTGGACTGGCCCTCTGATTACCCACAGAATAGAGGGAGAAAGCAGTGTAAGTTTCCTTCTCAACAGTTAAAGCAGTCCTTGTCACCAAAACTATCATATGTTAGATCACATGTCAGTGTCTGTGACATAGTCAGGCCTTGGCTTCTCAGGATCCACTCATTACAAGTGAATTTATGTGCCTTGAAGCATATGGCCTTGATATATGATCCCAGAGCAAAAGAGCAAGGTATTTCAAGCTGGCCACAATTTTATTGACTCTCACAGGCCTGCTTTGTAGTCATTCCAATAAACTAGACGAGAAATTTCTGATGCTCCAAGCTATCCAGTCTGCAGGACTCCATTTCATGATTCAGAGTCCAACTAAACAACTCAAGAGTGCTTTTGTGTGACACTGTGACCACAGGAATAAATAATTGCTTAGTAATTCTCTTTGAGGCAGAAAATTCTAAACATGGAGGAACCATTTCCCCTTAATGGGAGCCAGAAATCCTGTAAGTGCTTGAAATGGCATTCACAAGTCTGAATGGTAAACAGATAAAAACAGGAGCGCACCAGTTGCACAAATGACTTGCTTGTCACAAACTTGTCATTGCAGTAATCTAACATTTCTTTCACAGAGCCCGATGGAAAGGATGGAACAAACAGGCCCTGCTGACGTTTTGGCTCTGCTAAGCCTTCCTCGGAGCTAAAGCATCTGCAGCATCTTCCCGTTCTAGACCCTTTATCTGCTGAAGTTAGCTGATACTGTACATGTCAAAGAAATGTTTGACTATTGCATTAACAAGTTGATGACAAGCAAGTTATTCCTGCAGCTGAAATACTGCTGCTTTTAGCGGGCTGCCATCTTGACCTTCGTCTTCTCCTATAGGAGAACCCCAGCAGAGCAGAGCACTGGGGAGATAGCAGTATTGTTGCCCCAGGCTATACAGATAAACAAGGACCACCTATTTGGAACTTAGGCGCAGCGGTATAAGGGACACACCAGGCAATTCTATTCAGGTTATGGATAGCATTTCCCTGGAAAACATAAGCGTTGCAAACACACTGCACTGTCCCAAGGATTCTCTTGCTGGAATAAAGGGAGCTGCACAGAAATTATTCCCTACTGCACCTCCTCCATCCCCCACATACATTGGGGGACCCGTATATACTTTATAAAGCTGGGAAAGTTAATGAAAAGTGTATACCTGCTTCAAACCTAGTTTTTGCCAGTTCTTGGAGTTCCTCCCATCAGTAGCCTCTCTCCTAACGTCCTCCTCATTCAGGATAGCATCTGGAACTCTCTAGACCTAGTCAGAGCGATGCTCTTGTCCCTGAAAAGTCAGGTAAGTCCATTAGCCTCCTCACAGAAACCTTCAACAGCCCTCTCTAACACACCACCGCTTCATCTCCAACCTCAGCTGCCAGCAGGGAGTGCTCATACGCTGTGCAACTTCCAGTTCTTGCCTTGCTGTTTGAGTAGCCCTCCTCCCTTGGGGGATCCACCCTTGGTGTTCCTTGGGTGTGCAGTGTGGGGGTCCCAGGCTTATCAGCATACAGACCTGATCTGGAGCCTGTAACAGGAGCCTGGCCTGTTGTGCCAGAGTGTTCTGCCTCTGCTGGTGCCTTGGGCGTATCAGCACTGGGAACAATGGAGCCTTCGCCCTAAGCCTTTTCATAAAGCTGAGCGTCTCTTACTCATCAAGGTGTCAGGTGCCCGGTATTATTTTTAGACCCTTGGTTAAAGGTGCATTGGTATTGTTTTGTCTGGTTTAAATATCGACGAGAAAAACTTGCATTCTCAGACTTATTTTCTGCTGTTGGCTTAGGTGCTTTCATTTTTGAAAGTCTTGTGTAAAAGTGGTTATCATCGTTCAGCCATGAGAACCCATATTTCTTGACAAAGTAGTGATGGGGCTTACATTTCTCTTAGATTTGGTGAACTGAGCACAGTACTGTCTCCCAAATGAAATGTGCTACTCCCATCCCAAATATCTCACACTGCAATCTATACCTCTGCTTTGTTACCTCAGAAGACAGGTGGGAAGGGTATGAGAGAGGGTCCTGTGTTTTTCACAGTTAAGGATATTACCTCTGGAAAAGGAGGTGGAGGTAGTTTGAGGCAGGGCACTTATATTTTCTGTAAAAGAACACATGTGAATGAACTACTTGAATTTTAAATGGAGTTCTAGTGACTTTTTCTTTCTTTTTAAAGTTCCTAATAGGATTTCTGTAATGACTTTGTGTTTTATTTTTTTAATAGAACTTAAATGGCAAAGAAATAATATGCTATTTTTGATTCAGGAAAAAAACAAAGTCTTTTTTTTATGGGAACTCTCTTTTTAAATACACATCAGGGAATAGATAATGGCACCAACAATAAAAAATGTTCTCTCTTCATAGTCTGAGGGATAGCTGATTAGTGTATGTGTATGTGTTTTTAATATGTATTTACTTATTTGCTTGCTTATTTGTCTATTTATTTTAAGAAAGGAAGGAAGAGAGAAAATAAAAATTCTTATGCTGGAGTAATCTCATCAGATTCATAGGGTTTTAGGACTGGAAAGGAACTCGATGATAGTCTCTGACTTTGTATCACACTCGCACTTGGATATGTGGATACTGAGACCCAAAGATGTTTAATAACGTGAACAAAGATACACAAGATTGTGGCAGAGCTAGGCCTAAAAATTTCTTTTTAACAAACAGTCTCATTTGAATAATTCACATTGATGTACTTAAGTCTAATAGGGCTTTCGTTTTTGGAATAACTGGGGTTGTGTCCTGGCTAAGCCAATTTAGGGATATATATTTGAATAGTTTGGCGACATTTCTTCCTAAGCTGTATTTTACCTGAGTCACGTAAGGAACCATTACAATTTCAGTTAAATTTTTTCTCTTATAAGATTTCAAAGAAACACTTTCCCCATTCCCATTTTGGCAGCTGAAAACATATATATAATTTTTTTAATTCTTTTTTTTTATGATTTTATTTATTTATTTGACAGAGAGAGAGACGGCCAGCGAGAGAGGGAACACAAGCAGAGGGAGTGGTAGAGGAAGAAGCAGGCTCCCAGCAGTGGAGCCTGATGTGGGGCTCGATCCCAGAACGCCGGGATTACGCCCTGGGCCGAAGGCAGACGCTTAACCACTGAGCCACCCAGGCGCCTCCGAAAACATATATTTTTAAATGGGTCTGTTCCTTTAATAAGTATTCATTTAAGTAGGTCATATTCTAACATTCTTGGAGATAAAAAATCTTTTATCAGATTAAAAGAAATCTGGTTTTTATTCCCACTTTTAGCCATGTTTGAGGTGGTCCTTGTTAATTGTCAGTTTGAACAAAACACTGATTAAGTTAAAACATCAATGTTTTTGTGTGTTTTGGTTCTTTTAGTTTAGCACAAGGGGAAAATAAAAAATGCATTTACCTTTTTGCAGCCATGATAATTATATACTCTATTTTTCATTTATGCAAAACTTTATTTTTGAGGGTTTTCTTTTTGTTTCATTTCTCCGTTTTTGCATTTTCCAAACATCTGTACCGTGGCTGGTGGCGAGAGTAGCAGTGGCTGGCACTTTTCCTCCACGCTTTGAGAGAAAGAGAATTGGCTGGAATAAAACCTTGCCTTCCATATGGTCGACTTGAAATACAGCATTGAAAAGGTATCGTCTCTTTTTTCTTTTCTGAAACCAGAGGTGAAACGCACGAGTAAATAGCAATGTTGGTGCCAAACCACCTGTTGATTCATATCAGAATAGTCCTTGGCAAGGCACCCCCCACTTAGTCATTTGAAAACCTGACTAGATGATCTCTGTGCGTTGGTAGCATCATATCAACAGCATGTGCTGCTGGTCAGTCACTTAAGAAAGCCTAGACTCTACACATAGTTAAGAGATGAATTGAAAGTTTTGCTTTTGCTTTGACAAAACGAACCCTTTGTAAGTATGTTAGGCTGTGAAGTGTTTGCTGATTCCTGGAGTATTGGGATCTATTGTCAGGGACAGTGAAAAGAAGGTGGCAGTAGAGCTTTCTCTCACCTTGATTAATTCTAGTTGGGAAAAGCAGTAGTCTCTGTCTTATCAATTATTTTAAAGTAAAATTATTTTAAAGTAAAGTAAAGCACATAAAAATATAAAGAGTAATGTGAACACGCAAGAGTCCACACCCAAATTAAACAAATCTTTGGCACTCTTATTTCTAAACCTGTTTTTTGTCTTTTATTATTCTAAGTTACATAAAACGATGTGCACAAATTAAGTATGTAGCTTGATGAGCTTTTATGTAGGTATGACAATATCCAATCCAAGGTACAAAATATTCACAATACCTAGGAAGAGTTCTTTGTGCCCTCTTGAGTGTGATATCCTCCAAACCTTTAACAAAAGGTTAAAAACAAGCAACACTGGGGCGCCTGGGTGGCACAGCGGTTAAGCGTCTGCCTTCGGCTCAGGGCGTGATCCCCGCGCTGTGGGATCGAGCCCCACATCGGGCTCCTCTGCTATGAGCCTGCTTCTTCCTCTCCCACTCCCCCTGCTTGTGTTCCCTCTCTCGCTGGCTGTCTCTATCTCTGTCGAATAAATAAATAAAATCTTTAAAAAAAAAAAAACAAGCAAAACTGTTCTGACCCTCTATCATTATCATTAGTTTTACATAAGCCACAAGCCGTAGTGTGGCCTATATAAAATGTATTCTACTGTAGATATCACGAAAATTTGTTTGTTGAGTCTCTCATTGTTAGATGTTATTTCTGGTATTTCCCAATCATAACTAATACTGCAGTTAACATTTTTATACATGTTTTTACATGGAGGAGGAATTGCTTAACTATAAGAAACATGCATTTTCAGTTTCACTAGGAATGTAAAATTTCTCTCCAAAGTTGTAGTAGTAATTTATATTCTCATTAGCCATCTGTGAGAACATCTCCACATACTTCATAATATTTGGGATGGCTAGACTTTCAAATGTTTTGTCAATTTGATAGGTATTAAATAGTATCTCATTTAAAATTTTTTTACTTATAAACCGTTGGGATTTTCTTGTGTGTGTTGCCTGTTTATATCCTTAGCCATCATTCTATTAGGTTATTTGTTTTGCTATTGTTATTTGGACCGGTTTTGGTTTTGGTTTTGTTTGTAGTATTCTGGATTCTCATCCTTTGGGCAATAGAGATTACAAATATATTTTCCTAATCTGTGTCTGTAGTAGCTTATTTTGAAAAGTTTCTAATTTTAATGCAGTTAGGTTATTGATATTTTAACCGTTATAGTTTGTGCTAGGGCACCTGACTGGTTCAGTCAGTAGAGCATGCAACTCTTGATCTCAGGGTAGTGAGTTCAAGCCCCATGCTGTGTATGGAACCTACTTAAAAAATGGATAGATGATAGATAGATAGATAGATAGATAGATAGATAGATAGATAGATAGATAGATAGAGATAGATAGATAGTGCTTTTATGTCACTTAAGAAATCCTTCCATAGGACAACTTTCTTTTATTTTCTTCATTCCTTTATTTTCTTCTAACAGTTTAAAAGTTTGGCCTTTTACATTTAGATCTCTAAACTTCTTGGCATTTATTTTTGTATGTGATATCTTACATGTACCCTATTTTATTCTTTTTCCATGGATAACCCAATTATCCCAGCACCATTTAACAAGTTAGCCATCCTTACCCACTAATTTGTAATGCCATCTCTTGCTTACATTAAATGTTTTTTAGGGTCTTTACTTCAACTAGTAAACTGTTTCTCTATTCTTGTGCTAATACCACAGTGCCTTAATTATCATAGCTTTCTAATATTCTTGCTATCTGGTAAGGCAAATCTCTCTACATTGTTTTATAAAATTCTCTTGGCTCCCCTTGCCTTTTGCTATTCAATATAAATTTTAGGATTAGTTGGTCAAGTTTTACAAAAGACTTGTTGATTTTTATTTGTAATTACATTAACTTGAGAGAATAATCTGGGGGAGAATTGACATTTTTATAAAATTGTGTCTCTCTACCCATTAACAGACTATATTCCTCTACTAAATCAGATCTTCCTCATGTTCTTTAATAATGTTTTATAAGTTTTACCATAAAGGTTTTGCTAGAACCTATTTTGTTAGATTTCTTCTTGTATTACTTAGATTTTTGTTCTTTTATGTATAGAGTCTGTTTTCCATTTCATTGTTTATTGGTTATTACTGGTATATATTCAGCAACTTTGCTGAACTCTCTTATTAGTTCTAATGACTAAACTTAAAATTCTCCTAGATTTTTTACATAGGCATGTATATCATATGTAGATAATGACAGCTTTTCTCTTAAATTCTAATTCTTAAGTGTTCAATTTCTTTTTCCTGTCATATTGCATGACTAAGCCCTCTATAGAGTATTGAATAAAAGCAATGATATGAATATCTGTTCTGTTTCTTACTTTAATGGTAATTTGGGGAATGTGACATCTGCTTAGCATTTTGATAAATTGAAATCATTATGTTAAAGAAGTTTCCACCATCTATTTATAGTTTGCAATGCACTTTTAATCAGGAATACTAGTCAAATTTTATCTAATTCTTTTTCTGTATAATAATATGATATAGTTGCCCATTAATATGTTAATATTTTAGGGGCGCCTGGGTGGCACAGCGGTTAAGCGTCTGCGTTCGGCTCAGGGCGTGATCCCGGTGTTGTGGGATCGAGCCCCACATCAGGCTCCTGTGCTATGAGCCTGCTTCTTCCTCTCCCACTCCCTCTGCTTGTGTTCCCTCTCTTGCTGGCTATCTCTCTCTCTCTCTGTCAAATAAATAAATAATTAAATATTTTAAAAAATGTTAATATTTTATATATTAATACCTTTCCTGATATTAAACATTTCTTACATTCCTGGAAAAAAACTTTATTTGGTCCTGGTGTGTTATTTATTTATTTATTTTCTTTTAAAGATTTTACTTATTTATCGGACAGAGACACAGCAAGAGAGGGAACACCAGCAGGGGGAGTGGGAGAGGGAGAAGCAGGCTTCCTGCTGAGCAGGGAGCCCATGCCGGGATCGATCCCAGGAACCTGGGATCATGACCTGAGCTGAAGGCAGATGCTTAACAACTGAGCCACCCAGGCGCCCCCTGATGTGTTTTTTTAATCCACTGTTGAGTTTAATTTGCTGGTATTTTATGTAATATGTTTGTACAGGGAGATTAGTCTTTAATTTTCCTTTCTTAAACTGTTATTGTAGAGTTTTGGTGTCATGGTGATATTAGCTCATAAAATAAATTGAGCAACATTCATTTCTTTCTCTTTTTTTTTTTCTATTTCTGAAATAGTTGTCATATTAATAGGGATTACCTATTCTGAAAATGTTGTTAAACTTGCCTGAAAAATCATCTAGACCTGGTATCTTCTGTCTGTAGTGGGAAGATAGATTAGGGTGGATTTCTAATTATCAGTTCACTTTCTTCCATGGTTATTGGTTTATTCAAGTGTTCTATTTCATCTTAAGTCAATTTTAGTAAGTTTTTTTAGAAAAATATACAATGAATGGTTAATCTACACTTTCAAACTTATTGGCATAATGGTGTCATGATTTTTAATTTTATCTTTAATATGTCCCCCTCTTATTCCTAATATTATTTAGCTGAGTCTTTTTTCTTACTCATTGTTAGACATTCTTCTGTGTCATTTACTTTTTTTAAAACCTGTCTTTTGATTTTGTTAATCTACTTTATTGTGTCTTTGTATTCTATATCATTACTTTGTGCTTTTATCAACATTATTTTCTTGAGGCTACTGTCTTATAGAAATACAAGATTGTTTTTTTCTTTTTCTAGATTCCTGTGTTAAATTATTGCTCATTTAATTTTGATGGTTTTTCTTATTTTCAAAAATGAATTTTACTAAGTTTTCTTCCAAGGTTTTAATTAGCTGCATAGCTTGCTTTGATATGTACTTTTGTTCAATTTTAAATATTTTGTAATGTCTGCTTGATTTATTTTTAACCCTTTGATTACTTGAAAGTGTATGTTTTTACTTTCTAAACATAAATTTACTCTATTTTTATTATTGATTCAGAATACAATTGCATTATAATGAGAGGATGTGTTTTATATGCGTTCAATTAAAAAAATTTTTTAGCTTTTTTTGTGACCTGGGACATGGATTTTACTGCTGACTTGAAATATGTAGGTGGCTTTTTGGTTTCTGCAGTGCTCATATTAAAATATTTGTTTGTATACCTAACTATATATTTTTCTAATAAAAAATAATCCGTCTTTTAGTATTTCTGGCTTTCTCCTTAATGTAAAAAAAAAGGTGACTAGCATGTTTTACCTACTTACTAATTATCAATCTGTTATAATTATTGAATGAAGTTTTAGTTTTACCTGTTTGTTTTAAATATATGCAAAAATGGTTATCATTGATTTTTATAGTTAATGCCTAATTATATTTACTCATATATTTTAGCTATTGCTGTGTCCACCATTATTCTTGGATGATGTGGCTTCCTTTCTGGGTTCACTTTTCTTCATGTTGAATTACATCTTTTAGGAGAGCCCTGGGGAGTATACTCTTTTTATATATCTAAAAATGTTTTTATTTTATCTTTTATCTTAAATAGCAATTTATCTGGGTATTTTTGTTCAGCAGTTGAGGATATTACTCAATTAATCTTACCCAATTGTTCTTCAACTATCATTACTTAAGAGAAATCTGCTATCAATCTAGTTTTCATCTCTTTGTAGGTAGTCTGCCTTTTCCCTCTGGTGACTTTTAAAAGTTTTTCTATATCCTTGATGTCTTATAGTTTCTCTCAAATGTGTCTAGATATGGATTTATTTTGAATTATCAGTCATGAACTCAGGGTATACTTTCTAATCTCAGGACTGTAATGCTAGAAAATTCTCAGTTATTATCTTTTCCTTTATTGTTTCTTTGTTATTACCTCCATTTTCTTCAGGGATTCTTATAAGATATATATTGGTGTTTCCTAGTCAATTTACATATCTCAATTGCTCTTTCATTTTCTAAAAATATATTTTACTTTCTGTGATTCTTTTTCTGAGTGCATTCCTTAATATTACCTTCCAACTCACTAATGCTCTCCTTGAAACTGCCCAATCTTAAATCACCCTATCTATTGCATTTTTAATGTCAATGAACCTGTTTTTCATTTTTAAGATTTCTGATTGGTTCTTTATTTACCTATTCTTATCTTACTGCTCTCTGTTGTTATTTAATAATTTCTTATTCTCTTATAAGTATGATTTTTTATCTTGAGCATTACAAACATATTCATGTTGAGGTCATTGTCAGACAATTCTATAAAATCAAATTCACCTGCAGTGAATATTATAATTATTAATTTTGTTGGTTGTTTTTCTTATCATTAGATTTCTTACTATGTTTTAGAATTTTGTTTTGCAGGTTAATGTGGGTCATAAGTATTTTTTTGACTTGTCTCTTGGTTTTCTTTCTTCCTCTCTTTTTCTTTGTTCATACATCCTTGACTAGTGGTTTTACAGTTGCCTCTATTGGGATTCCTCAGCTCCTAGTCCCAATCCAAATGTTGTAGTGGTAGCTTTCAGCTTTTTCTCTTTAAGGGTATTTGATCATGAGGCTGTGTCTTTATCCTTCCATCTCTCAGTGCCTACAGCTCTATAAGCTATTGCACCAAGTAGCAGTTCGCCAAATTTTTTGCAGCCTCTTGCTGAAGTAGTGAGCTAAGCTCAGGTCCATCATATCATACGGAGCCTTTTATCCTCATTACTCCAAGAGCTAGACTTCCACCCACCTCTGTGTGTTTCTGGGTCCAGATTTTAGCAGGCTTATGGCTTCAGCCCCCTTTGCTGCTTTTAGTTTCTTTGTAAATATAGTCACTTTCTTTTTTAAATTTCACTCTGCTTCTTCAGTTTTCTCATTTTATACTGTATTAATTTTTTTAGTTAATAGTATCTCTTAAGTGACACTCCTTTGATTTTCACCTCTCTTTTATTTAGATATATCATTTTAAAACAAATATTATAAATAAAAGTTATTATTGAATGTTTAGCTGGACTAGACACTGAACTTTATAGATAATTATCTTATTCAATCCTCTCTATAATCAGTTATTTTTATTACCACTGTATAAACTAGAAAATTGAGGCAAATAGGCTAAATAAACTCCCCCGTAGGAAAGAGGTTATAACTAGTAAATGGCAGAAGTAAGATTTGAACTCAAGTTTCTCCACTACCAAAACTAGTGCTCTTAAAATAGTATTCTATAGATAGATTTTGTGTTTAAAAAAAAAAAAACTATGCTATGGTGTTTGTTTTTTATTTTTAATAAATTAACTATTATTTATTTTTGTAAAAATATGTCTGGTCCTACCTCAAAAAATTTATTTTATATTGTTTGTGTTTTTATACATCCTTGGTCATGTCTCTGTCCCCCTCTTTTCTTCTCTCCCTCTCTCTCTTTTCTTCCTCTTTTGATATATGATGGCTCTATTTGTTATTAATCTAGCAATTTAGAAGTTATAAAGCATAGTCTATTTTTCTGATAATGATTACTATTATTTTTTAAAATCCAGTCCTGTTTTCTTTAATTATCATCATTAATGAAATTGTATGCTGTATGAAATGAGAAATTTAGGATGCTGTTTCTTCATTTCTCCTCCTATTCAGTTTCCCATTTTTTGTTATAATACATTATGTCAGTTATAGATTATTATTAGTTTTACAATACAGCTGTAAGAGAGGATAATCACAAAAAGCTAAATCACTTATTTGGGTAACAGAGAGCTTCTAACACAAAGTAGGTACTTAACCAAATATGTATTGAGTATGAAATGAATGTACCTTTTTTATGTATATACACGTGCATACAGAGAAAGAAAACAGCTGAAATGTCATTAGAGTATCCCTCTACTTCTAGATGACCCACCTATTCATTTAAACTTTGGATTTTATAAACTGTTGGGCCACCATATGATTTAATAAGTACTCTTTCTTTCAATTCTTTTGTTAGGCAAACACATGCTTTGTGAAACAACCCTTTGCAATCAATGTGCCTCTATCCAAGTTAGTCCCACTCATAGCTAGTTCCATCTTTGCCCCTTCTATCCCATCCTACCCCTACAAATAATAAAGATACCTGGCAACTTCCATTCTCACATCAGCAACTACTCTTAAGTTTTCATTTGCCAGATACTGTGTGATTCTTGAATGGGAAATAGTGATTAAATATCAATAATTGTATCATATTCAATTGCTAATAGCCCATGTTCTTCCAGAATACTTCATGTTGTTTACTCTTTAAATAGAAGCATTTTGAAGTAGTTCTTATTGCTTTATTTTTTAAGGATAGTTCTTAAAATCTCCAATTATAGTCAAAGGAAATTCTTTGTAGAAGATGCTAAGAAAATTGGATTTTCCTTTGAATACCACTAGATATTAACAAGAAACTTAATGATGATCTGTAACACGCTAAAAAAATATGATGCTTCTATTGTAGCAAAGTATATTAAATAGAACAATGTAGATTAACAAGAAAAAAGCAAACTTGTGTAAACTGGGTCATTGCTGATGTGCAAATTTTATGGAAATTTTATGGCACATTTGATCAATTTATAAGAAGTGCATATTTGTGTTTATAAGAACACTCAAGCTTCCTATGTGGCATGATTTTAACAATCTTTTATATGTAAGAACAGATTGAAATTAAACTGTCTTCCTGGCTGTTTCTATTCTTTAAATTGTAAAAATGACTTTTATTATTCTCTATTTAAAAGTCACTGATCTGGGAATCAGGAGACTTAGTTTCTGGTCCCAGTTCTGTCATTTAACTAGCTCTATTCTCTTGAGTAATTTATTGAATTCTTTGAGCCAGTTTTTTTATTTATAAATATAAAGAATTGGACCTGATGCTCTGTAAAGCCCCTTCCAGTTTTCATGTCTAATATTCAGCATTGTATCTGTCTGTATCTCTCTCTATTATGTATAAATATCTACATATAAAAACTTAACTGCATATAGGTTCCATACATCAACAACCTAAGTTATTCAACAGAATTCATAAAGAAATATCCAAGAATAGGATTAATTTTCTCCTGAATAAAGCAGTTAAATTTAGCTGATGAATAAATAACTGGAAGCTACAGTAGGTTCTTGATCTGGATAAAAGCAGCATGATATTTTCAAAAGTACTGTTAGGCAGCAATGTATAGAATGGATTAGAATGGAAGAAATCTGGAATAGAGACCGGCAGAATGATGCCATGGTTCAGGATGACATAAGGAGAGTCCAGAATGTAGTGATAACATCAGACATAGAGTAGAAGCAAAAGATATGAAGATACTGAGATAAATATTTGCTTAAAAAAATCTAAAAAGATTATGAAAAGGAAAATCATAAAAGAGGAAATACGAATGTCTAACGAACATATGAAAAGGTATTATAACTCGCTAGCACTTCAAGGCATTATTTATAAAAATAATACTTCTCAATGCTAGTAGGTGTGCAGTTAAACTGGCACTCATATAATGATGGTGAGGATATGTATTGACACAAAATTCCACAATGTAAAATGGCATTATATTATCAAGAAACTTTCTTTAAAAATGTATCTTTTTGGCTCAGTAATTTTACTAATAGGAATCTATCTATCCAGAATAGAAACTCTAGACTGAGATTTATGTATAAAGATGTTCATCACAATGTTCATTTACAAAAGTGGAAAAAGAGAAAAACAATCCTAAATATTTATTTGGAGAGATTATTAAACAAATTGTGGGACATCCATAGATATCATTGCATGTATACTTATTAAAGATATTTTTAAAAATTCTTTTACTGGGAAATGCTCATGAAATAATGCAACAGAAAGAAACTTGTACACCTAACATGATCCTAAATTTGAAACATTAAAATATATGGTTATAATTGAAGGAAATACATTAAAATGTGAAAAACATCTGTACGGTATAATTAAGTGATATTTCTCCTTTTTCTTAAACTTTCTAAATGTTCTAAAAATACTATAATAATTAGAAAAATAAAAATTTTAAGCAAACAGCAAATAATGTAAATAATATTAATTCCAAATTTGATGATAATTCAAGAGATGAATACATGTTTATCATGTATTTATCACCCCTTAATGGAATTAAATGTTTTGCTTTTCCAATTTATTAAGCTTTTGAAATATCTGTGATACAGATTTTTGGAACCATATCATATTGAATATGATATGGCATGTATTTTCTGAATCAGACAACGTTGTTTCTGTTGTGCCCAGTGCTTCTCAGAGTATCTGTTTTGCTTTTTTGTGTTTTGTTTTTTTGGATCCTTGTACATTTGCCTCAGGTTATCAGCTTGTGCTCTGACATTCTAGAACCTCATTTTCTTTAGTCCATCAGTCAGTTCTGACATTAATACACTCAAAGCACATGCACATGTATACAAAATTATTATAAGGGAAGAAATCTAGATCACTCTTTATGTTTTCAATTGTTTTAACTTCTAAATTTCTCATCCTGTAAAAGTTTCATAATCTAATAATAATAGCTTTTTGAGTAATTGAGACACATGAAAATGAAGTAAAGGACACAGCCAATATGTCAGTATAAAGTCACTTTTATTGGTAGAATAAACTACTACCGATAAAATTTATCAGGCACCCATCTCAAGAATAGAATCTTGGCTACTCTGTGTAAGAATGAATAAACATAACAACTTACTTAGCTCTGTACACAGAACTTAGCCAAAAAAGAAACCCAGTTAGATGCCAGAAAGAATGAACCAGATAAAGTTTTATTGGCTCAAAATACACAAGTAACTTAGTCCACTCCTTTTCTAACAAAACTGCTTAAGTAAAAATGTAATCTTTTTTAAAATCTAAATTCCTTACACTAGCCAATGGCAAAGTACTGGAGTAACTAAACATTTCCAGACCGCACCCTCTTTCCCTTCTGCCAGGAGAATGAACCACTCTTTCTCCAGCTCAGGCCTCCACTGACTACAAGTTAACATAGAACTATTTATACGCAAGTTCATCTCTTTTTCAGAACAGTAATTCCAGTGAAGGTAGAAGTTATGTCCTATTTACCTTTGTTACCTCAGGTTCTGGCAAAGTGCATGATTGTTGAATGAACTAATGAAAGATTGGCAGCTTACTTTAGATGATTTTAGTATCTATAAAGATAAATGAAGGAAAAGTTAATTTGGTTTCAAATGTTCGCACCCTATGTATTATTATATAACCAATCTCACTAGCATTTAGGCAAGTTCTTTTACAGTGATACTATGACCAAATCAGGAACATCTTTGGGAGTAAACATCTTTCAATGTGGCTTCTGGTTAAGTGATCAGTTAAGGGGCTGACTCTTGATTTTGGCTCAGGTCAAGATCTCACGGTCCTGGGATCGAGCCCCGCATCGGGCTCTACACTCAGAGTCCTCCTTAAGGATTTCTCTCCCTCCCCCCCCCGCCAAAATAAATAAGCAAATCTTAAAAAAAACAAACAAACATGTATTTTTCTGCAAGGCATAAGACTAAGAGTTAAAGTAGTGTAGTTTTTAAGAGCTCTTGCAATGACTGGTATGAAACCCACAATAAGCTACTCAATCTCTGAAACTCAATTTCTTCATCTGAAAGATGGGAATAGTAATAATGCTTACCGTATAGCCCTTGCTCTGGAGACTGGATGAGATCTTGCATATCAGATAGCATCATGCCTGGCTAAGCCCTTGGGCTATTACTACTAGAATTAATTCCTCCCAGGACAGCTGGTTTTACTTGCACATGTATCTTGACCACTGGGACAGAGGGTAGGTATACCAGTAGGCCTCACACTGGAATCAGAGAGCTTAAGTGCCTATGCCAGTGCATTTCAGGCTTTAGAGCCTAAGAATTACTTGGGAAGTGCATTTAAAAGGTAGATCGTTGAGTTCCACCTCAAGACATACTAATTCAGTTGATTTGCTCTGGGGTGTGACCCTGATATATGTCTTTTTAACATCCTCCTCAGGTGATTCTTGTATAGCTGGTCCCAGACCAAACTCTAGGTAACCCTGCCATCATGACTCCATCCCAGACTCAGTTGCATATCACCTCCAGCCCTATGGCATCATTGCCCAGGACTTACCCTGCTGAATACTTACGTGGCTTTGCTGCCCCCACTCCTTCGTGGTCCTATCCCATTGAAAGTGGAAGGTAAGAATAGGAAAGACAAAGTCAGTCAGGAGAACTTGAGTAGCTGCAGTAAATTATTTGTTATTTTGTATTAGTTGGACTAATGGTCTTTTGCATTAGTCCAAAACTGAGCTGATGTGACAGGTAAGCTTGAACTTTCGAACAATAGTTTTCCTCCAATAACTGTAAAATGATTGGCTGTAGTGAAGTTTACCTCCTGGGTTTGTTTTTTTGTTTTTTGTTTGTTTGTTTGTTTTTTGTTTTTTTTGTGGAATTGCTATCTATAGAACTTAGATGAATAAGCACAATTGAAGTGCAAAGTGTTAAATGCATGCTTTGATGTAGTCGATGCATTTGCACATTGAAGTAATTAGGATGTATTTAAAAGCATTCTGCTTGCAATACTTTGTTCTCTATTTCCTACAAATCAAATTAGTGAGGGTAGATTTGATTTTGACATCATTTTGAAAATATTTTCTTTTTCTTTTTTAAATTTTCTGAGTATTACATTTTTACAAAGTTCAAAACACAACCAACTGTGACTAAATTCATAAAAACAAAACAAAAAGTCCAAAGTGCAGGAAAATGAAAAACAGCACAGAGTAATATGCAGTAGAACAACATAAATCATAGCTCACAAATATAGTTGTAATAATACACCTTATCCATATCTGATCAATTAATAACAAATACACATTCAGATAGCAGATAGCTCATTCTTTTCCTTTGATTGAGAGCCCCAAATTTAATTATTCATCTCAGTCCAAATAAATATGAAAAGGTAGCCAGACCTTCTTAGAAAAATCTTAACCATCTCCTATTTTCATTGTGGTATATGTAATGCAATGAGTGAATGTGAAGAAAGAATATAAAGGGTGTTTTCCTTGTTTGCTAACAAAGCATTCAAGCAGGATTTTTTTTTAAATAAAGTTAGACTTGATAGAACCAAGAAATGCTTATGGAGCTATTTGCACAAAGACAGACCTGAGTTTAAATCCCAACCCTGCATACTGTCTGTATGATCTTTGACAAATTATTTCACCTCCCTGAGCCTCAGTTTTCACATCTGTAAAGTGAGGGTAATAATATCTACATTGCAGCATTGCTGTCTTAACATTCAATGATGTATTGGAAGTGTCTGGAATTTAGTATGTACTCAACAAAAGACATTTATTATTATTAAGAAAGAAAGTTTGAAGGGATAAGAACCCTAAATCTGCTGAGGAAAAAAGACCAAACAAAAATATTCTGTATTTTCACATTCTCAGAGGCTATTTACAGGCGTCTCGGATTTTATCCCAGAATTTTATCTGCAGAAGAGAGAGTTTTACCTTTATAATTTTCTTGCCACCCAAATTGTTGTCCTTAATGTAAATCAGTGACCTCAAAACACATGTTGAGAAATACCATTTATACTTTTGAAGTGCATATTTGAATGACTATAATTTTCTAATACAAATTATTATCATATTCTTTTGTTGAAGATAAACAGTACTTTGGCCTGGGTACAGATTACATAAATCCAGTTCCTCTTATTTTTTCTATACTAACCTTGTAGTTTTAGAAGTATATGTGTTTATGCATAGAAGTGAAGGGGAGAGAGAGAGAATGGACAAGAACAGTAGATTCATTTGTGCTTCTTAGGAAGCAGAGAAGCTATCTTGTTCAATCCTATCGTCAGTGATGAGCTCTATGTTTCATATATAGAAAGTGTTCAATAAATGATTGTTGAATTAATACATGGGGAGGAACAAAATGCTAAGAAAATATCCGTATAGCATAAAGGAGCCAGCTCAAAAGAGGTGTATGCAGATAGTAAGCAGAGAGCTTAAAACTTACTGAGGGGTGTCAATACTCCTTTAGTTAGGAGGGCTCCATGTGGAACTACTGGTAGTCATTTTTATTCAGAGCCTCTAATTTTCTCTGGAGAAAGCAGCAAAACCAGAAGAGCCAACTGATCCTCAGTCAGAGAGCCATGACATGACCTTCATAGAGCTGCAAGAACCATAGAGATTTGTTAATACAGGGTCCTCACTTCCCAGCTGAAGGAAATGAATGATTTCCCCAAACATTTGGTGACAAAGTTTATTGATACTCAAACTTCGGTTTCCTGATTCTGGTCCAATTCAGTTTATATTGTACCATATTGCCTTTGTGTTAGCAGACTGTCCCCCTGGAGGTTCCCATATATCTGAAGTGGCTTCTCTTCTTTTGACAAGACAGTGCAATGGGACATCCAGCAATGCCTCTGATTAGAATCTTCTCACCTTGTCTGGCATTTTCCTTAGAGCCTAAGAGGCTTCAATAAAGAGATTCTTCCTTTGACTCTTAAATTCATTTTTTTAATCAAGAAATAATCTATATTAAATTATTATTAACCATAAAAAGCTCATTCAAACTACTTTAGCTCCTTTCAAGTGATTAATTGGAGCTAAAAGGAATGGAGAAGAAAGAACCATTATAATTTGACTGGAGAAAGAGAAGGAAGAGTTCTGTCCTTGAGATGTTAACTAGGTCAAGGCAAGGCTGGGTAGGCTGTGATGGGGGAGAGGAGATCCAGAGTACTCAGCAAGTCACTGAGAGATTTGAATCTCAGAGAACAGGGGAGAGAAGAAGAGGTGAAGGGATAGAAAGAAGAAGTAAAAGGGGGGGGGGGGGTGCTGCACGTAGACTTCATAATTTGGTCTTTTGCTTCATTATTTACTGTGTTTGTAACCCTTGTGCTCAGTGGGGAAGGAAACCTTGGGTTCAGGTCATTCGTGTCCTGATATAATTTATATTGCTACTGTCAAGCAATAACTAGAATTCCTTGAATCAATTATTAACGACATCCATGAAAGAAGAAATAAAGCATTTAATAGGTAAATATCTTCCCCTTCCACCTAAAGAATGGAGGAAGTGTTGATGGGCTGTTGGTGAGTTAAACTGGCATACCAGGAATTTTTATAAATGGTTTTCCCATGCTCCATTGAATCTGTAGCTGAGACTTTAGTTGTATACCAGCTGTGCGTGCAAAATCTCATAATTATTCTTACTGTATTAAGCATTTTATAGCAATTTTAGCTCCAAAATGCTATGCAATAGTTTTTATGCAAGTGTACCAGACATGTAAGCTGTTCCAATGAAAACATTTCCTTTCATTTAGACACGTGGTTTTAGGTTTCCAAACTTAGCTCTTTGCATTGATGGAAGAATCTTTAGGCCAGACATCAGGTTTTCTGGTGGGGAGTTGGATTTTCTTGCACATACTTTATTTCTCCAGGCAGCCTCATGAGAAAAGGGGCGTTCCACTGAGTATACAACAGTGATATTAGCAAATACTGCTGCTGACTACTAGCTCCTCCACAGCCCGTCCTGTTGAGAAAGGCACTGGAGAGGAAGCTAGGGTTATCTCGGCATCCCTCTGGGGCGTAATGACAAGCAGGCAGAAGGACTTGGACTTAACCTCTCTGCAGAAGGCTGACACCTTTAACACTGCCGCACATGCTGCTGCGCCCTGCAGTGGCAAGTCTTGGGCCCGAGCCCAAAGCTGGTGTGGAGTTTGAACCCTTGGCATTCTGGCCCAGGGCCAAGTGCTATCAATGGAACCCCACTGACACCTTTAGTTATTCTTCCTAGATTAGGATAGTAATTTACTTGTCTCTTTGATTTCAAGTGTCTGGTTTTGTTTCCAGATGCCTCCCAGCTCATCTGTATTCCAGGGGTTTCAAAAGACTTTAACCTCATTGGTTCTCTCCTTTGTCAGTTCCATTTGGTGAACACAGGAGGGATACAGAGACTACAGAGAGGCGAGGGAGGGGGTAGTGTGCGCGTGATGTAGGGGGCATGTGGGGAGGGCTTGGTGAGACTGCAGGAATAAATGAAAGGCATATTCACTTTCAGAACGTCAGCTATTGTACTGGAGCAAGTCAGGGTGGAGTAAAAGAGGTGATGTGTAGGACAATGTAGTGAAAAGTGTCATTAGATGGATTCATGTATAAAAGCCCTCCAAACAGCAGTAATCTCAAACTCCCCCAAATGACCGCAGTATATGAAAGAAATGGAGAGACCATAGACATTTTATCCCAATGCCAATAAGGTAACAGCACTTGGATTTTAACATGCTATGGTAGGAAAAGGCATTTATGCAGGGGTGTCATTTCATGTTTACAAGGGCCTGTCTAGCACTGTTTATTGATTTTACTGCAGTTCTTTCCCCAGGACCCTGTAGATAGATAATTGCTAGAAATGTCCATCATTAGCAGAGCAACGAGTGCAACCATCACACTAGGAAAAAGATACACATAGGACCCTGCAAGCAGGCATCAGACGGGGGTAGGAGTCACACAATAACACGTGCAGCTATAACTCTAGGCAAACACACACACAACACCCTGTGTAGCCATTGCACTGAGAAAATACACACAGCCCCCCATGCAGCCATCACACATCAGGAAAATACACACATGACACCCCTATGCAACCATCACACCAGGCAAAAGCACAGACATAAAATGCTAAGTCAATAGGAATGAACAGCTCATAAAAGCCTACTGGAAGAGATCACATCACAGCCAGGTACATCTGTTCTCAGCACTAACCATTATCGTTAGCTTAAAATGCTTAAAATCGCTGCGCATCCTCAGGTCTAGGGACAGATTATTCCAAGAAGATTCTGCTAAATAGATTTGGCAATGCAGTGAAGGGGACCTCTACTACATTAAAGTGATGCATTTTGCATCTCAAAGGCTGTCAGCTGTATTTAGAGGAACTCTGTGATTGAAGAACAATGCTCTAGGATGGAATAGCAATTTTTCCAGCCCTTCGAAACCTGGGGGTGACTTTTACCCCAACTTGAGTTAAGTGTACAACTGCAGGGGCAGCTATCAGATTGGGAGGTGACTAATAAAAGCCACATTGGAAACGGCTTTCATCTGTGCTGCAAAGTAAGCCCCTCCATCCTGTTCTAAACTGGAACTCTCAGGTGGGATATCATACCCAGAGGTCTTCGTGAGGTCAGACTTCAAGCCATCAACTGGAGATAAATAAGTAGGAACTACAGTCCTTGCTTCAGAGGGTTTTCTGCCCAACTGGGGGGAATAAAGGAACCACCCACCTCTTCTCTTGCCAGAGCCTTCTCTTTATCCTCTTGCCTTGGTCTGTGATGTTATCTTCACTGTGTGACACAGGGGTCACGCACTGCAAGGGAAGCTCTGTGTGTCCTTCTGAAGACTGGCCCCAAAAAATAGTTAGAAAGAGTTTCAAGCTTGCAGTTCCATGTTTCAATTACAGTGGCGTTATATGTTTCTACTGAGTGAGACAAGTTTCAAGCTAGCTTGTTAAGAATGATTTACACCATAATTCGAGGAAAAAACAAATGTGAGTGACTGAGATTTGAAAGGGAAGAGTAGGGGGGAAGTGCCAGACTAAACGAATCCTAAGTAAATAGGGTGGGGTGGGGTGGTGGGTGTTTTTTTGTGTGTGTGTGGTGTTTTTTTTTTTTGGTATTTTTTTGTTTGTTTGTTACTTTGCCTTTTTAGAAAAAAAAAGAAAGAAAGAAAAAAGAAAGAAAGAAAATGTATTGTTGGTAATTACTTCCTCACCTGGGTGGAATGAAGCAAAAGAAAACAGAATTGCTCCATTTGCTCCTTAACCAAATTTTAAGAGAGGACAGGTGTTTCTCTTAATTCACATGACATCTTACTGGGAAAAAGCAGTACTAGAAATGAGAACTAAGAATTCCACTTCTTTTTTTTTTTTTTTTCAAATGTGGTGGAAAGGTTTTGTTAGGGAGAGAAAAGCATTTTCCATAAAACAATGCAGTAGTGACATGAGGTAATTACATGGTGACTGGGACACACCGCATGGCATACTGGAGAAATTGCATGATACCTACGTGATAACTATAGTAACTCTAGTTATCACTACCGTATTATCTCCTGATAACTATATAATTAGTTTGTGTCACAAAAGCACCCTAAACGTATGCCTGTTCCAGCTACTCTGGTAGGAAAAAAAAAAAAATAAACTTTTTTGCAAGGGGGAAAAAAAGCTAATGAAGAAAGTTGCCAAGAACAGATATTTTGTAATCTGTGCTAAATCTCTGCTGGAAAACATGAACAGTAACGAAGCTGAGAAGACAGTAAAAGAAATTCGGGGCAAGGTGCCAGACGCCCAGACGGAAGGAGAATGTGGACCAAAAGATTGCGACAATCGGGTAATTATGGTTTATGAATTTCAGCTTTAATCTGTAGTTCAGTGAGTCCTGATTAAATATCTGTTAAACACAATTAAAGTTTGTTTTTGTATTTCACCGTCTTGATCAGAATAATTAGAGACTGCGTGTTTCATGTCAAAAGTAGCAAGAGGAATTTTAGTGAATGAACATCGTTTTTAAAAGCCATTTGTAGCACCAGCTGTTGGCATTATTTTATATTTTAGTGTTATCAGCATAAAGATGGTCCTCTGGATGCTGAATAGTTTCCAGCAGGACAAGGATGTTAGGCTGTCACGATGGGCCTGTGCTGCCGAGGCTTCAGTGTTGGAGGGCTCATATTCACAGGAGGTAGTGGACAGGGGAGATGTAGGTCAGGGAAGCAGATATTTTAGGTGAGAGGAGAAGGAAGACGTTTGAGTTACATTTATCCAAACAAGGAACTGAAAGGGGATTTCTTATGGTGTAGTCATTTGTGTTAACACCCGAAAATGCTGGTGAGCCTATGGAGCAGGTCGTATAGACATCGTGCCTGAGGGAAGGGCACAAGAAAGGTATGATAAGCTGTATTGGAACTCTGTCCTGGTTGGCTTTTGGCTGAAAACCTGGACCTTTTATTCCTGAAGTTGGTAGAAGGTAGTGCTGAGAGAATTTGCCATACTAATCATTCTTTGGCTGGGGATAGCAGTATGAATTCTGCGAAAAGGACAAGTTGGAATATAAGAAGGATTAACTAAAACTGGGTAAAGGAGCAAAATAAGATTCTGCAAACCAAAACTAAGACTATGATTTCCATACGCATGGGCCAAAAGGGAAGCTGGGGAGTTGTAAATTGCTATCTCCTAAAAATTATGTGAGGGTATGTGCGAATACTTCTATGCAGTTTACCGTGATATGAGCTTTAAAGAAATAAAATACTCTCTTGCTTGCTATTTGAAATTTGGGTACCTGGAAGATTTCGATCCCTGTGGTACACAGAATGATAACCCCTTCCCCATCCTAATCCTCAGAACCTGTGAATGTGTTGCCTTACATGACAAAAGAGACTTTGCAGATGTTAGTTAAGGATCTTGAGATGGGAAGATGATCCTAGATTATCTGAGTGGTCCTAATTAATCACAACAATCCTTATAAGAGGAAGAAGGAAGCAGTAGGGTCAGAGTCAGAGAAGATGTGACAGTGAAGCAGAATCTCAGAGAAAATGAGACAAAAGATGTGGTACTGTTGCCTCTGCAAATGGGGAAACAGCCACGAGCCAAGGAATGCAGGCTGTGTCTAGAAGCTGAAGACAAGAAGGGGAGTCTCCTCTGGAGTCTCCAAAACAAATGCAGTCCTGCACCTTTATTTAAGGACTTCTGACTTCCAGAACTGTAATCATTCCTGTTTTGTAGGCCATGAGCAGAATAGGAAACCAATATAGAACCTGTGAATCTGCTCTGTGGATTTCATCTCCATGTAAAAGTAGTCTAGCTAAAAGTGCATCTGGGGATGAGAAAAACAACCAGCCTCTACGAATTTCATCTCCTAAAGCCCATTCTCCAGGCTGTCTCTGTGGTGTCACTTGGAGGTACCTGCCTATGTATTATAAATTAAAATCATGGGCAAATTCAACCCCGCCCACCCTCCAATAATACATTCCACATGAGTAGAAATATTTACAGGAAGGGAAGACTATAAGGTGAAAATAATTTCCCCAAAAACAGCAGTTAACATTTGAACACATAACCACAGGTTGAATCATTTCTCTTTGTCAATTTCCACCTCCAGAAATGGCAATTTCATGTGGTCCCACATACCCAGTGTTATCTCATTTAAACCTTCTAGGACTAAAATTAAAAATTTCTTCCAAGATTATAAAATTAATAAATGTCAGAGTTATGTCGGGCTAATAAAATGCTTATGTGCAACATTCAGGTAAAAATGAGATTAAATCCCAACTGGCCAGAGGTGTTTTTTGCAGAGTTGAGGATGCAGACATGTGTCTCCCGTGCTATTCCACAAAGTGACAGCTTGAGTCATGAGAAAGCTGTAGGGTAAAGTGAGCATAACCCAAATAGACAAAGACAATGATTGAAATTTGCTACCTAGCATCTGTGTATTCAAAAGAGCATATACTACCACAGAGGAAGATAGCCTAGCAAGTACTTTAGAATGGTATTGCTTAAAGGATTCCTAGCTTCTTTGCTTTAAGGCTTCCACCAATAATCTCATGAAAGCTGTGAACCCTCTCCCCACAAAAGGACAGCATCTTGTCAAAGGATTCACAGGCCCTCTCAAGCCTATTGATGGACCTCAGATTAATTACCCTTGGTTTACAATTGTGTTCCAAGAAAAACACTGTGGGACTGACTGGTCTGACATGATTTAAGACCAGAATTATGTGATACTTATTTACCACATGATTTTGGACCAGTCATCAATGTACACCAAGGTCCAGGCTTTTAATTAGTAAAATTAGTACTTCTGGTGCTAATGTGCTAGGAAAGTACATTTTTGTTTTTAAAACATTTGAGGTGCATTTAAAGACCACCTGAAAAACACTGGTATTGCTCTTGCTTGCTGTCCATTCTTTTATCATTTAGTCATTTATTCATTCATTCATTCTGCAAGTGTTTATTGAGCCCTTACTGTTTATAGGTACTGGGAATATGATAGTGAGCAGGACTCACAAGGTCCTCTTTCCTCAGGGAACATTCTAGATAGAGAAAATACTTAATAAATATGTAAATACTATACTAACACACACCAATGGATGAAAAGAAGAAAACAAGAGTATAACCTAATAGAAATAGCATGTAAAAGAAATAGCAGGAAGATCGGTAGGAGAAGGAAGGGAAGAATGAAGGGGGTTAAACAGAAGGGGGAATGAACCACGAAAGACTATGGACTCTGGGAAACAAACTGAGGGCTTCAGAGGGGAGGTAGGTGGGGGATTGGGATAGGTCGGTGATGGGTATTAAGGAGGGCACGTATTGCATGGAGCACTGGGTGTTATATGCAAACAATGAATTCTGGAACACTACATCAAAAACTAATGATGTACTATATGGTGACTAACACAACATAATAAAAAATAAAAAAAATAAAAAAAGAAATAGCATGTAAGCAGGTGGCATGTGGCTGAGACTTGAATGATGTTAAAAACCAGCCACTTGAAAATCTGGAGGAAAAGCATTTCAGGTAGAGTGGAATAGCAACTATAAAGACTCTGAAATTAAAATGAGCTAAGCATGTGAATTATGAAAGAAGGTCAGTGCATAGAAGTATATTAGAAAGGTGATCAGAGAAGAGTCAGGATCCAGATTATACAGGCTTCATGCTGAACAGTTCAGATTTTATTCTAGTTGCAAAGGGCAGTCATCAGAGATTGATATGGAAGGGTCTGATTACACATACAAAGAAATCATTATCATTGCTGTATAGAGAAAGGAGTATAAAGGAGCAAGAAGAGAAGTAAACCCAACTAATAGTTAAGAAGATGCCCAAAGCTGAAGATAGCAAGTAGCCTCATGGCCACATAATATATTATTACCTCATAGAAGATTTGAGATGTCTCATGTTGAGAAGCCAAGAGAGCAGAAACTGATTTATGAAGTATAGCATCTCTTATGTTTTTGGTCTATTAAAGGATTGTTTTGGCCTAAAAATGTTCTTCCTGAGAGGAAGAGGAAAAGGAAATCTGAGCACAACAGTCTAATGATATTGGCAAATGAAGCAGTTACTTGGTGGGGAGAGGATTGTTGAGGTAACTGAGAAAGTCACCAGCAACCAGGAACCTCAATAGATAAGGGTGTTATTGAGGGTTTGGGCCCATTTCACTAAGGTTCCTTACAAGTCTGCTTCTTCTGTTTTCCTGAGATGAGCTTAAGATCACAAGTCTTCTGAACTCTCTTCTGCCCCTTTTAAATATGGGTTTAGGGGCACCTGGGTGGCTCTGTCAGTTAAGCATCAGACTCTTGATTTCAGCTCAGATCATGATCTCTGGGTCCTGAGATCAAGCCCCACATCAGGCTCCACCCTCAGCATGGAATCTGCTTGAGATTCTCTCTCTTCCTCTCCCTCTGCCCCTCCGCCTGCTTGTGGTCTATAAACAAACAAACAAATAAATAAAATCTTAAAATAAAATAAAATAAATATAGATTTAAATGTCCTGCTTCTCACCACCATCTACCCCTCAAAGTAGTCTACAGAGAAGATCACTACAGGGATTAGGGGCAAATGTAATGTGACTTGAATGAACGTCAGGAAAGGAAGAAATTCCGTTGTTCTTGAGTTTCCCAATAGAATTAGATATTTGTGCAATGTATTGGGGCTTTAGTGAGTCACCGACATTACCTGAAAGAAGTATAGTTCAATTATACTTTGTCAACCAATTGAAATCCTTTAATAAATGGCGAACTGTGATAGATACCCCCAGGAATAATGACCTATATAAAAATAGTGATGTAGTGTTAGCTTATGGACAACTTATTTTCACTAATTTAGAAAATTATATAATTCATTGCTCAATGACATTCATAAGTAATGCAAATTGGTAAAATATGCAACTATATATAAAAAGATATTTAGAAAATCATTCAAAAGACAAGGGGCAGGAGCCTTTTCCAACTGACATTCCTATGAGACTGTAAGTTACAGCTTCAGGGTTCAGTGTGAGAAAACTGCCCTAGAGTGAAGGGGAACCAACTGAAAGTGCTGTTGAATTTCATAATCAGAGTTCCTAGAATGAAAAAATGCAAATTATATTTCCAGGGAAATATGAGTGTGATAGTATAGTATTATGGAATAGCCATAGTCCATGGACCAAAAACAATTAGGTACTATATATGAAAGACCTGTTGCAAATACAACATGCATGGAGATTACGTTAAGTGAAGGCTTAACAAATGGTTATTACTGTTGTTGGTTGTTGTTGTTTAAATTAAAGCTGAAGTATTATAATAGAATTTCCTGCCCTTTTGCCACCTCAGGTATTTATGCTGTTTTAAACCTTTCCCTCCCTCCAGTTCCCAAACTGCCCTTTCTCTGGGGAACAGAATATAAATTATCCTATCTAAATTTTGAGAATGACTATTCCCGTGTGAGAGAATATCAAAGCTGAGAAGAGAATACAGAACTCTTAACAACCAGTACTATTCATGCCAGCTCATCTGCTACCTCCTAATAAAACTGGTTGTTAATCTTCCCTGATTTGTCTACATCTTTCAGGTAATAAAAGTGTCTAAACCATAATGCATTCTTCCAGAGAAGATAATCAGGTAACTTAATACCTCTCTGCTCAGCAACACAATGTCCCTTTGTATCCAATCCTGAATTGGATTGACATTTCTAGCTGACGCTTTACATCAAAGGTCATTTTGCTCAGTTCACTATCTGATCTTTTTTATTGTCTTCTAGCATATTCCTAATTCTCAAAAAGATTTCTTCATCCCTGGCGGTATACTGAGAGTTCCCAATTTCATTATCTCGTTGGTATATTTCATTAATTATTAAGATCTCTCTAATTGTAAGTTTCTCTTCCCAAGAAAGTGTCTGAGTCTCATCATTAGAGATATTAATAAGCTGAATTTTGTGAACACCCAAAGTATAGTTAAGTTGGGCATAACTCTGAACTGCCAAGGGAACAGAGATCTCCCAAGTAAAAAACCTCTTTGAACTGTAATGATTTCGTAAGGGTGATTCATTACTTAGTAAATTTTATTAAAAATGGAATGAATCAATGTGAGTAAAAGATTCGGTTTCCTTCATTTATTTATGTTGAGCCATTCCATTCATACAGGTTGGAAAATAATTCCCCAGGCAAGACCAACTAATGTTTTGTGTGTTAATATAGATGCTAAGTATCGTTTATTTTCTCTTCAGTTTTGGCTGTCTCTATTTTACCCCCTAAAAAAGGAAAAGCATAAAAATATTATGATCTAATAAAATAACAGGATTTTCAAAATTTATTTACTAAAAATTAAACTGTAGTCATTGAGTGTTTAATACTATCAAGGTTGTTAACAAAAAAGATTGGACTGGGATTAGAAGTCAAAAATATATTAGGAAATCACATCACAGAAATATGAAAAATATGGTGCCCTTTCTAGAATCTAAAAGCCCTGAAGATATAGTACTACTACTAGAACTAAGGGAGATGGGATCAAAAGAGAGATCACAAGAGAATATCCAACTTTCAGAAGGATGTCTGAGAGCTGAGGAGGAGCTATATTTTGCATGAAACTTTCATAGTGATAGAGCATTTACCAAGGTACAAATAGTCTATAGAGTGCAAGATGGCCTATCTCCCAACAAGATTTAATAGTAAATGCAGTTGAGATTAGGAGGGTAGGGAGGATTGAAAGAAAAAGGTCAACATAGGTTAGATGAGGAAACAGACCTGTGGGAGATACTTTGAAAATCATGAGTTCATATTACATAACTGTTCATCTTTATCCTACTTTGTAGAAACGATGTGTGAACAAATCCAGAGGTGGAGGAAAGCCCACAGGAAGGAAACAGTTAACTTCTCTCTGGCATGCTTATTCTGGTCTTTAAAAAAAAATTATGTTTATATTGGATGGTGGGATGTTGTTACCTTCCATTGAGAGAGGATAAAAAAAGGAAAAGCAGAAGGAGTGGAAGGCAACAATACCTGTGTTATCTTCCAACGTATTTTTGAATGACTCTGATCTAACTTCAGTTTCAAGCTGTTTAAATCTATCTCACTGACGGGTCCAAATCTAGTGCTCACATGTTTGGGACAATTAAAATCAGCAGGGTCTGTGGCTCCCTAACCCAGGCTTTATTGTATAAGGGGTAAACAGCCACTTGTAATTTAGTGAGTGAGTGCAGGTCTTTCATGATGCACATACCAGCCCCTCTGAAAACCGATCAATTTCTGTGCTTGGCAGTGGCATTCATAAGGCCCCTATGGAGCATTATCCCATGCCTGAGGGTCATTACTCTTCCACAGAAGCACTGACAGTTGTGATGAATGGCGGTACCTGGGAAGAGGAGTGTTTGGATGTTTAAACAGATTACATTTTCCTTTTAGAGCAGTAGACATTAGATCACATCTTAGACTGTCTACCCATGTGGACAGTGAGGATGAAATCAGAGCAACTCGTATGTGACCCAGTGAGATTCAGGTGTACCAATCATCATTTCTGTTGGGGGAAATGGACTTGACTTTGCATCCTGTCACGATATTGTATGTGCTGCCAAGCAATGGGTGATAGCCACATACAGCTGCTGAGATGCTAGGCTGTCAACAGGCATGAGATTCCGTCCATCACTATTATCTACAACAAGACTCATTACCTGCCAGCCAGTAAACATCCTATTTACACCATCTGCAATGAATTAAAAAGTGACGAAAAGAATCAGTATCTGTTTGAGTTGCAACATGATTGTCAAGTTCATTTTCATCTCTGGAAGCCCTTCAGTTCTATGAGAGACTTTGGGGAAAAATATATGATGAAGAAACCCAGGAATAGCCTGGCAGTGACAGTTGTCACTGACAATTGTCAGGTTTTTAACCAGGCATTTACAAATACAATTAGCTTCTTAAAGTGTAAGAAAAGTCCAGGCCTTTGTCAATTGCGTTTTTTCAGTTGTTCCCTCTCTGGTTTTCTGGTGTGCTAGAACTGGGACTCAGTGTTTGATACTCCTAAATTGATGCTGACTACAGTGAGAAATATTTCATAAAAATGTATATTTCAACATAAACTCTGAGGCAAAGCTGCCACTGTATCCAGAGAGGAAGTGATGATTAGTTTCTAATTTACACGTGCAGTGATTTCTTTGGCAAGTGTGAATTCCATGTCCTACAGTAAGGTTCTCTGTAACTGTTCCTACTTGAAGCAGTTATGGGGGTATTAAAAAGATGCAGAGGTCTACTGGCACTTGAGGCTGTTTACTTCTCATATAAGCAAACTAGCTGTCTGTCCAGATTACATGTGCGGGTGGTCAGGTGGTGGGAACTGCAGAGCAAAAGATCAAATAGAGGTGTTACCCACAAACCACGTGAGAAATAGAGGAAAGATTTGACATTTATTCATATGCATCACCTTTTATTAGCAGAATCTCTTGGTTTTTTTTTTTTCCATCTTCCTTTTTCTTCATCAGATATTCCAACAGCAAGGAAATGACTTTCATTCTTACTTTGAGGATAGGGTTTCTCGGTGCTGCTCAAGGTACTGCTCTGAGCAAAGAGACCAATTCTGAAATGAGGGTATTGAAGATAAGCCCTTCTGAAAATAGCCCTGGCTATGCAGTAGGATTTCACTCCCAGAAATCCATCTCTTCCTCCCACAAATTGCCCTTGTGGTAGTAATATAGGAAGGAGATTATATATTACCTCATCTCCTTACAGAGAAAAGGACAAGTGCTATGGGAAAGCTTTGTTTCTTTTAATCATTCCAGGCATCCCCTGCCTTCAATATTTCACTAAAGAGGTCCTCAGTTGCCTCTAGAAAGACACTCTAGTGAGAGAGAAAGAAACAGAGTAATGAAAATGATGACCTCATCTGGAAAGGCTTTCTAACCCAAAGGGATAAGCTAGCTGTGACCCCCATCCTCAAATCTGTGAAGCAGACAAAGATAGAAAGGTACTACAAAGTTATGACTACCTCCTCAAAACTGTGCTTGGTAACTGTTCAATCTGATACTACGGTTTCGCAGGAGACATCTTTTTTCGCAAGCTCATCTTTATGTTTTTATAAAGAGGGGAAGTCACAAACCTCTATGTAGATTTTTAAAGCTACTGACTTTGTGCTAGAAATAAGGAAGAGAAATGTCACATTGTGGGAATAAGGAAGCTATTTTGCAGAACCTAGGAAGGGAGTGAGTAAGTTTCATTCTCCCTTCCTCTTATCATCTACCCATTCCTGAACTTGTATACTGTATTAATTCCATTAGGGCAAAGTTAACTGATGATGGAGTCTTTGCTTCTCTCAAAATAAAATCTTTTTATATTTGAGTCATTTCAGTCCTGAACAGCACATTTTCAAACTACAGGTAGAAGGAATGTACCAGATAAGTTATGCCGTGAATTTATGGTGTTCATTTTAAATAATAAATTGGACCAGCCTAAATAGTAAGTTTGGGTTAGGAAAGCTAGAATCCATTTCTAATAGCATCAGAAAAAGGAAGTCCGTATCTGTAGTAAATGTACACGTAATCAAACACAAAATTCTGTTTTCACTGAAATGCCAAAGATCAAAGAAATACTTTAAGAAGGATGGTAAGAAGAGGTTATGTGTTTGGGAAAAGTAAAGTTAAATTATGCTTTAATCTGTTATATTTTTCCTACAAAATAACTTAATGTACATGCCAGAAATTGATAAAAGTTAAGCTACTGTACTCATAAAGTGTTGATTAACACTTTGCATACCACATCATACATCTATATAGAATACAGCATGGTGGAGCTCTTAAAGTCTTTTATGTGTTACTAATATCCATTTGTTTTGGCAGTCCTATGGTAATGTCTTGGACTGGATTGCTTCTCAAGTCTAAATGAATTGAACATGAGGCATTACTCCCAGTTGTTTTATTGGCAAGATACCATATAACTGTCTCATGAAATAATTTGGAGAAGGTAAATTTTTGAAACTACCTTAAGAACATACTTTTAAGTGGGGCGCCTGGGTAGCGCAGTCGTTAGGCGTCTGCCTTCGGCTCAGGGCGTGATCCCGGCATTCTGGGATCGAGTCCCACATCGGGCCCCTCCGCTGGGAGCCTGCTTCTTCCTCTCCCACTCCCCCTGCTTGTGTTCCCTCTCTTGCTGGCTGTCTATCTCTGTCTAATTAATTAATTAATTAATTAATTTAAAAAAAGAACATACCTTTAAGTGACCCAATATCGGTAGTCCGATTTGGACTTACTTTCTGTGTTTCTATTAAATAGTGTTATTGAAAACAATAATTCTGAGGGCAAAAATCTAATACAAAGTAATAGGCACCATGTTCATATGTATCAAACTTCTAAGCTTCTGCCTTGAGAGCAAGTAGAGAGAGACGATATTGGAATACCTGACCTTTGTGCCTAGCTTTGTCTTACTCTATCAAACACAAGAAGATTGTATGTGAGTGTGTATGTGTGTGTGTGTGTGCTTTAAAACAACTACAAACATGGATCAAATTGCCTGATAGAGCAGCCAGCGGCCACATCTGCAGCAAAGTCTTTTTTGTGGGAGCTCCTAAAGTTCATAACCATGGAGTGATCCATAATTACATTGTTTAGAAATCCACGTTCAGAAAAAGCTCTTTTGACTTTAACCATTTCCTCCATTAATTTGGGGCTGTTTGGAAACTGGCCATAGGAATATTTATTTGAGTCTCTGTAACTTTTCTATTATTTCAGTGGTTCTAATGTAGAATTGATTAGTGAATGACTAAAAGAGATAAAAAACCAGGAGGAGTCAAGTGAAACTTCAAAAAGGTACCACTGTCCTTGACTTCATGATCTTTTTGGATTAGATTTGATAATCCTTGATGTCCATTCCCAGAGAACTTTAACTACGGACAAAATAATAAAGAGATATGGTTAAGCTGTAATAGTAAATAGATACCCAGGTATCTAGAATGTCCATGTTTTTAGGAGCAGATGAGTTTCCACTTATTTATGAATTAAAAGTGTTCTAGGGCACCTGGGTGGCTCAGTTGTTAAGCGTCTGCCTTCAGCTCAGGTCGTGATCCCAGGGTCCTGGGATCAAGCCCTGCATCGGGCTCCCTGCTTAGTGGGAAGCCTGCTTCTCCTTCTCCCTCTCCCACTCCCCCTGCTTAGGTTCCTTCTCTCGCTGTCTCTCTCTCTGTCAAATAAATAAATAGAATCTTGAAAAATAATGTTCTAAAACAATAAAAGTTCTGTAAGCCGTATTTCCTTGAAGACCATATTGAAAAGTTTACAAAAACATCTGGACACAATCAGGGTTTGTCTAGTCACATTGTTACATCTACTTACGTCCTTTCTGACTTCAAACGTAATGCCATTATAGGCTGGAAGAATATTTTACATTGAATACCATGGGATGAGTGGCAACTTTGCTTAGGATAATTTGTAAGAATAAAATCCAAAATATTATCTATGGTTTCCATAGAAGAGCATTTTTCCCCCCTGAATAGCCCACTTGTGATCTAACACTCTTTACTAGGTTGTTTGTATAAACGTCTATCTTCATTTCTCTCTATCAAATGTTAGCTATCCTTCCGACCCATTTCAAATGCCACTCCTTTTATGAAACCTTTCTACCTCCTTCTCTTCACCTCTCTCTGTAGCAAAAGTCATTCTTCCTACAAATGCCCCCCAACAAAATTTTGGTGAAATTTTCTTCTATGAAACTTAATACTTAATTTGCATCATCATCTGTAATTTGTCTAATCCCCCTATGAAGTATGATTCCTCAAGTGAAATAACTTTACTTGCTATAAAGTCTTAGAGGAGATTCCCAATAAATATTATAACTCAAATTGAATCTCTTTCATTGGAAACAGAAATTTTTCTTGAGAATTTCCAATACTACTTATAAGACAGACTGATAAATAAAAACATCTTTAAATTCAAAATTAGACAATAAAAATAATTTTTAATCCTTATGAGTCTACAAGCTCCCTTTGTTTCAGATGCTCAGGCATCTTTTACTCCAGATCCTCTTTTAAAAAATCATCTTAAGACCCCATATGTTCAAAAGATAACTCATAAATTATGACTCTTAAAAAAGATAACAAGTACACAAACTGGAAGAAAATTAAGAGATTAAGAATAGGACCAGAAAATAAGAAATCATAATTTTCTTCCTGAAGGGCGAATGAAAATCCTTAAAGACAACAACAACAACAACACACACACACACAAAGAAAAAGAAAGAAAGAAAAAGAAAGAAAGAAAGAAAAAGAAAGAAAAAAGAAAGAAAGAAAGAAAGAAAGAAAGAAAGAAAGAAAGAAAGAAAGAAATGAAAAGAAAAGAAAAAGAAAAACTAGAAAGCTAAAACAACCTACTTGTCTTCAAGGCTTTCTCCATAAATGAAGAAGAAATAAAACTGAAGAATGGCAGACTTGTCTGGTATCATGCCTACACAAAGCTATGGACAAAGTGACTTGCAGTTTGGATTTCAATCCATTTGCAGTGAATGTGAATCAGTTTGATAAATGTATATGTTCTATGCAAGATTTCAACCAAACTATGGAATAGTGATGTAAATACAACAAACCACTGAACCAAAATGTACCCAGGAAATACTTTAATTGCATAAGAAAAATAAGATTGAATGTGATAAGTGAGGGAAAAATAATTAAAGAAGATATAGTTATATAGAAGTAGAAAGAATATTTTATGGAGGGAAAATTGAGGAAGCACACGGATAAAAGCAAAATAGTAGAAATGGAGTGGTTGGGGTCCATCACTCGAACAAGAAAAATATCAGATTTGAGGTACACTGCTTAACTTACAGGTTCACCAAAGTCGAATACCAGCATCAGTGAAAAAAAAATTAAAAATAATCAACTTATAACTCGTTATGGAATCAACCCTGCCCACAGCTTTCTAGGAAAGAATATTCTTAGTATGATGATTAGAGAAATGAAAAAAAGAGAAGGCTCAAAGGAGGACAGCAGTAAATTGTTTATGTCCTAAATCGGGCATCATTAGCACTTTTATAGTTTGGTGGAAATTGCTGTGTGAAAGCCAAATTTATGTTTACAAAAAGAAAATGATACTGTAGTAGAGAATGGATTGTACTGCATGGATTCAAGATATGAAGAGCCATCGTGGTACTAGTAATACTACCATGGTGAAAAAATTCAGCAGCGAAGCTATATATTGAACATTTAACAGGATTTTGCCATTAATTTCATAATATTCTGGTAAAGTAGGTAGAAATATAGGACTGATAGAAGAATTGTTGCATATAATTGTCCCACTCTACTAGGTCATATGCTACAAAATTAACACTAACACACAACATGGCCTGCTTAAGAAAAGGTATTATTTGTAGTTACAAGGACTGGTGAACAAGACTATCTAAAATGAGCACAAAATTCTCTTTGGTTGGATAAATATTTAGTGAAAATTCTTCAAAGGATTTTGTTTCCTTGAATAAGAGGAACATCTGCCATTATATAGAATAGCTATAGAATTGTCATCCCCTGTGTTTTCTCAGTAGCCAAAGGTCAGAAATAAATATAATAATGCTTTGGTATATTAAGAGGCTTTCATATGTTTCTTTCTTTCTTTGGGTACTTTTTCCTTTAACCACTATGAAGAAGTGATTTTCTTATCCATGACTGATTTTCTTCGAAGTAGGTTTCAGGTCTTAATAATTAGGAAGAAATTAGATTCCTGCAAACATTTTCTGTGCTTCTTTTGCTTTATATTATTGTTTAAGAAATAATACAGCCATGTTTTTAAAACTTGGTTTCCTCTTGGTGCACTTGTAGATGAACTGAATTTTGAGACTAACTGATCTCCTGCACCTCTCTCGTTCCTTAGATATCAATTGCATGAGAAAAGTGAGATGATGTAAGAGATCAGTACTGCAGGCAGACTTCCCACAAGTTTTCATCGTACCTGATAAAGAATGAACGGAAGCTACAGCCATTGGATTCCTGCACAGTGCTTTGTGCAAAATGAGCATGAATTTTCCTTTTGCCTCTCACCCCCAAATAAGCAGGAATCCCCAACATAATCAACAGTAGTTCTGATTCCATGGCAATAAGCCCAAAACCTGAGTAAGGCATAGAATATACACATACACATGTATCGCTTCCAGGGAACCACATGGTTTTTGATCAGGACTGATCTGCGTGTAAATTTAAACCTGCTGTAGAGGCACCTTCTTCACTGGTTTCATGTAAATGCATAAATGCTATTTGAGGAAAAAAAGAAGATATCCAAGTACCCTAAGAAAAATTACTAGATTATAAATTGTCCTGAGATGGCACATCTATCATTGATGAAAGCACTACTCTATCTTTGGCTTAAGAATTACAAACAATAGAAAATAATATAAAAACTGAAAATGCACCCTTTAAATAATGTTGCAATAAGGTAACATTTTCCACTTAGTGGTGGAATTTTTGTATCTCCTTATTGTAAGCCTTAAACATCATCTTCTTGTAAACCTTACATAAAGTATATGTACTTAATAAATGCTTGTTTAATAAAGAATTAGGTAATTTAATGAAAGCTGTAAGCTGTTACATAACATTAGGGAAGAGGAGGTATTAGCCCTACATCTGACCTGCATGTCTATAGTTTACACACACACATACACACACGTGTCCCTAATCATTTGAATATCCCATCACTGCCCCAAGCATCTACCACTTCAGCCATCCATTTTCTTTCCCAGTTACTGTCCATGAGACCCTTTCCTTAGGCCCTAGCACTAGGATTATTTTAGAAGTCTCTTCTCTCGCCCCTCACTTCCCATTCAGTCGATTACTAAATTCTGCCAGTTCTCCCTCAACAATATCTTTTCAGTTGGCCTCTTCCTTTTCATTTCCAGCACATCCGAGTGGGCCTTGGAAAGGGTGGCCCTTATCCCTTTCTGAATTTAGAAATAGGCCACCCTTCCTTCAGGATGTTTTCATAAAACCTTTAAGCGTCTAGAGTAATTGTTCCCACCAGCATTTTCCACATCTCATTTCTTGACCTAGGAATACACTGCTTCATTCTACCTGGAAATTAAAATCCAAATTCCTCATCTGGCTCTAATGTTCCTCTATTACGAGTTATTCTCCTTGGCCTCTTTTTCTTCCCAAACTCCAAGGTCCTCATCAACTTCTGTTTCCTCTAAAGTAGAATGAACAAGGGCTTCAGTTGGACATCGTGGTAGTCATTGTGAGCATGAGTCAGTCCCTCATATAGCTCCATGCACCTGCAGTGACGCTCCTGTTTCTCGTTACCCTGCTTTAGCCAAGTTGGGGGACTCACCCTTTCCCACTTCCCTGTCCTTGTTAATGCTGTCTCTCCACTCCATGATGCTCTTGTCTCTCACTTCAGAAAACATATATCCACCACTCCTTCCACATTTTTTATCCTATTTATTACCCTAAAGACTTAATATATTCTGTGTGCACTCACTTTTGTGTTGCTCTGGAAGTGTTAGGCAGTTTTGCCTGTATAAATTATGTTATTTCCTCACTCCCAGCAAGATTATAAGTCTCTTAAGGGAGTAGAGAGCATTTTCTTAAGTGTGATACAGAACTCTGCATAAAAAAACTTCTTCAGTAAATGTTTGCTGCTGACTTCTTAATGAAATATGTGACCATTAGGTCTCAATGAGACATTGGATTCTTCAGCTGTGATTAAAAAATAGTTGTATGTTACGTAAGGACTCAGTACATCCATAACCTATTGGTTCAGACCAGGAGCTTAAAAATGTTTGAGGAACAGGTAAAGCATTCAGGACTCTTAGGCAGGGTATTGAGTTGGAGGGCCTTGAATGTGTTCTACTCTGTGAAGAACTTCAAAGGTCCTATGTTTCCTGGACAAGCAATAGTGCTCAGAGGCAGTGGGGCAGGTTCACTATTTGGTAGAGGAAGCTTGCCAAACGTTGCGATCATATTCAGATGGGTTTCTCCTTAAATGAGCACATCTGACGAGCATCCCCACCCAAGCTGCTCTCTGAAGATGTAAGTGGGCAACAAAGCACAAGTGTGACTCAGTCAGCTGCCAGAGACTGACTGGCTCCCAAAACATCCACACCCACCACTTTACACTGTGCAAAATGTACTATTTTGCTCTCGTTGTGCCAGCCCAGTGTTTGAGATTTATCAATGAATCAGGAAAGGAGAGAGGCCATCAATATTACGTATCTCAAACATTCTTCATTAGAAGATTTTAACAGACTTCCTGGAGGTCCCATGGGGACAACTGTTATGTAAAGAAATCTCCTTCTGACTCTGTTTTAGCCCACCTAATAAAAGCTGATGGCAGTGCATGGATTGCTTCAGGGAACATAGTTTTAAGGTTAAAGAAGAACTAGAGTTAAATTTTATATCTTGCTCCCCCCCCCCAAAAAAAAACTGTCTTTCTGAGAGTATATGGAAAGGCCTTTTTGGCCATGAGTTAAAGAGCCATTTTCGGAAGATGGTTCAGATCTAAGATTTGAAGAGACCATTATCTTAACTAGAGGTTTGGATTATGTATTAAGTAATGACAAAGATCACCTTCCTCCAACCTGATGAAGAAAAGCAGACTCTTGAGAAAACCTTGGTGCCCATGGTATGGATTATCAGTGATAATAACACTTTATACCATATCTAACTTCTGCTTCACTGGAAGGTAGGTATTATTGTCCCCAACTAATAAATAAGAAAATCAGGGCTCAAAGCGGTCAAGTGGCTTACACACGGTATACAAGTATGTAGGCGTCTTTGATAAATACCCTGATCTCTCTGGTGCCAATGCCAGTGCTCTGAATCCCCACACTCCTGCCTTCCAATTAAACAACACAATGAACATGAAAGCATTTTACAAGCTATAAAGTGGCATACAAATGGTAGTTTATGTAGGAGACTTAACGTCCTGAGGACAATTTCCAAATTAGCCTGAAAAGAGCTTTTGTAAGTGGCTTCTATTCTGAATAGTTTAAAGATACTAGCAGCCCTTTTGGTTATATACAGAAGGCCATAAGTTGTCTTCTGTGGCATCCAGACCATCCAGTAACAACAGAATTCCTATTCCTTTTTGACTAGCCTAGCAAGGAGTATAATCCAAAATCGGTTTTCCCTCCTTTGTATACAGGGACACTTATGGATAATGCCATCCCAAGGAGAAAGAACAGGTGTGAGCAGAATTCTTGTATTTTAATATATGCATCAACTTCATGAGCCATTTCATTTTAGTTTTCTGACAGGATTTCTTCATGATAGCCGCATGAAATAGGTAGTAGTTCTTCTAAATTTATGGTTGGTTAAAATTAGCTCCTAGAGATACTATCTCCCATGTTCTAGATACTAAGTAAACACAGATTGAATGAATGAGTCACAGTTTTTAACATAGTTGGAAGATACCCTTCACATTTGAAAATCTAGTTTTTAAGAGCACATCACATAATTTTATTGGCCTTAGGTAATGTGCCTTTTTTATAAAGTAGATTTCTTCCCCCCCCAAATCATTGTTTTTTTTTAATTGATTTACTTTCATTATTTCAAAAATGGCTCTATTCATTAATGCTCAGAATATTAGTGAGAAGATAATTTGTAAACAAACACTTAAAATGATATAAGTAAACTATTATTTCAAAAATTCTTTAATGAGGTGAAACATAAATGCTTACTGTTTTGAACTTCATTTATCTCTATGACCAAACTCAATAAGCCTAACTATGGCTAGTCTTCCCCCAGTGATGGTAGGAGATTGTATCGTATACTCTTTGTGAAAGTGGAAACCTGGACCTTCTTGTTCACTGCCTTGCCTGGTGCCAGACATAGTAGGTGCTCAATGAACAGTTGCTGAATGAATGAATGAATGAATGAATGAATGAATGAATCGCTTCTAATTTGTTTGTCATTTAGTTTTGTAAGGTTTCCTAGAGTGAGGAGGGAAGTGTTTAAATTAACAATATCTATTTTCTGAGACTTTTCATACTTGCTCTCAAAAGTAAATTTTGCATGAAAATCTTTAAAGAAGACTTCAAAAGACTTTTGAGTTAAGCTATTATAAAAAGAGAACTCTTTCCTTTCTTAGAAAATAGTTGTTACTTTCATTTTTGTTTTTATGACCATTGAAACCTTACCTTTTTTTCTTGGTCTTAAATGTGTAAACTGTTTATTATAAATAAATGCAGATGTTGTTAAAAAGCTTGGGAAATATAAGTCTTTGGGTGTAGACAGCTGTAGTCCTTGGTTTATTCTGGAAACAGCCCATTTTCTAATAGAATTTATATCACCTAAAGGTTTTATAGTAATTCACTACATGTTGTTTAGAAAATGAAGTGTCAAGAAAGTAGGCACCTTGGTCTATATCATAGGTAGTCAAGAGATGATACGTGATGCTGACCTCACCGATCCAATTCTTCCCCCTGTTCCTCTGTTCAAAATCTCCTCTACACCATTTATTTAAGATAGGAAAAGCCAATAGGACTCAGAAATTATTGATTATTTATGTTTTTCTGGGTATTAAATGTGTGTGAGATTTTTTGGTTTCAGTCATTGTTATCAGTAGTGATTCATGGTTTCAGTATAGATATCTCTGCCTTTCATTTAAGCACCCCCCCCCTTTTTTTTTGCACTGTACCCAGGAGCAAATCCTGGCTGTGAATGTGCCAGGAACTAAGCAATAAGTTATCTGTCTATTGAATAAAGCTATTGAGGAATCAGTATTTATACATTTGGAAGGGAATTTGGCTGTGTTATTCTGAGTGGGTCTGATTCACCTGAACCCAGCCTGTGTACCTCACTGCCAAAGGAGAAAAACCAAGTAGGTGGAACACATGTATCTTTTGTGTACCAGTCTGCTAGACCTCAAACAAGATTACTGTTGACAGGGAAAAACAAATTTCCTTTTCATTCCACGGGATAACTTAGCCGCTTTCAGATGCAAAAGCCCTTCCCCCCAACCTCCTTTCTCCCTCCTGAACCCCCTCCCCTTTAATTCCTGTCTGGAATGGATTCCTCCCAAATGAGGATAATCCTGCCTTAGCTGTTTACTCACTTGGTTACCTTCCTGGGCTCTGCATCGTCCACAACAGGCTTGGCTGCTTGTATTTATTCCTGCCAGAATGCACTTAGAAGTTTTTATTATTGTTTTGGTTGAGGTGGCACTTTAGCTTTAAGCCCTTATATTTATGATTTATAACTTTCTGTCGAAATTGCATGTTGGACTAGAATTTCCCCAGCATATTCTCTGTTTAGACAAATATGCTACCTAAAATCTGAAGAAAATGTTGGACATGGCAGCCCAATATTCAAGAATTCATTTCATTCACCTGCCTTCGGAAGTAGCTGATGTACCTCAATGCATTATGTATTGAACATATCTGGACAGTCAATAATAAGCCATAGACACACACCTAACCTTAGGAAACTATTATGAAAAAAATCTGTGTACCTTTTAATAAAATGAATTTTCAATGATCATTGTTTTGGGTTTCAGAAGTACCTGTGGATAGCTACATGATAGTTAAATTATGGTTATTCATTCTTTAGTGGTAATAGCCATATGGTGCTATAAACTCCAAGAGAACTTTGCAAAGCCTGTCTCACATATATTACTTCATTTCATCTTCATACCCACTCTACAAAGTGGGTATGATTACTCTTGTAACTTGCTCAAAGTCACCTTGGCTGGCAAGTAATTTGCTCAAAGTCACCTTGGCTGGTAATTAGCATTAGAAGGATTTGAATCCCTATCTACCCATCTCTAGAGCCTTGGCTTATTCTATTAGATGTACCCATAAACCTCAATAGTCTGAGTTACTTATTCTTCTTGAGTAATAATCCCCCATGAATACCTTTTGTCATTGTTGAAAGAACTGGCCCACATGTACTATCACAGCCTACAGGTTGTTTTCTTTGTTTTTTTAAATATAAATTCTCTTTCCTTCTCCCAGGGATGCTTAGTTTGTAATCAGAAGCTAACGTTAAAGGATTTATAGGGGAAATTGGTAAATTCCTAGACAGGAGTATGGTAATCACTCAAATGGGGCATCATAATTTAAAAATAATTGCACTTTCCCAGTGTTGTTGGTTACATAAAACTCTAAGCAGACATCTACAAGTTCAATCCTAATCTATTGTGTTGTATATTCTTTCCAAGGAACTCCATCACTGACACATTTTAGTTAAACATATATTGTAAAAAATCATGTGAGGAATGTTGTAGAACTGACAGAGAGTGGCACTAGAAACCTTAATTTTAAATTTCATGACTTTTGTGCAATTAGAAGCTCAACCTTCACATTGCATTAACTTAGCTTTTTTGCATTTAATTATAGATATTGGGTTAAAGCTATGGAAGTTAATATTTTAAGCCTCCATTAATGGTTGTAATCGATTTTTTGTATTATTTTTTGCTATAATAACCAAAAGAGCACTTAACCTGGACAGGAAATAAATCTGGGATTCTGGAGATTAATGTTAAATCTGCTAATGTATTGTCCTACCATTCCCTGGGAGCCTAGGTTATCTGATGCTATATGCCAGAGCTTACAGGTGACAAGAGTCTCTTCTAGCTTTCAGTATTTCTCTTTGAATTGTCATAACAGCATCATTTTTTTTAAGTTTCACAGTGGGATGTATTTTAAGCAAATGGAGGGTGGGGATTCCAAGATGAAAGGAATTGACATTAAAAAAAACTAAAGGAATTGCTTAATTTGTAAATTTAATCCTGTATCATGATTCCTCATTAGGGATATTTGCTGTTCTGATTCAGTACCAAGCACAGGGGGCAAATGGGACAGAAAGGGCACTAACTGTATTGAAGATGGCACTAGAAATTTGGAGGGCTCTTAATAATTAGGTACTTAAGCTCACCTAGAGAAGTGATTAGTGTTTAGAAGTGGAGACACGGCTACAGGAACACAGATAAAGTAGAAGGGAACAAAATGTCCAGTTTGCCACAGTTCTTTCAAATAATTGTAGCCTGCGCAAGGGATGTGGCAGCACTGTCCACGCCGCTCACACAGCCCTCACAGGCTGCTGAGTTCCAGTACTGCTGACCGTGTGGCACAGAGGCAGCCTGAACATGAGGATCCCTGGCTATGTTTTTTCCTTCTTCAGGTCTCTGTCACTGATTCACTTGATACTCTCAGATAAGCTGTTCACTGTCCTGATTTTCCACTTCTTCTACTTGTGACGTGGATAAAACGTCTTCCCCTCAAATAATATGAACGTTTATAACATATTCTTAAAAAGCATGGGTCAAAAACAGTTTATAATTGAGAGAAGATGAACACTTATAGCCAGAGTCACTGGGCAAACACGTAGTAGGATCTCACCAGAGGCTTCAAGGTACAAACATGGATGAAACATTGTCCTTGAGTAGCTCTAGTGAGAGCTGTGTGAACCAGAAGGGTGGACGCAATCTAGAAAGAGATCAAGTACGTATGACAGGAATGATATCAGTGCAGTGCAGAGGAGGGCCTAATGGTAGGATATTTGAAACGCAAAAATAAGTAAACAATATTAACATGATGTAGAGGAAAGAATGCTGGAATAGGAGTTCGTTCTGGCCTTGGCTACTTACCATGCATGCTCCAGAGTAATATTCTGTTCCTGTGTTTCTTTATCTATAAAATGGGTGTACTGTTTGATTGTTTGTGCCACAATGTATACTGAGAGTCAAATCAGAACTCTGTCTGTGGCAGCACTTTGAAAACTTCATGGTGCTATGTAAATGTCTAGCTAAGTTATAACTATCATATCACCAAAAATGGTAGAGAATCAACATAATTCAATAGGTGATTCAACCAAAACTTATTTCACCCAAAATGCCAAATAATTGTGGCAGAAGTAAACATTGATGCTTAAATCACATGAATAATGCCTCTGACTGAAATGTTGTTGTATGGAATTGTAATGTCTGGGCCAGAGACTAACAAAGTAATTCTGACTTGCCAAAATTACAATCTTCTGAAGCTAGGAAAGAGAAACTTGAAAGTGGAAAAAGCCTGGACACTTATACATTAAAAATGACAGGATGAAAAAGAAGGAGGACTGTGCTTTTCCAAATGTCAAAATTTGAAATGCTAATAAAATCCAATAAATAGGATATTTACCATGGCTACAACAACTAGCAAAGGTTAGCATGGACAAGGACTAGAAACCATTAAAGGTACTGAAGGCCAACAATCAATGAGAATGCCAATCCTGGAAGAGTTTTAATCTCACTGGCATGAGCTCGAGTCATGGAGCACCTTTCATAGACTGAATTCAACTGTAATCATTATTTAGAAGAGATTTTTTAATATACGTATTATTTCCTTACTGTGCTGCTTTTTTTTTTTCCCATAGCAGAAGTTACTATTGAGTCAAAGTAAGAAAACTGTTTTTACATGATTTAACTCCCAACAGTTTGAGTCAGATGACAGAATGCTCAGACACAAACAGGACCTGTCTCTACACATCTTAGACAGAGAGCAGAATATTCAAACATGTGTATCTTGCACTTAATTTAAACTGCGTGCTTGGTTACCTATCTCTTTGGCAATTCAGTATAAAGTTTTATTACTGTGAAATAGAATAGGGTAGGGATTTATGTCACACAAAAATGAATTTCCATGGATGGGAACACACATGAAATAATTTAGGTAAGCAGTATGTCAAATGAAAATTTAAGATGTTAGAGCTGGTGGTGCAAAGGGAGGAAGCAAAGAGGAGGTTTGTGTAATAGATGATAAATGTATCACCAAGGAAAGAAAAAGGGCTGCAGTTGCTATAGGAAGTTATTACTAATGTTGAAGAATTGTGGAAAACATCGAAGAATGAATTTTAGGACCAAGAAATCAAAGCAACTGATTAGATGAAGGGAAATCTCATTTGAATGTCAATGGAAAACATAACACTTAAAATAAATGTGAGCCTTTATAGATCCAAGAATGAATGAAAACCATGGGCCTAGAGGTTCTGTAGGTTTAGCCATTAGAGACATTCCTTTAAATCTTTTTTGCAAAGGTTACCGAAGGAATGACGATGAGCACAGATCCCATCACCTCTGCAAAAATTCTTCCTTTCGTTGATTCAATTTTGTTTTACAACAGTCCCAATTTTGGGAAATGGAATGTGAGCATGTTCACTCTCATGGTTCTCTGCTGGTTTATAGTGTAACTCAGTTGTGATGGAAGGGTATGAAAATCTTCTTTTTGTCATTCCATACTTCTTGCCTTTTTTTATATGTTTGTGTGAAGAAATTTATAGTAGTAAGTCTCTGACACTGTGGTAAAGGAAGTCCTATTTTTAACTGGCCTTCAACTCTCCAGTCTTCAAACCTAGGCTAAAAGTCTCAAAAGAACTATAAAGACACTTATTAGGATTTAGAACTTAATTAGCTAATTTAGATAAGGGACAGAAGAGGAGGATAAGGAAAGTTTAAAGTGTCTAACTTGATGTCAGCTGCCAAGAGAGGTAACATGGGAGGAAAAAGAAGGGTTTGCCAAGAAAAGCAAGTAATGCTTTTGATTTGGGACTTGTGTTTAAGGTTGCTGCAAGATGTTTAGATTTTCTCAAACTATCCAGGAACCATAGACAATTCAGATCTGGAGCTCCAGAGAAAATGCTGGGCTAGAGGTAAAGATTCAAGAGTTACTTGTCAGGAAGTGGTAGGTGAAACCATGTAAGACTGGATGACATGATTCTAGAAGTTGTGAGGAGAAAACCCAGTGCAGGATACAAGGAAATTCCAGTATTCAAGGAGTGGACAAGAAAGTGGAGCCAAAGAAAAGACAAGAGAGGACTGTTAGTGACAGAGAGTGGGAAAACGAGGCCAGTATTGAGGAAACCAAGGGTGAGGTGTTGCAGGGAGGGGTTGTGGTAAGGCCAACTAAAAATAAAACAGAAAATGTCTAAGGAATTTGGCTCAAAAGAGGTTAATACTGACACTGAGTATAAGGTACCAAAAGTGCAGCGCTCTATTTGAGATAATAGTTTATAGCGATAATTTCATTAGTAGTAGTGGTGGTAGATGTCCCATAGAACTCATGACATTTTTTTATAATCCCTTAGTTCTCATATTTCTCAGTTTACCTCTTCACTTATCCCTCCCTTTGGTATTGTTTTAACTTTTCAAAATATTTAATGTGCACTTTATTTGGGGAACACAGTTCTTAGGAAGGTAGTCCACAAAGTATATTAAAAGGCTGTGGATATCGTAATAACATTTCTACACCAGAAAAACCCATCATCCCTATCTTCTACCTAAATGGAACAAGAGAAAAAGCTGGGATTTTTTTTTTACCACCTTCTATAATTTCCAAACCACTTATGTTCTAGTCAACATTTTTTCAACTAGAGTTCTGTGGAGGGTGAGAAAGTGAATAAAACATGTACTGTCCTCGAAGATCTTACACACCAGTAAAGAATTCATTACATGGTGACAACGTGGTCAAAGAAACATAAATAAAGTATCTTGGAGAGAGAGCCAATCTCTGGTTTAGGGGAGTACTTAGTTAAGCTAATATTGTTTTTTATGAGACCTAAACCTCCAAATCTTAGTGTCTTAATATAATAGAAGTGTCTCTTTTGCTCATGTGAAGACTGGCCAAGGATCCAGGTTGGCAGAGGTTCTGTCATCTTCAGCACATAGCCTCCAAGGTCACCTTGTGTGTGATTTCCAGTCAGAAAACTGTTAAAGAGAAAGAGCAATAATTACAAAGGAATGTTTTTTGGTCCAGGGCAGGAGCAGATTGTGTCATGTCTGCTGACATCCCACTGGCCAGAATTTGGTCACAAGGCTGTAGCCATCTGCACAGAGGGCTGGGAAATGGAGTTGAGCTATGTGCCCAAGAGGAAAAGTAAAGGGCTTTTTTTCATATTAGCCAGTGACTGCCTGGGCTCAGGGAGGGTCCTAAGGTAAGATTTAGACCTACATAGGTAGGGTCACAATGGCAGTAGGGACATGTTAGCTTTCAATATAAGCTCCTTGACAACATCGTTCTCTCATCTGAGAGAATTCGTCTATTTCAGAGAAAAATCTGCAGTGCATACTAATTTACTTCACTGATATTAAATGTTAAAGCCAAAGGAATCATAGGCTTTCTCCTTAAAATTCATTTCAGAGGTAAGGAAAAAGAGTCCAGAGAGCCCATGCCCCCTGGGTCTCACCCTGTGAGGCACTGTCGAAACCAGAGTAGAACTCAGGCCTCAGCTGCCGTTCCAGAGCTCTTTCTATAAGGTAGGTACAAGCTGTAGCATCTTTGTAGGGGAGGGGCAAGGGTTAAATTGCAATCACCACAATTATGTAGAAATAACCATGGAGCTTCATCATACATTGTTTCTGTCATCATATTTTAAATTCCACTGCCAAACTAAAGGGAGTCAGCTAGTGCTGATGTAAAATCTCTTCTGTGGTCATCAGGATAGTCCATATGTACTTCTTATGGGGAAAAAAATCTTGTTTTTTTAATCTGAAGGCCAGTGTTTATGTCCTCCTCTTCTCATGTCTCATGTGCAAATATACAGAACCAGCGTAGATGAAATCAGCATGTTTAATGTTAGTCTTTTACCTCAATTTTAAAGGAAAGAGGGAACCAGAGGTCAGTGGTGAGTGAGTTGGATGGCTATAATTGAGTTTGTGCTGCTTACATTGTTATAAAATTTTAATTGGCATCAATGCTTAAATGTATATCAGAATGCACGTCACAACTTTTGTACAAAAATACAATTGACGTTAGAACATATTTTCTTAAGTGATAATGATAAATTATCTCAGAACTTGTGATTCTTTACTTTTAAAAATCATAAGGTCAGTTCTTTAATTAAGTGCTCAGTGCCCATGTAGTCAAATCACTTGTATCAGGATAATCTGCTAACCAAAAAAAAAAAAAAAAAAAGATAAAGAAAAAAAATTATGAAGGGAGGGATTCAATCTATCTTCATAATAATTCACCTCAGAATGACTTCTTTTATGGTCTCATAAGATCCACTTTTCGAAGACTGCCTTTCAGTGCAAAAAAAATTGGAAATGATACTGGGTACAACAAAGAATTTGTCCTAAATTTACTCATGTCAGTTTCAGTCATGAGGCTTAGTTATTTTTTTTTCTATTAAATAATAGGTCTCATTTATAAACATTCTCTTTTCCAAAACAAGGCGAATATATGGTCAGCCACTGGTATAGAAAATATAGACATAGCAACGCCTGGGTGGCTCAGTTAAGCGTCCGACTGTTGGTTTCTGCTCAGGTCATGATCTCGCTGTCATGGGATGGAGCCCCACGTGCGGCTCTGTACTCAGCATGGAGTCTGCTTAAGATTCTCTCTCCCTCCTGATCATTCTCATTCTCTCTCAAATAAATAAATAAATAAAATCTTTAGAGAAAAAAAGAGATATAGATACAGGTACAGATCTAGATAGGTATATACAGAGATATAAAATACTCAATTGGACCTACTTGTAGATATACATTAAGTGGTACAGAGTCCAGCTATGTGTGCCCCCCAGCCTTTTTGAGAGTCTTCTCCATGTGTTTCTACGGAGGCAGATTAGACAACTACTTTTTATACCTCTGAGATTATGGCAAGGTATTACAAAGACCATTAGATAATGAAATACAGCTTAACATTTATAAACACCAGATCTGAGAGTGTTTGTTGATGGAAGTCTCAAGACCCAGCTGCATCTGGATATGTGAGTATTATGATGACAGTGCTCCTACAGACCTTGCTGTTAAAATGCTTCCCTGTGAAGTAATGTGGATATTGTCTTATCCACCCAATGTTTTGGCAAAGAGAAGAGGCTTATTGATAAACCAATACCACATTGAGTGCTGGAACTTTCTATTTCTCATGTAAGAATTGCCCTCCTGTGAGGCCCCAGTCAGATTTTTGGGCCTGCCATCTAGTGGCCACTGCAGTAACAAGGCAATCGGCACATTTTGGTCTTCACTTGTAGACTGGAGTTTAAATGTGGCTCACCTGCAGATAAATAGGGAGGCTCTCCAGCCATTAGGCAGAGTCCCCTCTTTTTTTGTCAGACATACTGCCATTTTAACAGAGCATCTTCAAGCAGAACATTTGTTATATTCACAGGAAAACAGATTTTTCACACAAAATTTTATACTTCCCACCTGAAATTTAAGAAAGAAGAGATCAAGAGAGAGAAAGAGAAGAGAGAGAAGGAGAGGGGAAGGAGGGGGAAGGAAGGGAAAGAGAGAGGGAGGGAAAGGGAGGGGAGGGAAGGGAAGGGAGGGAAGGGAGAGAGGGAGGAAAGAAGGGAGGGAGGGAGGAAGGAAGGAAGGGAGAGAGGAGAGGAAGGAAGGAAGGGAGAGAGGAGAGGAAGGAAGGAAGGGAGGGGAGGAAGGAAGGGAGGGAGGGAGGGAGGGTGGAAGGAAGGAAGAAGTCTTTTATTATTGAAAAGAACTGTGGAGTGCTGAAGGGAAGGGGAGGGGAGAGGGGAAGCTGGAGAGCAGGCACATTTTCTGTCAAGTAGTTCTACTTGTGAGACTAATTCTTACAAACTGTGCACCCAGCAGAGTAAACCTCTTATTTTGCTGCTTTTGCTCTGATCCCCCACATAGCTGTAATGTTCTACTTGTTTTTCCCTGTCCTATAAACCACATAGGCATTTGATATGATACATAATGTTGGCAAAGGGACAATTTACAAATGACTTAAGTAGGTAATTATTTATTAGAATATCGGTCTATAGAAGTCTATGTTACTGTAGCAAAACCTGGTAAGAGGTTAGTTTTGTCTCAGTGTTTCTATTATAATCCCTGTTTATTAGTTTTCCTTTTTCCAGGGACTTAGGAGTGGAATGTAAAAAAGCACAGTGGGCTATTATTATTATTTATTATTTGTCAAAGAAACATGCATATACAGAGCAAAGGCCAGTTTGTGAACTATGCCAGACAGTCTCTAGCCCCAAAGACCTCACAATACAACTCTTAAGCAGGTCCTGAAAAATGCAAGACAGAATGAAAACAGATGGATGAATGATACTTATTCAATATCTTAAATATAGAACTCAGTGGTGCAGGTGCCTCTTCAGATGTTATTTGAAAGAAGAGACAGAATATCTTGGCATTGTGTCATTTATTCATAAATATTATAAATTTTATATTATTTGAGAAACTATTCTAAATATACAGGTGGTTTGAGGGAAGGTGTGAAAGCTGATTCCCTCAAATGAGACAAAGGGCAATCGAGTGAAGAGCAGGGACCGAACATAGTTAGAAAAAGTGGAGGAGAACCAGACCAAGGATGGAGCCAAGGAAAAATAAACCCCAAGGGGATACATAAAGTTTGATGAAAAAGAATTGCAAGGGTTTTTTTTTTGTTTTGTTTAGTTTTTTTTAAGAAAGAATCAACCAAGAAGAAAGATGATCTTGGCAGCTCTGTCCTGAATATACTAAAATTGCCAAGAGGCTCCAGGAACAATAATGGCAAAGACAATGATTTAGTTAGGGAAACTGCAATGCAAGGGTGTAGAATTCTGTGTGATGGATGGAGGGCTGGGTCTTGAACACTGTATCTATGTAGCAGGAAGAACAGTCAGATTTAGCTAAATGCAGAAGTAAAAGGTGGAACAGAAGTCAAGTTTGTCAGATTGTTGAGGAAGACAGAAGTCAGTGAAACTATCCAGTGAAGCTATGGTATTTTTTTGAACATTCCTTATCTGTCCTACATTATGTTAGTTATTTGGGAGTGTACTATAGATGTAAGTCAGGACCCCTGAGCCAAAAATAAACCTATGTTCAAAGTGAAAAGATAAGATTGACACACCTTCAGCAATTAGAAAAGATAAGGCTGCTGATGTTACTAGGCATAGCAGAATTTTCTGGAAGAGAGAAATCAGCCGGCCTTAGAGTAATCATGGAAAAGCCATCCAGGAGATGAGACCCAAGCTGAGACTTGAAAAATCAGTGTATGTGGAACTGACATTAAAAACAGAGAGAAACATGATGAAATTGTCTGGGTGGATATCAACAGGGTGTTTGGGGGAAGGGGCTGTAATATACCCCTGCCGAGTGAGATGGATGGTTTGAGCAGGACAGTAAGGAGAAACAGGTAGGATGGTAAAGTCGGGCCAGTGTGTGAAACTGAGACAATGAGGATTCCTCAGAATGTGATGGGGCCACTGATAAATTCATTCTAGAAACATTTATCCAGGGTATATTGTGTTTCAAGCACAAAATAGAGAAGGCTCTTCCCCTTACGGAGCTTACATTCTAATGAAGGAAAATAGAACCTCCCTCCAGCAAAAAAGTGAACAAATAAATGAACAAGATAATTTCAGAGAGTGATTAGTGCCGTGAAAAACATTAAAGTGAGTGATAGAAAAGAGCATGACTGGCAAGAGTCGTGATGGCCCAAAATGGCGAGAAAAGAGTAAATATTTGAAAGTGAAAATTCTTAGGACCTGGATATAATTAAAAGAGAAATTACAAAGGGTGATTTACACAGGTGATTATAGCTATCCAGGTCGGGAAAATAGAAGTTTGCTAATGCCAGTCATATAAACTGGGAAGATAGAAAGTAAGGGAGGAAAAACTCCCTGCTCCCATAGTCCCTCCTTCTTACGGTGATCCACTAAGCCTTGGTTGCCACCTCCAGTTTCTTACAGATTTTAGCCACTGACTCGCTAGCACTCTTTTTGTTTTTCCCTCATCACAATTCCTGGTCATTTCTGTGTTAAAATATATAATCCTCCCAACACCTTGGGTCTCAATTCCTTGACTGTCTCATGATCTGTCCTCCACCCTAACATAACTATTCACTTCTATGGTTACACTTTTGACCTTGTCATTACAAATAATCACTTTTCCATAATCTCAATTTCAAGCATCCCACTCTTTAACCACCACGTTGTATTTTTGCAGTTCCCTTATTGCAACAACTCCAGAACCTACTGGGACCTCTCATTCATCAGTTCTACCCTTAGTCCCTCATATTCTCACTTCCTTATATAGTTTAGATTCCTTGGACAATGATTGTAATCTTTTTCTTTCACACACCCTTATCTTCCTTGACCATCTTTTGCCTCACTGACCTTTCCTGGCAGATCCCAACCATCATGATCATATGCAACTCCATGCCTGCTGTAGCCTACATGCCAGCTGACTGTGGATGGAGAAAAACACACAAGTAAACTGATGACTCATACTGTAAACTCCTGATCACTCCAAGAGGTTCTCAGTGCTGCCCTGCAATAATGTTGTGCTTCCCTGTCCATTCACTTCCCCATATATCCACAAGAGGATTTCATATGTTTCCCTCTCTCAAACTTCCAACATCTCCTTCCCTATTCTTACTCTCAACTTATGACCCTCCTTCCTACTTCACAGAGAAAATAGAAACAGTCAAAAAAGAATTTGCATGAGCACTGGCTCTCCAGCACACCTACCCTCCCATCTGCATGCATGCCCACACACTGCCTTCTCCCCTATAACTATGGATAAACCCTGTGTGTTCCTGTCTCAGCCCACCCCTCACTGTGCCTTCAGTCAGTCCCACCCCGTTCACACACTCGTACACAGTGCTCCTGCAGAATCTCCCGTCTTTCTCTTACTTTACCAATTTTTCCCTATCTTCCAAATACAAACATGTTGTAAATTCTCTTAATCCAAAAAAAACCCTTTTCTAACCCCACACTCCCTGCCAGCTACTAACCCATTTCTTTGATTCCCACTGTAGCCAAGGTTCTGAAGAAATGCCTGTACTCACTACAAACACTCTCTACTTCTACTTCCTAATTCTCTCTTGGTCCTTCTCTAATTAGCATCTGCACCCACCATTAAGATTCACCAGTAACTTCCAAGTTGCCAAATCCATTAACTAATTCAGTCTTCATCTTTCCCCATCTGCCAGCATTGTTTTCCATGGCTCCTTCTTCTTTCACCATTAAAACACTTTCTTTCCTTGGTTGGCTTTCAGTCCCCCCACATTCGCTTGATTTTTTTCCCCCACCTCCCAGACCATTCTTTCTCAGTCTCCTTTGCTAGTGTACTCTTATCTCTGTACCATGTAAACACCAGGAGGTCCTAGAGCTCAATTCTTGAACCTCCTCCCCTCTTTATCTCCATTCACTTCCTTCAGAGTCACACCCCAGCTTATGGTTCAAGCTTGCACCTCTGGTCCAGGCCTTTACCCTGAATCCCAGGTTCACAGGTTCCAGGTTCACATGTCTAGGTCTGCCTACTCAACATCTCCACTATGAGCCTAAAGGACATTGGGGACCCAACATCCCCCAGTGGAATTCCTTATTGTATTCAGAGAATATGGTTTTCCCCACCTTAGTAAATAGCACCTCCATCCTCAGAGTTGCTCAAGTCAAAAGTTTATTTCTCTCCCAGCTTTTTATTTCGGTCACAAATTCAACTTATCAATGAATTTTGCAGTTCTACCTCCAAAATACATTCAGAATCTTACCACTTCTTATCCTCATCACCGCTACTATCCCGATTCAAGCTACTACCATCTCTTGCCTGGATTATTGGAGTAGCCTCCTAATTATCTTCCCTGCTTCTGACCTTGCCACTTACAGTTTATTCACAAAACAGTAGCCAGAGTGATTCTTTGTAATGTATGTAATGTAATATAAGTCATACTGTCTCACTCCTCTGCTCAGAACTCTCTAATAGTCCCCATCTACTCAAAGGAAAAGCCAAAGTCTTTATGGTGTTCCAAAAGGCCCTACATAGTGTTTCCCCTGTTAACTTCTGTGTCTTTCTTTAGCACTTGATCCCTCACTCACTCCTCTCAAGCTTCATTGACTTCTTTGGCTTCCATACCTACTGTATGTGATTTCACCTCAGGGCCTTTGCACTGGCTTTTTTCACTGCCCATAATGCTTTTCCCAGAAGATTTTTGTTTGCTCACCACCCTCAGGTCTTTGCTCAATTTTCATTTTTTTTTTAAGATTTTGTTCATTTATTTGAGAGAGAGAGAGAGAGAGTATTAACGGGGGGGAGGGGTAGAAGGAAAAGCAGGCTCCCCGCTGAGTAGAGAGCCCTATGCTGGCTAGATCCCCAGGACCCATGACCTGAGCTGAAAGCAGACACTTAACCAACCGAGCCACCTCAATTTTCATTTCTAAGTAAGGCTTTCATAACTACCATATTTAAAATTATACTCTCCCCCCCACTTTGCTTCATTTCTCTTCACAGCACTTAACTCCCTTCAGATATATGTTTTATTTACATATTTACTTCCCCCTATGATGGAATATAAGTCTAATGATTGCAGGGTTTTGTTGTATCGTTTTCAGGGTTTTTGTCTGTTTTGTAATTTAAGAAATCCTCCTAGTGTCTAGAACATTCCTTAGTGTATAAAGGTCCTCAGTAAATATTTGCTGGATGAATGAAGAAAGAATGAGTGTTTCTTTCCCGGAGTTTGCAGGTGTTTTTGTTAAATGCAAAACTTAATATTGTGGCATGGGCCCCCTGATTCTCCATGGCAAAATTTTCAGATTCTTCAAAATTAATTTTGAAAGTAAGTGCACTTTGTGCAGGTTTATCCAGAATATTAGATAGGCCACTATTTCTGTTTAGCGCCCAAAGCAGCAACATCTAAAGTACTTATTATTTTTTTCATGTGGTAAATGTTTATCAGGGAATATGAGCATTCTAGACACAGGTAGTCACACGTGCAAAGGCTCAGAAACATAAGAGAATATAGTACAATGGACTGTTACAATATCACAAGTGACAGATAATGGAGGCCTGAGCTAATGTGGTGCAATGGGAACAAGAGACCTAGAAATGTGAGAAACATCAGTAAGTAAAAGGTCCCTAGAATGAAGAAACCTGGTTGATGGGGAAAACAAAATGCTGCCTATCTTTACCAGGCTATAAAGTGGAACGTGATTGTGAAAGAAGTAGGTAAGAGTGGAACTTGAACTTAGAAGACATGAGTTGTAAAAGTCCTTTTGTAGGATATAGACTTAGAATCCCTCATTGTTACAGTTACTACAAAAATATTCAGTTATGTTCATTGGTGACCTTGTTAGAATCATTCCAGAAGGTATTCCCAGAGTAGGCCCTAACTCTCATTCTTCCAACCCCCTGACTGACAGTTGAAATAGTTTGAGGTTCTAAATTTTCTACTTAGTGACCTCACCCTTCCTGAAAGTTTTTTTTTTCTTATTTTATACTGATATTACTAGACCCATAGAGTAATGTATATGTGTACAGAGAGGTACACACACAATAGTTTTAAACCCAATTAACTGTAAATATCGCTTTCTATGCACAAAATCCTCCCTCAGTTATTAAAAGAAATTACATTAGAATTACAAATCTGGTGATTATTTGAGGGGTGATGAAAAAGCAACAGATGGTTCCCAGGTATGGGGCTTGGGCAGATGGGTGAATGGTGATGCTATTTGCTCACATAAGGAACATAAGAAGAGAAACTTGGAAGGAGAAGATGATTCAGCTTTGGACATGTTGAGATATCCAACTGGAGTTGTCCGTAGGTCTTTTGATATAGAGGACTAGAGGTCAGGAGAGAACTAATGGCTCAAGATACAGATTTGAGAGATATTAACATATTGATGATAATTAAAACTGGGAATCATGGGTATCCAGTGGGCAGTGGACATAGTAGTGTGAAGTATGTGTAATAAAACATTGCCAGATGTGATCTGGACATGAAGGAACTTCTAATCACGTATCTGACATTTTCCTAGACTAATTTCCTCTTAAATGCACTCCCACGCCTCCCCTACACCAGCCCACATCCTATCCCCAACCTTCTTTTTATTTAAAAACATCTACATTTCAACACCTGAACCCTTTACTTTGCATCCATGCCTGATCTCTGTAACAACAGGATACCTCAAAGGTGAATGCAGAGAAAAAGAACATACATAAGATCACACCATTAGTGAACTCTAAGCTCTCATTATTTTAAGAAACTATGGAGTAAGCCTATTTGCATCATGAACAATGTCCCCTAATTTATATATTCGCTGAGTTTTTGTCAGATTTTCTTTGACTGGCATGGATCATATTCATCTGTCATAATACAAACCATTGGGATATTTAAGAAGACCTCTGTTAACAAATGAGAGGGAGATAATCTTTACTTTTTTTCTTTCCACTTGCAGTGAAGGAAACAGAGGCATTCAGAACTGAAGTTACTCTCTGAGGGCCAGTGTCCCTGTAAGTCAGCCATCCTACGGAAATATAACTTCCAGTTTTATTGTGCTCCTAGATTACTTATTTTTTCCTTGCCTTGAATTATTTAAATATGTTTTCTGGCCATACCACTTTTGTCACCTCTATACCTTGGTAGGTTCATTTATTTACCTTTTTATTTTAGAATATTTTGTATCTGTTCTTTCCCCTCATACTTGAAATTTTCTTGACAGAGGCAGCCTTTGAATGGAAAGTGTATGTTGGTTTTAGAGTAGTAGTTGTAATCTCTGTTGTCCCGAATTTCTAGAATCTGTGATTGTCAGGGACTCCTCTTTTCTGTGCCTCTTTATTGGCACTCTCACTTTCTTTCTTGTGTCTTATCTTTATCCCTCCAAAAAAGCTTCTGTGAAATGTGTCTTCCCCACCAGTCTTAATGCTACACTGTTAGTGTATGCAGTCTCTATGGTAACTGGGACACATTCCACAATACCAAGATTACTGGAGCAACCATCATAGTGGGGAAATCGGCACATGCACTCCTTTGGCACTATGGAGGTTTCCCCATTGAAACTGGAATCAGATAGTACTATTTTAATATGCAGGGCAAGGAAGGGGGCAGAGGAAATGCTATGAACCCAGTCTTTCTACAGGCACGTTATTGGGTTTTGTTGGAATTTCTGAAGTTGATCTTATTTTTCATAAATACAGCTAGACTGGTGCATAGCTTCTGACCAGACATGGATAAACTGGTTGAGTTTGGGGAGGATGGTATTCCTTATTCTTAGAGATATGTGACTAGACTGTAAACAAGCTAATTTTACTGAAATTAGGATATATTCTTAGGTAAACTCAGGGAAAATTTACCAGTAAGCTTTAAAAATTATTCACTATCATTGTAGAGGCAGACTTTTTCAGGTGATTTCCCCCAACAACTGCATATTGACCCAGTGGGAGCGAAAGGCAAAATGGCTGTCTCCCAATATCCCTTAGGGTGGAGGCAGTTCTGTTGGGAAGAAGGAAGGAGAACGAAGCAAGAAGGCTCTTTTGGTTTCTTCCTCTACGACTCAGCTTCCTCTCAAATATGTGCAGAATTGGACTCCCAGGTACAACCTAATAGAAACAAAGGCCTAAAGCAGCATTTTACAACCTTGGCCCTGTTGACATTTGGAGCCAGGTAAATCTTTGTGGGGCAGGACCGTCCTGTACATTGTAAGTTGTATAGCAGCATCTCTGACCTCTACCCACTAAACGCCAGTAGCAACTTCTTCAGTCTTGATGACCCAAATGTCTCTAGACGCTGCCAGATTTCCCCTGGTGGGGGCAAAAATTGCCCCAGGGTACAAACCTAAAACAAGATGTGAGAATTCCTTCAAAGGCCCCGAATATTCGTTCAGTGGATACTTAGCACATACTTGCTGAATCTTGACTACCTTCCAGGCGCTCTTTTGTGTATCAGGGATGCAATGATGAACAAAGAAAGCCCTGATCTCCTGGAGCTTACATTCTAGTGGATGCGAGCCACGTGCTCCTAACCAGCAGAACCCTTTGCCTCGACACAGCCTAACAGCAAATGCTTCAAGCCAACTGAGGGCCAGCAAAAGAAAAACCAAGTTCATATTTGAAGACTCTTTCTCAGTTTATGAACCTCAAAAACGGCACTGATTTAAAAATGAAACTTGGCAAGTGATTAGTTCATATGTTTTAGTTTATAATATGTTTTAATCATTTTGGGTGTTTTCAAAACAAATGGTGAGATTAGGGGTTTTTTTCCTTCTATTTTTGGCCTCTTTCCTCTGGAGAGTCCTTCTCTTGTGTTTAGTTTTGGTGTTCTTAGTATATTTGAAGAATGCTTTTAAGTGTTTGAAATGTGTGCACGTGGATGAAAGGAGATGAGGAAGAAGAAACATTAAGACTTCGTGATCCCTGATCAAACAAATACCCCTACCCCAGCCCCTAAGCAGTGTTCAGGCATCACTTCCTCAAGGAAGCCTTCTCACAAAACCCTCATGGCAAAGTCCACCACCCCAGTTGTTCTCCTAACACTCTTCATGTATCTTTATCATAATCAAAATTAAGGAACGGACTGTGAAATTAGTTGTTCAGTTGTTTCCCTGTCGACTATAAGTTCAGTGTGGCTCAGCATGTTGCTTGTTCTACCCACAGTTCTACCGTCTTCAGCACAGGGGCTGGCACACAGCAAGAGCTTAAGAAATACGTGTTGACTGACTGAGAAACTCAGCTTTTGCGATGTCCTGCCCATACACTTATCCCATGCACTGCCTGTGGATTACCCTACCCCCACTATCAGACTTTATCGTGTTGATCATTAGCTTATAGACCCTAAAGTAACGTGTAAATTCCTACAATCACGCTTATATCAAAAAGTCTAAAGAACAGCTTAAATTCATTAATCTTAGGGATATTTCAGGCTTATTTAGAGATTGTAGGAATGTAAGGGAAAGAACAGGGCATGGTATTTAGGAGTATTTTAAAGTATTACTGATGCCCTGCACATTGCTCAAGAATTACAGGGTTTATTTTTTTTATTGTTTTTTTAGAATTACAGGGTTTAGAGGATAAGTGTGTATAATTGCCCAGACAGAAATTAATGTGATTTATTTACTAGTTTTCTTGGTTGATATCTCTTTCTCTCACTAGATTTTAAGCTCCATGAAGGTGGAGGACTTGTCCTCTCAATAACTTTATTCTTTGTGCCCAGAATGGTATTTGACACATAATAAGTATTCAGTAAATATTTGTTGAAGGAATAAGTGTAAGCATTCATTAAATCAATCCTATGTTGATTGGTAGATTAATTGCTTATTACTGCATCAAAAATGCAGGAACACCATCAAGTCCTTATTCATTCATTCAACAAATATATTTTGATGCCATGCATCCTAACATCTAGAAGAGTGTCTAACACATAGTAGGCATTCAGTATTTGATAAGTGAATGAGGTAATGAATATTCACATATACTCAAAGATGGTTCATTTACTAAGTGTGTCCATTTACTAGGGCTGCTATGACAAAGTGCCATAAACTGGTGGCTTAAACAACAGAAAAATTATGTCTCACAGTTCTAGAGCTAGACACCCAAGATCAAAGTATCCACAGGGTTGGTTCCTTCTGAGGGCTCTAAGAAGAATCTGCCCATGCCTCTCTCCTAACTTCTTGTGGTTTGCTGGCAATCTTGATATTTTTTGGCTTATAGAAGCAGCACCCTGATCTCTCCCTTCACCTTCACATAGTGTTCTCCCTATGTTCATGTTCAAGTCCAAATTTCCCTTTTTATAAGGACCCCACATATTTGATTAGGGGCCCACCCCACGCCAGTATTACTCGATCTTAACTTTATTAGTCACATGTGCAATGACCTTATTCCCAATATAATCATGTTCTGTGGTACTAGGACTAGAACTTCAATATATGAATTTGGGGAGGACACAATTCAACCCAGTAACACTAAAATAACAAATCTTCGGATAGTATTATTTTGATGATTAATTTCTATTTTGAAAACATCAGCTTATCAAAATAACATCTAGTTTCATGAGTCTGTATGGAAATTGGTATAATGATATTAATAGCATCTACTATATTACACAAAAACTTGTATGTTTATCATATAAAGAGGGAACATGAAGAAAGTCCAAGAGGCATGAATGTTCATAGCACATTTTGTTGAATAATGTGTGACCAACAATCAGTTTTATGGGGAAGACTGCTAAAGATTCTGAAGGAAACTGTATATGAATCAAAGGCATTTGGTCTTTATTTTACAGACATCAAGGAACCAGCACAGAATTCAAAACTTATTGAACTATGGAAGGGTATAAAAAGGGTGAATCATTTGTAAATTATTCATCAAGGAACCTGACTTTAAAAAGAAAGAAGTAAAATGATGAAGTTGAAGAATGGATCTTGGGAACTAGCAGTTCAGAGGTTTTTGGTGACCTTGGCAGTTTAATTAGAAACAGCTAGAGAAACCAGATTTTAATGCATTGATGAATAAATCTGGGGTTTATTTATTTATTTATTTATTTATTTATTTATTTATTTATTAAAGATTTTATTTATTTATCTGACAGAGAGAGAGAGACAGCCAGCAAGAGAGGGAACACAAGCAGGGGGAGTGAGAGAGGAAGAAGCAGGCTCCCAGGGGAGCAGGGAGCCCGATGTGGGGCTTGATCCCAGGACCCTGGGATCATGCCCTGGGCCGAAGGCAGACGCTTAGTGACTGAGCCACCCAGGCGCCCCTAAATCTGGGTTTTAGGAAGCTTGAAGAAGGTACAAAGGAGGGAAAGATCAGGTCCACGGAAGACGGTTTGTTATTCATTAATTTGTTATGGTTGCTATTGTTTGTTTTAAATGAGGTCATGTTGGCAGGCACTAAAAAAAAAAAAAAAAGTAAAGACAGAAGAAAGGAGTAATTGATATAATAAGACCCTGGAGCAGATCATCATCAGTACTAGAGAGAAAGGTCTCTGAGATGTGATGGGTGGGTCTGACAGAGGTGAAGGGAGGAGATGCTATTTGATGATCTCTGTTTCTCTGTGAAGAGAGAGACAGGTTAGTTGAGAATGAATAGTAGAAGGTAAGTTAGAAGGAGTTAGAGTGATAAATGGAAGATGGGGGATAAAAAAGGAAAATGACTGGGAACAATAAAAGAACTGTAAAGTAGTTCTGAAACACCAGCTAGAAACCAGGATTCTGGAGAGGCCCCACGCTGTACAGTTCGGGAAGTCCAGCATTGTTCAGCAGCCGGGGAGCTGAGGACAACACGCATGAGTGCGTTCATCTGGGCTCAAGAACTAGCTAGGTACACTTGAGAACCGTAGATGAGGGAATTAATGAAGCTAGTAGATGTCTTTAAAGTTTACAACCTTGGGGTCCTGGATGGTAGAGAAGAAGTTGGAGATTGATAGTCTGGGGGAAAAGAAGAGGGAGAAAGTGAAAGTCAGAAAGATTTTGGTAAGAAGGTAGAGTACTTTTTTCTGGAGCCATGTATATCCCAATAAGGAAGCCTGTCCCTACCACACATGTCTCTTGACACCGATCTGAAAGAAATCACAGAAAGTAGACTGAACACTTTGGAGGGCATAGACTAGACCCAGAAAAGGCCTGCAGGTTAGGATTTCATTCCCAACTCTGCCGAATAACTTAATTTCATGTAACTTAATGACTTTGCCATCATTACTACCATTGTTGCAGTTTGCAGATCCTTAGGAAAAGGGTGTTACTTGTGTATATAAAAGTAGAATAAATGGGTCAATGGTGATAATTGACAAGAGGCAAATATGTTTAACTTTTTGCCTCAGATTCCAAAAGTGTACTGATATTTCCCTCAAAGCACACTTGTTTATTTCTCTCATTCTAAGATTCTCTGTTTATTCTGTTAGTAGGTCTCCAGAGCTGGCACTCACTCCTTTGGCACTCACTTCTCCCTTTTTGTGTCTCTTTTTCCTTGTTTCTTCCTGCCTTTACACATTGAATGTGGTGGTTTGTCTCAACAGCATTCTCCCCACCCAGTGACCAAATAAAGTATTCTCATAAGCTTTGGATTGTATTTTTTTTTTCCAAGAAGACAGGGCTAAAAAGTTGGTGCTTGGTTAGAGAATACTCTTAGGTACCTCCCAGATGACACTGTACAGCTAAACCCTCATGCCATATGCATTCAGATGACTTAGGTATCTCTCTATGGTATTCCAAAGGAGAGCCCTGTTCCTGTGGACTTAGTCTCTATATGTCAGACTGGCAAAGTAGCCAACCATGTTATTCACTGTGAGATACCATGCTCTAGTTATCCTCTACTTGCTTGAGTGACTGTCATGAACATAATACACTGGGTTTAGTAGTTTCCGAAACCCTGTGAGAATTTTTAAGCTCCTTCTCTTGATATTGTCTATCTATAAGTTCAAAAAATAACTTTGGGGGAATTTCAATAAATAACCCCAAAGAAGTTCCTTTTTTCCTTACAAATATAAATCCCTATAAAATTCCATTTTTTCCCCTACTCATGACTCTATTAAAGCTCTTTCCAGCACTGCTAAAAACCAGCTGGTCTAGAGATTAATATGACCAGACATACCATGAATTTTTTAAATCTCAAAAGTCCCAGCTTCTAGTTCTTGGTCAATCAAATATAGGTTATATTTGCTTGTATATATAATGTATATTGTCACAAGTCTTTTCTAAATTCTTTTTTGGTTTTACTGTCTCTAAAATTGTCCCTACGTGTTTCTCTGTTATAAAGAGGTAAAGGAAAGAACTTGAAGAATGGAGGGGAGAGAGTATGTAGTGATGGAAAGAGAAAGCACACTAGGGAAGAAGGAAAACCAATGAAGAGATGGAACACTATTGATTTCCCTTTTCCCTAATCCCCTAATAGTGCTTTTATGTTTGGTTTTGATATTCCTCTTGCCTGATGCCCCAAATGACCTCCTCCTAGCCATTTGTTCTGCAAAAATGATCTTTTCACTGCCAGCAAATATCTCCTACCTACCCAATAGGTCGAATCTCCTGCTCTAGCAGCTTAACATTCTTTCCAGCCCCTCCAGCCCCTTACCTGCTGACTTTGGGGACTTGGACCCATTGTCATTAGTTCCTCCCTCCCCCTATCCTGTCCTGGCATGGAGAGTGTTAATGGCTGATGTAAATCTGAAAAGAACTCGACAATAATTTGGTTTTACTTTATTAACATTCAAAATATAAACAGGTAAACTACAAGTTGAATTCATTAATTCTTCCTCTACTATTTAGAAAGATGAAAACTGCATTTTTAAAGAAGGGATTGATTGGTGTCATGTACGCATTTGTTCACTTCTGTTTATGCAAGATAATGAGTATTAACATGGAGGTAAAACAATGGTATGTATAATTCCATCAGCACTGTTTATAATAAAAAGGAAATATCTGAAAAGAAGAGGGGAGAGAACACTTGCTGCACTGTACATATATTAAATTCTTCCAATTTTGTTTAAAAGGCGTATGAGGAAGAAAAATTTTAATAAGTTGAGGAGGAGTTAGTGTTCTTTATATCATGTTCACTGACACTGACCTAAGATTGCTAAGTTTAGAAAAGACTAAAATATGATGGAGGGATGCCTCCTTATAAGGAGCATAGAGACCAGAGACATGTGTTCCATTAAATCCTCTCTGAGATTGAGATTACTTGAATAAGACTAGGATCCTCTTTTGGGTGCTGAAATGTCCTACCCTGGAGAGTCGTGAGTGCTGTGTCTGGCAGACCTGACTCGTAATTTGCCTGTAACTCAAGATATGCTTCCTAGGGGCTGAGGCCCCATTAATTGTTCCAAAAAAGAAAAAAAAATGTTTCAAATAAGTTTGTAAGGACCAATTTCTAACACTTAAATAGTTCTAGGCAGATTTTTATAATGTTTTCTCAGCTGTTTGAGAAAGAAAATGTACTTGGTGGTGGGGAAGGGGTTTCTTTCTTAAGTAGGAATTAGCAGAGTTGATAATATAGACCATAAAGAGGTCATTCATGAGGCCTTCGTGGATATCACAGAGCAATTGGAAAAAATGAATAAGGAACAAGAAGAGAGGTTGTTATGTTTATGATAAATTACCTAAGTGGGCTGATAACCTGTCAGTGATAATGGAGGCATAACTTTCTAAAACATACGTTAGAATGAAAGGTCCTTGAGAGCAGGTGTAGAGTCCAGTTAGCAGAGTGATTAATAATAGACTCTGAAAAAACATTTGTTAAATTAATGAATTAATACATGACTCCATCTGGGCAGTTCTTTGCGTAGTCTCTCTTATCCAACCAATTCTCAAGAAAAGTTCAAAAACTTTGTTAGGTTCTCCAGTGAGATAGTTGAATTTTAACAAGGGAATAAAGTCACTAATTTTTATTGATTTATTCATTTTAATCCCATTCACATTCCTGTTCTTGTTCACCCACCTAGGTAACCACATTCTATTGGTAGTTGGACCAATTTTGCATGAAAAGTAATGGGAAATGAATTCAGAAAGGTAGTGAGGGGTTGGGCTTCATAGGCCATGGTAAGGGCTTCAGAATCCCAAGCTATCAGTGAGGCTGGAAAAGTCTGATGGGAGTCTCTGAAATCACAACAACCCAATTGTAGGATTACCAGATGAAGCAGTTTCAGCCAAAGTCTGGAGCCACACATGTAAGAGCTTGATTTAGGCTACATGTCAAATATAAAATTTCTGACCACTGTAGATAAAATAAAACAAGCTGTGCCTCATTGGACCCCCTTCTTTGCCTACTGAATCAGTTTAACCCACCTAACACTCCCGGTTGACAGCCATACCTACGAAAAGCTTAGGGAGTGATAGGGAATGTGTTTTAGAACTTTCATAAGGTCTTTGGTTCCAAAGCACAGTTTTTAAGACACTTCAAACAAGAATTTTAAATATTAGATAGGTTTCCCCTTGTACTGACTGTCTGCTGTGCTAAGAACTATGGAATTCTTGGGCATTTACTAGTGTGTGCATAAATCACTTTGCAGAGGAAAGAGAGGTTGAAAGTTCACACAAGACGTGCATGCTCTATGACCAAGTCATATCAGAATGAGCCAATTTGGCACACGTGCTTTTGAGAATGTGAAAGAGCTGATAGTTTGCCTAAGATGGGTCGTTCAGGGGAGGTCATTTTCTTGTCCATTTATGTATAAATCTTTAAAATTCTGAAGCCATAGACTAGTATAAGTGAAGGAAATACCCCAGAATTTTTCTTATCATGTAGCAGAGATGACAGACTTAAAATCCGATGGCTCTTTCGATAGCTTCTAAAAGAACTGGGACTTGTCTGGCTCCATTTGTCTGCCCAAGAAGTATTTCCGAGATTTATCCATGAGGGTCTCTAGCAGAACCTTACATTTACTGTCTAAATTAATGATACTCCTATCTTTTGCCATGACAAAAACTCTACGCTATATACATTATGTTAAAGACTTTTTTTTATTTTAGCATGTGGACATATTCTGTAAAAGCGTTTTCAGTTTCATCACATTGACAAGCTGATTCCATTAAATCACCCACCACCATCATGTTCACTTTTTTCTTTTTTGAAAAGTTAGAAAACAGTGATCATATTGGAGTTTTCAAGGCATTCACTTAGGCAAAAATAAATCTGGAAAAACCTGAGCCTATTCCTTGAAGTGAAAAAAAAAAAAAGATGGTTGTATCATTCTTCTCATTGGCCCTTTTCTTGAAGCTGTTAAAGACAAGGAGGGAGGCTGGATCTTTTTTATCTTTTCTAGTAAAATGAGATGTTAAAAAAAATTGTGGCTATAGATCAAACTTCTCTACCTCAGTATTTACTATATATTATTTGTTATTTAAAATAGAAACCTCAGTACATTGAATGAGTAACATGAAAGTGTTTAATTCAAGCATTTTTGAGCATTTCTGCACCCTCTGATAAAATGTTATTTGGTAGTACTTTTGGGTTACACTGCCGTTTTGAATTACAGCAGATATATCCTAGCTCTCCCATTACTGTGCTTTCCTCACTGAGAAGAAAATAAAAATCATCTGATCATGCTACTGCTGGGTCATTTAAAGCATTGAGTGGATGTGTGAAATGAGGGGAAAAAACCACTCAGTATGGGGTTAATTAGCTCTGTGGAGTTGTGGGTGGGTCACTTCCTCAGGACCAAATCATGCAGGAGGAACCATGCACGTGCAGACTTGTAAAATTAAAAGAAAGCTATGAACCCTCAGACTCTGGGGGCACAAATTGATTGCTTTTGGAGACACGAAAGAAACCCTTTTGCACAACGAGTATTTAAGGCTTCACTGGTCAAAAAAGAATGGACTTCCCTCAAAGTGTCTGGTGTAGGCCACTGTTGGGCACTGCAAATGAAGCTGCAGTTGAGAAAATCTTGGCAAATCTGTACTTTTTGCAATTGACCTCTGCTGGACTCTTTAAAATCATATTATCTTGCTCGCTTTCTTTGATATGCCTTATTTTCTGGGTCTCATCTTGGAAACAACATACTTTCTTCCTGAAAGTATGCGAATCCTTTCTGTTTTCCTGATTGTATTTCACAGACTGCCACAGGTTCCCTGGCTACTGAGATCAGCTCCACCATGGCCTAGAGGATCCCTACTAGCTTATTTACAGTCTTAAGTCCTTCCTGAAGTAGGAGGTGAAAGAGCAGGCAGGAAACATCCTCGGTGCCTAGATCGTTAGTAGGTAAATCTGAGAATTTAGGTATTTATAAGGAAATTTCACAGGCAGGGTTTTCTAGGGAAGAGAGAGATTGTAAAAAAGACTCCTTGAGCCTATGCTAACCAAGGGCCGGAAGCCAGTGGAGATTACTGTGAGGAGATCACTGCTGAAGAATATGCTAGTGAAGTGTCAGTGCAAAACAGTCCTGTTTTCTTCTGCTTCTGCCTAAACCACTCTAACATCAGTAGGAACAACCATTCATGGAGTGTATGGACAGAAAAATCCCCAAATATGTATTATAACTTTTGAGAGAAAAATAAATATATGTGGTTCGTGCACACATATGTATATATCTTTACTTGCATTTAAAGTATAAGCAACATTTGCTTCTTGAGTTGGAGAAGCAGTAAAATTGAAAAATTTGAAAAGTCTAAAGCAGAATCCACCACGACCACCACCACCACCACCACCACATACAAACATAATTGCCATACTTCCTCCATGGCCTGTGGAAAAACCTGAATCTAGATCTTGTAAAGACAGTTAAGAAAATGCAGATTCCCTGGAGAGGAAGTATTGAATTAAATAAATAGATTTTTCAGATAACCGAGAGCAAGTTGGACTTCTGGAAGACAGCTGACTGAGAGTGTCCCCACAGAGGCAGTCCCAGTCACATTTATTTCTTTTTCTTCAACTGCCTGATATGATAGGCATGTAGAGGTGAAAATATGGATGTGGAAATAAGAAGAGATGGAGGGAGACAGGCCATGAGTAAATTCTATGAATTCTTTTTCTTTTATTGAGGTTTAATTGACATACATTATATTAGAATAATATATTGGTTTCAGGTATACAACATGGTGATTCAATGTTTGTATATTTATATATATTGCAAAATGATCACCACAAGTTTAGTTAACACCTGTCACCATGTGTAGTTACAAATTTTTTTTTGTTGTGATAAGAACTTTTAAGATTTACTCTCTTAGCAACTTCCAAATATTCAGTAGAGTATGATTAACTATAGTTACCATGCTATTCATTATATCCCTATCACTTATTTATTGTATAAATGGAACAGTGTACCTTTTGACTACCTGCACCCATTTTGCCCTCTGGCAACCACCAATCTGTTCTTTGTATTTATGAGCTTGATTTTTGTTTTGTTTTTGTTTTTTGTTTTTTGAATACCACATGTAAGTGAGATCATACGGTATTTGTCCTTTTCTTATTTGTTTTATTTCACTTAGCATAAAGCCCTCAAGGTTCATCTATGTTGTCACAAATGTCAATTTTTGAGATGACTGAATAATATTCCATTGTGAAAATATACCACATCTTCTTTATTCATTCATCCACTGATGGACACTCAGGTTGTTTTCATATCTTGGCTGTTGTAAAAAAATACTGCATTGAACTTGGGCATACATATATATTTTTGAGTTAGTATTTTCATTTTCTTCAGATAAATACCCAGAAGTAGAATTGCTGATCATATAGTAGTCCTATTTTTAATTTTTTGAGGAAACTTCATGCTAGTTTCCATAATGACTATTCTAATTTGCATTCCCACCAACAGTGCACAATGGTTCCCTTTTCCCCACATCTATGCCAACACTTATTTCTTATCATTTTGATAAATTACCATTCTAACAGATGTGAGGTGATATTTAATTGTGGTTTTGATTTGCATTTTCTTGATGATTAGTGACATTGAGCATCTTTTCTTTGTATCCTATTGGCCATCTGCATGTCTTCTTTAGAAAAAAATGTCTATTCGGGGAGCCTGGGTGGCTCAGTTGGTTAAGTGTCTGACTCTTGGTTTCAGCTCAGGTCATGATCTCAGAGTCATGAGATTGAGCCCCGTGTTGGGTCCTGCGCTCAGCATGAAGTCCCCTTGAGATTCTTTCAGTCCCCCTCCGCCCCTCCCCCTCACGCCTACACCTGTGCACACACACTCTCTCCTCCTCTCTCTCAAATAAATAATATCTTTTAAAAAAGAGAAAAAGATAAATGTCTGTTCAAATCCTCTGCCCATTTTTTAAATCAGATTTCTTTACTATTAAATTATATTAGTTCTTTATATATTTTGGATATCAACCCCTTATCAGATCGGATATATAATTGGCAAATATTTTCTGCCATTCAGTAAGTTGCCTTTTCATTTTCTTGATGGTTTTCTTTGCTGTGCAGAGTATTTTTAGTTTGACATAGTCCCACTTGTTTATTTTAGCTTCTGTTGCCTTTGCTTTTGGTATCAAATTCAAAACGTCATCGCCAAGACCAATGTCAAGGAGCTTACCACCTATGTTTTCTTCTAAATTCAAGTCTTTAGTCTATTTTGAATTAATTTTTGTATATGGTATAAGATAGTAGTCTAGCTTCATTCTGTTGTGTGTGGCTATCCAGTTGCCCAACACCATCTATTGAAGTGACTGTCCTTTCCCCATTGCGTATTCTTGGCTCCTTTGTCATAAATTAATTGACCATATGTGGGTGAGTTTATTTCTGGGCTCTCTATTCTGTTCTGTTAATCTATTTGTCTCTTTTAATGCCAATACCATACTGTTTTGATTATTATAGCTTTGTAATAGAGTTTGAAATCAAGGACCTTGATGCCTCTGACTTTGTTCTTCTTTCTCCAGATTTCTTTGGTTGTTGGGAGTCTTCGTATTTCCATACAAATTTCAGAAGTCTTTCTTCTATTTCTGTGAAAAATTCCATTGCAGATTTTATGAGATTGCATTGAATCTGTAGATTGCTTTGGGTAGTATGGACATTTTAACGATATTAATTATTATAATCCACAAGCACAGAATATCTTACCATTATTTGTGTCTTCAATTTCTTTCATCAATATCTTATAGTTTTCAGTGTACAGGTCTTTCACTTTCTTGGTTAAATTTATTCCTGGGTGTTTTATTCTTTTTAATGCAACTATAAATGGGATTGTTTCCTTACTTTCTCTGATAGTTTGTTTTTAGTGTATAGAAATGCAACTGATTTCTGTGTACTGATTTTATATCCTGCAACTTTACTGAATTCACTATTAGTTCTAATAGTTTTTTTGTTTTGTTTTCTAGTGGAGTCTTTAGGATTTTCTATGTATGGTATCATGTCATCTGCAAATAGTGACAGTTTTACTTCTTCTTCTCCAATATAGTTGCTTTTTATTTCTTTTTCTTGACTGATTGCTCTGGCTAGAATTTCCAATACTATGTTGAATAAAAGTGTCACATCCTTGTTTTGTTCCTCATTCTAGAAGAAAAGCTTTCAGCTGCATCTATTGAGATGATCATACAATTTTTATCCTTTATTTTGTTAATATGGTGTATCACACTGATTGATTTGCAGATATTGAACCATCCTTGCATCCCTGAAATAAATCCTACCTGGTTATGGTGAATGAACCTTTTAATATATTGTTGAATTAGGTTTGCTAACATTTTGTTGAGGAATTTTTAGTCTATGTTCATCAGGTATATTGGCCTGTAATTTTCTTTTCTTGTGGTATCTTTGTCTGGTTTTGATATCAGGGTAATGTTGGCCTCATAAAATGAGTTTTGAAATGTTCCCTCCTTTTCTATTTTTTGAAAGAGTTTGAGAAGAACCAGTATTAATTTTTCTTTGAATGTTTGGTAGAATTCACCAGTGATACTGTTTGGTTGTGGACTTTTGTTTGTAGGGAGTTTTTAAATTACTGATTTAATCTCCTTACTAGTAATTGGTCTGTTTGGATTTTCTATTTCTTCATGATTCAGGTTGTATATTTCCAGAAATTTATCCATTTTTTCTAGGTTGTCCAACTTGTTGGCATATAAGTGTTCATAGTAGCCACCTAGGTCCTTTGTATTTCTGTGGTATCAGTTTTACTGTCTCCTCTTTCCTTTCTGATTTTATTTGAGCCCTCTCTCTTTTTTCTTAGTGAATCTAAGTAAAGATTGTCAACTTTGTTTATCTTTTCAAAGAACCGGCTCTTGGTTGTATTGATCTTTTCTATGTTTTCTTTTTGTCTCTATTTCATTTATTTCTGTTTTGATCTTTGCTATTTCCTTTCTTCTACTAACTTGAGGCTCTGTTTGTTCTTTTTCTAGTCCCTTAAAGTTAGGTCATTTATTTGAGATTTTTCTTGTTTGAGATTTTTCTTATTTCTTGAGGTAGGCATTTATCACTGTGAACTTTTCTAACAGAACTGCTTTTGCTGTGTCCATAAGTTTTGGTGTACGTTTTATGAATTCTAACAACTGATGTTAATGCTTATTGTACTGTAACTTTTCAAAATTCAAGTTGATGGTTAGCTTGACACCTTGGCTGTTCAGTTCATTCCTGTCATTTAAAACAGCATAAGCAACGACTACATGAAGCAACCATTAGCCTAGTTAGGTTGTCAAAGTCAGCTTAATGCTTTTTTTTTTTTTTTTTTTTTTTTTTGTAGTGATACTGAACAACAACAACAACAAAAATGTTTCTTTTGAAACATTTTTTGAAACATTTTTGAAACATTTCTTTTGAAAGGTCTTAGGCCTCTATTCTTCCAAGTTCTGATCACAGCATAACTAACCTCATAAAAAGTCATTAGTGAAGATTAGAACAATATCCTATAATGAGTTAGCTATGAAGAAATTGGCATAGTTTATCTCTTCGATTCATGTTGTTATGAAAATAATGTGTTGCAAAATAAAACTATATTTCTTTCTCCCAATCTTTTTTTTTTTAACCAGATTATTACAAGTTACATTGGGACTGATTTTTTTCCTAACAAAGGTTGAATAACACTCAAAGGCTTTAGTAGCCAAAGTCCATCTTTAGAAATAGCTTTCTTCTATAATGTACTGCCAATTTCTTATGTGTGTGTATTTTGACCTTCCTGATGTCTCTGCTATGGGCTGCCTGTTGATTGGTACATGTTAGTGCTTTGCTTATAAGAGTTGGGCAATAGTTCAGTGATCCAGTCCAAATGTGGGCCATAGATAGAATAGGCTCATCTTCTATTTAAGAAATGTAGCAAACTGCTTTAAATGAAGTTGGTTCAGACAAGGTCATTGGAACTCTTCATCTAACCCTGTGTGCTGTATGTAATGGACACTACTGCTGAGCTCCAAAACTGCAAGGTAAATAGACAAGAAAGCCAGTAACTTGCCATCCCTGTGAGAGCTTTCTCTAAGTCTGTTATTAGATTTACATTCTTAATCATATGGGGCCCATGTTGGTCATTTAAAAGGGCTTGTTCACTGGTTCTCCTGATGTCTTTGAAGATTGTCCTGGGAATAATAATAGTGAGTTCTTATATTATTTTTCTGGTCTTTTCTAACTTTCTTTAAATTGGAGATTGGGTTTATATGCATATTCATACCAGGTTTATTAAATATTCAGCTAAATTTCTTAGACATGAAAGAATTAATTGTTAGAATGTTTTACTCTAGCTAATCATATGTTTAAACTACAGTACGTTCAAGTACATTTTTCCTCAATTCTATTTGTGACATATACACTTGGCAAATTGAATTGAGACGTAAACATTATAGATCCGATTTTGAATTTAGTAACTTACAGATTTTTTTTTTTGTATTGCCTAATCCTCTTCAAACTGTAGAATGTATTTTACTCAACTGTGTTGTGATTCTGTACAATTTTTAGGATCAACATGTTATAGGATTTTGTAGTCATAAAGAGCTAATCACGATGAGAGAAGTTATTGAATGCATCTCCTGACTGGAGGCAGAGCTGCATTTATTCCATCCAAAATAGATGAAGATCTTTCCTATTTTTAAATAGCCATGAAGATAGAAATTTCATAACTGCTCTTAGCAATCTATTTGATTATTTACCACTTGCACATTTAGGATGTTCATCTTTAAGTCTTAACTTAAATTCTTCACTGGACAGTTTAATATCGTTATGCCCTAGGACAAAAATGTCGATCATTATCTTCTTTATAACAACTCTTACAGTCAGAAAACCATGAAAATATACCTCAACTTTTTCATTCTGAAGCAAAATTATCTCAGTGTTTTTTTAAACATTTACTTTTATTTTTATAGCTCTTTCTGTATGAGAGTGGCAAAGGGGACTATTTTAAAAAGTTCTGTCATATATGATGCCTCTGAGAAAGACACTGCATATTTTAATTTCTCTGTGCTGATGTGGAAATAGCCACAGCTTTTTCATTATATGCTGATGGACAGAGCGTTTGTGTTCATTTAACCTTGAGGTTGAAACTTGTTCCCAAAAAAGTAACTGACTCATAGCATTGGCTAGACCCAAGAATAAAGAGCATCAGTTTTCCTAATCTTAAAGCTCATCTTGCCCCCACTCCTAAAACGCACTAAAATTAACTTTTCCTTGACCTCTCTCTTGTGCTATTTATTTACTGATTTAACAACTTTTTTCTATCATCTTTGTCTCCTAAAATAGACAGACAGCATTTATTCAACAAATGTTGGAGTGTCATGCTGTGTTTAGGACACTATGCTAGGCTTGGGAGATTCAAGTGTGAACTGTTAGCAAAGACTCAAAGACAAAGATGTCCTAGGCATGTTCAGGGAGGAGCCAATAGCCTGTCACAGAATATAAGGAAGCGGTGCTGGGGGTGGGGAGAGAAGCCCGAAACAAAGAAACAAACAAACAAACAAACAAACAAACACCAAGAGAGGTGGATTGGGGCCAGATTGTGAAAGATCTTGGATTCTCTTAAGCAAATAGTTGATGGTGACAAGGACAAAAGTAACATTTTTCAATCTATACTGTGGAAAGCTCTTTCCAAGTCTTTAAAACACATACTGTGCCCATGCTGTGTTCTTGGTTTAGTATCTAACAGATCATTGGGTATAAGTACCTGCTTAATTTATATCCTTTGGTATAAATTTTATGTCATGATTTTTCCCTTTGAATTAAAAAGAAAAAAACATTTGAGGGAACCATTTGAGTAAAGACAGCCTTCTGTTCACACTGATCTGGATCTTTCTTTCTCCTGCTGTGCCCGTATTTATTCCAAAGCCCTCTGTACCACTAACATGTCACTTTCTGTGTTTACACACTGAGGAATCTCAGGATGAGTTTCCCTTATAACAGACACAACCTTTTTGCTAAATGGCATTAATGGTGGTCTGTGAGCAACATTATGACCAGGTATTTCTAATTGATTGGACCACATGATAACAATGCCAGACCTTTTTAGCATCCCCTAAAGGATATCAGTGTACTATAGTAAAAGGTCCTGGTATACCAATCTGTTTGAAACCCATGAAGCTACAGTTTCAGGAGTTTGGGATATAGAAGGAAAAGTTGTTTGGGATCAGATTGTAGAGAGCTCTTAACTGTCTTCATAACAGAGTTAGATCTAATTCAGGAGCTGTAAGAAATCATCCTGAACGTATTAAACAAATTCAGTCCCTGACACTATCTCCTGCCCTGCCCTGCCACCCGCCCAGCTCTCCAGCTTTTATTTCATTCTTATCTTTCAGGTCCTATACCTGTAAGAATCAGGAAGACTCGGGAGGATTTGTATGGGGTGGGGTGGAGTGTCAAGTTGTCTTAGCAATGTCTCAGACCTAGAAACAGTCCTAGACCTAAATGCTGAACTTTCGCTTTTGAATTCTCTCTTTTTATTGATCATTATTTCATCATCTAAATTTTTTAAGGTAGACATTTTTCAGATTGAACATAGCATATTAAGGAGAGGTAAGGCATCATTGATTTCCTTATCACTCTCCTCAAGGTGGATCCAAAAAAATGGGTGGTCTTGAAAAGCAGACCCTAAGATATGAATGATTTGTGGCATTTATAGCCTTCTTAAGACTGACCAAGAGGAATGAAAATACTTCAAGAGACTTGTCTTCAGGAGACCCCAAAATCTAGCTAGTGGGAGATTGCACATGCTCTGTATGCACATCCGAATAACCCTTCCATCTGACTTTGACTTGTAAACCTTTTGCCAGATCGAAAATAGAGAATTAAAAACCTCTGAATTCAGGGCGCATGAAATGTCATTAAATCTAGCATAAAATTTCTTGAATCTGTCAGATAAAGGAAATCATGTATCCATAGAGAAGATGGAATATCAATTGACAGGAACCTATGAAGCTGGCACTTATTCTGAGAGACATATGAATCTAAAAATCCAATAGTGCCTCAGCTTTTGAAAACACGGAAGCCAGAAAGGTATTAGAAAAATCAATAAGGTAAAAATCTTCATCCTACTATTTGGAATGACTCCCACATAAGAATTAATTAACACAATACTTCTAGAACATTAAAAGGATGTTAAAATGTTATCTCTACCCATAGAAAACAAAGATACAAACCCACCTAACTTCTAGAGAGAGGGTTGAAAAGATTGGAAAGATTAAAGGCACATGTAAGAGGTCATTTCTGCCCTGTTGTCACACCGTTTACCCTCTTCAGATAGAAGGATAGGTGTTGAGCTTCAGTTCATCTGAATTCCTCAGCCCTATCATCAATGCTGTGACACATTCTAATTTTCTGATTCATTTGTGATGAATAAGCTCTCTCTTTTCTATTCACAGTGCTAAAAGTAACCAATTTTTGTGAGTGAGTTATGATTACTTATTTTCCATTTTTGTATTGCGCTATTATTTTCCCTTTGCAAAGTTTCTCTCACTCTCTCCGCCAGTGTGAATCCCATGTACAGAAAAGCCTTTGGACAGTACTGCTGCCTAGGCTTCAGTCAGTGGAGAGGAATGAAAGACTGACAACCCGATTCCGTTTTTAACCCAGCCAGATACCTCAGCTGGCAAGTGGCTCAGCTTCCGCACCATAAAATGGGTATAATAATAGCTTTCCCTTACCACTGTGAAATATTTAGAATACAAATCAAGCCAAACCTGTCTCCTTCCAAAGGAGAAGCTTAAACTAGCCTACAAAATCCTGAATGAGCCCAGATTTCAAGGGGAAACATAAAATGGGAAATACCTAGATGTAGTGTAATTTAGTGGTTAAAAATATGTAGACTTTGGAATGGTACAAACTTATTCAGATCCCAACAGCTGTGGGATTTGGGGTAAGTTTCCTAATTTCTCAAATCTCCCTTGTTCTGTAGTAAATTGGAGTTAACAGTATTTGCTCTTCTAGTCAGGGTGAAATGATCTAGTGCTAATGACGCTTTTCAAACTCTTCTGCATAGGTGATCCTCAGGTTAGAGTGAGTGATCCAGTCAGTCCTCAGGGTGCGGGCCATTGCCGGAAGCAGTCTGCCACACGTGAGACTTTTCAGAGGTCTCAGCGTTCATCCTGCAGATACATGCATATTTTGCATTCCCTTCCTCAACATGTTCTTATTTGTTTCACTGAACCAGAAGTTCCACAAGGACAAGAACAGGGGCTGTTTTATTTCTTCTGTAACATCCAAGAAATAGTTATCAGATAAATAAACGTATGCACAAATAAGAGTTTAAACTACTTAGCCACAAGGACAACTGACTCTCCAAGAAGACAGCCATATCTTTATGATTTATTCCGTGGCCTGGTGCGCTCCTGTTACGTTGCTCCACATCCCTGGGTATGCCCACCTTCAAATTGGAGAAGCATTTACTGAGCAGGATGCCTGCAGCCACAGAAGGTGCTGACTAAATAGCGACTCCTCTCATTTCTCTGCTCACTACTCCTCTACGTCACTGTTCCTAAGCCTCTGTGGACTTTTTTAAAAAAAGAAATTGTAAAGAACTAGGTAAACCAGAGTCTGGGAGGCCTTTAGAGGAGTCTGTGTGTCACTAGCCACACGTGTCCATGTAGAGCTTTATTTCCTATATGTTTTGTTTGCTCCTGGCTCCAGCTTATAGGGACTTGTTCAGCTTCCTGGAGCTGATAAGCAGTGGGATCACACGGGCGTTTTCTCCCCTCTCCCCTAGGCTAAGGGTGGCTAAACTGGAATTCATGAATGACCTTCATGGAGTCTGGAAGATTCTTGAAACTTGGTGTTTTTAAGGAGTTTTTTGGGGGAGGGATTCTCATAGGGATCCGTATCACCTCAAAATGTTGGAAACCATTGCCCTTGAACATTACATAAACTGAAATCAGAATTGACTAATCTTTATTAATAATACATTTAATTAATAACACGTTTAGTTCTTTAGAGGTTGACACTATACAATAATTTCTACTGGGAAATCACAGAACACAATTAGACTTCACCATAAACCACCCCTTTTCCCCCTTCTACTCTTGCTTCCCCTGCCATGTTTTAAGGTCCTGATTCTTTTGGGCTTTACAGTTATATATTCTTTGCTAGGTATTTATGCTTTGAGCCTAGAATGCTTAATGCAAATGTTTTTCATCATATGCAAAACTATCGTAGATAATTCTTTGCATTTCAGATGAAAACAACTTACAGACATATAAGGTGAATATCACTTAGGCGGAAAGAGCACACATATCAATAAAATAACAATTTGAACTGAACAGGAATAAGCCTATGTAGATTAATACATATTCTCAAAATTGCAGATTGTAATTCAATCAAGAAGTAGGGGCCTTTTGACGTTTATGAACATTTATAAATTGTATAAGAACTCTGAGATTAAATTTTTAGCCTTAGTATTACATTTGGGATAGGTATTATTGTTTTTCATTAATATATAAGGACGACAATTATATCCAATAAAATCTTCAATTTAACTTGGCTTTAATTTGTCTTAGACTGTGACATACACACTGTGATTTTTCTCCCCATCTTGGATTCCTGTCATTGACAGCCTGTGTGTCACTTGACATCGGGGAAGGATATTTCTTCTTCATTCCAGACCTTGCGTGTATTAGTCAATCTGGGTACAATTTACATTGATCTCTTTTGATCACATCAAGAATTTAACTTTGACTGATTAACTTTTATGAATAAATGCTCCTTAAAATTTGAAATGGAAAGTTATGTGCTCAGATATAAGAACACAAATGCTAGGTATAGTTTTTAAAAAGCATAATGTCTTATTGAGAGTTATTGGGTTTATAACGTGCAACAGAGAAATGATAAGTGAGCATATTTCATAGATAACCACTAATCACATTTTTCTCTTTCTCCCGAAGTTTGGGGGGAAAAGCAAGCTCAAAAAAGTTAGGAGGGAAAAAAGGAAGGGGGGAGCAGGGAGGGAGGAAGGAAGGAGATTTAAAAAATAGACTGGTGCAGTGGTCTAGGATCCTGGCTTGTAGAAGGGACTAGAACGTAGCAAAACTTAGAACTTTAAAGTCTTTGAAGACTAGTCAATCTTTATATTTCAAGTTTGTGTGTACTTCCAATGAATCATACATAATCTCATTATCTTGCTTAAAGTTTTCATTAAACTCATCAATTTTGTGAAATAACTTGAAAGCTTCCAGCTTCTCTTGCGTTAGCATACATTATGATCCAGGCTGCAGATTTTCATCTTAACTCTTATTGTTCAAGGGGGGGAACACCATCCCTCACACTTACACGTGCCATGAAGAGGAAACTCTTCCTTTGGAGGAACCTCTATGAATGTGCGCTTGTCTAGAAAACTTGTTGAGAAGTGAAATCTCTTTAATCGACGGGTTTGTTTGTGTTTGCTTTAGGCTTATTCTATGCTAAGTTATATAATCAGATCCCTCCACTTGATCTCTTTTAGTAGGATTTGTTTTGCACACTTCTGGAGGCCTCCTATGAAGCAGTTAAAATCATGGTGTCAGAGAGGCAAGAATTCGATCAGCATATATTAATAGTCCTTGATATATTTGAGTGGGGTGTGGGTAGAGAGACATGCTTTGTTCTTTCAGTGTCCCCGTTTGGTTTATTAATCTCTCATGGCTCTTCTGCTACTTCAGTTTTATTTTTCTGTAAGAGAAGCTGTCAAAACAGTGGTGAGCAGGCCAGTGACATCATAGCTCATTTGGCTTGTGAGTTGAGGATTACAAAGGAGAATTACCTGAGTTGAAATACAGGAGAAACTGTTAAGATCAACTCCCCACAAACCTGAGGTTTTCATCGTTAGAGATGTGTTTTGGGAGACAGATGTTTTCCTTTGAAATCATTTTGTCAGAGGGGACACTCCTAGGCTGGAGACAAGGGGCAGAGAAAGCAGTATATGGTCCTCAGTCTGCACCAAGCCAACACGAGGCTGCCTCGCATCAGGTTGTCAGCTGAGGGGCGATGATGCATGTGGGTGTTACGGCTGTCCAGAGGATCTTCTGGGCATTAAACATACTGAATTTACCCTTAGAAGAGCCAAAGTTTATCAGAGTTTTATTCATCTTTGTCAAAATTAGTTAAAATTTGCCCTGTACTACACAGTAGAGCCTTGACCTGTTCTGGTCAATGCTGCCCAGTAGATGTCTATGCAGTGATAGGGGATGTTCTACCTCTAAGGCGGCCACCAGCTGCAGGTGGCTCTTGAGCCCTTGAAATGTGGCTAGTGTGACTAAGGAACTAAACGTTCCTGTTTTTTTATTCAAGTTTAACTAATTTAAATAGATAAGTATAGATAGTGGCTATTGTATTAAAGAGCACAGCTCTAGAAAATACCTATACCATTCGGATCAGAATGACCTTAACAAAGAAAGAGGTTGGCACTCCTTGTGCCTGGAAATACTGTGTTGGTCATATAGCAGGAGTCGCACCTTTGGAAAATTTTATGGGACTGATCTCTTTTTTTTCCCCTCAGGCTACAGGTAATAAAACAGGCCCCTACTGCGCATCCTCAGGAGCAAACAGTTCTGTCTATACCTTAGATTGGTTTTCCTTCTCCCTATAGTATCACTGGGTTTATTTTTAATTCCTTGTTTTTGTTTTTCCAGTTCCGTGACCTTCAGTCTGTGGCCTGACCCTTCTCTTTATGTAAGTAAGAGTGGTTTCTTTACTTTTCAAGAAGGCGTCGTATTTGGGAAATTTGGATCTTTGTTGGCATGTTTTCTCGTTGACTTTGTTGTGGTTTCCAGTACTTCTTCGCTACATCTTAGCTTCCTTTGGGTTTGGAATCAGTGTTGGTGGTGGTGGTAGTCGTTGCCATCCATGAGGGGGCCTGAGAAGAGCGGGGCCTCAGGCACTGGACTCCTATAAAGACCGCCGTTTACTCAGCCGCAGCTGCTGTTTGCGGGAGTCACTGCTCCTCTCCAGTAGAGCTTACGTTCTTCAGCCGGACACCCGCAACAGTCGGGCTTCTGCTCCACAGTCAGTCAATGGGCAATTATTTATTCTTCAGTTACACACCCATCTCTAGGTCCAATAGTTTTTAATTTCAACTTCTGGGTCAGAGCTTTCATTTATGGACAAAATTTCCAATACCCTTTTACTCAAGAAGTACGAGCGTGGACTATAAGGCTTGATCCACTTAGGATAAAATTTTGTCTGTCATCGCAAGTCCAGAAAAAAAAAAAAAGAGGGAGAAAGAGAGAAATCCGGGATTATGTGTGCCAAGAGGTTTATAGAAGGTACCGTCCTTTTTTAGAAAAGATGGGAAGTCATGTGAAAAGGGAGAATAAAAAGAGAGGGAAAACTTGATTTTAGATGAAAAGAGAGAATATTTGTTGTTTAAAGCCCAAACCAGGCTGCACGGAACGGGTTGGATAAGTTTTACCTCAGGCTGCTTGTAAGAGATTCTGCAGCAATGACCCCAAATAATCATAGTGGCTCACCGCATGAGACACCGCCCGAGACATACTACAGGTAGGGGCGGTCACCTTTTGTGATAAATAATCACCAGCATCTTCCCAGCTGCTTTGAGCTCTCTGGTGGATGCTGTCCCTTACTCGCAACATGTCTTACTTCAGCGACTTCTCAGTCTGAGGTATTTCTTGTGTGGTAATCATTTACACAGAAAGGGGGTTCCCCTGGTTCGCTTGCATGTGTGGGGCTTCCACTAACATTCCTAGAAGCTAGTTGCAAATATATTCAGGGGAGCAGAATCCCCCAAAGGACGGACCGTAAGGCTAAAGTCCAAAGTGACAGCCATTTGACAGAGAAAGGAGATTGGTGAAACTCCCCAAAGACGGCAGGGACTGTGTGTAATGCATTTATACAGCAGGGGTGGATCCTGCCTGCCCCTGACAAGTCTTGTTATTCCGTATTCTCTGTGTTGATAGCGCGGGTCTGTCAATGCTTTGGAGGGTGTCAGTGTGCATGCTTATGGTTACCACTCTACGTTTCCGCGTCCCTACTTCAGTTACCTAGCGCTGCGTATTTCTAGTCCTCTGACTGGCAAATCATTTTCGTTACAGTTCTTTTGTGTAAAAACAGTTCACATAATAGCTCCGTGTTAGACAAGGCATTAATCCTCACATCACCGGGGATGAGTCAGCACAGTGCACTCCTGCCCGCACGGCTCAGCTATTATGACGTCAGCACTGTAGGGCAAGCCTCAGACAAGCAGTACAGGGGACTGGAGACCTGTGTCACAGATTAGAAATCAAGGGGGAGACCTTTGAGATAAAAACGTAATTGAAAGGCTGTTTCTGGCTCATAGGAAAATGTGAAACTGATTCTATGCTACATCAACCATTAATCAGGCAGCTTCTAGAGAGATCCTAGTTTTGAACCAGAGACAGGGCTGAGAATGACCTGTAATGGGCTGACAGCCCATTCCTATGCCCACTAACCTTGTCCCACCCCCGGGCCAGCCTTCATGCTTGCTTGGGTTGTTCCAAATCCTGAGGCTACTTTTGTTTCAAGGGTGACAGGGCCTGTGACAGTCCTGCTGTCCTCAAGTGCCCCACAGACACAGCTGATGGCTCCAGGGGTGGTGCCCCAGATACCTATCAAAGGGAAAGAAAAGTTTCTTGGGAACAGATCAGAGCATTATCTCCCCAGTGTTTCTAGCTCTTAGCGCCTCTTCAATGGCCTTCTCCAGACAGGTGCAGAATTCTGCCTTCTCTCCCTGGCACTGCATTTAGTCCAAAGTCCCAACCTGGATTTGACACAGATTTCACTGGGAACTGAACAGCTTCCAGATGTTCCCCCCAAGAGTTTTCCATCCCATTACTCTTTAGCAGAAACAAAGAGGAGCCCACTGTAGCCTGCCACACTGCCTTAAAGCAGGTAGCACAGACTTAGCCTGTTTGAGAAACCAAGTTATTGTAAGTTAGACCTCTCTACAGTTCAGCCTCAGATTCATTCTCAGAACAATACCTTTCAGTATTGAAAACTCAGTACTGAAAAAGCTGAAAATTCATGGCCTCAGTGACATCCTCTGCTAACAAGACATTCCTCCATCACATCCTCTATCCCTCACTCTTCCTTTCACCCCGTGATAACCGTCAGAAAGTGCCTTACTGCTGCGATCTTCTGCCTTCATTAGATTGCTAATAGGCTCCATGCTTAGCTTGTAGAAGCTAATGCTACTGCTTGGCTTAGTTTTAATTAATTATCATGCACAGCTCTTTATTCGGTTTTCAGTCAACAAACATTTACGGAAAGCTAGTCACTATGCTTGGTTCCTGGAACTCCAAGATAAATAAGAAATGCTCCCTGTTGCTAAGAATCTCACAGTCTGGTAGGGGTGATAAATAGTAAATAAAGGCTTTAGGATGTGATGGACACTGGAATGGAGGCATAAACAAGATGTAGCAAGAGGAACAAGAAAGGAGTGCCCACCTGCAAGCTAGGTCTAAAAGTCTACAGAAAGTATTGAAATTTACTGAGTCAATGTAGGGGAAGGGAAAGAAAAGGGGATCATAATATGAAAAAAGCAAGAATATTTTCAAAGTCAGGAGGTGTCGACCATCAGCCAGCTCTGGAGGACAGTAGTTCTGCGTGGCTGGAGCATGGTGGTTGAAAGGGGAGCCTGGGAGATGAGGCTGGAAAGTAGGTAGGAGGTAGATTGTGGAGCGTCTTGGAAGTCACGCGAGGGAATTTGGATGTGATGTGGCAGGTTTGAGGAGGCTTTGAAGAATTTTAGGCAGATTTATGTTTTAGAAAGGGAACAAAAGGAGCACTCTGGCCATGTAGAGATGAATGATTGAGAAAAGGGACACCAGGTCAAAAGTAAAAACCAAGAGCTTGGACTGTGCAGTGGGGGTGGGAGTGGAGAGGAGACGCTCTCTGGTTGTGTTGACATAGACACTGACATCTGTGTGATGCCAGCATATCTTGGCCTAGTGCACAATCCTTGCCTTCTAGGAGAAAGGTTGCTGTGTTGTGTAGGGCCAAATTTCAGACCAAAACACTCTTTACAAGAGCTTTACAGGGGACCAGAATTTGAATCTGACCTCATTCTGAGCTGCTGCCTGCAGGTCTCCAGAGAGGTGTGACTCCTCAGTAGATTTGGGGGACCATCAGGAAGGTAAGGAAGAAGCCATTTCCAAGTCCTGCTTTTCATTTCTTTCACATGAAATTGAAATATTTCTTAATAATATCCCCCTAAAGTCAAGCAATACCCAATTTTCTGTCATCTCCCTATGCTGTCTTTTTCTAAGAAGTTCCAAGCCACTGAGTTGAATGGCAACGTATATACCACTGGTGTTGCAACAGTTCAGTATGTCTCTTACTTCTTTCTGAATTAGAGTTCACCATAAATGTGCTTTTCTCTTGTTCACTTTGGGCTGCCAGGACAATTTAAAGGATATTTTCAATAGCTTATATTTCATGGACCATATTCTCTTTTGTAAAGGGGAGGGTATGTGTGGGTGTGTTTAAGTCTTCTCTATATTGCTTTCTGGAGAAAGGTTTGAGAAGATGAACAAGATGAGGAGTAGGGACCTATTGAAAGCCCAGGTCCCCCCACTGACCTGAATGCAGACTGTAGGCTGGTGATCAGATGGTCAATTATGTGTTTGTCAAAACATAGTGGGCTGCATTCCAGACTGCCAGCTTTGGAAGCCCAGCTTCTGCCAACCAAATGTCATCTGGGAACATGCAACACTGGGCACTGTGAAGGAGTTTGAAATAGACCATGCCACAGCCAACCTACTGCCAGTCTTATAGCACCAATATGGCATGCACAGCCGGGCCCCATGTTTCAGAGCTCAGGAATTCACTGTACTAAATTCAAGAGGTCAGATGGGTTCATGTTTTCAAAGCCCCTGTTCTCTGCTTTGAACATTGTGACTTGCTCCTCAGTGATTTCCAAGTGATTTTTCTAGTCATATCTCTGTGGAAACCACCCTTTTTGTGATGGTTATGAGAGCCTTGTAGAAGTCCCAGAGGAAAGAAAAAAAAATAAACTTGCTCTGACAATGACTGTGATTCCAAGAGAGGGATTCCAACTCTTAGGAAATTACATTAAAGGTGCATAGCTTTTAAAATATCAGGAACCACCTTGGCAACTTATAAAAAGCAGAAGGGCTTTGCCTATTTTATAAAGTGATTTGCATATACCTGCATAAATAATGTCCCCACCTGTACTTTTATGCATGTAGGTTGAATAAATTAAATTCAGTGATCTTTAAAATATTCACTGTCTTTCATTGCTCAGATACCATTTTCAGGACCCTTCCTTCTAATTTTTTTCCTTTGGTAGTAGTGGCTATTTTTTTTTTTCAATCTTTTGACTAATTCAGAGAATGAAAACACTGCAGACCAACCTACCACACCTAAGAGCATTACCTCCCTCTGCTTGCATTTCTTTTAGCCTTTCTGCCTATCAGACCATGCGTTCCATATGCTTTTCATAAAGGAAAATGGGGGAGTATATTACCAGGATGGAAACTCAGCACATAATAGGATTAAGCTTCACTACCTATATGTATCCAGACTGTGCTTGTACACAGCTCAGGGACATACTGATAATAACCTTTTTTTTTTTTCCTTTGGCCACTGCCACCACTCCTTCAGAAACCATCCAACCACTAAACCATATTAATTGTAAGTTGATCCTTCAAATCACAGCCTGATCAGTGGGCCAGCCTCAGGCACAATCATCCCATAAGATATTATTAAGCACTTACTACACAAAAGGAATCGTGTTTAGTAGGGAGCTAAAAGATAAATCTAGGACATTGCCCTCGCTTGCTCTTAAGGAACTCAAAATTGGATTAGGAAAAGAAGTTATACTGTTGAGTATTCCATATGCATATGAGACAATAAGTAACAATTCCAAAAGGAATGATACAGTCCAGTAAGTACTACAGGATTTCATTCATGAAAGAGAACCTTGAGGGCTGGAAAGCTTCATGTAAAATGTGATTTAGCTGGGTCTTGAAAAATGGCTAGAATATTAAAAAGGTGAAGAGCAAAAGAATGATATCCCAAGCAAAGGCGTAAACTTAAGTGTTAGAATCTTTGAGGGGGTCCAATAAATGGCACTCTTTTTTCCCACTCAAGTTCTAAACCCACTGGAAAATAAGACAAAAGAACTGATAGCTGGGGAACAAAAATTTTTGATAAGGCTTGGTTGAAGGATGTATGAGAGGTAAAATGGGCTCATTGACTCCCTTCCCTTCTATCTAAACTTTAGAAAAGCCCTCCCAAGGGAAAATTTGGATCTGCATAAGAGCATTGCTCTTCTAGGTCACTAACTCACACTTGTCTAAGTAGGAAAAGAAGGAGAAAGAGGCTAACCTCCGGCCCTTGCAAACCTCAATAGATCCATTCCCCTAATTAAGAGACATGGAACAAGGGCTGTCATATCAATAGGATGATTCACCTCCATGGGAAAGTATAAGGAATGAGACAGAGACAAGTTGTGTTTAGAAAACTTCTTTCTGGAAACTAGAAGTCGGGAAGAGGCATTCCTACCAGGCTTCTGATCCACAGGCTGGAAAACAAGAAGAGGAAGTACTGAGTGAGATGAAAATGAGAACCATAGCCAAGAGGCCAAACAAGGTACTCATCTAAGGAGACATATCTGAGGTTGGAACCTGTAGTCATAGAATTATTGGAGATCTAAATTGAGGGTTTCTTTTCTGACTTTCAGAATTACCCGAATTAGAACCCCAGGGAACAGGCAAGAAATTAAGATAATGGACTAAAACCTCATTGGGAAAAAATACAAAAACTCTTATCTTTGGTTAAACTAATAATCACAATAAGAAATAGCATGTGTTGAGTGCTTGCCTTGCTTGAGGCACTGGACAAAATACTTTTAACAGCTACCTGATTTAACCTTTAAAACTACTCTTATTTCACTAAGCATAATCCCCTCCAGTTCCATCCATGGCAGTGCAAATGGTGGGTATTCATCCTTTCTGATGGCTGAGTAATATTCCATTGTATATATGGACTGCATCTTCTTTATCCATTCATCTGTTGAAGGGCATCTTGGCTCCTTCCACAGTTTAGCTATCGTGGACATTGCTGCTATGAACATTGGGATGCATATGCCCCTTCTTTTCACAACCTCTGTATCTTTGGGTTAAATACCCAGTAGTGCAATTGCCGGGTCATAGGGTAGCTCTATTTTTAACTTTCTGAGGAACCTCCATACTGTTTTCCAAAGTGGCAGTAAGTCAAGCAGAGAAAGATAATTATCATCTGGTTTCATTTATATGTGGAACATAAGGAATAGCATGGAGGACATCAGGAGAAGGAAGGGAAAAATGAAGGGGGGAAAATCAGAGGGGTAGATGAACCATGAGAGACTATGGACTCCAGGAAACAAACTGAGGATTTCAGAGGGGAGGGGAGGAATGGGTTAACATGGTGATGGGTAGGGGCGCCTGAGTAGTGCAGTCGTTAAGCGTCTGCCTTCAGCTCAGGGCGTGATCCTGGCGTTCCGGGATCGAGTCCCACATCAGGCTCCTCCGCTATGAGCCTGCTTCTTCCTCTCCCACTCCCCCTGCTGTGTTCCCTCTCTCGCTGGCTGTCTCTCTGTCACATAAATAAATAAAATCTTTTAAAAAAAAAACATGGTGATGGGTATTAAGGAGAGCGCATATTACAATGAGCACTGGGTGTTATACGCAAACAATGAAGCATGGAACACTACATCAAAAACTAATGAAGTACCGTATGGTAACTAACATAACATAATAAAAAAAAACTACTCTTATTCAGTAGATGCTATTGTAATCCCATTTTTGAAGACGAAACAGAGATTAAGCATGTTTGAGTCATTTTTTCAAGGATGCCTAGTAATTAATACAGAACCCGAATCCAAAACTATCTGTCTTAAAAGCCTCGGCCAAATTTCATCAAACACAAAGTGAATGTCTACTAAATGCCGAAGATATGATGGCAAGCAAGACAGGTATGGTCTCTGCCCTACTTGATTTACAACCTGGGGGGTGGAAGACATATTAATCAAATGGACACACAAGAGAACTTACAATTACAAACTGTACTTGCTGCCATGAAATAAAAGTTCCAGGAACTCTAGGAGCAAATTTAAGGGGGGAATCTAAGTGAGTCTAGGAGTTTGCGAGGAGCTTCCTGGGAAGTGATATTTGAGCTAACGTCTGAAGATGAAAAACAAGAAATGAGATTAGGTGGTGGTAGAGGTTTCTAAGCAGAGGGTACAGCATAGCTGAAGGCATCAAATATAGCTGGATGGGGAGAATTTGGTGAAGAGCAGCCCAGATTGAGGTTGAAAAGGTATATGATGATGTCAGGATCTTTATAGGCCACATTAAAGACCTTCTTAAGGACGATGGGAAAGCAAACTTAAGAAGAAAGGTAGCATAATCAACTTTGTATTCTTTTTTTTTTTTTTAAGATTTTATTTATTTATTCAACAGAGATAGAGACAGCCAGCGAGAGAGGGAACACAAGCAGGGGGAGTGGGAGAGGAAGAAGCAGGCTCACAGCAGAGGAGCCTGATGTGGGGCTCGATCCCACAACGCCGGGATCACGCCCTGAGCCGAAGGCAGACGCTTAACCGCTGTGCCACCCAGGCGCCCCTCAACTTTGTATTCTAAAAAGATCATGCTACTCTTGCACATTTATCACAGACAGATGGAGACATCCACACAAAAACCTGTACACCAGTGTTTATAACAGCTTTTTTCATAATATCCCCACACTGGAAACAACCCAAATTACCTTCAATGAGTGAGTGGTTAAACAAACTGTGGTATATCCATACCATGGAATACTTCTCAGCATTAAAGAGTAACCCTCGATACATATAATTTGGATTAATCACAAAGGTATTATGCTGAGTGAAAAATGCCAATCTCAAGATTACATACTTTATGATTCTATTTATATGGCATTCTTGAAATAACAAAACTATAAAGATGAGGAATAGATTAATGGTTGACAAAGGTTATGGAACAGGGGAGAGATGGAGCTCCCTATGGCTATCAAGGATAGCACGAGATAGCCTTATGATGCCACTATTCTGTATCTTGACTGTGGTGGTGATGATGCAAATCTATATAGGTGATACAGTTGCATAGAACTAAATATACATATGCGTGCACACACACACACACACACACACACACACACACACGTGCATATAAAACTGGTGAAAGCTGAATAAGGTGGATGGATCGTACCATTGTAAAACCAAGGTCAGTTTCCTGGTTGTGATATTCTACTATGGTTATATAAGATATTCCTATTGGGTGAAACTGGGCAAAGGGTATACCAGATCTCTCTGTATTAGCTCTTACAACTGCATGCTAATCTGCAATAATCTTAAAAATTAAATGTTAAAAACAAAAAAGATCAAGTAGTCCATTGTGGTGAGTGGTTTTGCAGGGCTAAAGTAAGGAAGCTATTGTAGCTTAGCAGATAAGACATAGACTAGGCTAATGACCTAGAATGGAAGAAAAAGAACTGGAACCGAGAGATAATACAGAAACAAGATATACAGGATATTCTCATGGACTGGCTGTGAGAGATGGAGGAGAGAGAAACAGCAACTGTGACTACTGGTTTTATACTCATAAAACTGAATGGAGGTTAGTGCCATTCACAGTTATATGAAATACCGAAGGAGAATGGGAATTGAGGGAAGATTACAAGATCTATTTTTGAGATGTTTAGTGCAAGGTGTTTTTGATAAAGATAAGTGAGCATATTGACTAGGCAGTTGAATATATACAATTGGAAATCAGAAGTAAAGTGAAAGCAAATGAGGCTTTTGTCATGGATGATACTGCCTAGGGCTAGGGGTAGCTTGAGGAGAAGGCCCAAACTGAAATAAGGAACTCTTACTATTTAATCAGCTGGGAGCAAAGACTGGGGCTGTGAAATAGCTTCAGAAGGAACAGCTAAGGGGGTAGGAGGAAAACCAGAACACACTGGCACAGAAGCCAAGAGAAGAGAGTGTTTCAAAGACGGTAGTCAGCAGTGAGACGTGCTGCTGAGAAGTCAAGTCAGTCAGGAACTGAGAAAATGCATTTAATATATTAATGTGGAGGTTGTTGTTGACTTTGGCAAAAGCCGTTTTGTTGAAGTGGTAGAAGCAATAACCTGTTTGTAATGGTATGGGGAAAGAGTGAGAGGTGAAAAAATAGAGACCACAATTATGGATAACTCTTAGAAGTTTTCCTGTAGAGAAAAGGGGAATGAGCTAGTGTAATGACTTGGGAATGAGGGCGTGAGGTCAAATGACTGTTTGAGAAAAATGGAAATATTGGTGTTTTTGTATGCATTTGGGAAGCATACAGTAGCAAGGAGAGATTTGGTTTATGGAAGAGAAAAGAGGTTTGGGATGATTAGTAGTGTAAGATTCCTGGTAAGGCTAGAGACTTGGAATCCTGAGCATAAACGGAGGTATTGCAGGAGGGACATCTCCCATTGTTACAAGAAAGAAGATGGAAGGATGGAGGCAGATACACACCACACACTGAGAGGTTGAGTGGTTTCCCAAATGATAGCTCCTAGGGGACAGGGTCCTGCTAAGAATAAGTGAGGTGATGATTTGAGGAAAGTGAAAGTTTAAAATAGTTCTTTGGACAAATGAGAAGCAAGTTGACCAGAGATTCTCCTTGGCAATATGGAAGCCCTGGGTGAATCTGGTGGGTTAATGTTGATACCCATCTGCATTGGGTGATTTTTTCCAGCAGTTCAGTGACCAAGGTGAAAGCTCAGAAAATTAAAATGGGGTTTTATCCAAAATGTGTGAAAAGACATTAGGGGGTTTTAGTTCCTTTTCTTTTTTTTTTCTTTTGTTTTCTTTTTCTTTCTTTCTTTCTTTCTTTCTTTCTGTCTGTCTTTCTTTTTTTCTTTTTCTTTTTCTTTTTTTTTTTTTTTTTTAGCCAAGGCTAAAATAAAAGGCAGTAAAAAGGTTCAGTTCAATTCTCCAGATAGCTAGTGAGCCCTACATTACACCAGCCACTGTGTTGCATAGAGAAAAAACAGAGGTGAAAGAGGTACCATCCCTGCCCTCAAGTAGCTCGTAGTAATGCAAAGTTTGAAGGTTGCCATTTGATCCAAAAGGCCAGGAACATGTGGTTAGACAACTTTTGTCAAAAGACACAGAAACCCACATTGATCCTTCTTTCTTCTGCCTGCTCTTTCCTCCCATCCTGGCATTACCTAGTTACGTTCTTGCTTTCTCAAAAACTATCTACTGCCTGCCTTATTGCCAAGCTTCTAACATGCATCGTATACATATCAGTGACAATTCTGACTTCTCCCATCTTCATTTGCCTAAAATATGATCATTTAGGAACAATTAGATGATCTATTTGAAGTGTGGTATTGGTACTGCGTCAATTTCCTCTAAATTTTAAGACGTGGCATCTAACTGTACAGAAAGGCTGTTTATTTAAAAGAGGGAGGGAGGGGAGAGTGGGTAGGTAAGTTGACAAAGGACAGAAAGAGGGAAGGAAGGAAGAGGGAAGGCAGTGAAGGAAAGAAGAAAAAACTAATTAACTACAGAAGATCTTATGTAGCAAACCATCCTTGTTTTTCAAAGAACTCCCATTTGAAATGAATAATTGAGCCTCCATTTCTAGTGTTGACCTACACCGTCAACCTCCCAAAACAACTTTCAGACGTGGGGACATACCAGAAAACTATAGAATAATTAAATTCCAGCATCTGGCAACATAACACAAGATATGAAGAAGACCTGAAGAACGTGGAAATTCCTAATTTCCAGTAGAAGTAGGATTTTGCTTACTCAGATTTATTCTAAGCATTAAGAAATGGTAAGAGAAATAGGTGGTGGCAATGGTGGCTTTCCTTTATTTGAACACATTCCTTTCTGCTAGATTCCTTTAGGAAATGACATTAGGGCCATTTGACTCAAAACTAAATTGCAGATACATCTGGGGTAGGACTTGGCAGCTGTTGAGCAAAGCAGCTGTATTTTTTTTAATATTTACTTCTTTCATGACTCTATAATTCACACATACTGCAAAATATTAAGAAACTATAGAGTACAGAGAAAACATCTATAATGCCACTATACAGAAACAACTATTATTGACAATTTTTTAGATCACCTTCTCTGGATTTTAACATAATTGGGCATACATTGTATGTATAGAGCTGTATCCTATTTTTAAATTAAATATTATACAAGTGCTTTTGGTGTAATTACGAACTCTTTTTTTAAATGCCACTGAAATACCTGAAAAAATTTTTAGCAATCATATAACCCCCTAGAATTTACTGAACTGTGCCCTCGATATAGATATATGGGTTATTTCCAGTATTTCAGTTTTAAAGTCCTATTAGGCAGGAACTACAGTGTCTCACCTGCAGTTGTCCAACCTGGAGGAAAGTTGAGGCAGGCAGTGATGTCACCCATCAGGAAAATGGTCAGGCAGTGATGCCATCCTATTAAGAGAGTTACTAATTGCTAATGACAATAAACTCATATTTGAATTTTTAAGTAGCTGTTGCAGGGTTTATCTAAGCTCTTTTCTCCCCAAAGTAAAAGTTCTGACTTTTATTTCTAAAGAGTACACACTTAGTTTTGTTTGAATTTGTTACAAGGATGATATAAAAAGAAGAACGTAAAATCCATTCAAAATCTCACTGCCCAGAGAGAACCACTATTAACGCTTTGGGAAATATATTTCCATACTTATCTATCCATCTGTCTCTTTTTCTTTCTCTTTGTCTTTCTCTATCCAAAATGAAAGGCGGAGTTGCTTGCTGTCTGGTAATCTGCCTGAATTTTATTCAACATCATAATAGGCATTTTCCATTTCATAGGTATATTATCTACATTGTCTTTTTTTAATTTTTTAATAATTTATTTTTATTAACATATTATAATATATTATTTGTTTCAGGGGTACAGGTCTGTGATTCATCAGTTTTACACAATTCACAGCACTCACCATAGCACATACCCTCTCCAAAGTCCATCACCCAGCCACCCCATCCCTCCCATCCCCCTCCACTCCAGCAACCCTCAGTTTGTTTCCTGAGATTAAGAGTCTCTTAAGGTTTGTCTCCCTCTCTGGTTTCATCTTGTTTCATTTTTTTCCTCTCTTCCCCAATGATCCTCTGCCTTGTTTCTCAAATTCCACATATCAGTGAGATCATATGATAATTGTCTTTCTCTGATTGACTTATTTCGCTTAGCATAATAGCCTCTAGTCCCATCCATGTCATTGCAAATGGCGAGATTTCATTTTTTGAGGGCTGCATAATATTCCATTGTATATATGTGTATATATATACCACATCTTCTTTATCCATTCATCTGTTGATGGACATCTAGGCTCTTTCCATAGTATGGCTATTGTGGACATTGCTGCTATAAACATTGGTATATTATCTTTTTGATAGCTACATTGTACTCCAGTTTATGGATAATTTATTGAGTCAGTCACTTATTGATGGACATTTAGGATATTTGGATGTTTTTTCCTAACTAAACAAGGCTACAATAACTATTTTTATACACATATACATTTTTTAAATGCTCTTTCCTAATTATCTCCTTAGGATAAATTTCTAGTAGTGGAACTGTCAAAGTAAAATTTATCTATTGCTAAACTGTCCTCCAGTAAACTTATATCAAATTATACCCCCCCCCAGTGAAAAAAGAGATTTCCCATTTCCCTGCATCTTCACTAATTTTGTAAATGCCAGTTTTTATAATTTTTGCATGTAAGTGAATATTTTCATGTTGGGGGTACGGGATGCTTTTTCCAAGCATGAAACCAAAGTCTAAAATCTATTATTTATTTAATTTATTTTTTAGAGGGGGAGGGGCTCAGGGAGAGGGAGAGAACAGATCTTATGCAGACTCCATGCCCATCGTGGAGCCCAACATGGGGCTCAATCTCACAACCCTGAGATCATGACCTGAGCCAAAATCAAGAGCCAGATACTTAACCAACTGAGCCACCCAGGCACCCCAAAGTCTAAAATCTTAAAGAAAATATGTTAAATTTTATTATATGAAAATAAAAATGACTGTGGTAGAAAAAAATTTTTTTAACTGGAAAAAAAATTGTGACATATCCCTAATATTTTAAGAGTGGTTATAAATCAGCAATGAAAAGGTGAATGACACAATAGAAATGTGGAAGGGCAAACAAGCAATCTAACACATGTTTAGCTGCTTAGTCTAATTCTTTACTGCAAAATCAGTGCTCCCTGAAGTCCTATGAGGGCACCTCCAGTGCTGTTTGCTGTGCCCTGGTGGCATCACCCACCCTCACTGCCCCCCTGGGAAATATGGTGGGGAGCAAAGCACCAGTCAGGGGACCTGAGGATCTCTGGGCGGGGGACAGTTAGTACTTCCCTTGATTACATATATTTATATTTATTTGACATCACCATCCTCCAAAGAGGCAAGCTAATTGTTCACTCACATGAGTGTAAAAATGATCATCTGAGCTCTGCCATCAGACTCCAAAATCAGTAAATTATCGGGAAGGGAAAAATACACACTGGCAACATTGCCTGATCCATGTCTCCAGGGCAGAATTGACACTATTCTTCTACCAGATGTAGATAGAGATTTCTGGATGTTCTCATAAATAAAGTGCTAGAGGCCATGTCATCAATGTCCTCCACCTTTCCCTCTCTCTTTCTGACTCCCATGTGTATTACTACATATTTAATGACATGGAATATTTTTCAGCAACTTCAGGGAAAGTGAAAGACGCTGGAGAGGCAGAAATGCCACACTGACAGCATCAGCCCTTGCCTCCACAGTACAAACTGTGACAAGGCGTCTTCCCTGTGTTTTGGGATAGGGAGCGTCTGGGTTCTTGGAGTGAGTTCCCTGAGTCTTTCAGAGGAGCAGGAGTTGTGCAAAGCTGTTCTGAGTGGTAACTGGAGCATTCTTTCAGCACGAGAAGTTCATTTGCAGATGATAAGGGATGACATGTGCTCCAGGGCATTCTTTCTCCATCTTCGGCAAAAAAAACTGTGTACAAGAAAGTTGTGTGTGCCTTAAATCCTTAGACAGTGTCCAGAAAGAAGGAAGGGAGGCAAAACATGTTAAAGATTATATGGAAGCCCCTTTAGGCCAACCACAGACTAAGGTGAACAGTGGGAACCAGGCCTAGTCAACAGCTTGTTCTCTACCTGAACAGTCAAACTCCCTAGGAAGTGTGAGGATGTGGTTAAGAGCCAGGTGTCAGTGGTGCCTGGTGCAGTTAGAGGCCATCCAGCTGGCTCAGTGTACCCAGGGCTCAGAGTACTGAATGTCTGGCTTTCTTGTGCTCTTAGGAAACTTCACCTATTATACACCTGCCTCTATAAATAGCTTATACTCAGAGGCCAAATGGGGACACAGTAATGATGATTAATGTTGAATAATGTTGAATGCTATTAAATAACATTATGAGTATTCCTCTTGGTGTTTATCACCGTTCTCTTTTCCTTCCCAAACATCATGGCTGCCGGCTCAAACCTGGGGAGGGATGAATAGATAGATAGATAGATAGATAGATAGATAGATAGATAGATAGATAGATAGATATTACATATATAGATGGTACCTACACAACCTACTTATTCAAAGAAGCTGTCTACTAGGGCACTTGCAGAGGCATCTTGTATAAGAGATCTTTGTGGTGATAAAATTAAGATTTTTTTTTCATTTATGCATTCCTTCTCTAGTCTGTAATTCCTCATTTCTCATAATGTGGGGATACTGAAGACAAATCAGGCATAACATCCTTATCCCAGAGAATCATTTCCAGGTATTTATTTAGAATGGGCCACCATACCCCGCACACTTTGGTAGGCTAAAATGGATTCCACCTTTAGTTCCTCCTTGTAAATTTCTAGGCTTTTGGTATGTGGAAAATAATTATCACCTCTAACTTAAAATTAACCCTGTATTTTGGGAAGAGAAGCATGTGTCTTATGACAGAATTTGAATAAAAGGTACGCCTAAATCCTTTAATAACGTCCTTTGGTCTGGTCTTCACAAGCAAGGCAAGGATGTGTAAGAGAAGTAATAGGAAATCTCCAGTTAAAATCCTCTTCTGGGGGTGCCCGGGGGCACAGTCGGGTAGGCATCTGACTTTTGGTTTTGACTCAGGTCGTGATCTCGGGGTCATGGGATTGAGCCCCACATCAGGCTCCATGCTCAGCCGAGAGTATGTTTAAGATTCTCTTTCTCATTCTCCCTCTGCCCCTCCCCCCTCAAATAAATAAATGAATCTTTAAAAAATAAAATAAAATAAGATCCTCTCCTGGGATTTGTTTCCCTTTCTTGTTTCCATCATCGCAGGGCTTGAATAATGTCCACTACATTGGTTCTTCACTAATAGCTTCCACATATTCCTCTAACCAGTTTTATAACAGTACATTTCAGTAAACATTAGAAAGAATCTTAATACTGTTTACTTTTCCCAAAATGCATGAAGTATCTGTTAACAGGATGTCTGCGTACTATCCCTGTATGTATAAAGAATCAATTTCTTCATCATCTTATTACCACCAGTCATTAACATCACTCATCTAGAATAGGTGAGGCATGCCACTTTATAGTAGGCTGTGTGTTTACCACTCTGCCCTAGCTTTGTAATATACCTAGGAGAGTTTCAGAAATGTACGCTAACATCCAGAAAACTACTTCAGAGATCTGAATCTTGGTGCAGGAATCCAAGAGAAATCTTCTTGGCCACTATTATTTGGAATTTTTCCCTTTTACCCAAACAACAAGGAACTACAGCCAAAATACTTAGAAGAATTCCTTTTGAGCCATTTTGGTGTTGGATTCTGGTTTATGCCTTCTTAGAAAATGGGGGATTACATTTAAATTCCAGATAAATGTTTTTACCTAATAAGAAACGGATGTGTAATTTTTGACTGTTGTAATAAAATGATCTTTCATGAAGTACAGCATCTAACACCCATCTCTACTCTTGGATGACCAAGAGATGAAGGGATGAAGGTCTTCTTTAGAGAGGAGACAGAGAGGGTAGCTCCCCAAATGCATGTGAACTTTAAAACAGGAAGGGATGCAACTAGAAACCAGAAAAACAACAGAGCACTGTGTGCACGTTAATAGCACCAGCAACCCTAAAATGAATTGGGCTTTAGTTAAGGTGGAATAAAAAACATGAACTCTAGATATTCATCCGTTTCGAGGCTTGTGCAGAGTTTCGTTTCTTCTCAACTCTTAGCAAAATTCTTTTTGTAAAAATAACTTGATCTAAGAAGAAAGATTTCCCCACACCACAGTCAGATTATTTCATGGGAACAGTACACCCATTGGCAGACCACACTGACTTGTGGACCAGCCTGAGGATCCAGGGAAAATAGACTGAGTGACCCAGAGGGACAGAGTCGGGGCCAGCTGTGAACAGGAGTCTTCACCATCTTCCAAAACCTACCCAAAATCAGCCATTTATTTCCTTTCCCAACAATAGGCATTGGAAAACTTAAAGATCAAAGTTCCTTTTAAGGCCTGAGCTATTGATGTATTTATATAGAGACTATTTCTAGGTCAGCTGCAACTACCTTTTTCTGTGGCTCAGGACCTCCAAGCAGTCCCATACAGGAACACAGGCACACACACAGACACACACACACCCTGTCTACTGATATGAGCTTTTCTCCTGCCTATTAGATGCATTACAAATTTGCTTTTAATGGGGCCTCTCTGCATTCCAACAGAAATATTTCTGGATCTCTCCTGGCTCCCACAACGTTTGCTGGGTGCACATTTAATATGTTTTAGCTTTACTGCCTGAAGATGGAATCAGGGACATCTACCTGCACATGACAGTGCTTTGGCTCTTGCAGTTGCAGAACTTAATGTATGTATCAGTAATGAAAATCTTAATTAAGAAAGCTGCATCATTGTCCATGAACACTCATTTTTCTCCCCCTGCAAAGCCCTTTGTGTGTTGCAGTATATACCTGGTCCAGACAGACAGAGCCCTCGAAGAGCTTGTCTGGCAGATCTTCTCTTGATTATTAACAGCCAGCAAATGACAAAGTCTCACTCTCCTTTTGTCTTGAAGCTGAGGCTTGGAACAGCAGAGCACACAATGTACTGTAGGGTTTGTTTGTGTTTTTTTAAACTTGCTTTTATTACGTTGGTGGGTTTAAAAATCCGACAGTGTTGATCAAAACTAATTTAGGTAACTTAGAGTTGCCAAAACACTAGCAGATGCATATTTACACATATACTCTCAGAGAAATGTAATTTTCCATATAGAAACAATGCACAAACATAAGAAAGGACCGTTTTAAGCTGTCTGCCCATGTTCCTGATGCCTTTGGCCTCCAGTGCTTGAAGCCTGTCATATCCCTACTTATGTGACCTTAGCAGTTACTTCTCTCCCTGTGCCAGTGTGCGTGTGCCAATTTGTCAATTGCGCAGACAGTAAGAAGCTTTGGAAAATGGAATAACTTTAGAAAGACAACTAACTATACCCATAAAAAAATTGAAAGAATTATTAAGAAGGTCTTCTGAAAAGGTGGCCTGTACTTATGTTTATGAACCCATGTCCAATTATAATACTTTAATAATGCTCAAATCATAATTTCCAAAACATAAAGTTAATTTATTTAAAATTCCCTTAAAAGAGGCGCCTGGGTGGTGCAGGCAGCTGAGCATCTGACTCTTGGTTTCGGCTCAGGTCATGGTCTCAGGGTCGTGGGATCGAGCCCCACATTGGGCTCTGTGCTCAGCATGGAGTCTGTTTGAGATTCTCTCTCTCTCCCTTACCCTCTGCCCCTCTCGCTCACTGTCTCTCTCTTTCTCTCTCTCTAAAATAAATAAATTGTCTTTAAAAATAAATAAATTCCCCTTAATGCCTCAAAGCATTTCACTCTTCAAAAGTAGCAACTCCTACTATTAATTCCATGACCTTGAACCATGACCTACATCATGAAGAGAGAGATGAATGTATCACCCACTTTTCAGTCTTCTACATTTTCTGTCTTTAGTCTGTAGCATTAACCATTTTCTGGAAAGGCCATGTAAATAATTGAATTGGGCTCTCACCGTATACTATACTGGAATAGGAGGGCATGGCCACCTAAAGAAGGTGTAGTAATAAATATTTAGGACCTGTCTTCTTACTGTATACATACTGTCCTCATCAAGAGGGGAGCAGACACACTGTCTGATGGCACTAGCATGATCTGTTTATTTACTTCTTAGAACTTGACATGCTTTTGCTCATTTATTTTCAAAATCACTGTAAAAGAGGTAATGGTCAGTTTTCTGCATTTCTGTAGCACAAAAAAAAATTGTATAAATTTTCTCTATATATCATATGTGAGGAAGACCTTATGGGAAAGTTGTTTTTGAATATTCTGACAGTAAAAACTCATGATTGCACTCAGTACTTTTAATTAAGCTTAAATATGCAAAGTAAATATAACTAGACTTCTGATTTTATACTAGAACCATAGTAAGAGGTTAGAAGAGATGCTACCAGGGCTCTTGGTTGCTAGATAGGAAACACTATGAACAGGTTGTTTTACTCAGGAAGATTTTCCTTTTCAAGAACCATCTGGCCAACCCTGCCATAATTCCTAAAGCAACTGTTAGAGTAACTGGGCTAGAAATATGTTGCAGGTATGTAGTGTGAGGCATATAGTTGGCTATCAGTAAATGTTTGGAAAATAAATAAATTAATAAATTATGAATGAATAGGGAAAAAATGAATTTGTTGGCATTTCAAAGATTAAACCAGAAGATCAGATACTTGTCTTAATTTTGGAAAGTCCTTGATCAGAAGTTTGATGTGTGCTGAATTTTTAGACTTTGATATTTAACTCTCCAAACAATAAAATACTCAGTAGAATTATGATGAATCTTTTAAGATTTAAAATTTGAGTAGATCAGTTACTTTCTGCCTCTGAAACACATACACACACACATACATACATACATACATACATACGTACATACATACATCCTTGTTTTAATGAGATAGATCTAGATGGATGGATGGATGGATGGATGGATAGATAGATAGATAGATAGATAGATAGATAGATAGATATTCATGTATGTGTATAAACAATCAGTGGATCACAGTGTAAAACCTACAATAATAATGTTTCAAAAAAAATAGGTAGATCATATCTTTTCCCATTCAGCTATCTACAATTTGTTTAAAATTGAAGAGCAACTAGGCCCATTAAAAATGGCAGGTGGCAGGCCTTCTGATGATTTACCCTCATCTCTGCCTTGCTGCTATACCTCAATGTGTTTCTTCATCGTTTTTGTGCTTGAAATACCATATGTTGTACCAACTTTGGCCCAGTCAAGAAGCTGAAGAAGCAAGCAGGTTTGGGGCCAAGAAGTCTCATGCAACTGGAGTAAAAGGTCTTTCAAAAGCATACTGACTATAAAGATGCTCTTCAGTTCAAACCTGGCCACCCTTTGCTCTCACACAGAAATACATTCCCTAGCAGGATTATACGTGATCCTGTCAGCGAGCATGTATCAGCGGTCCTCTGGAACATCGTATTTATGTTAGCGCTCAAGGAGATGTTCTTAATGCAACATACAGTTTATTATATTTAAATGCCTGTGACTTCTTTATTTCAAAAGCAAGTACCTTTAAACATAGTAATGGCATTTCTCTATATGCAAACCTCTGTACATAAAAAGGTTTACATTTTAAAACAAACATGTTTTTGAGTTTTATCCAAATTCAAAAAAAGCATCTGAAAAATTTAACAGCTGAAAAACACTTTCTCCTTGCTGGGAAAACTTAAACCTTGCTAGGCTTTATGCAACTTAAAAAAAAAAAAATCACTTCTGTGCTGAGAACTAACATGAGAAATCTCAGCATGAAAGGTTGTTGGAATATTTTTTTTCTTCATAGAGCTAAAACCAATCGTTGGTTTTAGAGTGATACCACAATATGCATATGCTTTGTCAGGAACAAATATGATCTAATTTCAAGGGCATCCTCACCAAAACTTAGGTGGGGGGCGGGGGGCGGGATGATAAAGGCTACTTAAGCAGCAATCCAGTGTCTGAAAGCGAAGGTTGAGAATATCATTGACCATCAAGGCCTAGAAAGGCTGCTAACCCTGAGCTGGTTGTTACTGTTTGAAAAGCCTACACGTCTCTGTTTCGTTATTGTCTCAGGCGATCTTTCTTTAGCCAAGAGGATCTCACAAGGAAGTTCCACTCTGTGATGCTGTCCAGGACTTTGTTTTCTATTTGTTTCAGCCCGGCGACAAATGGTCTGGTACCTGCCGTGATGACCAGCATGCAGTTGCTGAGCAGTGTTTCAAGTCAGAACAAATCACATGGCTGTGTTTCTAGAAAGCTGAACCATTTTCAAGATAGTATGGAATTGGAAACACACACAGACGTGTCCACGCAATCGTAGGTTTATACTGGACATCTCTGTTCAGGCAGATTCAGGCAAATAGCAAACAAGAAAACAGAGTGGACCGTGCACACTTAGCAAGTACAGCTTGTTCAAACACGTGCAGCCCCTGCTTCTAAGCATCTCCCGGAGAAGTGACTTTGTAAAGAAGGCCCCCATTCAAGCATCACCCCTTTATTACTCCCCCGGAGAATAAAGAACACAATGTGATTTTTTTTTCATAGCATATTGGCTACCTTTAGATTGTGGTACCTGGGGTAGTGACTTCGGGGACCAGGGATGGAGAGGAGACGACAGCACACCTCTATTATTGACGGGGTGATTTTTTGAGAGAAACAAGTCCTTCCTTGAAGACAGGCTTCGATATTTCAAGACCTCCTCAGAAAAATTTTTCAGCACCTTCTGTGCTCCAAATTGAGGCAGTTTGTATCATGTTTCAATATAACTGAGTAACAGGCTGGCAAATTCCCTGCTTTCTTATTCACCAAAATCCAAAATAGAACTCACAAAAACTCCCTCTTTCAAGCCCCCACCCCACCAAAAACACCCCCACTACGGCCCCCCAGGAGGAACAGACCAGTAAAAAACAACCAGTAAATAGAGCCAGCCCTGAAAGACAAATCCCCAGCTGTAACGGTGGCACTTTGCTCAGTACTGTGAGCTTGCTAGAGCTGGCACATTTTTTATAATACAGATGCAGAAATGTGCTGTCTGAGGCAGAGGGGCGGCAGCAGCCCCTCTGGTGTTTCTTGTCTAGAGTATATTGCGCAGGAGTAGCCTCCCCCGACCCAGAATAAAAGACTTGGACTGTGTTTTTTTTTTTTTTTAATTACGACCTGTGACTTAATTTTCATCATCTTTGTAGGAAACAACCTTTTTCAGACTTTCACAGCATCTTCAAAATTCAGACTTTCACTGTCTTTGTCTTAGACACACATAAGCACGCACATTTACAGACTACATATTGAAAGTGAAATGTGTCAATACGGACCACTTGAGAGGTTTCCTAAAGAGCACATATAGGTGTGTGTTGGGTAACGAACTATTTTACAATGAACATAAGATAATCAGGCCGATGGGAAATCATGGTTCAAAACCAAGATGGACAGTAATCTTTCTGGACCATGAGATTCACATTCTTGAAAGGGCAGCTTATTTTATGGAGTACCCCTTTTTTTTCTCTAAAATTATTTTCTAGAATAAAATTTTTAAAACAAATAATACTGATTAAAGTGAAAGGAAGGAAAAATGTACTCCGACCACAGATCCAGTTTAACTTCCAAAATGGGGCCAAAATGTTGTCCCAAATTCAAATCTGGCCTCTAAAGGATACCGAGTAGAAACGCTGAGGTCTGTGCAAAAGAGCCCAAGGTCCAAAGGGCATTTCCAATAGCTCAGGGACAAATTCCAGGGGCTCGGAGTTGTGTTTGACAACAGGCCCTGCCTGTCCCTGTGTCCTTCGGGACAAGCCGATTAATCTTTAAACCTCAATTCCCTGAGCTATAAAATAAGAAGAGTAATAGTAATTCCTTCACAAAACTCCTATGAAGATTAAATGAGATGATCCTTGTGAAGCATTTAGTCCAGAATCAGCTACACAGAACATGTTCCGTAAGGGTCATTATTCATCCAGATTATTTTAGCCTTGACAGTATCTTTGGAGTAAGTGCCTCACCTGGTCGCGGAGGTGATGCACACTTTAGTTGTTTCTACTATGTTTCTCAGTTTATACATGATGATTTTTTTTATTACCACCACACATACCATGACGCAACCAGCGTTTTGTCTTTTCAAGGTGATATTCATTACCCACTAACAGCGTGCCAGGCACTGTGAAGCCATTCGATGCATACCATCTCATGTGATGCTTACAACAGTCTTCTCAGTTACCATTACTGTACCCATTTTGCAGATGGGGGAGCTGAAGTTGAGAAGGCATTAGCCGCCTGCCACAGTTTCACAACTACACAATAGTGGAGTCAGACTTTGAACCAGCCAGCTAGTAAAAACTCTAAGAAAATAATTATAAATAAACAGAAACCAGATGCTTATCATAGATAAATATATTTTTTACCTTCTTATTGTAGACATTTCAAACATTTACCCAAGTAGGAAGAACATCATAGTGACCCCTCATGAGTTCCTCGCTCAGCTTCCACAATTTAGCAGCACACAGTGAATCTTGTTAGATAGATCTATATTATAAAACTGGAAATAAACTATATATTCAACTCTAGGAAACTGGTTAGATGTATTATGACGTATCCACTAGATAGAATTTTTTGAGCCATTAAAATGTTGATAAAGAGCTTATAATAACTGGACTTTTTATGCTACATTTTAATGAAAAGATGACATACATAATTTACATATTGTATAATCCAACTACTTATTTTAAATAATAGATTGTGGATCTTGGAAACCTAAGATTTTTTGTTTTGTCTTACTACTTTCTGACATTTCTGAAATTACCTATCATGGACATATTTCATTTTTAATACAAAAATTATTTCTCCAATATTCAGGAAAATATAGGTGTACTCATGTGTAAAGAGAGAGATTACTTATCTGACTTCACTATGGAAATCAGTTTATGTACAGAATATTCCATGTAACCGCTAAACAGAAGTTTATCTCCTCTTAGTTGTCAAAAAATTTTTTTCTACTTTTACTGTTAGGATTTGATGTGTAGTGTCTTAAATTTACGTGCATATCCAGCTTTATGATCATATGCTTATCATAATTCAAACATTTCTTAATGACTCAGGGTCATCATTTTATTTATTTATTTATTTATTTATTTTTAATTTATCTTTAGGGTCATCATTTTAAACAATAATTGTATTGTGTGTCTACTGGTGCTAATGGGGACGTGGAAGTATAAAAATAATGCTGTATATTTGACTACTGTTTTGTGGTTTCCAAGCAGTTCCACATGGCATTAACCATTGGTCCTTAGTGTATAAGATTATTTGCTTCTGTGTTTATTTACCCCCAGACTGCTATAATATTTTTAGTCCTCGTCTCTTCTTTTAATAGTTTTTATTTATCTTCTTTAGCTATTAAGTTACTTCTTGTTGTTCAAGCCTCTAAGATCCTCATTCCTTCTGGAATGCACTACTTCTAATTCGGTTTGGTCTAGGGAAACAACCAACCAACATTGTTTAGGTTGCATGTAAAGCCCGTGCATTCACTCCTTTACTGGACAAATATTTGTGAGCAGGGCACTATGTCTTCAGCAATGGAAAGGATACACAGATAAACAAGACATCGACCCTGCCCTCAGTGAGCTTTAATCTAGCAGCAAAGGTGAGACATGGGCCTACTTTGCTAGCATCCATAGTGGTAGGTGCTGGGCTCTACCAGAAGAGCTGATACTGGATTTGGGTCTTGAAAGGCAAGGAGGATTTGAGCACACAAAGACAGAGAAAAAGAACATTTCTGAAATCATGAGCAATGCCTGGAAGAATCAGAGGGGAAAGATTCTGCAGAGAAGTGGTTGAGTTTAACTAGAGCATGTCGCGTGTAGAGGCGAGTAGTGGGAAATAAAGTGGTGAAAGCAGATCAAGACCAGTAAGTGAGAGGGCTTGATTAGTAGGCCAAGGAATTTGGACTTATTCAGTAGACAACGGGGAGCTATTGAAAGTTTTTAGCAGGAGAGTAACATAATCAGAGCTGTGTCTCAGAAAGATTAATCTGGCAAGAGTGAATAAAGTGGATCTGAGTAGGGAGTGACCAGAGGACACAGGTCAGGTAGGAGATCATCACAGCAGTCCAGGAAAAGGCAGTGAGGGCCCTAACTAGGGCAGAGGCAGAGGGAGTGAACAGAGCTGGTGAGCTGATTTATGAGACATGGCACAAAGACGATTAATGCATCATATGTGGGGAGCAAGAGGGAGGAAAGCACCGAAGACATGGCTATGATTTTGAGCCAGAGTGGGACCATAAACAGAAGCAGAGGGCTACGGAGCAGGGGCAGGTATGGGAGAGGAAGACGCAAGTTTAATTTTGAGCACACTGAGTGAAGGTACTGACTGGGGATCCATGAGAGATCCTCTGGGCTTTTGGAGACACGAGACTACAGGGCAGCAGAAAGTCAGGCTCGGAGATGGAGTTGTTGAGCCATCTCTGTCTCAAAGACAAAGAGGACAAAGACATAAGAGGCAGAGCCCATCAGAGACACGTGAGGTTTTCTGTGTGATTTCCCTTATGCCACTTTGGGCTGCTTGTGGGTCTTTTCACATCCTTCCTCTTAACCAGATTTGGAATGCCACATAAATGTCTTGCGTATGAAGGAATTGCTGCATTATACGTAAAAACATACAAAATATAATCTAAAGTAAGGAAGTAATTTGCAATATAGCTAATGGGGTCAGTTTCACATTAGCCGCAGTCTTTTATCTTCATACATAATATATTCCTGTGTGACCTTAGAGAAGTCACTGTTCTTCTCTGGGTCTCAGATCCCTCGTCAGTTAAATGAAAAGGTTGACGAAGATCCTCAGTCCCCATAACTGGCTGCCAGCTGCCAAAACTGACATTATATCAGAATCACTTGGAGAAGAGAGGGGAGGAGGCCAAGACTCAGGATCTGTATTTTTTAAGCCTCCCTCGATGGTTCTAATACACAGCCTGGGTTGGTAAGCACTGAGCTAGGCTTCTCAGCTCTTACATTCTCAAGTGTTCTCAATATTTAGACTGAGTGTGCTTTTTTAGCCACAACTCACAAATAAGAATCCAAAATAACAAATTTACTGTCAGATTCAGTTCATCTATAACAAAATACTCCCCCTCTCCCCTTTAAGTTAGGAGTAAAATATAAAGTGTATTTGAAAAGCACTGAATTTAGAAGTCTCCTGTGATGTTATAAAATGTGAAAGCTGTGTGTATGGGAAGATGGACAGGGAAGAAAACCAAGGAGGATACGACCGTGCGCAGGCACAGCGCGCTCGCCCGCGGCCACATCCGGGGATCATGCACATACCCAGAATTCAAGTCTGCCCATGCTCAGGAGTTGGTTTTAATGCTCCCGCTGTGCTTGTTGAAGCGTGGGGTCCCTGTGCTGCCTCTGATCGTACCTGTCAGATCATATATATATGCACTTCTGAAGTCCCTGTGCGGACTTAGTCGTGCAGGCTGCTGTAACAAAAGAGCTCAGACTGGGTGGCTGATGAAAACAGAAATGTATAGAATTCTCACAGTTACAGAGGCTGCGAGTCTGAGATCAGGGTGCCAGCAAGGTCTGGTGATGGCCCTCTTCTGGGTGGAAGACTTCTGTTTGTATCCTCAGCTGGCAGAAAGGGCTAGGGAGGTCTGTGGGGCCTCTTTGGTAAGAACATGAATCCCGTTCAGGAGAGTTCTGCCCTCGTGACCTGAGCACCTTCCAAAGGCCTCACTTCCTAACACCATGACACGGGGGATCAGGTTTCCATCATGTGAATTTGGGGGGACTCAAACATGCACGCCGTAGTACGGGCCCAGCACATGTCCAGACTGGAATAGAGGAGCATAATAAAATTCTCACGGGGGCAGATGAGCTTTCTCATTAATGGGCTTGTCTTTAATGTATCCCTTTGTTTGGTTTTCATCATACACCTCACAATTTAACTTTTACGTAGCCCTGTTATTACAGCATTGCCTCGGCATTCATAGGCGCTACATTCTGAAGTCCCACAAAATCTCGAGCATGCCGTACTAGGCCACAGAGGTGGAAAGAAGGAGGGCTGAGGTATCAATTCTTTCTCCACTTTCTATATTCTTTCTCCCTTCCTCCCACTGAGCAAACAGATTGCTGCACCTGACAGATTGGGCCAGGTTAACCCAGACTGGAGGAACGGGTTGGAATTTGGGAGCTTCCAGCTTCCAGACTAACTGGGACATCCCATTTGCTCAACAATTATTTACTGAGGAACCGATACAACTAGGGCATTCTGCTCGGTATTTACATCAGAAATCAGCAACTGATTGTGATTTTGATTTCGCACTGGATGCTACCAAACTTCTAAACATAAGTACAGAGTAGAAATAATGATAATGGTGCTAGTACTTTACATAGATCTTAACAGTATTTGCACTGAATTATATGTGGTGCCCTCACATTCCCCTAGGGAAATCCTTCTCATTTGTATCACTGCCCAGACCCTTCTTCCATGCTTAGGTCTAGTTATCCTTACCTCTTACCTCTCCCCAAACTGGCTTCGAGACTTTAATTACACTCAGGTGGTCTGGTAACCTCATTAAAGTAGTTTACTCCAAGGTGTGAGTGACATTTGACCCTCTTGGAGAAATTTGTATTTTAAAAAAGAAGCTCCTTAGACAGCTGGGTTTCTTCCCAGTCAGTGACACGTGAAAAGAGATGTTTCTGAGTCTGTCTCTCGGATACATCCTCTTTGCCTTCTGTCCCCCAACACACAAATCTTTACTTACATTTGTAAAAGAGAACAACATAGGCAATCAGCCACGCATCCCAATTTATCTTATCTACCACCACCACCTGTTCTCTCTCCTTCCCTCTCTCCTCTGCGTGTTGCTATACTTTTAATGTCACGTGACACCCCTTTATCTGCCCTCATGACCTACCTACATCAGACACCTGCTGACCTCCACCATGCTGGAATCACCACCTTCGTTCCTACTCTGTCCCCACTATGAATCCCGAGTCATGCTCCATCTCCTATTTATAATCTTACAACTGCTCTTTCAATTTACCTTTTTAAATCTTGTTCTCCTGCTTTGGGAGATAGTTTAGAAAATAAGTGAGGCTTAAACACTGGAGGCAGATGCTACTCACTAGGCACATGAATATAAGCAAGTTAATTATCATCATCTAAGCCTCTGTTTTCTCATATGTAAAATGGGCATATTGTGAAGATTAAATATGATACATAGGTTCAGCAACATTTTGTTAAGTCCCCAGTACATGTTGTTACTACTATTAATATTATTTATCATCTCCACTCCCCTCAACAACTTTGATTTGGATTCCCTCTACTGGTTCTACCTTGGAGGATCCAATTCTTTAGTGTTCTGTACTGGTCAGAACTAGTTTTCTGGACCTTTTTGGCTTTACACACAAAGTAGATGATGAGAGACCTTATTTTCTGAACGTAGACAGGACATAATTTTATAAGTATAAACAAATCTGTGGGTATAATAAAAGGTAGGATTTGAAACCAGGTCTGTGCAGGAAATCAGAGACTTATGGCTTCTGCATCTTTTCTTGGAATATGAATGTTATACTCTGGACGAAGATGAATTTCAGAATCACAAGGTAGTGCTATAATTAAGAATGTGACCTCTCTGATAACTTTTCATATCAAGAAAGCAAGGTCGATTACACACGGAAAAGTGTCTACATTTCAGGGAGACACTTCTTCCACCAAAAGAGAAAGCAGAGGCTTTGAAGTCAGATCTGGGGCTGCCTCAAAACTCCACCAGCTTAAAATCTATGGACGAAAAAGATTCCACGCCTCCTATCATTAATCTGCTACTGATAAAGAAACTGAGGCTCTGATAAATCAAATAATTTTGACCAAGATTAATGATATCCATCTTGCACACATATTATGAAGATTAGAAATTATGTATAAAAGCTTGGCATGTTGTTTGGTCTAAATAAATACGTTTTCTGGAAATCTAGAGCCGGGTTTCTCTTCAAGATGAAAAGGGACTGAAATTATGCCCACATTCCATATAGCCAGGCTCTGTATTGAAAAACAAACGAAAACTTAACTTATGTAGGGTTTAACTAAAATGGAAATAAATGTTTTCCACATTTACATTTTCGATCTCAATTTGCCCAATAAATGTATTCAGATAGACAGGTTGAATATAAACTAAGTATTTTGCAACATTGACTTCTAAAAAGAAAGTTTTCAAAGGATTCCTGGTGTACGTCAGCAGTACAGAAGTATCTTTTGTATATAAGGGAAACATAGGGTGATCTGAAGCTGTGTCATAAAAAAGCCATAAAAAATGGTCAGTTAACATTTTATGGAGAAATATGGAGGCACTTAGTGAAACCTCACAAAGAAGAAACTCTGTATTTCGATATATTTAATGCCTAATTTCCAAGTAGAAATATTACTCTTATCTAAATAAATCTTGAACATTTTAGATAAGTTGAGAAATTGTATACTGAGTAGTTTTGTTTTTTATTTCTAATGAATCAGTAATTTTGACTTGCCTTCTATATGCCTCTTTAATTTATGGTGAATAAAGTCATACCGATTTTTCAAAAATTAATACACAATCTCAAGTCACAGAGTTTCCAAATTATGATATTTCCAATGGCAAATGAATAACATGCTGTCCGTGCAGTTAGTGAGTTGAGGCAATTTGAACATCATGATAAAGTGGGAGGGGGATTACAGGCAGTGTTAGAATTAAAGGTCTGTTGATTCTTCAGTTTAAATGCCATTGTTGAAAGATTTTTCACTCAGATGTCAAAGTCTGTGGCCAGCCAAAACTTGGCATGCTAGAACTCAGCCCAGGGAAACATTGTGTTCTACAGATTTAAAAACCAAAATCTGTTAAGAACAGAAATGTTGGGCTTGGGCTGATTTCTCATGAATCAGAACCAGAGCAGAGCCAAATACCACCTCCTCTTTACGAAAGGCAGTAGTGCAGGTGGATGTTAATGGGAAATGTTTGTTCAGATGGAAAATGAAGGGAAATTAGCATTAGATGTGATAATACAGAGCACTGGGTTAAAGTTTTGTGTAATTAAAGCATGTTTCCTCGAGAAGTTTGAAACATTTTAGAAGCTTCTAGTTAATGGGAAGCAATATTTACACATCTTCCAAGATTTGCAAATTGAGGTTCAGTTTCTCCACATTGCATCCCTTGTTACTGGAAAAACTTGAAGCAAAACTTCATTTGCTTAACTCCCGATACACTCCCTATGTAGAAATGTTTTCCAAACACCATGTTTCCCTTTCTTTAATTTGAAGGTTATAAACCAGGGGCCTGGGAGCTGCATCTAGCTAGCCCATAGACTAGGGCGGGGGGAGGGGGACTGGTATCGAGTATCTTAAAATAATCTGAGAGTTTGAGCCAACCTTTTAAAGATCAACAGATCTTACCCAAAAAAATCCAGCTTTTTTTCAACTTCTGATAATTTGGAGATCTGGCAGTATTAGATCTACATTCTTTCATGACACCAATATCTGGACCCGAGCAAGGGCTGCTCCCTGCAGACAAGCCATGTCCTTTTCAGTTTGACAAAGTCCCTATCACCCCATATTTTATGCCATACCCACTTTACTCATTTACTCTATCACCCTGGCTCCTAGAAGCGCTTGACTTTTCTTTCTTTGTTTATGGTGGATATGTAAGCAAGTTCTTTGCTTTCTTTGCTTGTGGTATTGAGATTTAAAGCTTCCAAAAATTTGTTTCCAGCAAATAATAGTGTTGCAAATGCTATGCACAATGGTAATCAACAAAGCATTATTGAAAATGATAAAAATTGGAATGTAACCAAAGTGTCCAAAATTAGGGAATTGCTTAAATATATGTTGATGTATCTATAGGATGGAATACTATGCAAGACTTAAAAATACATGTCTTAAAAGAATGCAGGTTACAAAACAATGTCTACAGCAAGATTCCTATTTTATAGGAAAAAATTTTGCATGTAAGAAAAGGGTTAAAGTGATGTCTCAGGGCAGTATTAGAAAAATATATACATATGCAAATAAGCTAATAAATAAGCCGCAAAGGTAGCTTTTATAGATTCCCTTCCCCAAGGCTTCCTTATTCCATTTTGACCCAACAGTTGGAACATATATGGAGCTATTTTTCAATTTTCTTTGTAAAGCTGATTTTTGTTTTGCCTTTATACTTTAGAGGATACGATCAAGAATAAGATTTCCATAGTTACTTTAAATACTTGGCTTGACCACATACTAAACTATCATCATGGTAAAGCAAGAGAACCAGTTCCTGTGTTGGCCTGGAGTGGGTTTGTTCTTCTATGGAATCTTTTGCTAATACCAAAAGTTATTCAAAAAATTTTTAAAAGGTCTTGGAACAGAAAAATACACATAAATATGCACTTAATAACATGAACATAAGAACTCTTAGGGGGCCGGAACTGAAACTCATCATCACAAAGTCATCAATTTTGTAGCATTCGGCTACCCATAGGAAGCAAAGCTCGCAAGTAAAAGCTGTCTACACATTTATGGAAATTCTTCTGATGCCAGCACTTAGCACAGTGCCTGGCAAATCAAAAAGCCTGAAAAAGTATTTGTTGAATAAAATATGAATAAATTTGCACTCCCCCCAAGGAACAATTGACCCACATGTCAAAAACTCAGTCACCTTTTAAATAAAACTTGAGCAAAAAAATTCGGACTTCACTCATAAAACTTCCAAATATAGTTTGAGTTAATAATGTCATAACTTTTTTTTCCAGAAAAGGGAAATGTTTGTTTATGTGTGTGGTTGAGTACATGTGTATGAGTTTGGGGAAAAAGTATAAAGGAATAAGAGGTGGTCCTTTCAAGGATGGGTGCAGCAATGAAGACTCCACCTCTTAAATATACCTCTCCCTCCTGGCAGTGCTGGCTTTACTGTTTCTGATTTGGATGTTTCGTCCATCTATCTCCACTTCTCTAGAGCGTTCTTTCCCTTTGGGCTCCACCGCATCTGTTTTCATAATTCTCTTACTCACATGAATGATCCTTCTTGCTCCTTTATCCAGTCTCCCTTCATGTGCCCACACAATGTAAGTGTGCCCTTCTTTCTTCCCTGACTGCATTCTTAAAGTCTGTGAGCAGTTTCATGGAACCCATACAGCTGCAACCAGACATTCATATCACCTCCCTAAAGATCCGAGTATCTAGTTCTAATCTGTCAATTCTAGTACTACAAAGATGGGTTTCCAGCTGCCACTGGATGTGCCACCCACAACATTTCAAACTCCTGCTGCTATCCTTTGAGTATTCTAGAAGTAGTCAAAACAACCCCAAATACACCTTGTTCTTTCCTATCCCCATGCTTTTATTCTGTGTCCCTTGCCTAACACCTCTCTTTCCAAATTCTAACTGTTGGAATTTTCCCCATATTCCAAAGTCTATCTCAAATACTGCCTTCTCCAGATAACTTACTTCAGTGTCCATCATCCAACAGTATTCCTTAAGCGACTAAACCTACAGATTTCTGTTAGCAACCTTTTATGGTATTTGCTTTATTTTATATTGTATTTTAGTTATGTGGTGCTTATTTTCTTCTGGATTTTAAATATTGGGTTTATGGTTTCTTATTTATCTTTGGAGCTATTTTCTGGAGCTTAGATCCTAGCAGAGTCCTTGGCTCATAGCAGGTCCTCATTAACTATTAAATTGGTTTTGTGTAATAAATTAAATTGTGTTTATGTATTAATGGCTGTACAAGTGTTATAATTTGAAAGACCCAGAAAGTCCATCCATCCAATGTCTCCCCTACTTTCTGAGCCATGATATCTTGCTTTAGGGACTTTCTCTTCTACAAATGGGGATTTTCCACTATGTTGTGTCTTTTTGTTCCCTAGCAATAAACTATTAACTAGTTAATACTTGAGTTCCCCTACCTTCTAAGATTCACTCATTATCACCTAAAAGGAAACAAAGTCTTAAAAGAATAGACCAGATGTCAGGTATGTTCTCAAGGAGGTAACAGATAAGTAAAGGCGTCCGAGAAAGGTGGGGGTAATGGAAAGTACCCTGGGCTGTGCCACTTACTAGTTGTATGCCTTAGTTTTCTCATCTGTAAAACTGGACAATAATAATGATTTCTACTTATAGAGATGTTCCAAGAACTAATAGAACTAAATACTAAACAACAAAGTACTTAGAATAATATCTGGCACACTGTAAGTGCTAATAACTGTTGGCTCTTAAGTGTTCATATATATGGTATATACATAGCCTGCATGATCATATGCATAGTAAGTATATATTCATATACTTAATGGATAATACATATACATACATATTTAACAAATATTATAATTGTTTCAATTATTATTTCACCCCATGTACCCAATGGCAGATGCCAAAGAAACTCCTAAATAGCCAGAGACCTTAAGTATCTGGGAATGGAACATTTAAAAGAAAGGAGAACAGGGACACCTGGGTGGCTCAGTTGGTTAAGGGTCTGCCTTTGGCTCAGGTCATGATCCCAGGGTCCTGGGATTGAGTCCCACATCTGGCTCCTTACTCAGTGGGGAGCCTGCTTCTCCCTCTGCCTGCTGCTCCCTCTACCTGCTGCTCCAGTGGAAATATACAGTTCTTACCCCTGCTCTCTCTCTCTTTAAATAAATAAATAAAATCTTAAAAAAAAAAAAAAGAGGGAGAACAGGCTTTGTCAGACAGATGAGGGTTTGACACACAACTCTGCCACCTCTGAACTGTGCACATTAAGGAAGTTACTTAACGTCTCTGAGCCTCAGATTTTTCATCTACAAAATCTGAACGCCTATCTTTTACATTCACTTTGAGGATTAAGTGAGCTTTTGTTCTCCCTAATCATTTTGAGATTGAATCTCATTCTTTTGGTGATTCCTATCCTTTTTCTGAATTTCACATTTATTTCCTTGACAAATCAGATTCCAGACTTCGTGCTTTGGACCAAGCTTAGAAGAAATGGGTAGCGTTGCTTTGGGGAAACGGTGGCAGTACTAGCTAATAATTTCAAATTATTAATAATTTAATGCAGTAGTGAAATGTTAAAATATGTACCAATTAATATGCACCAAGCCTAATAGAGAACCAAATTGTGGCTAAATCCTTAACCTAGAACAAATTTAGCAGTCCAACCAGGTTTGTTTGTTTGTTTTAATAAAGTATGTTCTACCTGTGGAAATAATTAACTGTACTAGTCCACGGGTTTTACAGTTGGTCATTTTTTAAAAGTACAAGAATTTAGATTTTCACTGAAAAACAAAAAGTCCCTTCCATGCAGTCCTGCTTGAAAGGAGTGTGTGGGGGTCAGAGGGGGGTTGGGGAGAAGGAAAAACAAAGGAGAAAAAAACGGTCATGAAAATACCTACAAACTCCTGGATATTTGGATCTGAAAGAAAAAGAACCTTATAATGTACCTTCTCACATTTAGTCCTGTTCTTGTAGTGCTGTGATGTGGCACTTAATGCTCTGGGGGACCTAGAGCAAGTGTTACAAATGCAACCAAAAGTCTCATGAAAATGAGCCTCTTAACAGTGTGTGAGCTGGTCTGCGATGGCCTCAGGAAATCCCCCCAGCTATTCACGTCCTTTTTATCCACTACATTCTCTGACTCAAAGGGAAACCTCACTTCACCTCCTTGACCAGAATTGAGCCGACATTGATTTGGTTACCCGGTGCTTTATTTATTCCTTTATTAGTCTTCATCATTTGTATTCCACTACAACAAAAGAATATATCTTTTCTTTGCATTATTTTAAGTTTAAGGATGTGCAAGTGTGTGTTTGTGGGAGAGCGCATATTTATGTTTGCGTAAGTTAATGGGTAGCTTGCTTTTATTTAAAAAATTTTCCATCAAAACTGTGGTACTTAGAGCCTCACCATCACCAGCGTTGTACCAAATGACTCTCCTTTTTTTTTTTTTTTTAAGATTTTTTTATTTATTTGTCAGAGAAAAAGAGAGAGCCCAAGCAGGGGGAGCAGCAGGCAGAGGGAGAAGCAGGCTCCCCACTGAGCAAGAAGCCAAATGCAGGACTTGATCCCATGACTCTGGGATCATGACCTGAGCCAAAGGCAGATGCTTAACCGACTGAGCCACCCAGGCATCCCCCAAATGACTCTCCTTGACATATTAGCTGAATTCCTAAAACCGTCGCACAGAAAATGAGCACTTTATTTTATTTTTTTTTAAAGATTTTATTTATTTATTTATTTATTTGACAGAGAGAGAGACAGAGAGAGGGAACATAGGCAGGGGGAGTGGGAGAGGAAGAAGCAGACTCATAGCGGAGGAGCCTGATGTGGGACTTGATCCCATAACGCCAGGATCACGCCCTGAGCCGAAGGCAGACGATTAACGACTGAGCCACCCAGGCACCCCAGAAAGTGAGCACTGTAAAAGAGAATCATGTTTTTCTATTCGCTTACATAATTAGGTCAAGTGTCACATGGGAAAAATAAGTGGCCCAATGCATAATTAAAAAAAATAAGAATCACAACTTTTACCTCAATGATAATGATGCATTTATCTATGGATAAATCTACGGGCATTTTATGTGTCTTAATTGCCCCCAGGAAAACCAATAAGTGAACCCAATTAAACAGCAGATATGTTGGAAGCAAATGCTACGTATAAACCACTGGTACTGGAGGCAGTTGGAACTTCAGAGAAGTAGAAGGCAGGGTTTATCCTCAGGCAGCTGATCGTCTAGTTAAGGATACATGACAGAAAAAGTGGAATTGCACACAACAACTGAAGATTTCAGTAACAGTTCAGGGTATTCACGTGGTTTTGGCACAATTATATTTATAATTTATATTAAAATATACCACACAGTTGATTTCTGTTCCAATGGAAGGACTCACTGATTGGGTAGCATCTATCCCTATAGCCACCAAAATAACAACAATCCATGAGCTCTTCATCCGAACTTGAGTGACAGATTTGTTTAAACAAAATTTGGACAATTTGGAAATTCAGATTTGCCTTGTGGCAGAATACATGTCCCCGTCCTTTTTTTTTTTTTTTAAGATTTTATTTATTTATGTGACAGAGAGAGAGACAGCCAGCGAGAGAGGGAACACAGCAGGGGGAGTGGGAGAGGAAGAAGCAGGCTCCCAGCGGAGGAGCCCGATGTGGGGCTCGATCCCAGACCGCCAGGATCATGCCCTGAGCCGAAGGCAGACACTTAACGACTGCGCTACCCAGGCGCCCCCTGTCCCCGTCCTTTTAAATGTTGAACGCCTGGTAGCTTTATTACAAATTTTCCTTCAGGAATGCCGGTTGAACTACAGATATTTCTAAGTAGATGTTTGATGTTAAAGAGACCAAGGAATGGCCTTTGAAGAGATTTTCACTACTCCATACCAGCTTTGGATGCCATGCTTTCTTCAGTTTTATAATACTGAATTTGTTCTCACTCGGAATATGTTCAAAGTAGAGTTGGCCAGAACACAATCATAATAAATTCTGCAGCAGTTTCTATTTAATGTATAAGTGGTCATAATCAACCCAGAGATCATACAGGGATTTAAAGGAAATAACGTCATTAGTTACCACTTTAGTTATAACCTGACAAAGAGATTCATGTAAGTTCGGGGGGGAAAACCGTGGAGGTATGCATGATCTAGAAATATGCAAACGACCATGCCCAACGTTTCTCTACCTGAAGAGTAAATAATAATAACATCAGTAATGCCAAGCAAATGGGATCCTTAGTTTACAAAGCATTCTGGATACATCATCTCTTGTGATCCTCAGTGTGTGATCTCAACAACCTGTGAGATTGGCAAGGCACGTATTATCCACATTTTACAAACAGAAAATCTATGAAGTTTAAAAGGACAAGTGACTTCCTAAAGGACACAGAGATCTTAAAAGGTACAGCTGCTTCTGATGCTCCCATTGACTGGCTCGGAGGAGACAGCAACCCAGACAGAGTCTTTGCCTCACCACAACTGTCCTGCAAGGTACACAGGAGTTGCCAGAGTGCAACCTATAGACTTAAATCTTCAGAGGATGGAGGAGCTCTCTGGCCAAAAGGCATACCTGCTGTGATTTCATGGGAGAAGGAAAAAAGATGGTTAGCTGTCTTCTATAAAGTGAGTTTTTTCCCCCCACCTTATACAGAGTCCTTGGTAAATTCTGAGAATTTTCATACTTACTGAATGGATAAAATCCTGGTGATTTTCCACAAAAATCATGGTTGTGTCTGATCTAGTTGTGTCAGTTTTTTCCAGCCCCCTAAGAGCTTAGGATTCGATATCTTTAAGAAGTCTCTTTTTTTTAAGATTTTATTTTTATTTATTAGAGAGAGAGAGAGAGAGAGAAAGCATAAGCAGGGGTAGTGGCAGAGGGAGAGGGAGAAGCAGGCTCTCCACTGAGCAGAGAGCCTGACCTGGGGCTCAATCCCAGAACCCCAGGATCATGACCTGAGCCAAAGGCAGATGCTTAACTGCCTGAGCCACCCAGGCACCCCTAAAAAAAAGTTTAAATTCTGATCTAGATAGTCCTTCCCACCTGTCAGAAATTATGTCTTTTCTGTTGAAAACTTTGTGAATAAAGTCAGTTGTCTTTGAGCTGGCTTCCTGGAGCGTCTTACTTATTTAAAAATATGGTGTGGAAATGATGGAGATCTTGGGCCACTTTACTAAAACTGAATGTCACTGGGAATTGATAAAGAAGTGTGGTTCTGAATCCCAGAAGCCACAAGCCTTCATTGGCAATATAGAATTCAGAGCTGTCACTAAATTTTGCTACCTGATGAATAGAAAGGTGGAGTTTCAAATCAAGAAATTCAGCACTTAGTTCCAGAAGCTAATAACGTCAGTGGTTCCTCCATTCAATACCGCATCCTTTACAAGTCTGCAGACTTCCAGCCTTCATTTTGTCTTGCAGAATTAGACCTAGCATCTTGAGCTTCTTGAATTTTTACTATTATTACTTCGGAGCCCAGCTAATGCAAAAAAGCAAGGCAATATCCCCAATATCTTGGTCTCAGGACACTCACGATCCAAATTAATGTTTCTTCCATAATGATAGTCCTGCAGTTATAACATGTTTTCATATTCCTGATCTTATTAAGTCTTACAGTAACCTTATGCATGGACAGGAGGGCTATTATTATTATTATCAACATCATCATTCCCATTTTGTAGATGAGTAGATAAACAGACTAAGAACATGATCTGTGGTCACATCGCGGGTGACAGAGCCACAGTTATACCCAGGTGAGCAGGTGACCTCACTCATAGCACATGTTTTTCACCAGGCTTGCCAAGGCTCATAGATTTGCCCCATGACAGTGGTTCTTAGCCAGGCTTTAAAATTACCTAAAGAGATCTTTAAAACATAGGTACTGACATATCCACTTCTGAGTGTCTGATTCGCCCAAGAATTTATTTTTCCAACAATTTTCTAGGCAATGCTGATGTTGCCAAGGAGCACTGTTTTAGGAGTGCTGCTCTACCGAGTGTATACAGTAACTGAAAGGCAATGATACATTAAGGCAAGAGAGTCTTACATGAAGGAAGTTTATTTTGCATGATGCTGCCTCACACCTCATTCTTTTCTCCATTTCTGACTCCACTGGGAAAGAGCAGAAGAAATGGGGGGAGAGGAGCTGGTAAAATGTACCTCACTGTATAGAATGAGTTTAAATCTTCTGGCACTTAAGAATTGAACAGCAGGGGCGCCTGGGTGGCTCAATCATTAAGCTTCTGCCTTCAGCTCAGGGTGTGATCCCGGCGTTATGGGGTCGAGCCCCACATCAGACTCCTCCGCTATGAGCCTGCTTCTTCCTCTCCCACTCCCCCTGCTTGTGTTCCCTCTCCCGCTGGCTGTCTCTCTCTCTCTGTCGAATGAATAAATAAAATCGTTAAAAAAAAAAAGAAAGAATTGAACAGCAAAACATTTCAGTTTGCTTCTAACTAGAACCTACTATTGTAAAGATTAACTTGAAGGTATGATTGCCAACCCAGCAATGAGGAGCCACTATAAAACTGGACGTGGACAAATGTGATTAGATGGATCTGTAGACAGCTGATCCATTAATCAACAACCTTTGGATGGATTTCTCCATGTCAACCTGGAAGGATGTTCTTAATGGCAAGAGAGAGAGAAACCCATTCTTGACCTATCCTAGGCAATATTTTTCTGATGGCTGGTGAGAAGTCCTTATATCACAGGCTCAGTTTGAGTCAACAAGGTAATACATCTGCTAAATATATAAATATATATATTTATCATCTGCTAAATATATAAATATAAATATATATTTATCATCTGCTAAATATATATATTAAAATATATATTATATGTAAAATATATAAATATATATTTAAAAATAAAAAAGAATAAGCTTGCCTTTTCTAGCTTCTGGAGGCCATCTGTACTCCTTGGCTCGTGACCCCTTCCACAAGTAATGCCAGCCTCTTGTCTCCGTCATCATATCTTCTACAAGTAGCTCTCATCCTCCTGCCCCTCTCTTATATTAACCCCTGTGATTACATTTAGAGCCTACCTAGATAATACAGGATAATCTCCCCATCTAAGTATCCTTAATTTAACCGCATCTGCAAGACCCCTTTGCCATATAAGGTAACAGTCATAGTTTCTGGGGTTTAGTACATGGATATTTTTTTGTGGGGTCATTATTCAGCCTACCATAATCCCTTCATGATGTGTTTCTCGGACTGCATTAAGAATATGGTACTTCTTTCTCAGCATGAGTATTGAAGAGGTTCTTTAACAAAGAAGAAGGCATGATACCAGGAAACAGAAGAACTGCGTTTTAGTACTAGTTTTGCTTCCACCAAGTTGTGTGACCTTAAGCTCGTATGACAAAATGTCTCTGGAGAATATTTCAGCTCTTCTCTGTAAACTGACAGAACCAGAGAATCTCCTAAATACTTCCTATGTCTAAGCTTCTATGCTTTCTTAAATCTATCCACCTGTTTCTAGATGATATTTCAATTTAAAGGCAAGAGCTTGCTTACCATCTCTAATATTCAAAATAAATCTTGTTCACTTTTCTTTTGAATTCAAAATTCACTTAAATTTGGAATTTAGAATGTGCTATCTGAGGACTTCTTGCTGTAAAAATCGTAGCGAGGCTAGCAAAATCACCAATGCAAGTGCTTTTTGCTAGTTAATTCTTAAATATCCTTAGCCAATAGTATTACTTTAGTCTAAGCACCAAATCACCAGTCTTGTACATACTGGACACGTGAAGCACAGAAAGAATACATTGTAATTGCACATAAAGAGCTAAGAGAGAACAGTGGTTGCTGCCAGCTCTCCTGAGATACCGTCTACCACCATGGGCAGGTGCGATCCTGGGCAATACGTTAAATAAGCCAAGCAGAGTGTAAAGACCTTGTTCCAGAGATGTGGGTCTCGGGGCATGTATGACAAACCAGAGGACAGTCACTGAGTGACTGCTGTCATCATTACAGGGGCCAAAGAGGTGGCAAAGGGCTGGGGTTTTATTTTACTTTTTTAAATTTGTCTTCTTCTCAGATAAGGGCATGGAACGTGACCACTGATTCTCAAAAGGAAATAGGGCTAGTTTGATAGAAATCTATCTACAGCATTAGAGTCATCCCACAAACACCCACTTTAAATGATGATTTACGGAGGGCCACGAAGAATAATTTGGAGGAAGTTTATAGGAAGGAAAGCTTTGAGAGCTGAACCAGAAAAGGTGCTTGAAAGTAAATCAAATTATGGCATACATTGAATTATGGCATTTATTATTATGTGCAGAGTATGCATGGAATTTTGAACTAAAAGCCGAAGAAGCAAAGGTCTAGAAACTCTCATGCATAGTAAATAAATTAACCCTTTAGTCTCTTACTTTCTACGCTCCCCATATTTGGTGACTTGTTCATACAAATGTACACTGAAAAGGACTAATAAGCCTTGCTCTACCACGTGTACATTCAAGTATTTGTGCACATGATTCAAATACATGCCTGCAGGAGATTTTCTTCGGTCTCATGTAGACACAGTCGGTGTTTCAAAGACCAATAATTCTTTGGGAAAAAAAGAAGGGCTGTGTGTGTTTATGACTGTCAAACTTTCCTAAGCTTATTAAGTTGAGATCCTTTGTCCTTTCCTTCTATAATTTGAAGATTATTCTAGTAATATGTTTGGTGAAGAAAAAAACCTGCCAAAGAAGTCAGGGTCTAATAACTGTATTAATGACTATTCTAAAACCCATGAGTTCAGTATACTATACCATTCAGAACCTAGTGTTACTTTGTACTTTAAAGATCCATTTTTATTGCTTTTTTTTTTATGCTAGAAACTATATAGTATAAGGAAATCAGCTTATCATGAACAGGTCATCAGCTCTTGAAATATCTGCCCATGAGAAAAAAAAATATGATTGGAATCCTGTCACCAAAGAAATGGTTTAAAAATCTGTTTATTTCAAATGTTAGCTTCAACTAGTTATCTTTATTTTGCAATGACTTCAGTTCTTTTGCCCATTCATTCATTTATTACATGACCACTATATAGTAATCATTTAGGGAAAAAAAGAACATGCTCTATTGCTCTGCAAACCTCAAATATAACTATATGTTTTTGTGTGTTCATATGCTTTTTTAAAGAGCACATTTGTGACAGGAAATGAAGAATGGCATAGTCGGGGAAAAATTAAAGAGACACGATGTAATTATCCGAACTGGAATTAAGCCAATTAATAACCCGTGTGCTAACACTACTCTCAAAGTGCTGAAAATGCCGTCAGATATTTAAATGCCCAGGGTGGTCATAGGCAGCAATCGTCACCTCATGCATTCTCAACACCACACAGGGACCTGGCTCACCCTGGCTCCCGAGGCAGGGCTGCCACCTCAAGTGAGCTGCCGAAGAGGTACAGGTACGGACTGTATAATCCGAGCACTAGATTCTCTCCAGTGATTGTGCCCAGATTTCCACTTATTTTTTAATGAAATCAAAACACTGGTGTTCTATACACTAGCTCATTCTATACACTAGCTCGTATTTACTGAGTGAGACCTACCGTATCCCCGCCCAGCATCGTGGCTGAGGATACAGGCTTCAGAGTCAGATTGCCTGGATTTCCTCCCCAGCTCCACACTTACTAGCTGTGAGCTCTTGAGCACGTGACCTGACCCTTCTATTCCTCAGTTTCCTTTTCTATAAAGTGAGGCTTCCTAGTGCCTAATTCTTTGGGTTGCTGTGACACCAGAGTAGGACACAAATGTAAAGTACCTAGCAGAGTGCTTCACACAAATCGGGTACTCGGTAATATGTTGGTTATTATTATGAGCTGGGAAATACACTGATGTCTGGGTAGAAAGAGATCAGACAATCCTCAGATGATCTTTGAAGTTTAAGTTCTAGAACTTTGGGAGTCTAAACTTGATAATCTCTGCTGCCAACCCTTTTAATAGAAATCTGTATATTAGATCCTTGCTTTGCTATGAGTATTCCTGTCCTGAACCTACATGCTTTGAATATGACACACTCGACACATCCATAGTATGCACTTCTATTTATTTACACCCTCATTTTATGCCTGCCTCAATAGGAATTACCATGTAATATCATCCGTGGACTTTACATCTGTTAGCTCATGTCATGCTCAAAAAAAAACCTTATGGGATTAATATTATCCCCTTTTACAGATAGGGAGACTGAGGTTCTGAGAGTGGCCATGACTTCTGCAATGTTATAAAGGTCTGTTTCACTCCAAAGCTCATTCCCTTTTTCACCCAGTTCACCCAGCACGAATTTTACTGAGCGCCTCACTGCTCTGCTCTTGGCTCTTGCCTATGGGGTGCTTTGAGCAGGAGGACCCACCAATGTCAAAAGCAGTTGTCCCTCCTCCCCCTAAATTGACTGACTGTGGACCATGTGTTTTAGACAGGTCACAGCAGCCATTGTTAAAGCAGTTGATGTGCAAATAAGCTAAACGACTCTGGCTATGGCTTCTCTCAGTTTACTGGCCCTCCAGTGGGCTCCCAGGTGCCTGACATTTCTTTCAGTTTTCTTGTTCCACCCTAAGTAGCGACATCGTCACTGAAGTGTGACTGAGAGGGAGTTTTCGCTTTTATATACACCATGATTCTTGTTTCAGGACAAGAGACTTAATCTCTCTAGTAATATCTGATGGCGTTGCTCTCTTCATAAGCACCTCTTCCCCCCTTTAAAAAAAAATGTACCTTCAAGTATCTGTTGTCAAGAGGGAAATCCTGACTAAATATGATCATACATGTCCCCCCAAAAAAGATAGCATTGGATATGTGGGCAGATAATACCGTTTCCCCAAATTTCCTATTTTAGAAGCTCATTTCAATTGCAATATACAGGAAAAGTTGCCCACAGCTCATCTCCCAGGTAGCAAATATAATCAGTGATTTAGATAGAAGGGCATTGTAGGCTGAAAGCCTCAATCCCTTTCACCCACAGTGTGCCTATATTTTAAAAATGAGTTGTGGGACAGAACGACATCTTCCTACATGGTGATGTATAGCAGATGATAAACAGAGAGCGAATCCCGAACTCCAGGAGAGGTCTTTGTAGACGGATCCACTGGCCTTCTTTAGCTTGGAATGTGGCAGGACCAGCTCTACGTTGCTGAGACAGGGCCTCTACAATGCTGTATTTTTCTGCTTTGCTCTGAGACTGAATTAAGACTTAAATCCCTATCCCTAAAATTCAAAATGGACCAGAATATATTTCCACGTAGCTGTTCAGACCTCTTAAAAACTGGAGGTTTGTGCACGAACTATAGTGATGGAAGGAATCCTGTTCCAGGTACAGGGTGATAGCCATACCTGTTGGGCCAGGGTCTGTGAAGAAAGCTGGAGGTTAGCTGGTAGAACAGAAAGAGCACCAGCCTGGTGGGCCTCTGGGGCCCTGGGTTCCAGTGTCGACTTTGCTACTGCCTTTGTGATTTATTAGCCTGAGTCTCTGGGCCTCAGTTTCCTCGTCTGCTAAATGAGGGCGTTGGGGAGATTGATCTCCGTGGCTTTTTCCGGCTCTGGTATTCTCTGGGTCTGCAAATCGCCTTCAGTGTCTGCCATAGTCTGCCTTGCCAGCTCTGTTTGTCACAAAGATTAATCCATTTTAACTGTACCTTAGAGTGCTCCCGGGAGAGAGGATGGATGGATTGTTTTGCACCTATTATTGCATCAGAACTTTTGCCTTTTTAGACGAGAGATCGTGCCGTGCCTAAAATCTGTCTGCCTGTCTGCCCACTGACTTTGTCTGTGCTGATCTCTTGCCACGGTGCCTCTTCTTCCAGCATCCATCTCCCTCCAAGATCTAGACTCGGCATCTGACTGTACCTGTCTTGTTCTCTGCAGCATCTGTCTGCTACACTCCTAGACCATCGTTAATAAACTTTCACACATTACACGCAGACCCTAATATGTTGGCACCTGAACATAAATATCTACCGTTCATAAAACTGGGGGAAAACTCCATTTTTTTAAAGACCTCTATCTAGTGCCATTTGTATTTGCACTTTTTGTTTAGTTGTAAGTTTTAATAGTTCCCCCTTTGAGGATTTGTCAGTACGAGCAGTATTGCTTATCAGAACACACCAACAGTCTTTTTGTAATATTCGCTTTTCCCCTTTGGTTCAGCCGAGCCTGCTGACAGATCATTCAAATTCAATTGTTTTATGTCTAAGCCGAACAGCTAATTACAGTCGGGATGATTAACCTGACTGGCAGTGTCGCTCTCCCTCGCGCTCTCTCTCCCTCTCCCTTTCTCTCTCTCCCTCCCTCCTGTTCCAATCAGTCTTTTTCTCACACTCTCTCTCTCTCCTTCCGTGTCTCTCTCTCTCTTCCTCTCTCTCTCTCCCCCCCTCCCTCTCTCCCCCCTCTCTCTTCCTCTCTCAGTCTCTCTCTCCCTCCTTCGGTTGGTCTCTCTCTCTCTCTCTCTGTCTCTTGCTCTACTGTTTTTTTTTTCCTCTCTCTCTCTCCTAAACGTGGTCTGCTTGCTGATGGCAGAATGGCACTCGGAGATTTGTGCATTGTGTCTGGTTTCCTACGGGCAGGCTGACCCAGTGCCTCCAGGGACTTATCAATAGACCACTCAGAAGAGACACAGACAGGAGAGAGGAGGAGGGGTGGGGGGAGAGAGAGAGAATCAATATCAAGAATAGAAGGAGCTCCGAAGCCATTTTTTTTTTAAAGAAGTATCGGGACTTGGGAGAGGGTGACAAAGAAGGTTTTTCAAAGAGGCAGTGGAGGAGGTTCTAATAAATTTGGAAGGAAACAGTTCCCTGTCTTGGGAAAAGGAGAACTCCTGACTGATTAGCATTCACACCAGGTATGAGATGTTCGCTACCCCTTATCACTGTGTCGCAACCGAGATGGAAAAGCCTTTTTTTTTTTTTTAAGGAGACTGAGGGAGCATGTATTTCGCTGTGTTTGTTGTTGGGGGGCAAGGGGGGTGGCGTGAGATCTGTGGGCATTTGTGTATGGGAGCAGAAAGAATGGAAGCAGTACAACGGGGGGGTGGGAAAGAGTATGGAGTATGTTACTGTCTTCCCTGTCTTTGTGCACCCCTGGGGGGTTACCCAAGTTCATTTCTAGCAGGTGGATTTGGACGGGAGTTACTTAACGCTTGACCGCCAGTTTTGAAAAAAAAGAAAAAGAAAAAAAACGTTGCTTCCTATGTCTATTAAAGGAAGCTCCAATTTCTCTCTCTCTCTCTCTCTCTCTCTCTCTCTCTCTTCCCTTCTCTCTCTCTCCCCCCCTCTCTCCCTCTCTCTCTCTCCCTCTGCCCCCCCATCTCTCTTCCCCTCTCTCCCTCTCCCTCTCTCTTCTTTTTTTCCTCTTCTAACCAGACAGCGGGAGGGTTCCTGGCTCCCAGCCAGCCCAAAAGCCTCTAAGTGTTTTGCACTTGTTTCAGGGAGTAGCTGCCCGGGGATTTTTCAGCATTTTCACTAGAGAACAAAGAGTTCTTTACAAAGGGAAGGGGGGGGGGAAGTGAGCTTAATGTCTGATATATGTTTTTCTATTTTTATTAGTTTTTTGCCTAAAAAGAAAGAGACAGGAACAGAACATTCACTCTATAAAGACACAAAGACATTCAAAAGAAATCCAGTTATCTTTTCTCCCCATCACCCCAATATATATACATAAAAAAGAAAAAGGAAAAAGACTAATGAAGTTGGATATGTTGCTCTTTTCTCCTCTTTTAATCTTTCTAAATCCAACTGTTCTTATGCTCACTCAATGCTATTTTTTTCTACTCACAATAAAAGTTGCTCCGGATGCATCTTCTGGGTCCCCAAAATCCTGGGCAGGAAAGAATGAGAGTACATCAAATAATCAGTGTCGTGGCGAGAACATCTTCTACTTTTGCCACTTGGGTAAAAAGTTAATTAAGGAATTTGGGCTCCCCAAATACCAATGGGGTGCATTAGTTCATCCAGCCTCCCAAGTTCTTGCATCCATCTGTTTAAAAGGTACCGCCTGTGTCACTTGTCAGTTATTAAGAAAAGGTACTAAGGGAGCAGATACTTGTATTTTATTTTTGTTTCCATCTAATTACGTAAATGACAAAAAAACCCCAGAGAGATTACTTGCCCTAACCATGATACACTAGTTCAAGCGAAATGTAGTCTAGACAGAGATTTTTCTATGATTCTGATTGCCATGTAGCTTTGTGTTCTCCACTTGATTTTTTGCCTATGCTTGTATATTTTTACCATGAATTTGTGTTTGTAGCAAACATTCCAGAATGCTTATCATTTTCAAATTAATGCTCTGACAAAAGGAAAAAGAAATCAGCATGTGAACTGTATGTGCAAAATGTACTAAACAACTCCATCATTTATAAATGGATTTATATCTTTATTCTAATATTCTTGAATTATAAACTCAAGAAAATGTTTTCTTTCTAAAAGTTCTCCCCCTACTGCATTTGTATCTCGATTGTCATTTGGAAATCTTAAGGTACATAATAGACATAAAACTGAACGAGGGGAAAAATGCAAAAGCTCCAGAAAAATGCTTAAATATATATTATGTACAGTACCTAAGTACAGATAACTATTTTACTAAGTAAAAATGAGCTACAGCAGTTGTTTCAAAATTCAGGAACTCTTTTCTTTCTTTTCTTTTCTTTTTTTCCATTCACTGAAAATATAATCTATTCCTGGCCCTGGGGAGAAAAACTGTAGGGAAAATATAGATATATACATTTTCCATATTTTTAGAATGCATTTATGTAACTGCTTCTTAAGAGTGTAACACATATCAGGGCAGAGTGTGATGTCTACTAGTCAGTAAACCCTTCTGGCTGGGAGGTGTGAGCGCCTTATGTTTGAAGTAACTTGATAACAAGGAGTCTTTTCGGGAAACCTTACTGTGTATGTGTTGCCTCAGTAATGACCCTCAGAGAAAAAACAAGAGCTAGGTGGCCACTTGAACTCGCTGAAAGACGTTAGATTTAGGGGAACTTTTGACAAATCCAAAATTTTTTAGGGTAGCTCCCTTCTTATAGTTGTGTGTTTTCTTCGGGAAAATTCTTGTATTGCCTCCAGACTTTTCTATCTTTTTGTAAAGATTTTTAATGCTTCTAATAGTGCTTCAGGAGAAAAGGATCTTTAAAAAGAAAGTCATCAAAATAAAAGAAACTCGGTCTTTAAAAAGTTTTATATTGAAGGCAAGAGCTTTTTTTCCCCCCCTTTTGGCTCGTTTCTGATTTTTTTCCCCTGAACTCTTTTGTTGCTGTGGGCTGTTGTGCTTACATTTTTCGTTTTTGTTTTGTTTTGGGTTTTTTTTGCTTTTTTTTTTTTTTTTTGCTCTATTTTTTTTATGTGACCAAGGGGGTCTATGGAAAGGGCAGAAGGGGTATGGTAAGAGGCTGTTACTGAAAGCTGCACTAGCCCCTCTTGATCCCAACTCAGGCAGCTCCTATCAGCTAGTTGTGCCGCCAAGAGTACAGTGAAAGGTGATAGCTGTCATTCTGGGATTCTTCGTGGATCTGACCTGAGAGTAACACATTCACAGTCGAGGAGAAAAGGGAAAAAAAATAGAGGAGGAGGAAAGAAAAGCTCTTTGAGCTGGAATACACTGGCCCTTTCTTCCTGTAGGCAATCCGCTCCAGTTCTTGGCGACGTGTCCTGCACTATCAGATATCATATGACTTTTTATTTAGATTCCTTTTCGGAGAATGGCCTGTTAGGACTCTGTTTGTTTTCTTTTATTTAATTTCCCTCTCCCCTCACCCGCTAGTTCTGTGTATCTGTGTGTGTGAGAGAGAGTGTGTGTGCGTGCATGCATATGTGTGTGCAATTTTTATCTTTGTTTTTGTTCTGTTGATCTGATGCTTTATTTAAGGACAAAGCTTTAATTATGTCAGTATACTGGTTTAATCATTTGCCAAAAAGAAACCTCATTCTAGGCTTTTTGGGGGGTCCATTTTTAAACGCGTCCATTAACACAGGAGGCTAGAGATCCTAAATGCCTGCTGGTCGGCCCTTGGCCCACTCCCTCACCTTCACTTAACCCTCCCTTCATCAGCATGCACGGCAGTGTGAGTTAGGAAACACCTGTGCTGAGTTCAGAGGGAAATAAAAGTAGAAGCAACTTCTTCAAATCTGTACTCCTAGTTTCACTTTAATAAACTTTTTTTTTAATCGTTGGCTTTTTTTTTTTTTTTTTTTTTTTTTTTTTTTTTTTTTGGCACCCTCTGTTGAGTTTGAAAGCATCAGAGATCTTGAACGATGTTTCTGTGGAGCTTTTGTGAGGTCAGCTGAGCACCCCTGGAAAGTAGAGCAGGGTCTGAAAGTCATTCAGAGACTTCAGAATTAAGTGGGAGATTTCAATAAGATCTGTGAGGTCTGTGGGCTGTGCAGGGTTTGGTGATAGATGGTGAAATGGAATACTTGGGGACCCTAAGAAGGAGAGAGAAATCCCCAGGCAGGGGTAACACATGCATTCCTGCTGCATGGAGTACTTTGAGAATCATAGTGAATCAAATTTTTATTTTGTGTGACTTGCAGTTTAGCCAATCGATATGCGTTGTCTTCCCTCCCATGTTTCCTGTGTAAAACAGAGGAATTAAAATAACATTATTACAGGATTTCTCCTAAATTTTTGATGTATTTCTTTTTCAGTTTTGGAGAGTTCAGATTTTAGTTAGCAAAAGAAAAACGTAACTTCTCTAGGTGTGTAAACGGTTGGTTGCCTATACGTTATTCTCATCATGACGTACCTTATCTGTACATGACATGATATATCCTGTTTGTATCAGGATTTTTTTTTATATGGTAACAAGGAGACTGCTCTGAACGTTCAGATGACCATTACATTCTTTAAACCCATAGTTCTTATTTCCTTGTTACTTTCTCTAAAATGATTTTTCACAGACCTTACATTTCTGATGCTAATCTCAGCCAGAGGTGAGTTCTGTTGAAACTTGGAGGGAAATTTATTCCACCCCTTTAAGAGTACCCAAAAGGAAAGGGAGAACTATTTTTCGTTCAACAAAAAATTTTAGAAGCCTTTTTTTCCCCAGCGGAAAACTCCAAAACAGCTTTGTCTCAGAACGTTAAACTTGGCATGGATAAGAAATGTGAGTTTTGCTTTGTTTGAGGAAATTTGTTTTTGAAACAACAATGTTATAAATATTTTTAAATCGCCTGCTGAGCATGCGCTGTATCTGACTTTATTCATAGTTTTAAACACACACCAAAGTGCAGTCTTCTGAATGGCCACAGGTAAGGCTGTTGATTGGTATGATCTTTCTCAGAGGTACCTTCAGTGAGTCTACTCAGTTTTCCAGAAGGGAAAAGGGCGAGAGCTGAGTTTAGACCTGGACTCCCTTCTAAAAATCATAGAGCAAAAGTAGATTCCCCCAATAAGGCTTGCACATTATACTTAGGGTAAGTACTATTCAACTTTCCTTTCTTACAGGAGTCGCTTGCCTTAACTTTTCGGCTTAATAGTAGCAAAGTAAATGAGGAGAAAATTTATTCAATGAGGTATTTGACTGAAGGAGGAAATTTGCAGATTTTTAAGGGCATCTATTGTGCATAAATTTGGGGATACGAGAATTTGCCAGTAAAATGATAGCAGCTCTGTGCTTACAGAGCAAAGATGTGCTAGTCTGAACATGCCTGATCTCATCTGGAATCGAAAGCTAAATCTAGGTGGGCCTGTAATAATACCAGAAAAGGAACACATGTATCTTTTGTGCAACCTTTTTTTTCTTTCCCTTTTTTTTTTTTTTTTTTTTAAAGCCAGGCTTCCAAAGGGAATGACAAAGAAGTAGATTCTCCTCTTGCTTAATAAGCAGTCATATTTTGTTTCTGGAGATATGTGTTTCCAGTTGTTTGGGGCTGTTTTGTTTTGTTTTGTTGTTGCCACTGCTGTTGAAGTATATTCTTTCCTGTCAGTGATTGTTAACACTTTCCATTTTTCAGAAGGGCTTTATCTCCATTAACTCCGTTTGATGTTTCTTCACTTGGTTACCTTTCTCAAGTCTGCGATGACCCTCCCAAGCTTTGCAATTCTGATCGATTCTTGCCAGAATATATTTATTCATTAGCTGTTTGTTATAGTTATGCTGGAGATAATCTCGTTTTTCAGGCCTTTGTAACTAGTCAAACAAATTTCATTTTGAGGTGAAATTTCTCATACTTGTTCTTGACTCAGTACTGAACTTGTCTTGGAAAGGCTTAAAAAAAAATTAGCCGTTTTGTTGGGGTTTTTTTTGAGAACTAAATATTTTAATAAATGCAGAAGGATTATTTTACAAAATACATACTGATGTGCAATGTTTTTCCAATTTGTCTTTCTTTTCATGTTTTAAAACAGAACCTGAAAATTAAATGTATAAAAAAAAGAGAAAAAAACCTGCCAGGTTAATGCTGGTATTTTAAATGCCCAATTTAAAATAATTCAAAGTTTTGATTTCTATGCAGCATATCACCTTTCAATGTCAGTCAGTAATACTTTGTGCAGATATACATACATATACACACATACACACACAGAGACACAACTCCACTTTATATTTATATTAATTTTATTTTTACATCAAAGAGGATTAGCAGTAATGCAAACTTTTATTAATTTATTATAGTCCATTTTTTATAATTTAGAAATCCAGTTAACTGTTGCCTCCCTCTGATTATTTAACATGTGTATATACTTATTAATGTCTATTTGTATTCTAATAAGGCATCTTAATTTATAGAGTATTTTTATAAGTCTTTCACACTTGAATTTTATGCAGCTATATTAACATTCGAGTTTATTCAGATGTGGTTTGCTTTGTTCCATATCTGTTACCATTTTAAAAAGTTTTTCACTTTCCCAATCTAGAAAGACTATGGCCATTTTTCCCTATATATGATTTCTATGTATCTTCAGTATTCTGAAGAAGAAACTTTCTAACCTTGTGATGTCCTGGAAAGCCTTCAAACAAGTGGGAGAAGTAATCTTTACCTTGTTACTCCCCAAAACTCCTACAGTGTTTGCCTTCCCTGTACCGCCCCTCACCACCAGCAACACTGAAAAAAACAACAATAATAAACATGATATGATAATTTTTCTGATCACAGAACCAGGAAATACCAAAGAAAATTGTGGCATATGTAGGCAAATGCCAGGAGCTCCTCCAGTAAGATCAGCTGTTTTTGTCCTTTTTTTTTTTCTCTCCTGAATTTTGTTTGTGACTTTTTTGGCTTGCTGAAGCATATCCCCATAATCTTACGAAGCCACAGCAAATTCCCAATGCCACAACAACACTGTGCAGCTGGGGAGAGCCCAGAAGACCTGATCCTGGGTGGCTGCAGACTTCCTCAGCAATGATGCAAGGCAGGAGGAGTAAGTAGGCTATACTTCTCTTTGCTTTTTACCTGGGCTGCTCCGTGGGCCAGGTAGAGCGATTTTCTTTCTATTGCTTTCCCCTTAGCTATCTAGGGCTTTTCCTTCAGTAATCAATGGCTTCCTGCCTCTTTCCAAGGATGGTTTGTATAGCAAAGCATCCCATTTTTCTTTCATACTGAAACATAGAAAGCTTGGGAGATTGGGAAGGGTGAAGGAAAGGGGCTCAGAATATCTGGGAAATACTCAAAATGGCCTCGGAGTCAAAGCGGTTTGGGGGCTGTAACTTTTTCATCCTCTTGAGAGCCTCTAAGAGGTTGAAAGTAGTGAATGGGATAACTGTAGGGTGCAAACTATGAGCTAACTGATGCAGTAGATGGAGCTCTTCCCCCTAAGTCTGTATTTAAATTAACGTCCCACTCTAGTTTGTGGGGCTCTCTGTTTCAAGGTGTGTCTTTACTACACATGTAAAATCAAGGGCCCAGAGAGCTGGAGAAGAGATTTCCTGGCACTTTTCAAAAGAGATGAAGCATTTGTTCTGAAACACAAAACACAATGCAGGCAAGAAGTAAGACTGGGGTGGGAAATGAAGTTTACATATCTAAATTTCTCCCTATCTTTGTTGATAGTCCTAAGTGTGGGGTTAAATCCTAACACTTATTATACGAGTGATTATTCCTTTAAATGCAGAAAAATGTATGGAACATGTAGGATTTGGGCCGTGTTCGTTACAGATCTTCCAGGCTATCTGAACTGTGCAGATCTCCTCTCATTAGATTCTGCAAAGGAATCTTAACACTGTAATGCAATTGTTTCATCCAATTAGTCTAGAGAACCTGGCTGAAATGTTACAAATTCTGAATTGTGACAGCGCAGAGGAGGGCAAAGCAGCTGTGTTAGTAAGGTGCCTTTATGGAAGCCAAAATATTTTCAGCAATCACTGAAAATAGATCCCAGTATCTGCTTTAATATGGAAAGAACTACTTGTTTATTTCTTTCTAAATTAACTGAAATGAATAATTGCCATAAAATCCGTGTCGGTGTTGTTATTCTCAGCACCAATAGAATAAGTTCGATCGTGTCCCTCCCTGCTTCCAGATCTGTATTCTGTATGTAGTAAATGATCTTCCTTAGTGAATGCCTGCTCACAGATTGGAGATATTACTGCATATCTCTTGTTAAATCTTGATAAGATCATTTGGCCAAAGTAGAACTAGGCTTGGCTTTAGTACCCAAAGAAATAGCATTTTTAAGGGACTTGGATTTCCTTTGCATACCACGTGTCTGAGTCCGATACGGTCCAGGAAAATAGAGAGGATGAGACAAAATTATTCCTAAGCAGCCGCCGTAGGCCAAACACTGAAACAGTGCCAACCTGGACCAATCAGGCCGGCTTCTCAGAAGATACACGCTTTTGTCGAACACTTACATGAAGAGAAAGAGGGAGGAAGCCCTTGAAATTGCATTCGTATGAATGATTCCTCACTAATTTCAATAAAGTCCATGGTAATAAATTCACAATTTTTAGTCTTTTGTACAGTAGAAAATGTGAGCTTTCTTGTCCAGCTAAGGATCTCTAAAGGTTGTACTCTGACATCTTTTGAACAGAACTATCCTTTTGAATTTAAGCAAGTGAAAAACTTCTCACAGAGAGCAAAGAGTAAAATTGATGGAAACTCAAAATCAATTCCAAACCCATTTCTGGCATGATGAGAATAACATTTGTGCTGTGTTTAAAGCAGTTTAAAACAAGAAAATGATAAAATGATCAATATACTTAAAGCCAAAAATAACCAGGAGAGAACGATCTGTAATCCATTCCCATTCCTGAAACCCTCACTTTTGATCGAACATGAAAATAAACGAATATATGTTTTATAAGGTGGCATTGTCAGCCTTATAATATAAAGCAATGATGAGATGCCAAGCTTTCAAGTCTATTAGGCTATGTTTTCAGAGTTCAGCCAAATTCCTAGATTTAAACTATTGTGGATTTATTTATTTGTGCATACCCTGACCCCTGACCGTAGAAAGAGCAAAGTTGAGGAATATGTAGAATGAGGTAGTGAGCCACAGTGCTTCTTCACAGTCTATGTACTCTATTTATTTTAAAAAAAAAGTTTAAGCCACAGCAAAAAACAATATTTTCAGCTCTATCTAAAAATCGGTGAATTAGTCAATGTGGAACAAGCTAGAGATTTAAGAATACCTGACTCTCGACGAGTTTATTAAATTCAACACACACATAAATACAAATCATGCATATTTTATGTGCTTTAATAGACTGAAAGACTAAGTTCACACTAATAAATTTTGGACCTGTGGATTCAAGGTCAGTGAAATGCCACTGTCCAGGTTTACAAAAACCTTTCTAAATATAAGATTTTGCCCCACTGAGTGATTTTCTACCAATTTTCCAGAGTTATTTGACTGGCTAGTTATATATTGATCAGATAAAATAAATTGTCCTTCTGGATGAAGAAGCCCTAGCTGAAAAAATTAAAATGACAACAAATTGCATAAGCACGTTTAATCCCGCTGACCTAGGGTGCAGTAGAAATGACGATAATTCTAAATGAGCACTGTGACGAATGTCACTACAAAGAAGCATGTGTGATTACATCAGTAAGGATGAACTCAACGGGCAGGGTTAGGAGGGTGAGACACAGGAACTGTGACAGAGTGGGCACTAGTGATTAAAGTTACTGGAGATGTTTCTAGCCTGTGGCTGGCTGGAAAATTAACATCCCGAAAAAAAAGAGTCGGTCACTTTTATAAGTAGATAGGAAGGCAATACTTTCTCCTATAGGATATAATTAACTGAAGAATTCACCTTTGCTGAGAATTTTAACAACCTCCTAAAGCTTTGGCTGTCCGGTGTGTTACTAGTTGTAAAGAGCTGTTGTGCACGTCTGCTTAAAGATTCATATAAGTGTAATTGTTATAGCAACTTGTTATGCTATTGTTTGAAGTTGAAAAGCTCTGCCTTAAGTGTCGACAAAGCAAATGTCAGCATCATAGAATCATAATCATTGCATCTTAGAGCTCGAAGGAGACTTAGATATCTCAATGTGGGTGAGTGGGTTAGCAAACTCTCCAGAAAAAAATACCGAATACCTGGTTGCAGCACCCTGTAGAATTTGAGGAAAAAAAATTTTATGTATTACAATGACTTATATTTGGAAAACAATTGAAAAGGAAAGCTTAAGAAAATCGAGAAAGGGTAGCTCCACAAATTCATCTTGACTAGTGGTGCTGTACAGTGCATTCTGTGAGCCAGGGGTCTAACTAGAGGAGAGTGAAAACAAATTCAGAAAAGCATAAGGTTTTATTTTCATCAAAAGGGACAGGGGGGTTAACAGATTAAGAAATGCTATTTGAGCTGAAACCATTTACTTTGCTGATGAGAAAATTTAAACAGAGAAGTGACAAAACTTTCTCAAGATGAGAAAGGTAAATTGTATTAGAACTCAGGCTTTCTAGCTACTGTTCCTATACCACATCCTGACCCCTAACACAAGTTTTATAAAAATAAAAAGTAGATGATATTCCAGAAGTAATTGAGGAAAAGAACAAAGGAACTCAGCCTTTCGGGTTCCTACTGCTGTACCAATAATCTTACCTTAATGGGGCAGGGAGGGGCAAATATGAATGCTAAGGATCAGGCATTCTGGGGAATAAAAGAAAATGTACCCAGATCTTGCACTCCTTGGACACCCTCTGCTGTTAACACTGTTCTCCTCACACTCATATCTCCTCCGGGGTAACTCAGGGTAACTTCGTATTTCATTTCTCTTCTTCCGTCTGCCCCCACCAAAAGAGAGAGGGGGGGAAAGACGAAAAAGAAAGAAGAAAGAAAGAAAGAAAGAAAGAAAGAAAGAAAGAAAGAAAGAAAGAAAGGAAGGAAGAAAAAGGGAGGGATGGAGAGGAAGGGAAGGAAGGGGAACGGAAGGAAGGAAGAGAAGGAAGGAAGGGAGGGAAAAGAGCAGAAAAGAAGAGAAGGGAGAAGAAAAGAAAGAGAAAGGAAAAAATTGAGAAATTGCAGTCAGATTTTTTGGAAAGAAGTCCTTCTTCCTAGAAATCTTTTTGTACAAATGGGTGTATCTTACTATCTTATAGAGTCTGAGTTCTAATCAGAGGCTGCTGAGTCAACCAGTTTAAACGCATTACAGACCAGGCTACTCCTTGTTTCCTAAGCACACACCACATTTTCACATCCCTGTTTCTTTTCTCCTGGTGTTCTTTATTTCTACAATACTCTATCTTTTAATGGCTGTTCTCATATTCTGTCTTATAGATTAGTCATCTGTGTATTTATCTGTAAGGGAGGGAACAGGTCTATGTAATTTGGGGCACTGCACTTAATTTCACTGGGCCTCACTATCCACATCTGTAAATAGGAAAATGGTAACTACCTTGGTGAAATATTGTAAGAATTTCATGAAATGGAGTGTATAACGTGCTTGGCACAAAGACTAGCATGTGGCCATCATTCAATATCCTTGTTGTTGTTACTGCTACTATTATTAATATTCCCTTGTCTGTAGTTCTTTCCCAACAACATTCTTCTTGGGGTCATAGGCTGATCTCATTGAGTTCATTATCTCCTCAAGCAACAAACACAAACACAATGACTTTTCCGTAATAGGAACTGAATAAAAATATATTGAACTTTCTTGTGCAAGTTCATAGGGTCTATTACTTCCTTACGGAGATCCTTACATTGTTTCCTGGGAGTTTAGAATAGTGGCTGCTTGTGGCCAGTGCCGCATTCTCTTTCAGGTTCCCCACAGACCCCCCCCCCCCCCCCACTTAGGATTGCTCTTCGCAGCATCCCCAGAAGTGTCAGCTTATAGTTCTAGTTCATGTGATTAATGAGATTGTTATACTTCTGTCTGTAGCCTGAACTAGAAACTTTCACTTTGGAGAGCAGGTCAAGATATCGAATTTAATTTTAGTTGCATCTGTTATAAGCCAATTGTGTATTCATTACATTTATAGATTCCCTCTCCAGCCATGTATTTTCATGGCTGTTGAGAGCACCTGAATCTGTGTTGAACGTCCTTAGATTTTACTTTGGGGACCTGAAAATGAGGCAGTGAGACAATTTTGATAGCTAGCTATCATCTTTGGCATTTTTTCCCTTTATGTCTATTCTGGTCTGTTTGAAGAAGAGGGCACATACAGGGCTTTTTATCTAACTTGAGTATGGCATGGTAATTCTGTGTGGATGGCTATGGTCAGCGCAGTTCATCTACACGTTTCTGTTTGTCCTGGCATGCAACCACATTCTTTGGAAAGGGGAAACTTCTGAAAAATGGAAGTGAGAAAAAAACTTGAGGCAGGTCAGGGTAGAGACCCAGCATTAAACGCACAGGTTCGGCTGTAGTGCCCGGCATGCAAGGTGGACCCCAGGTGTGTACGGACTTACTGGTCCTTTGAGGTTATAGCGAATCATGAGAACGTTTTGAAGGAGCAGATCACGTGACCATGGCCCAGGCGAGACTGACAGCAGGGTATGCTCAAGTCAGAAAGAATGTTGCATCTTACACAGCCAAAGTTCCATTTCTTTGCGAGTGTGCTGGTATTCAGCAGGGGAAAGGGTCGCATTTAGGAGAACTGGTAATTCAATAAAGGTTCTGACTTTGCCAGAGTAATGGTGTTGGCATCAAGAGAAGAAAGTTTTGCAGATTTCTGTGTGTGCACTTGCTGTTACTGGTGTTCCTGGTGGGTGGCTGAATCATCCTGATGGTATTCAACAGGAACCAGCTGCTGAGAATATTAAAATGCAAGCATTTATTCCTCTAGAGAGACAGTAGCATCTGCAAAGTTTTCCTATCTTGATAGTACAGATAATCCCAGGGAGCATTCTCTAGTAGTTTTAACTTTCTATTTATGTATACATTTTCTTTTCATCATTCTTGTCAGTATCTCAAGTTTTAACTGGAGAGAAGAGCGCCTGAGTGCACACCGGGTTGTAGAGACAGATAGTAAACACTTAGCCCAGGACACGGTATTGCCTCTTGGACTTTACCTTGAATTCGGATTCTCAAGAGGAGAAACGGGCATTTCCCTCCCTCCGCCGGCCTTCCCCATAGAGAGCCGCCCAGAATCCTAGTCCTCGGTGAGCCACACCAGCAGGAAGGGAAAGCCTCGGACCTCCCCACCCTCTCCATACAGGCTCTTCTTTGGAGCTTTCCTTTTTACTTGTACAAACTGTGAATTTGTTACTTTCCCTGTGTGATATGTTGTTGTTGCTGTTGTTCGGAGCTTAGCATCAACAGTTGGGGGAAATGGAGGTGCAGAAAGGCAGTTTGGACTCAGTAATCTACTAGGTCTTTTCCATCTCTAATATTTATGAATAATGTATTGAACTGATGGAAAAATGTTGAATATGTTCATTATGAATTATATTCACCGGCGTGTTGCCTGGAATACAAAAGAGCAAAGCCGTTGCTGCTAACTGGTTCCTTACAATAAATGCACTGGTAGGACAGAGCACTGTGTCCCTTCCTGGCCCATTGTGTGTCGTCCCAGCACACGCTCTCCGCGTCTGAGTGGCAAGTGCAGACTGGGTACCTGATGGGATGACAGCCAGCCGAGGTTCTGAGGGGACCGGGGACGCCCTTCTTGGAGTCTGGGTCCTAAACAGAAGCAGCTTTCTTGAACATGTTGATAGTACGGTGTCCTCCCGGAGGAGTCCCCGAAGCTGGCTTCACGCAGCAGATGGTGCTCAGGGCCTAGTGTGCTGCAGGGGTTAGAGCTCTTATCACCAGAAAGGAAACTTATAATTCTGTCCCTTCGTTAAAAACAAAAACAAAAAAACCTTCATATGGATAACTACTTTGTCAGCGGTGTTACATTCTGATGACATGAACAAGTGAGAATGGCAGATATTTCAGAATTAAGTAACTTATTACATCTAGCTTCAAAATTCATTATCTATGTTCTTCTCTCTCGGTTTTCTTTCACAATTATGTTTTGTTTAGAATGTATTAAAATAAAACTGTATTCCCTACGCATGTACCAGATAACATTGGGAAACATTAACCAGAAGCATGAGAAGAGGCAAGAAACCTAAGATATTTTGATTCCCACAAATAATCAACAAAAGAGATAATGAGTTAAAAAAGAATACCGAAATAGCCTTTCTCTGACCAAATAACAGTCAGGCCCATTTTTTAAAATCAAATATAGCACTGGAAGTGACATGCAAATATGTACCAAAATAGAGAAAGACTGTCTAAGGTCAGGGACTTAGAGGATGCAGCCCTAATGTACAGTAGAAAGCAGTTGCAAGTTGAAGCAAAAAGAGCCAAAACTCTGACCCTCATCCGAGATCCCAAGAGAACAGGAGTGTATCGATGAGCAAATCCTGCCTCCGAGAAGCCTTTGCTCCTGTTGTAACCCTTCAGAGCCACGGACTAGCTCTTGTGAAAGGGGAGTCCAAGACCTCACTTGTACCAATACCAACTTTCATGAGGGGCATTAAACTCAGCCTAACCATCCCAGCTTTATTTATCTTTATAACATTTTGGAGGTGATTTTTTTCTTATGCCCTATCAAGAGCTAAAACCCATCAGAGCCCATGAAGAGCAGGGGTAAACATAGAGCAGCCACGTTTATCAATAGTTTATAATAATCTCAGAGGGAGGAGAGAGCGAGGAAGTATGAGAAAGAGAAGAAAGAGTTAAACTTTTTTCAGAAAATTGCCTTGCCCAACCTTTCAATCAGGTAGCCAGAGAACAATAGTGGCTGCCCGATTCCAGAGTGGTATAACCTGAGAGCAGATGTGACAGGGTTTTTTTCCCCAGCTCCACCCTTCCTTACAGGACAAATCACTTAACCCAGCTATGTAATAGTGCATTTGTCAAATAAATAGAAAGGCATCTATCCTCATCTCCCTCACAGCGGTATTGCTAAGGCTGATTGTACACATGTATATAAATATATATATTATAGCTATCTATTTACAGCAGGGGAGAATGATTTAAAAATAAACAAATCGGGATTTCATATATGCAGCTGTTGTGAAGGTCAATCACTTTTTTTTAAGACCTGCTTAGCTAATTACCAATTGTTAAAACACTTGCAAATGATGACTGAGCCTCTATCACCTCTGTGAAACGGAAGACTTTTGGAAATCTAAGCATGATTATAGAGATTCAAACACATGTCTATCTACTCATGGACCCATGTGGCCTTACTAAAGGCAGTACAAGCCTACAAAGCAAAATAAAGGATTAGCTTTGCCAATAGATACTGTAAAAAAATAAAAAAATCCTTAATCAAGATGTAGAATCAAAGCACATTTCTGAGTGTAGGAATGCACTGGTCCTCTATATTAGACAGTTATTTTTTAGGAAACGGGACAAAGATAAGGAGAGGATAAGCTTCAACCTATACGAACATTCTAGCCATCTGCCCAGGCTACGGGTTTGTCCCAATGAGAATCAGACTCAGTATAGATAAAGCCCCTGAGATCACTGGAAGAGGGGCCACTTTCATCTATTTTGTACTGCTACTATTTTTTTTTTTTTTTTTTTTGGTGTTCATTTTGCTTCTTGTTCCATCTCTGCGTTCTATATGCAGACCTCAGTGGAATGGCAATGACATGAGGGGGGCAGGTGAAGATAAATAAATGTGATGTTTTCAACGTGACGGGTACCCTCTACTAGCTTTTCTCTGGGCCACTGCAAGCACCCAGGAAAGAGAAATTGGCTTCCATGGAAAGTGAAGTCACAGTTCCAACTTAGCATAATAAGGAGAGAGAGAGGGAGCAAACATACTGTTAGTGAAACAAGGAGTTTCTACCGGCTATGACCAGGTTCTCCTGTTTCCTCTCTTTTTCCCCAAACTGAAAAGAGTCATTGTGGTAATTCACCTGTGCCTTGAGCCTGTGTACACTTGTCCAAGGACTGCTCAAGGTAAGGCCAGAAAGAACTCAGGGACAGGACTTACAGCCAGGAAACTCCTCTTCTCTTTAGTAACTTCTGCTTGTTTTGTTGTGTGTGTGTGTGTGTGTGTGTGTGTGTGTGTGTGTGTGTGTGTGTGTGTTTTCAGGGAAATTTGTGTTTTTAGAAAATATGTTTCAATTCCCAGACATTGATATCCTGGGCATCTTTGGGTTGTGACAGAAGTGGGGATTAGTGCCTGTGACAAATGTAGCAGAAGCCAGTGCAGTTGTAATCTATCAAACATGTTGGCAGCCCCCAGATTTTTCTGATCCTTGCTGCAGGATTCAGTTGCGTCCTTACCCTAGGAAGAGAGGATTCACTGAGAGTTTTGAGAGCAGTGGTGCACCTTTCTTAATTTTAGTCTTAGTAACTATGGGACCGGCATGGCTTAGTGAAAACAGTAACTGGAATGAGGACCACCTTCCTGGGAGGTGCAAGCCGCACAGTTGCTCACGGTCCCATGATTAGGAGGGCCGTGTGCTTGGTTTAATGCTCTGCTGTTGCTGTCTTGAAATTCTTAATGATTTTTAAATAAGGGACCCCACATTTTTATTTTGCCTCGAGCCCTACAAATTGTGTAGCTGGTCCTATCTGGAATTTAAATTTTCCTGGCATGCCCACTGAAGGTAACAGGCACATGTCTTTTCTTACTGAAAGTTATCCTCTTTTGATTCATCAGAAGCTAATTCCTGTGTTAAACTTGGAAGATTTCTGTCCATATAATGTGGTTCCGAAGAACCCATCGCTCCTTCCATCCTCCAGACAACTTGAGATGATTATAATCAAGATGGTCTTGTCTTGTAATCAGAAGCTCAGTAGTAGTTGTCTCAGCCAAGTATCTTTTTGCTAAAGGTTGATACTTGGGAAGAAATAGTTGTGGTGGAGAAGACTTTGCCCTTTATTAGATGATGAAAATAGGCTTCAACCATTACATTCAGATTGAGAAAAGAACATTGAACATTCAGGTTACCTTAGACTAGGACTTCCCAAGCATTGTGCGATCAAACACACCAGAGAATTCTAAAATACTTGTGGTCACTCTCGCAGCTCTGGCCCTGGGCTTGTGTCTCTTAGACTGCCACCACTGCTGGCCACCATAGCTCTGTGTCCTCTGCCCTCCTCCCTTCTCCTGCCTTCAGCCCATAGCAATCCCTTCATCCTTCTTACTCCGAACTGGCATCAGGAGGATGAAGTTCCTCTCTTTAGTCTAATAATGGCTACTTATAAGAGTGATTCTTGCTAAATTCTGTACATACACACTAACCCCTGCTACCACCTTGAAGAGTGTGAATGGCAGAATTGTAAGATGGGTCTGGATTAGACCCCATGGAGATGCATGGGCCTGTCCACAGTGACAGTTTCTTAGAACCAGGCTTTCACCAGAAGAATCCAAGTCTCCGGACTCCTAGCCAGGTATGCTTTTGACGACTCAGGGCATCCTCAACGTTCCTAAAAGATCTATTCTAAATGACTGGCCCACAAACCAATTTCTAAGTGCCCATAAGCAGGAGGAGGAAGAAATGTGCAGGAGGAACTAGGTGCAGGGGGAGTTACGTGTGAAAAAGAACCTGACTGGTCACCTGAAGCTTCCTGGCTTCTCTGAACCTATAAAAATCCTTCCTACCACTAATGATGCCTCCAGAGTTGTTGGGATAATCCAGAGAGAGGTTCACTTAACGCAAAGCCCCACTTAGAGCAGAAACTCTGGGAGGGTTAGCTTCCCGCACCTCTCCCTGCTCCTTCCCCCACCCTCTTTTCTCCAGGTCTATTCTCCCTTCCTGTGAAAGGAAGGAGAGTGGGAGGAATCTGGTGGAGAGGTCCTAGACTGTGTAGTCTTTGCGAGTTTAAGCTGTAGATTAGAATAACCCATCCTTGCCTGAACCAGGTGGGCCGAAGTTTGCAAGTTTTTAAATCAACGCTGATCTCTGTCTAGCACCAGCACAGCCATGGCACAGCAGAAAGCCGAAAGCTTTACTCATCAACCAAGGCATCTCCAGACAAGGCCCAAGGCAAAAATGGCAAAGGAAATTGAGTCCTTTTCAGTCATTGCCACTCCCTTCCTCCTTTCCTCGGCCTCCAGGGCCCAAAGTCCTTGTGTTAATCTGACTTCCATCTTCTACCTCCCCATCCCTTCCCCTAGCTCCAGCTCAGAGCTACTTTAAACCAAGGTAGCCCTCTTGGGGTTGAAATGCTTAGAGCAGGAGGCATGAATGGCTTAACCCCCTACAGGGTGCTTGCATTGCGGAAGAGGTGTTGGAAATTGAAATGCACCTCATTAACAAGGGGACGTGTGCTCCTTGCTTACTGTAGGTGGCTGTCCCTTCTGAGCCAAACTCCTCTGCCTAGAATCCGCCACGTCCTGATACAACTGTACCCACCCACCCCCATCTTTATCTTTGGTCACATATGTGATGTGAACTCAGAAAAGCAAACTCTTCCTGGGAGAGAGAGAGGGGAAAAAAATGTAGGTTTACACAGTGAATAATCAAACCCCAGATGATTGCAGAGGGTCTCTGTTACAAAAATATGCCACAGTAACATTTTTTTTGATATGAAAATAAGTTTCTATCTTGGATAGTCAAGGCCCTAATGGGTATGGTTATGAAAGTAGAGTAAATAAGTTTAAAACTGACTGCTTTGTGATAAATCAAGGCTCCTACCTCCTGTGAACTCAGAGCATTTTGCAGATTTGAATAATCAGTCACCTTGAGTTTCCTCTTTTGCAGGCATGGGTATTAAGGCTTAGATGGGACATGGCTTTTTCCCCCTGGTCACCCAACTCACACGCAGAGCTGAGTTTGGGGCCCTCAGCCACGAGGAAGATGTAGCTCTTCTATCCAACCTTGGGGGGAGCTCCTGAGAGCACCTCCCTCTGCCTCCGTGAGCCTCTCCACATTCTAGTCTTCTCTCTTCACTAGTTGTTGCTGCTGTGATGTGAGAGAAAATGTTAGCAGGAGAATCAAAGGCAGGCGATGGAGCATTAGGAGAACATTAGCAACTATTGAAAAGACATTTTGACCTATTTCTGTAGTTATCAATTTAATAGTATTTGTTGCCAGGAAATGTGCTGATGGCAGGTGGGAGGTTGGATTGCACTAGCAGCCTGCTCTCAGGGGCCCTCCAGTTACAGGAGGTGGTAATTCTAGTTAATAAAAGGGTGAACTTCAAACACATTTTAACCAAATCAAGTTGTAGCGGGAAATATCATATTACTGATGTTCAAGCCGACTCACAGCTGGTAACATTAGTCCACGGATGGGCCCCAAATTCTGACTTTGCAGCATTTTCAGATGAGTTTCTGGCAGTGAGAGAGTTCCCCAGGCACAATGTTATATAGGAAGAGGAGATTTTTTAACTAATGTAAGAACTGGCATAAATGAAAAATTCTTTATTCTTGTTAGACTTTCTATAAGATCGTCAGATATTCAAATAATACAAAATGAAGCCAAACTTCAGGTGGTGCAGAGGAAATCTCCTAGAGCCGGGAGTTTTAATTTTTTTGTTGTTTTGCTTTTTTTCGATGACATGTTGGCAAATGATAAAAGCGATTCACTCTGCTAACCAGAGATGCTGGGCAGAGTTCCCCCAACACTGATTCCATGCCACAAAAAGCACAAGGCACGGCGAAGAGCACAGGCTTTGTGTCCCACTGCTCTGCTCAGATTGGAATCCCAGCTTAGCCCCTGCTAACTGTGTGGCTGGAGGAGAGTCACCTAACCTCTCTGACCCTGCGCTCCTTACAGAGAAAATGGGCAAAGTTTAAACCTTTCCTAGTTCGCATGAGAATCAAATAGAGAGCATATGTAGAGAAATCCACATATAAAAAAACTGCTGGGCATGTCCCGAGTATTCAAAGGTGATCATTGTTCCCTTCTACTATGTTTGCTTCTGTGGTTTGCAAGGCCTTTTTTTTTTAAGAGTTTTTTTTTTCTCAGTAAAATGCATAGCTTTTAATATGATAATAAAAGCGAAGGGGTGCCTGGGTGCCTCAGTTAGTTAAGCATCTGCCTTTGGCTCAGGTCATGATCCCAGGGTCCTGGGATCCAGTCCTGATTGGGCTTCCTGCTCAGCAGGGAGTCTCCCTCTTCCTCTGCCCCTCCCCCCTGCTCATGCTCTCTCTATTTCTCTCTCTCTCTCTCACTCTCTCTCAAATAGATAAAATCTTTTTTTTTTTTTTTTTTTTTTTTTTAGAAAGCAAACACTGATGCAGGTATCCTGCAGACTGATCTGGTCAGCTCTTTTTGAGTGAATAGCTGTTGGCCACTTTATCTTGGCCCCAGTTAGCCTAGACTTCCCTTAGTTAGCCTTCTCTGGGTTCACACAGTCGGGCCATTGGACATATATGAGGTAAATCAGCTGGACCCTCTGCTAACAGATACCCCAGTTCTATGGGTGCAGGTGAGACAATGGATCATGTGAGCGGCTGGACCTCTCCATACCACTTCCTTACCTGTCCTACTCTAGCTCACCTGGAATTAGGAAAGATGTCAGACACCCTTCTGTGGGATTGCCTCTTGCCTGGATTCTTTTCTAAACTTTTTCCATGTGCCCAAGTCTCTGTTTTCACAGAGATTAATTCTGATTTGGTTCGCCTACACTTTTGAAGCTCTAAAAGCTTTCCATTGTGGGTAGATTGTCTCAAATACTGTATCTGAAGATGGAAAAAGAAAACTCTGCCCAAATGTAAGCACCATTGAATTGAAGAAACAGTTTTTTTTTTTCAGTTGCATTCTTCGAGGAGCCAGACAACCTTGAATCCTTTACAAAAGCACATCAGTCATGCCATCCTCCCCCTTAAATAGACACACGCGCACATATACACACATACACGCCATCTGCGGAAGGCCACTATTCATGATGCAAAGGGCTAGGGTATCCAAGAAGAAGAAAAATTGAAAAAGAAGGTGATTCTATAGATAGAACCTAGACCTAGAAGCCAGGACATCCAAATTCTGTTTCCTCCTGCATGGGCCCTGCCTTCTTGTATGGACCACCGCATGTATGCCGTGCCCCAGTTCCACTGTCATTATTTCTAGAGCACATGCGTTCTGACTCATCCTCCTGAGGGGCTGGCAGGGACTCATTTGTTGCTGTCCTGACAGAACTGGGATACCTGTACCATGGGCAAAGCATTTCCTCACTTGGCAGGATGAAACCCCAACTCGTACCTTCCATCACTCTAGAGTGGATACGGGACTAAAGTTTTCACACTAGTAGGGGAAGAAAATCACGTCATTACAATGCCAACTTCTAATAGGGTATTAATAATCATTAATATCTAGGACTGATGCAGGACCACTGACCTGGCCTATCATCCATATGGACTCCTTCATCCATGCATGCTTTTGGTAAACATTAGTTATAGGGCAATTCAGCGTGAGAGGTGTTGCGGACATAGAGTACATAGCCCTCCCCTCGCAGCCTAGTTAAATCCCTACGCGCACTGATGGCTAGTTAACTTGAAGCTTGGTCCAGGTCCCTTCCTTTTTGTGCACTGAGCCATTTTAGTAAGCCTGTGGAAGGGTTGTTCCATAGCCAGAAGGTCTTACTTCTTCCCAACTGTTAAAGCACTTATTTATATGTCTCATGTGGCACTGATTACATACTGTTCTCTACTAGAGTATGTTTATATGTGTCTCATTCCTCCTACCACTGCACAGTAAGCTTCATAAATACAGAGATTGTGTTTATACACAGTTTGTATCCCCTCCAACACCTAGAAAGTACCAGCAGAATTAAAAGGTACATAGTAAATACAGTAATTTTAATGAGTCAAATTAACAATAGCATATAAGTATTTGGCAGCAAACTCTTTTTGAACTCCGTAAATGCCTGCGCAGAAGCCAGCCTACAGAGAACAGCACTCAACTGTATCTGTAAAGCTTAAGGATTTTTTTTTCCAAGGTAGTATTTATAGGTTTCATTCTTCCCTCCTCTTGGCTGGCAGTATTTGCACATAGTAGGTTTTTAATAAGTGATTATTGACTGATTAATTTAAATCATAGAATAAAGCAGCAACTTCCCATTTCTTTATGTTAAAATAATCGTTTTGACCCCCATCTACATCTTTATGTTCAGACCCTGTCAACCCCCACAATGCAAACGTCCTGAGATTTCATTCTAAGTGGTACCTGGCATAGGCTTAAGAACGGTCATGAGCTTCAGTTTGGCCTTTTTCTCAAGCCTCTTACAGGGCAGAAGAAATTCCTTTTTTTTTTTTCCTGTCTCCTCTTCCTCATAGAGCTGTGAAATAATTTAATGAAACCTATGTCTGTATAAAAAATCTTTTAATTCCTGGAACAAACGTGATAGATTCATAATATTAGATTGAGGAAGCTTTGGCATCCCAGCACATCAAATGATTTTATACATCCTATGTTTTGAACATTTTCATGGACCTTAGGGGTGAGGGGCTTATCACTCTAAACTATCAGGTTAGGTTCATATGATCTGTACCAGCCACATTAATTGTGTCCTCAGCCCAAACGAGACGGCTGATTTAATAGGTTCTCTCCAGCCACACAAAAGCATCACCATTACTCTCCTAACTTGATCAAAACATAATTTCATCCACACAAAATGGTCTGACACCAGTCACTTTCATGCTAGGTCACAGGACGTGATATGGCAAAGAATTCCAAAATAGATACAAATTATTCCAGTTTTTCCTTGGTTCTTCCTCAGAGAATCTGTCTCACAGAAAGCCGGGGGAGCCAGTCCCTCCTAGGCTAGACATTCTGTTGAGTCATGTTTACTGTCCCCCTCAGAAAGGTTCCAAAAGCAAATGCGAGAGGTTGCCGAATGCAGGGCCATGTGGCGTGCACGCTACTGAAGTGAGAGGCATAGCGCACACCTGCTTTTTGGCTGTGGCAGGCCATCTTGACTGTGCCATGCCACAAGTTAGCATTTTGGATGAGCAATTGCCATTCTGTTGTTTTCTTCTCAACACATGGTGTTCAAAAACAGTTAAAAGAAAACTGTACCCATTTGCTCATCCCAGAAATCTAAAATTTCAAAGAAGCATGCCAAATTAATTTTCACATAATATTTTCCAAGCTTTTTCTTTGCACTGAGAAATGATATTTCACTTTTTGAACTCTTGGTGTCCCGGCCTGAGGTAAATGGGTGCAGTTTCTCTTTAAATGGCATTAAACATATCAAAGCAGGATTATATCTGTCACCGTCTTTTTTTTTTTTTCTAATGGAATCAAAATCCTTCAGGGAGTGTCCTAAATCCACATTAATGTCTTTGAGTGCTAATGTTTCCACTGGGACTTTTACATTAGCAAAATACAAGTGTGTGGTTTCCCCCCACCTCTGCTGTCTGTGTAAGAAAGAGACGACTGCACATCCGTTATTCTCCATGGCCTTCAGCTAACCCGTGTCAAGATGGTCGAAGATGACTAGAGATTTTTGGTGCTAATGCTTCCTTTTCTACCCTTTCCTTCCCACATGTGGCTCACGTGCTAAGCTAATGTGAGTGCTGTTTCCAGCATGGGTGAATCTTTGGAACCCCAGCCACAAATTTTATTCAGAAAAGGCTTATGTGCAGTAGCCCGTCAGTGCTATCTTTTGAGGGCCTGTTACAACCTAAATTTCACCTTTGGCTCTGACTGTGGAAAAACTAAACAAAGACCCAGGGTTTTAGGACCTCGCTATTGACATTTTTGTTGTTGATTTTGGAGTATTGGTGGTCATGTGTTCTTATTCTTGCGATACAGTTAATTTCTGTCTACCTCAACTGCTCTTTTTTATTTCTTTAACAAGGCAGTGAGAGTGGTATGTTGTCAACTCTTGATTACCAAGGGGCAGAGAAAGCCTGCAGTGTCGTAGTTAGATAATAATTATAAATAAAGGATTGTAACATAATAAATAATAAATTATTCTCACGTCACATTTCATCTTAGAGTGCACCTTTTTCTTGCATTTGAAGATATTCTAGAAAGTTACAGTATTTCCGGAATAATTATTTTTATATGTGGTATAGGAGGGGCTGGAAAACTGTAGCAGCACTCTCCATCCTCTTGTCCAGTGCCTGCCTTCTTTCTGTGGCATCCTGGCCACAGAGGGCTTTAGTTCTGGAGCTGATGGAGGCAGCCATCCCCCCTCCCCCTCAAACGAGCTGGGAGGTGCCCTGCTGCCTCAGCTCACTCTTTTTGTACTTTCACTTCCTGCAGCCCTCTATAGATCACCACCACTTCCCATGACTCTATCCCTTCCTCTTTCTCCCTCTTTTACACCTTTCATCCTTTTCTTTCCTTTCCTTTCTTTCTTTACCCTGCATGAAATGAGGCAAGGAACCTTGTGTGTGTGGAGGGGGCCAGGCTGGAGGGGGATCTCCCAATGCCCCAGCTTACCACTAGGAAAGAAACTCAGTGTTTTCATTTAAACAACCTTTCCCCACAGCTAAACCTTTATTATGTGGAAGAAAAACCCAAACTTTTCCTTTCCACGCTTTACAAATGACAAGGTAAGCAGAGGCAGCGATCATGTCAACCCTGGACTGAACATGAAGCCTTAAGTACAAACTATAGGCTCACCTTTAAATATTTTTGACGATAAATCCCTATCTATTGGCAATTAATGAAGAACTGACTGTGCTAGATTTTTGTGCGGATTGTGCATGTCTTTCTGGTGTTGAAAGATTTGGGGGGTTTTGTTTGTTTATGTTTTTAAGCATTAGTTGCACAAAAGCTTTGCAATACCAGGTAGACTGTCTTTATAAATGAAACAAAAAATACCCTTTTGTACATGAGTCATTTGAATTTTCCACATTAATATTCTTTTTGGTGGGTCCAATGGCCGTTTGTTCGTGTTAGCATATTTAAATGTCAAGGTGGCAGAAAATGTGTGTTTATATTTTATAAACTTCTGCACACAATTTAGCACCATATAGCAGACACGCACTAAAAATACTGCCAGTGGCACTCACAGTTGTTTCATCTCTGGGTTTCCCTCTATTAGTAAACTTTGGCAAAGAACGCGGGCTTTATAGACGGACAACTGGGATCCACACGTGAGCGCTATAAATTGCATTCTGCGTTTTGAGTCTGATCAAACTGCAATGTTGCTGAGCCTCAGTTTCTTTCCCTGAAGAAATGGGGATGTTAATCTGTACTCTGGAAGGTTTTTATTAGGATTAAATGAGATGATATGCGTAAATCCCCTAGCATAGGCTCTGAACATGGTAGGCAAATGTTATTGCTCTCCTCCCTTCTTTTTAAGAGGAATGCCTGGGTGACATGATCATTTCATTGGTCTTAAGCTTACTATTAGTGATTTTTCTCCATAACCAGATTACTTCAGCCCAGCATATTCATCAGGTTTTAGCCACTCAGTTTCTGTTGATCTCAAAGGAAATCACTGTGCTCTGCCGTACACTAAAATATAGCTGTAGGTGAGATGGCTTAGAGCTTAGGTAGTGTGCTAGGGCTGACAGACGCAGGCTCGGCCAGGTTCCTTGCTTCATCCCAGTTCCACCCTCATCCTTGACCTAAATACCCTCTCAGAGACCAGGCAGCAGCAGAGCAGCAAGGCCTAAAGAGCCCTGTTTCCAAGCTACGAAGGGCAGTGAATTTGGTAGATTCTAAAGGGAAAATCATGGTCAAATGCTGGGAACAGCTGAAATCAATGGCTCAACCTCTAGATTTGTGGGGTTAGAAACATTCCAAATTATTTCCAGTCTCTGCCTAAAGTATAATGCAGAGTTTTTGCCTTTTCTCCTGATTCAGAAATCAATGGTTATGTTTTATATTCATCCAGAATGGCTGCTCGATTATTTTAGGTGGTTGTGTTGCAGATGTAAAACTCTGAAACAGCACAAACCATGCCTAATCATATACTTTTCACTTTCATAATACTTGCACATAATTGGAGCTCAATAAATGTTTGTCTAATGAATAAATTAATCTAGCTACTGGCTTCTTGACCACAATAATGACAATGTTACAGTATAGGATCCTATTTTTACTGCCCAGCAATATATTTTATACACACATATCTATATCTATAGATCTCTCCCCCTCTTGGGGTGTGTGTGTGTGTGTGTGTGTGTGTGTGTGTGTGTTGTTTGTTTAAATAAAAGACCTTAAGGGACCCAATTCCACTGGATCACTGATAGTCCTGAATCCATCTGTGGGCTCATTACTGATAAAATTGCCAGCTACATAATTAACTCTGTGACCATTGGCAAGTCCTCAGTTTCCTTATTTACAAGATGATTAGATTAAATAATCACAAAGGTAGGAAAGCCTTCCAACTCCATAATTCTGTTCTTTCTCTCTAGTGAGAAATGTCATGTGTTTTTGAGAGATGTGCTGTTGTTGAACTTTGTGCAAGTTTTTCCCCTAATGCAAGAATCACAAATGAAATCTACTAGGAGGCTGGAAACACACTTGCTTTTAAAATTCAGGGCGGCCATTGAGATAGCTGTCTTTTCATTTCAATTGCTTATCATTTAGATACGGACTCAACATGGTGCGGTCAGCCTGACCCCCAGGGGAGCCTGCCCTGTTTCTGCCATTCCGAAAAGGAGACAGAAAGCTTCCAGATCCCCCTTCTGGAACCTTTAAGTGCACCTCCTCACTGGTGGGAGTGAGGCCTGCCAGTTTCAGTGTAGATTCATAGATGCTTTTCTAGGCTCACAGGGTGTGCTTGGTGCTTGACATTAACGACACAGTCTGCCTTAGTCAGCCCCACCATTTCCAGAGTGGGGTGTTTCTGGTGGGGTTTTTTCCTATTAATACCTGTGTATTTAATGTTGTGTATGATAGAGCCTGATTGTCCTCATCAGGCAGGTAGGTTTTCATGTCATTAATACACTGATTTGGCTCATTAAAGAGACAGCAAACTGCCCTGTATGGTGTAACACTTCTTTTTTTTTTTTTTCCTCCCTCTCCTTTTTTTCTCTTCCTTTCACTAAAAGGAAAAAATCCTAAATTGTGCCCTTTGGATTATCGGCTTCTCCTTGTGCATTTGCATTTCAAAAACCTCTTTAGATGAACAATTCAAGGTTTCCATTCCAACAGTTGCCTTTGGATGTGTCCCTGGTGACTTTATGGTTGTGGACACATCTTCCTTTCAGCTCTTCGTGAATATTCTGTGTCCTGGCCCTCTCAGAGACACACTGGCATTCAAACAATAACTTCTCCCCTCGCTGATGCTTCTTGATTACCAAAGTGACCATGCCATCTCTATTGATTTATCTCTTTTCCAAATGCTCCCTACATTCCTGAAGAAAAAGAAAGTCTTAACATTTAATTTCTTCCATGAGAAGTTTTGATAAGCACCCAAGTCTTCGATTTTGATGACTGCCAAGGAGAAGACCCAGACAACAGACACCCAATCTTATTTTTGGAGACTGCTTTATAATATAAATGTACAGCACTAGGGAGTACCTAAGTCTTGCACATTTGAATGAAAGAACAGGGTTGCTGCCTCGTCTGTGTCAGGATCTCCTCCTCTTTGGCCTGCAATGCAGTCCTGCTTTGGTTTAATTAATCCATTAAGGTCTATCTTAACCCTAGTCAGTAATGATGGAGGGGCTCACCGGAGCCATCGAGAATGGGAGAAATTAGATGGATAATGATTTTTGTGCTGATGATGTGTTCTGTCTTTTTATATAGTTGATCCCGTGAGGGGCATATTTCTTTAGTGTATTCCTGCTGATGTTCTCAAGACAGATATATTACAGAGAAATAAATCAGACTATGAGTTTTTGCTAGTGTCTAATTCTTGGTGTGTAAATTTAGTGTTTCAAATTCAAAGCTATTTTTAAAAGTGTATTTTTATCAATATAATATCAAATAATCAAGAGGATAAGAGAAATTTGAGAAACTCTTATTTGGGTATTATTTTTCATTACACTTAGATGTTGTTATGGAATATTTATGTTAATAGTCTTCTTCTGATTACTCCTTCCTTCATGAGTAAACTGTTTAAGACGATTCTTCCTCAATCCAATTCATCAAGTGTTTACTGATACCTACCACATACATAGCAGTTGACAGTTCTCAAAAATCAGGAGATTTAAATGGCTTCATAGGTCTTAAAGTAACAAAACAGGACAGTTGGGGTTTTTTATATATAGCTCTTTGAAATCAAGACCTAAGGCTGCAAGGCAATAAATTAATCATAACTATTGGTTGAGTACCCATAGTATTTTTCCTTTGTCAGTGGAATTTATAAGGAACTACAATATACATTTAAAATACAGTAAGTTTTTTAAGTATGATAAGGTGGGTGGAGTCAGTTTTACTTTGTTTTCATTGGCTGGTAAGTAATCTTGAAGTCTTTCTAGGAGAAGCAGGGTTTAAGTTATAATTTGAAGGAAGGAAAGATGTTCTTCAGTGCATGAGGGATTATGCCACAGATGCAGGCTTTGGGGGAAAGGTTCAGAGATGAACTTTCCCCACATAAAGGGAAGAGTCTCAGTGGCAAGAAGCCAGAAGGCAAAGGAGATTTGCTTCGTGAATGTAAGTGGGCTTTCGTGGCACCATTTTCTGACAGATCAGATGAGCAAACCTAGAGAGGGCTTTCAGTGCTGGGAGTTTAGAATTCACAATTGATCTGAAGTGGGATGGAAATCCACTGGAGGACTGAAGAGAGAACTATGCTAGTCAAACCACTGAGAATATGTCTGTCGGGAGGAGGCAATTTTCACATCTTAGATACAGTGTCATCAGAAGCTGCCCAAGGATATTTTAAAATGTATATTTGAGTTAACATCATTATAAGAAATTTTCTAGGGGCACCTGGGTGGCTGAGTTGGTTAAGCATCCGACTCTTGATTTCAGCTCAGGTCATGATCTCAGGGTCATGAGATCAAGCCCCATGTCCGGCTCCACGCTCAGCATGGAGTCTGCTTGTCCTTCTCCCTTTGCCCCTCCCCCTGCTCTCGCTTGGGCTCTCTCTCAAAAAAGTGAATATATAAAATCTTTTAAAAAAAGAAATTTTCTGTATTTGACAATTGTCTAATATATGAGGAGTAAAATATTTTAAAATGTGTAAGTTTAGCAGAAGCTTGGGGCACTAGATCATGTCATAGACTGTGGTTATATAGAATTTAGATTGTAAAATGATTTCAAAGGAGAGAGAGAATGCTGTAGATGGAATTCAAGTTGCTAGCAGAAGATGTGATCAGAGATATTCTGAAGAGGAAGCATTAACAAATTCACTTAACCCTAACTAATAGACATAGGCTATACGAAATGACAGAGGAGTGTGCCAACCCCTCAAATGCATGACTGTCAAAAGAAAATACTGTGGCTGTGGGAGCTCGTTGTGGGACAGTATATTTAGGAGACAGTAGAGGAAGAGTGAGGGAATAATTGAAGATTGAGCCAAGATTTTAAACTATAGAACCAAAGACAAAAAAAAGAAGCCGTTTTGAGAAGCTTTTTAGGGGAAAAACAAGCTTGAAGGAATCTTACAGGATTACCTTAGCCAATGCCCATATTCTGTGTCTGGGGAAAAGGGGGCCTAGGAGAGAGAAGTGTAAGAATTTGTAACTTGTAGAAGAACCAGGACTTGGGCACAGAGGTCTCCGATCGTGGTCAGGGTCTCCTGCCACTGTGCTCAGCTGCCTCAGGAAAGGACTTGTCCACTCACCTCTCGTGAGTGTCAGGAGTGAAACGAAGAAAGGCTGAATCTGTAGGGGGCCGGGCTAACACAAAATGACTTGTGTATATCCATTGATGAGAGAAAAGGAGAAAGCGATCTTAAAATCTCTGTCACTATCTCAGCTGTGGCCAGGATGGTCACCAGAAGAGGGGAATGAATCCTTTAGAGTATTTCAGAGCAACTTCTCATTCCCCGCCAAGTATCCATACCACGTGTGTAAGAGGGCACTTAGAGAATCACAGAGACCCAGCTTTGCAAGCGCAGAGGCGTATTTACATTTTATCTAACTATCACTCTTCAACTTGGTCCTTAATAGTGAGGGAAGATTCTAGGGGTTGCTTGAGTTAGAATAGTTAAAATTGAACCAGACTTAGTTGGTTAAAACAAAACAAAACAAAAATGACAGACACTGAAGAAGCCTTCACTCGAACTTAAACTGAGAAACTGGTTTGCTTTGGACCTTGACTGGCTTTCTTCAGTCCAGCCGTGCAAAGGCTCGGCCAATGTATAATTCAGAAAACATGCTTTGCTTGCTAAATATTTTTAAATTGGCCCCTTTTCTTCAGGAAGACCTCCTAGGTTTTGCCTGAGGAAGGACCATAAACTCGAGCCATGCTAACTCCAACTGTTAAGGTCTTCCAAGGGATGGAGGAGATGCTGCGCCACTGTGACACCTTGAAGGGGGCTCCCCTGCATAATGTGATCTATGTCTTTAGGAATAGAGCTTTGCTCCCATGTTAATACATTCTGGAAATTGCTCAAGAGGCAGCTTTGGCATTAGAATAGCAACTTTCAAAGCAGTGAACGTCAGCACTTCTATTTCTCCTTCTTCTTGGCGTGCATTACATGAAGCTGGAAAGACTAATTGGCTAAATGAAGGGACTCAGTGTCGCAGAGTTGAAATCCTGGCATGTACGTGGGGAGGTGGGGAGAGACTCTGCATGCATATCTATATGGCCTCCCTTTGTGAATTATCATAATAGACACGGTTCTGCCCCTTCTCTAGTTTCCCCGCAAAATGAGTTGGGGTGTGAAGTGCATGGCACAGAAATTCACCATGCTTTGTATCTATGATTACTTGTCTCTGTGTGCATCTTTTCTACTCCTCAATTACATGTTTACCTGAGGTTGCTGAATAATACATTGTTTTAAAAGATGTGCCCCTGAATTAAGGTTATTGTATGACAATTATAATATGGCTGCATACAGCTGATTACTATAAAGGGGAAAAAATCAGTAAATGTCATTTTTTAAAGCAAACAAGGAAATCTCTTATTTGTTTTATAGGTATTAAATTTGTTTCCTTGACCTCTGCCAAGCATTTATAAAGACTGATCGATAATGGAATCAAAACTGTTCATATGAGATTGGTTTCCTGTGACAGTAGTAAACTTAGCATACAGGCTGTTTCAGTCATTGTGTCCCACATATGCTTTTCGTGAAAGAATATTTCAAGATAAGCTCTACGACTCATTTTTAAAGTCTAGAACTCATTTGGTTCAGCTGCCCTGCCTTCTAGCAACACTTTACCTAAATTGTCACAAACAAAAGGAGACAAAATGTATTTCATAAAACTTATAATAGGACATCACAATATTTCATATAAGGATTTAACATCTCCTGAAATATGTTAGAATTTTATAGCTAAACCAAATCCCCAATGCTTCTTAAGCCCCCTTTTTAAATGTCTAATCAGAATTATAGATAAAGAACATCTATTAACACATCATCTTACTGATAACCATTATCAAATCACCTCTTAAAATATTTTGGGCAAGGAAGGAGGGAAAGTTCTTTGACCTTTGCCCTGAACCCTATCTAAGCTCTTCCCATTTCCATTAATTATAGAACTTTGAATCCCAAGGTTGATGTAAAACATAGGGTGAATTTAAGTTTTCCATTTCTTGTTAACTTTTGTCATCACTGTATTTATAAAGCACATTTTATGATTAGTGAAATTTAGGAGAGCTGAACCTGATACAGTGGTGGTCTTTAATATAAACACCTCACAAACTAATAATTGTTAAGCTGTTAATCATTGAGAAAATAATTCGAAGTCACTGGGTACCATTTATGAAATTTTATGGTTCAAGAACGTTCCATGGAAGCTCAATGTTGAAAGAGGGTCTTGGTAACATAACTGAAAGCTAAGTAAGCTTTAAACATTGGTAAAACCAAATTTGAAAATGCCAGTTTTGATTCAAAAATCGAATATTAAAATGTCACCCTTTGACCACGGAAGAAAAGGGTTTACCTTATGGGTAGGGCCAGGTGCTTGCAGCCGACAGATAGGAAACGCCATTTCTACCGAACAGAGGATGAAATGGCAGTGAACTTTGACCAGTCATTGGTCAGTCATTGGTCACAACACTCTGTGACTGACCTTAAATATATATAACAACTTTTTATCCGGTAGCTACCATATAATTTCATTCATTTCATCAGTATGTGAATATGAATGGACAGATATCATGCTCCCCAAATGTGAAATAGGAAAGCTAAGGCTCCTCCAGGTTAAGTTCCTTGTTTACTGTTACCTGTATAATTAAGAGTAAAATGAAGACCAGAACCAGGCTTGGTGTCTAGAATCTACAGAGCCTTGTTTTCAGGGCCAGGTGGAGCAAGTTATGTGTAGTTGGATTTTAATCCACTTCAGAATCTGCACATTATCTTATAAAATGTCTGACTGTACCCTGTATTTCCTGTAGATTTCTAGAAAGGGAGCTACAACTGGGGGTAGAGGGTAAACCTATTTTCTGACAATGAAGTGTTTTTGCTCTTATAATCTCATCAGCAGCATTACCAAAAAATTCCTATTGTGTGTCAAACTCACATAAGGTGATGACAGAGAATGATATATTCACAAAATGTACCTTCTTGCTGTGGGTTCCTCACACGTCAGACTAAAATGGCTCTCACAGAGCCCTCACTGGTGATTGTATGAGATCCTACTTCACTACCATGAGGTTTGTAGATCTTCAACCCCAGAGAGGTGGCAGCAACAACTCCAAAGGGGCCTCTGCCCTTTGTTGTCTTAGAGCAGCTGCGCGGTGTCCTTTGAATCCCATTGTGAGAAATCCCCAGGACAAGGTAGGAAAGCCACAGTTCAAGCAGAAGATACAGTGGCCTAAGCAAAATGTAGTTAGTCTTCTATTTCTCTTCACTTTTTACCCTGCTGTCATGCCTGAGGGAGAGAGAAAACTGATTTAAAAAGAGCAAGAACTCCTCCAAACTTTGTCCACTTCTCTGTTCAACAGGGCTGGGGAGGGGGCTGCAGAAGCTGTGGGAGAGAGATACACTCATGCTTGGTCCATTCCTTGTAGCAGATGGTTCTTCGGGTCATTCTGTGAGAAAGTGCATGATGATACGGGCAGAAGCATAGTGGGGGTGGGGGTGGGGGTGGAGGAGAAGAGACAGATGTCAACCAGATGAGGGACATTGAGGGAGAGGGAATATTTTCCTTGAGAGGTTCACCAACCGCAGAGAGTTTAAAAAACAACAACTGCAGTCTTAAAATGACTATAATGTCTTATTTTTCCCCTTCATCAGGAAATTAGCATTCTGAGAGTTATGTTTCTGAGTGTGTCTTGATGTATGTCTAAATCACGAGTGCATTTTTATGGCTGGATTGTAAACCCATCATAATAGTGAGGGGTTAAAATGGAACGCCTTCAAAAGATAACCTATACCTACTGCAGGCTTGAAACTCGATTAGCCCAGCTATTAAAACCAGGAGGACAAACTGTTTCTTCCCTGGATACAAAAGCTGTTAGGCTATGGCCTGACCCAGTACAAAAGTTTTCTGAATCTCTCTCCACTTTACAAAACGTCAGCTCATTGCTGCCGGCTGCAGTGAAGCTGTTTACAGCTCTGTGCTAAGTGGAAAGTTCAAATCAATTATTGTCCATTAGAGTTTAGGTATAACTGATGAAATATCCCCAGAGGAGTATTGTAAATGTATCAAGACGTCCTTCCCCATTATAGAAATGGGGACGCATAGTGAATTACTTACCTTCTCTCTTACCCTTAATGCCTCTGAAAGGCTGCTGGGCAGACAGAGTTTATCTTGTCTTGCTGGGGTTTAAAGTAAGGACTTTACCATTTGGTGAACACGTGTAGTAAGCTGACGGATATTCCAGTTTCCAACTCCCTTTACACCTTCCATAAGCTTCCCTGTGGACATAAAGGACTAAGACACAAAAGATGGAAAAGAAAACCCTAAAAAAAAATATGAAAACTGCAACCCAGAAGTTTCCTACCATCAGATTCTTTCAGAAATAGTAAGTTTCTGATTAACAATCAAATGGGAAAAGCTTTGACTCCAAATCCTCAGCAAGTGACAGTGAGATTTAGTGCCAGACAGCTTGTGCCAGGATGCTTTCTTTCATAACACGAGGTCTCTACCTCAAGGGGCAGAGGGGCAGAAAAGGAGACCCACTCACTGCTCATGTGTGAGAGGGATTAATTTCCCCGATTCTGTTCTTCAGTTACAGAATCAAACAGTCCTTTCACCCTGTCCAGACCAGAACTGAGAGGGAAAAAAGGGTCTGATTTGTGGTCTTCCATGACAAGAGATGGAACAGAGGCTCTTGACTTCCTTTAAAGTTGTCTGTACTTACTCTCTCCCTTAGTTCTGCCTCATAGCAATCTCTGTGCCCTAGAGATCTGAAGGCTGAAATGCATGTGGCCTCATCTTGTCATGGAAAAGCTTGGATATTATTCCTCAGAGACTATGATTTGAGACTGTGATTTTTCAAAAACCAGAAAGTGACAGGGAAAGGTCGAGGAGACATCATTCTCCTATGTCAGCCTTGCCTTCACCCATGTGTACAGGTGGGCAGGCCATCTTTTTATTTAGAACTAACCCTGTTCAGCTCCAACACCTGCACTACAGGGAGGCAGCGGAACACAATTCCACAAACCAGTCATACTGGGGAGAAGACGCATCTTTAAAATGCAGCACTGATGTCTTTGGGTAGATGTCTAACTCCAAAGATGTTTCTTTCCGCTGACAGCTCTGTCCGTGGTGCTAAGTAGGAAATGGGCTGTATCTCTTCCCTGTGGTCCATATTGCTTACCCCCAACTCTCCTGGGTCTTCCAGTCACCTGTCTATAGAGACGCTAATTGCTGTATGGAAATCTGGTTGAGATGAAAACCAAGCTTCCAGGATATTTATTGGGTCAGATTTTCTTCTAGGTCACTCAGGTAATGAGAGATTTCCTGTTGTTTTTCACCCTTATCTAGGTAGGTCTGTTTTTTTTTTTTTTAAGTTGAAAAGGAGAAGTCCTTTGAAATCTACTTTTGATAGCTAAACCATCACTCTTTACGAGATCATGTACTGTGAAAACTGTCACTCACTCAAAGGGAGCAATCTGGCTCCATGCCCAACTAGATTCACCTCCCCTCAACTATACATCTAGCCCCACATCACCAGCTTCTAATAATTTATGATATTTAAATAATTAGTCCATCTCTTTCCTCCACATTCACAGTAGTGGCCATTGGCTTGCTGCACTCAGCATGTATGGGGTATATTTCTCTTTGTTCAGATTTCGTTTACTCGACCCGGTATATCAGTTGTTTTCACAGCTCAGATTGTACAATTGTGTCCTCTCAGTATTTTAGGAGAATTATTTCCTGTGCTAAGTTTGAGACTTAAATTTAGTGATCAAAATCTGAATCCTTCAAAATAATCACTATTATACAAAGAGATCGGCCTTCAGATTTATCCTGTGACTTAATGACAAAATGCCGCAGAACTATACAGATCCGTATCTTTCTTCACTGGAGTAGAACTTCTGGATTCTATACCTGAAAAGCAGCCTACATATGATAGCATTAAATATATACCCCAGGACCAAATGTGTGTTTAGACTTATTTTCCTGCCCCATTACTATAGATAAGAGTGTGTTTAGTCAGTCCTTTTCAAATCAGCTTCCCTGTTCTGAAGCCTGTTTTGCCTGCCCTCTTCTGAGTATCAGCCAGCACACCCATAGATTGCTAATATGCTTGCTTAGATTTAAGGAGCAGTCCTGATATTCAAGTTTCTTCTAGCCATTATTTGTGTTCCAAATTATCTTACTGCATCTGTATTAATTTTCTGTTTCCAAAAGTAAGCTCCATGTATTTCAAGGCAGCACGGTTTCTTTTTTACATTTTCCAGGGAACTGGTGTTTTTAATGTCATGTGAGGACAACATTACACAATGGATCTTTGGCAGGGATACACAGAAATGAATACCGTGTGCGAACAAACATTAAATGGCAGTCTTAATTACAGAGTTTGACTCTGTTGTTTTTAATGCCCTTCAATTTTATAATTTGATGGAAAATGCATCAACACAGCTATTTTCTTTCTACCCTAAATGATTAAGAATTGATATACCCCCAAGCCATAGTAGATTGTTAGATCGGTCTGATCAGGTAGGTCTTACATTTCATCCACTAGAGGGCAGTAGGGATACACATCCACACCAACCAATATGTGCAACATATGGTCGATGTGGAAACATAGTAGCCATAGCTTTCGTGTGTATGAAAAATTCCCATTACAGTGTTGCTTCACTTATAATTATATTGAAAGTAAACACTAATTCACAGACGGACTACGCATATTTTATTTCAACATACCCCACTAGTGTTTTGTCTATTCTAGTTTAAAATGCCCGGAATAATGAAACTTCCACTACTTCCCCTGGGAAGTTGTATCAAAACCCAATTGTTTTCACTGCTTGATTTTTTTTTTTTTTAATATACTCAACATCTATTAGTCCTCCTTCAAGTTCATCTAGAACTCTAGTATCACTCCCCTTTCCTTTACAATAAAGCTAGTTCTATTCTGGAAAGCAAGTGTTTATCGAGCTTCTACTATATATAAGGCATCACTAAGTGAATGAATGGCTACAATTAACCAAGGTTGCAGCACTGCATTGGATGGATTTGCATGAGTCAGAGAGCCAAAGGAGAAGCTTACCCAGGTTAAACATCCAAAGGAAAGTTGGTCTGAATTCTAAAATGAGTGACATCCATAAAGCTGTTACAGCTTGAAAGAATTTTTATTTGTACTTAAGTTCCTGCGTCAGAACTCCAAAGGCATTACAAATGCATGATAATAGCCGATATCACCTAGAGAAATGTGAGGTGTGCAGCTGACATGGCAGTGGATTCATGCCAAGCAAATGACCTGGATGTTTACTCATGAAGGCTTGATCCTTCTTCCTTTTGCAGCTGGTTGTCAGATTAGCCTAGAAACTTCAGAATCTATATTGGGGCTCTTTATCCCCATTTATGAAGGATAGGAAATGGGCCTTTGAATCTCCCCCAAGATAGTGGCACCTTGCTGTATATCATGTTGTATTCTCTCTTCTCTGTCATTGACTTTCTGGATCCAATCTTAGTCACACTGTACACACTACACAATGGAAAAGAGGTCCAAGTTCATGTGCAATACTCTGGTTTGCATCATTAGTTTCTTGGCATATACTTTGATTATTAAGTATCTGAGAGGGAGGTTGGAAGTAATCTAAGCCAAGAAAGTTCCTTTAAGGCTAGAACTCACAATTACACAGTTGTTAAAAAGTCTTTTTTCCCCCTTACATTAGGGACATAGCACAATTTTTTGCTCTATTGGGTATATTCATCTGGAAGGATTTCCATAAGCTCTCCCGATCACCAAGAGCAATCCCCAGATAGACATGTATGCAAACAAGAACTGTTCAGATTCTAAGAGCAAAAATTGAACATTGCAAAAATTCTAGAAATGATACTATTTTCTATTAACATCCTTTGAGCCTCTGTACGAAGTAACCTATTCTCCAGAGTTTTTGAAATAAAGTGCTTTCCTTTGCCAATTAAGAAAGCAAGAGGGGCGCCTGGGTAGCGCAGTCGTTAAAGCGTCTGCCTTCGGCTCAGGGCGTGATCCTGGCGTTCTGGGATCGAGTCCCACATCGGGCTCCTCCGCTATGAGCCTGCTTCTTCCTCTCCCACTCCCCCTGCTGTGTTCCCTCTCTCGCTGGCTGTCTCTCTGTCACATAAATAAATAAAATCTTTAAAAAAAAAAAAAAAAGAAAGCAAGAATGCAGTCCCATAGACTGTCTTTCTTTAGGAAGATAATAGGGAAGGGTAGAGTGTCTACACAATCCCATAGCCCAGGTTTCTATAGCAAACAGAGCTTAGACTTGAAATTTATGTCACCTGTAATAAAATCCACACGGGTATTTTATATGGAAGTAATTAAGTACAAATGTGCAACAGCCATTTTTGTGTTTTTGTTTGTTTCAAAATACCAGAGGTGATTAGGCCATATTATGAACTCATTACTTACTTAATTTATTTAAGTTGAAATGAGTTTTTGAGTTATACAGGGGCCAAAAACAAGAACTCATTAATCCATTCTGCACATCTCCAAAAGGAACAAAACAAAGAAGTTAACGCCTTTATTTTATTATGTTACAACACACCAATATTTTGAACACTGATGAGGACCCAAATGGTCAAAACATCTGTATTTGGTAAGAAAATAAAACAAATAAACTCTTTTTTTTTTTCCCCCACCACTTGGTCCTTTCAGTGGTGTGCTGAAATTCAGAATGAATCATTAAAGGTATTAAAATGGCATGTCTTTTTTAGTACATTTTCCTATGGAAAGTTTAAAAGACTCTTCAAACATATTTGAAAACAGTAAATAAATAACCTACAAAACTCAATATTTTCTTAAATTTGGAAGCAAACCACAGTCATTCTGGGGCTTGGGACTCTGTGCACCAAGTTTCAAACCAGAGCGTATTTTGGTATTTTGATGGTTGAGTTACAACCCCCTGAGAAGAGGGACTGCTTGTGTGCAGTAAGGACAGCTGCCCGCGGAAGTACAGCAGAGCTACTAAAATAAAGCCAGTGTTTACTTGTCACTGCTGACCAGGAGATGGGAGACTCAGTAGATCTGTTCTGTAGGCCATGAGAGGAGCTCTGTCAGCACCATGCGTCTGGCTTTCACTCTCCACGTCTATACTTGGCCAGGTTCTGGAAGGAGAAGAGAAGAGGAACACAATCCACTCATGGAACCCAAAACAAAAGAAAACAAACAAAACCCTAGTTGTCGGAAGCAAACTGAAGATGTCAAAGAACATTTATGACCCCAGGTTACTTGTTCTAATGCTTGAGTTTTCATCTTTCCGGTTCTAATTATTCTTTTTAGTTAGTTTTTAAAGTATTGCCAAAGAACTCAAATTATGATATATCTGACCACACTGGTCAGGTGGTTGATACTACTGTCTCCGTTAATGTATATGTTTGCGTGTCCTTTTATGACATGATTCTCAGTAGCTGAGGCACGTGATCGCTGCCTCCACCATTGGGGATCCTGAACACAGGCAAAGTCTATGCTTAAGTATTTTACAGAGAGGTAGAGCTTTAATACTGGTTGACTTGTTTCCCACGTCTGTAGGTAACTAAGGTGACCTGCAGTGGAAACAGCCTTCTCTTTTCCCACGAGAGGAATGGAGAGGAAAGTATCTGTAATTTGCACACGTCAGCTGAACATTTTGAGGAATTGATGAGCTGTTCGCGTAATCTCAAATTCAGGGAATTGTCTTGGATTACTATCTTTTTAGAAGAGGGTTTTGGGAAGTATACTCTCAGCTGATCTGAGGAGTAACAAATGGTAACCTTGTTCTTATACCGCAGCCAGCTATAGCAGTACCACTGGCTGGACATCAGTGAGACCCATGTTTTGAATTCTTTTCCCCAGGCGCTCAGATGCATTGGTACCAAGCCCTAGGGTCTCTCTTGACAGCTCTCCATTTTAACCTAAATTAGAATCTTTGACTATGAAATAGAGTTTTTCTTTATACCAAGACATTTATTCATTGAACAGATATCTATTGAGCCAGTACTATGTGTGAAGCACTATACAGGGCCATCTTATTTGTAAGAGAACTGAATTTATGATGTTAACCTCATGAAACCCACGTTCTAACCAAGAAAACCAGCCAGACAAGACTCACAAAATCAGAACTTTAGATTTGAAAGGAGTCCTTCACTTTGCAGAGGAAAGGATTTAGCCAAGACAGTTCAGTCATTTTGTCCATTTTGCCCAACACATCTAATTAGCATCAAGAGCCAGACCCAGAGCTCAGAGCTGCTGGTCATCAGTCTGATGCTCTGTCCACTGGACACCCCTCCTCCCCCGAGTCAAAGGACATGAGCTAAGCAGAGACCAACCCCAGCAACTTAGCGTTGTCAGGATTCAATCCAAGGGTCTGAGCTAACCAGTCTTCATTGGGGTTTTCTCATTAGGAAGAGGCTACGAAAATTAAGTATTACAGTCAAGACTGCTGCCTGGAAGTAGAAGGGAGTCCAATCAGTACATGATGTCGTGAGCCTTTTAATACACTTAAGGCCTTCATTGGGGAGTTTTTTTCTGGGTCTAGACAATAACCCCTGACATTTTCCTCATACTCTCTTTCTTCTTTGGCACTGATCAGTTCCTTTAGTTCAGTTAAGCAGTGACATCATGACATAGCCTGGCCAGGCTCTGTAATGCCACAATCCCGGGCCTCACTTGTAGTGAGAGTGTCAGGTTTGTTTGAGGGGAAGTAAGTCTTCAAGTAGGAAGTGTTTTTAAAGAATGAAAGAATTTCTGCTCAGAGAATTATTTCAGTCCTTTCTAAATAATATCAAACCACACTGATTGTTCGTTGACCAGTGATCGTCACTATTTGGAGAGCCCAGCTCCAAGGGAAAATTGGTGAAAGCAATGAGTTGCCAGTCAGTGATACAGAAACCTGTTCCACCTGTGCTAAAATCCTGGGGCTAGGGGTGGGGGTGGGGTGAGGGGAAGAAAAGAAAGGGAGCAGAAATGTAAAGAAGGAAAAGGAAGAGAACCCTGCAAAAAGATTACAGATGCCTTTACTTTTACCTGAATTTTTCATAATACACATAAATAGCTCCATAATACACATAAATAGCTTCATTGTAAACATATACCATAATTTTGAATATATTTTTTAAAATGGCCTCATTTTACAAGGACAGAATTTAAGAGACAAGTATTCACAAACATATTCAAAGGCATAAATAATTTTGAAAGGCTTTTTATTTTTGTTATGAGGGACAGAAATCTCCTTAAATATGTTATCACACCCTTTAGGCTAGCAACACTCCTGCATCAGAAAACCTCCTGCAACTAAATTTCAATTCTTCAAAATATGGAGAAAACCAAGTTCAGGAAGATTAAATCACCCAGAGTCAGGGAAAGTAAATTCTGGATTTTTCTCTAATTTCTCTTCTCCTCCCAATGCTTCTCCTCACCACCCAGACATTTCTTGCACTTTTCGTCTTCCATTTTGATAATTCATTCAACATTAGAACTCATCAATTAAGGAGGTTTTTGGATCCATGGTACTCACTTCCTGGATGTTACTTTCACTGAAATACATGAGTTTAGATTAGGAAAACTAAGAATGAATCTCTAGATGAGTTGACAGAGAACGTAGCTATTCATTTACGTTGTAGTCTGTGGTCCTCTATGGCAATCCACAGCTGCACGTGTTGCTAGCTACATGTTTTTACCTTCTCATGACCTGCTTGATTCTCTTGTTCCCTCTTAGTGAGAGCTGGAGACAGCTTAAGGTAAAGCTGTAGATGTTTACGTGGTTTCTTAGCAAGAAGCTACTGCACACACTGTTCAGATACTGGGGGAAATGAAGACCAAGACTTCATATAGCTTTAATAGGTTATTCAGGCTCCTGGGACGAAAACAGAAGCAGTATGGTAGCATAATTTTGGAAACAGATAGTCCTGAGTTCAAATCCCAGGTCTGCTACTTGGAAGCTGTGTGACTTTTGTCAAATTACTTTTCCTGTCTGAACTTCTCTGATCCTTCGTTTTCTCATCTGTAACATGGAGATAATCACAATTGCTACAGAGAGGGAGTGGCGTGACTTAGGCAGTATGACATGTGGGGCTGTAGGTGCAAGAATTTGTGGCACTTCTGGGCCCAGCATGTCAGCACCCACCTCAGTTGGCCCCTAATTTCTTCTGACCATATGGTTGTAAGAAAAGCCCCCACAGGGTCAGTCCCCTGAACTTTTCAGCTCAACATTCACCTTCTGATTACAGGCCTAGGAACTTGTGATGTAAGACACAATTATCCTTGTTGCTAACTTCAAGAATTAGAGTGACTTTCCTCCAGACATCCTAGTTTCCATGAGTAAACCACTCTCAACTTATTATTATCCATGAGTTTAGCTAAACCTTTGTGATATTGTGTCTGTGATCAACCTTTAATGACTTTTATAAGTTTTCTGCCTACTGTGTCACGTAGTTTTTTACTTTGTTTTAAACGCTTTCTTTTGAAGAGGAATAAGATGACCTCTAATTCACATATTTAGAACTGGATAAACAAATCTATATTCACTTTACCCAAGCCTTTCATTTCCTTATAGACATGTACCATATCCGTTTCTGGATTTGATCATTAGGAATGGAAATCATTGTCTTATATCATGGTTATCTCATTGATTCTGAGCTTTCTCCTGTCCGTGTGTATGTGTGTATGCGTGCACCGAGGCACTCCGTCCAGAAACGTTGTCCCACAATGGGCTGCCACTGGCTTCTTCCAGAGCTGTTGTGACTTAACTCTCCCCTTCCTCTGTCAAAATTATATAGTAAGGAGGCTTTGGGCTCTAACCAGAATTATCTTGATGTGAATGCAATTATATTTGGGCCAAGGTTCAGCTTACAAGCAGCTGGCAAAATGTTCAATCAACATGACCGAAAGGAAGAATGGTAACAGGAAATGTGATTCTGTCTGTAGCAAAGTGAGAAACTCACTTTAAGGAAAAGGTAGAGACCGAAATTGTCACTCATTTTGGAGATCCTAAGGAAGAGGTACAAGGCAATGCTTGCCTCGCCAGTTTGTCCCACTGGAACTGGAAGCTGGACTTGGCACTCTCAGGGGCCCAGAACCAAGGTTCGGTTGGTTCTAGCTGAACTGTGTTGCAGGGAGAGGCTGGGGCTACCATTTCCACAATGCCAGCAGAAATCTGCCACTAAAAACCCTACAACTACCTCTCCATTAGCATCGCTAGCACGAAGTAAGATTTGAACTTTATGTGACTCATTGTGAGTGGGCGGCAGCCTACTGTGGAGGCAGTCTGTGAACCCAAGGTCAACATCCCCGGTGAGAAATCCCTGCTGGTAGCAAGTCATACAACCAGTCAGCACTGAGATAAGGAGATCCGAATCCCCCTGAGCTTTGTCAGAGCCTTTTCTGCTTTGTTTCCAATCCTGTTTCTAAGCATATTTGGTAAACTGTTTGGCCTGTACCAGGCACCATAGTCTTCAGGAAATAGGAATGTCTTACAGGTGTACAGTGCTTTAGAGGACACTTTTACATAGATCATGTGCCCAACTCTGTTCATGTGCCCATTTTATGGATGAGGAAAACTGATTAAATTAAACTCTGTGTACCAGTGTAGCCAGGAAATCATAGTGCAAGGATGATCTCACAATACTAAGTTTTATGTCCTTTTCATTTCACCACCACATGATAACCAGGTCATCTCTGGACACCAACAATAGACTTTCTTCCACTTTCCCCTGAATGTATCATATTATCCTTGCTTCTACCAAATTTGATCTGAACTGTTTGGGACAATGGTAAGGCTCATGCGATCATCCTGAAGATGGGACCGTTTAATACCCAGAATAGCAATAACACAGAGATTTCCCTGAGTTCTGCAACATCCACACCCTGTGGAGAACATCCAGTAAGCCCAGGATCAACTTTCTGTGTGGACATTCAATCCAGAGAGGAAGTCCTTTTCTTCTTTTCCTGACTTCCTTTCCATAGTCAGATCCCACTCCCACTCCTTCAAACATGTTCCAGTGTTATTTTAATAACTGAAAGGCATCTGTACCTTCCATCTTTCTGTGCCCTTCCCTTCTTCCTAAGGAGCAGAATCTCTGAATGATACTAGTAAGTTCTGAAAAGCCATAGCGGGGTAGATAATGGGTAAAGATCATTGCGTTTCAGCTCCCAGATCCATTACACTCCCGCCTTTCACCAACATGCAGAGTGTTGTGTTTTTTTTTTCTAACAGAATAAATTAAATATGAAAGAGAAGGACTAATGTAATTCAAATTAAACATGTTAATGACCCTATTTTTCCATTTGGTAACTAGACCGGATGTGGTGGAATGCCAGTTTTTTACTGAGCCTGTAATTTAAAACTTTCAACAAGGACACTTTTTTTCCCCTTTTATTTCCATTCTCCACTCCCACCCCCTTTTACTCGGACAGACACTCCTTACTGTCCAATTAGTTTTGGAACATGAAAACTGTCCTCACTGCTGCCTGGAGTCATAGGGGACCTGGGGTGGTTTATCTCTGTAGGAAGGCTTGTAAATCTCCGGTTTCACTGGCAGTTACCCTGCCAGAGCTCTTTGCTGTCCGGGGCTGCGGGCGGGTGGGCAGGCAAGGAGGTGGCGGGTGCGTTTCACGAACCTCCTCTCTGGCCCCGATCGTTTTGTGATCGTTTTGTTCTGTGTGTACACGCTTGCTGCTTTAGGCAGAACTTGGACATTCAGATTCAGGAACGGAAGAGCTTGAAGTTTTTAACCCTGCAAATAGCCATCCGTTCCAGAGACAGTTTTTCAAGGAGTCACAGCCATGTCCTGAGAGCTTGTTACCATCCAAACTGAAAGCCTAACAGACTCAGTGTGCCCCAGACAGCTCCCCAGTTTACTACCTCTGCTGCTCTCCTCCAAGTCACTTTTGTCCCCCTTGCAGCCCAGGAGTAGTCATTTGCCCCAGCACCTCCCAACCCTTCTTCAGAAGACAGGACTGCACCAAATGAAGCCCTTCCTCTCCTCCACAACTCACATTTGCCACCTGTCTACTACATTAGTTAGCTACCGAGTCTGACTTTCCTCCAAAGCGTGCAGGTTTAATCCCCGATTTCTCTTCCCCCCCAGATCTGATGTCCCTTTGACATTTTACCTGCTAGAACTGGCTCTATCATATTTCTTTTACTTTGGTCACTTTCCAGTGTTTAAAGGAAAAACTCTTTGATCTGAACACATTTCGGGTTTGTTTTTTGGTTTTTGGTTTTTATTTTTCCAGTTTCCCTGAGAGGGAGGAATGAAGGGGAGAGGGGGCTCTGGCCCTGTTACTTCCTGTTTGTTTTTGTTCTGGAGAATGCAGACCATCTGTGTCTCTCACAAGCCAGTCGACAGCCATCGTGCTGATTCTGATATTTAACTTAGTTTTTCCCTCATTTCTCTCTAAATAGTTTTCTATTCCTCCTCCCAAAACTCCTAAGCCCCTCATTAAATCTTTCTTCCTGAAATTTCTTATCTTAATAGTACCTCTGAATACATTTCAGTCTCCATTAAGGCCAGGATTCAAATTAAGTAAACAATAATGGGAGAGAAAAAAAGAGGCAGGGGGAGGGAGGAAGCAGTAGGCACAAGGAGAGAAAAAAAAGTAGGTTCACTTTTTGACACTGGATTTCATAAATTCTCAGATCCAATTCCTGTGTCCTAGTCTCCATTGCGGGACTGCAGCCTCACCTGTCAGGTGGACTTGGCGTTTTCTGAAGAAACATCTGTGACTATTAGGTCTCTTTAAGAGTGACCTAGAGGAGTCCCTCCCTACCATATTTTTCCAGCCACACACTTTGGTTAAGGTTGTACTTTCTCATAATAATTCAGATGGTTATTGCCCAGAACTAGTGGAGATCTTCTCACTTTTCTGTGGGCTGCCCTGTGAATCCCATCAAGTAGTCACCCTACATAAAAGTCCTGTGTTCTTTCTTTGCTTCTTTTTCATGCAGTTTCACCAACCAGGGTCTCTTAACTAGATCCCCTTCGGGTAGATGACCCTAACTCTGTAACTTAACGAAAATTTAACTTTTTCATAGTACAGTTTAATGGGCCAGTTCCTGCGAAGCCAATTTCCACCTTCATTTCCAATGAAGGAACTTAAGACACAATATTATATTCCCCCATCCGTATTTTTAAAAAATCAAAGGACTTTGATTTTTTTTTTTCCCTTTAATTCCTAAGGTCAGGATTAAAAAGCTTAAATGAATTCCAGGTTTCCAACCCCCAGAATCATATTTCAGCTGGTTCAAGTCTACAGCATGCTATCTGCAGTCCACTGGTGGAGGGCTAGTGCTTGTGGCCTTCACGGAGGACTGGACATAGTGTAAGCCTGGCAGCTTTCTGGAGCTGTGGGCTTGCTTTCCCGTCTCCATTCCTTCGGCCGCTTCTGCTTGTGCCTGCTGTAGTGCCTTCAGCCATGAACACACCATTTAATCAGTGGTGTATTTAAATGGACCTGGTACAGTCAGCAATACTGAGGCCAAAATCGATTGGCTATTTTTAAAAGACAAAAAAAAAAAAAAAAAAAAAAGGACAGAAAATTGCTCTTTTAATCTAGGTAAATCAAATCGTGCCTGCCTGCTTTCCACCTGTAGCTAAGTGTAGGCAAGTGCATTCAAATTGATGATAGTACTTCTTTGTGCTTCTTTATTCATACTTACCCACTTGGGGTAAAAGCACCAGGTATCTTCAGAACTGAGTCTTCACATTCGCATGAGAAAGCTTGTGCTCTTTTTCTCTTGGAAAAAAAAAATTATCTTCCCTTTTGCCCTTAGAAGATTTGAATAAAAACAGAATACATTCAACCTTTTCTGCCTTTTTGTTTTTTTCCTGCCATGAAATCATATCTGACTGTGACATCACAGTGTGTTGCTTTGGGCAGCCCTGTGATGTATGAAGGCGAGGACCTTAATTGGGTTAACAGAGCACACCAGGAGCCATGGCAGCCGAGCGCTGCTCTCCCACTAGGCAGTTCTCTGCTTTAGGCAGTGAGAAAGAAGCAGAGACCAGCTTGGGAGGAGCTCTTTTTCCCACGGATTGTTGTGTTTTTTTGTTTTTAAACTCTGGGGCTTTCTCTTCTTTTAGTATATTACTAACCAATGAAATTAATTTTTAAAAAGAAAACGGCTTTGTTTTTCAAACTGCAAGGGGGGGGCGGGGAGGTGGGAATGTGCTGGCAGATTTGTTCTATAGCATTGATTTGTAACCAACAAAGGAAATGTCTACTTATGAGACACAAATCAATGCAACCAGACTGTGAAAGTGCAAACAGAGATGTGAGAAAATTATTCAATCATTAGTCTTCTATGGAATTTGAAAACGTGGAGTCTTTTGATGGAAAGAGAAAGAAAGAAAGAAAGAAAGAAAGAAAGAAAGAAAGAAAGAAAGAAAGAAAGAAAGAAAGAAAGAAAGAAAGAAAGAAAGAGAGAGAGAGAGAGAGAGAGAGAGAGGGAGGGAGGGAGGAAGGAAGGAAGGAAGAGAAAGAAAGAAAGCAAGAAAGAAAAAGAAAGAAAGAAAGAAAAGAAAGAAAGAAAAAATAACTAGAAGAAAGGAAGAAGGCAGGACATGACAACTGGTTCTAATTTTGTCAAGGTTTTTCTCTCACGATTATGGAAAGGTCAGGCAAGGTTATGAGATTCCTAAAAGATTAACAATGTTGTGAATGAATTTTGGAACTCATTAACCATGTCCTCAGATGATGTTGTGGAAAACTGGTAGAAGACCAGTTTATGCCTGAATTTCTACTTTAGTCTGCAGTAACCTTGACTGCTGTAAAATAGACACTTTCTTGCAAACTGTCTTTATCCAAAAATAATCTGTAACATGTAGCCCTAGGTCTTACATAGTATTTTTAATTGTATAAACACGTTACAAAAATTAACAAATCAAACAAGTAAAAAATGTAACTCTAGAAAGCTAAAGATATTTATTTTGTAAAACTTCACCAGTTCAGACCCACTAGGAAATAGACAACTCATCTGAATTCGCTGAAAGTATGAATCCTCGTGGAGTACTTTTATGTAGTCTGAACTGAGATTTCAAAGTGTTAACAGAGTCTCTTGAGAACTGACTTCAAAATAAGAATTATCAGTAGCTTATCAGTAATGTGTATTTTAAAATATTTAAAAAGTTTCCCCCCCTCTTATAAGTTAAACATGGTTCTCCCTTTTCCTTCCCCAACTATCTTTTTTTTTTTTTTAAGATTTTATTTATTTATTTGAGAGAGAGACCAAGAGAGCGAGAGCACAAGCAGGCAGAGGGAGAAGCAGTCTCCCCACTGAGAAGGGAGCCTGATTCCGGGCTGGATCCCAGGGCCCTGAGATCATGACCTGAGCTGAAGGCAGACACTTAACGGACTGAGCCACCCAGGTGCCCTCCTTCCCCAACAATCTTAACACTGTTTTCTTAGAGAACTAAAAATCTCTATTGCTTAAAAATCTCTATTTTCAGAGATAGGGAAAAGGTAAATTTCAACACAATCCCTATCCTAACTATCACAGATTGTGAATTATGCTGATTTGCCCTTGGGGGAAAGGGAGAAAAGATGATCAGATGTTACTTTTCTGAACACTTAAATTAATATAAATAGCTTCACAATTTTTTTTTAAATCTTTTCATGGGATTCAATAAGGCCAGAGTCCTGTTCAAAATCTACGGAAAAACTGGAAGTCCAGAGAAATGTTTTAATTTGATGATTTATTTTTGCTTCCATCCCTATGATGAATTTCCAAGACTCTCACCTTGCCATAAAAAGTGTAACATCTCTTTACTTCTCAAAGTTATCATGTTAGTCACATTGCCTACATAAATCAAGTGAGTGAAGTGGAATGGATCAGAAACCTACAAGTAAAGTAAACAAGAACTGATTACTGAGGGGCCCCTGGGTGGCTCAGTTGGTTAAGCAGCCGACTCTTGATTTCAGCTCAGGTCATGAACTCAGGGGCATGAGATTGAGCCTTGTTCTGATCTCAGGGTAATGAGATCGAGCCCCACATGGGGCTCCTTGCTCGGCGTGGAGCCTGCTTGAGATTCTCCCTCTCCCTTTGCCCCTCCCCCCTTCTCTCTCTCTCAAAAAAATAATAAAATAAAATAAAAAAAGAACGGATTACTGAACAATTACTTTGTTGGGGTGTTTTTTTTTTTTTAAGATTTATTTATTTATTTGAGAGAGAGAGAGTGCGCGAGGCCGAGAGGGGCAGAGGGAGAAGGAGAGAGAATCTTGCCACACTCCCCATGGAGTGTGGAGCCCAAAACAGGGCTCGATCCCACACCCCTGAGATCATGACCTGAGCCGAAACCAAGAGTCTGTCACCCAAGCGACTGAACCACCCAGGCACCCCAACTGAGCAACTTCTTTGAAAATAAGAACGCTTGCAATAAAAGAGCATAAATGTCACACTCTTGTTACACAATAACACCTCCAAGTTTGATTTCTGGCAGTTCAGACTCCTGAATTACAGCCCTTAACAAAGCAGTAAATAAAGACCTCCAAACACCCAAGTGAGTGTCCCAAAGTCTCTGACCAAACCCTGCTTTCAAGCAATATTGTCTCTGTAGCACTCATTTACCTGGCATTCCAACCCAAAGTAGACTAGAAAGTATATCTAGCATAGACGTTTGGAAGGAGAAGGTTCTTAAAAATGGAGGTGGTGACGCCAGTGAGCTACAGCAGTGGACAGTGGGCTGCAGCTTAGCCTATGGCCGTTAGACTGAACAATAAGGGATGGGTCCAATTCTCAAGAAAAATAAAGGTGTATTACTGAGAAACAGGAGCAAAGAGTATTCACAAGGATGACCCTGTATCATATGAAAAAATGTAAATGATATCAGCATCTCTGTTTATAAAAACAGGTATGTATAAAAGTTTTCCATGGAAAAAAAGTATAAAATATGGTTTATTGCTTAAAGAGGTAAGTTTATGTCATTAAAAAATATATATATATGGGACATTTCATTCCCCAGTATGGTTTGTTGTTGTTGTTGTTGTTCTTTTTTTTTTTTTTTTCAATTTGAAAAAGATTGAGTTTTGCGGTAACATTAAAAGCCTAGAATCTAGCCAGAACTACTCAAGAAAAACACCTTAGAAGGAAGGCTGTTTATTCTTGAACATTTTTTCAAGTCCAGACCTTTTAAAATAAAGATGTTCGCTGTCATTGATCTTGGTTGTATAATGTACGGTGTCATCTGGAGTTAGGCACAGTTGCTCCTATTCAGCTGGTTTACTTTGTAATGCGTCATTATAAGTGACCAAAAACATGGTACAGGAAGTTGTTTGTGTGTTTTTTCATTGCTTATGCAACTTCCAAGCAGAAAATGTTCTTGAGACCAGATGGTAAAGAACAGTCAAGTGCAAGTTCTATTCTCCAGATGTATTGATGTTTCATGTCTTCTTGAAGCCAGTTCAAATACATTTGTAAATTCAAGTCTTAACTTCCAGTAACCCTTTCACTTCTGCTAGCCCCTATTTCAATGGACAAAGAATTGGGCTGGAATATTTAATTACAGGCTCTCTGAAGCCAGCTGTACCGTGGCGTGGCAATGCCACGGCCGCATACATCAGCTAAGTAAGCGTCGATCACACATGCTTTGGCACGCATGTAGTCACTGTGCTACAGTGATGGCCGTGTGTTTATGTTTATGGGACCAAACCTCTTTTCAACTTTATCCTTTCCAATAGTGCACTTTGTAAAGACAATTAAAACCACACACACACACACACACACACACACACACACACACACACATTTACCCAGTGTTTCTACTTGGCATGTGGGTGGTTTTTTGTTTTTTTTAATCTGCTCAGCAATTTGGGAGTTTGCTTGGAACACAGATGAGTTAAGATAAAAAGCTGTTTTTCAAAAAATGTCCCTAGTAAGTAAAAATGAAGATACTATATCTGAATGAATGTGAAAAGTTGTCCCCTTGTATATTTTTAAAGCTTCCCAAACCATCCCCAGTTCTCAGCCAAACACAGCCTACCCAGATTGTCTTTAGGAAAGTAGCAATTCACAGAGATTTGCAGTGAACCGTGCATCAAACTGCACTCTCTTCAGTTCCTGCTCACAGCTCCACCATTTTAGAATATGGTGAGATATGCCAGAGCCCTACCATCTGTTTAATGGGCTAATTATGTTTACCACATGCCTACTTCACAGGAATACCATGAGTGAGGTTGCCAAACATCATACAAATATATATGTTTGTATATATAGATATAAAAATACACACATAAATAAAATCATATACATATATAACAGCATCCAGCATTTCTGAGCTTCATTCTATCTTTTACTATCAGAATATATCATGGCCCATCACTTAAGCCCAGCTAGGCACTGTCAGAGTTTATCCTAATTCATGGCGTGGCCATCGGACCAAGGGGGTTTGGGGGCAGATGAAATTCGGATTCTATACACATACCTCTGCCTGCCTATTTTCACTGTGCCCCGTAGTCTCCCCATTAAAATCTTGACATTTTAGCTTCATAATTAGTACAGTCAAACTTTATGACACTATATGTTGCTATATGCAATGTCTTAACTCCTTCTTTTAAGAAAGAGTATTTCTTTTATTTTATTTTATAAAGAAAAGAAAAGAAAAGAAAAAAGAATAGGAAAAAGAAGGGTCAGGCCATTCAAAAACAATCTCTTCTGTACAAGGCTACAACTTCCCTTTACAAGGCCACAACTTTTATTTACAAGGCTACAACTTTTTTCTTATGTACCACGGCTCCTATATTGGACTGTTCCTAAAGCCCTTTTTCCTTTTATGAGGACCTTGCAGCTTTAAACAATCTTTTTCTCTGGTGTTCTCTGAGCACTTTCTAGATAGGTGTCCTCAGTAACTCCAGTCATCATGTGGGCTACTTATCACTCGCCAGCCATGAAAGTTATCTCTGGGTCCCAAGTTGAGTCAACCTAAGTTGCTTCTTGGAAATGGGGCATGAGCTAGGTGGGTCGTGAAAGATAGGAGGAATCTTGGGCAGGGAAGGAGGCAAATGGAAGGCATTCTAGGTGACAGGAATTAGACCAGCAGAAGAACAGGAGAGAGATGGAAAAGAGCGAGTCATGAGTAACTGCAGTGCCTAGTCAGGATATGATATAAACTCCAGGTACTGGGTTTTCTGTGTGGCTCCTTTGTCTATGTAAAGCTGGCTCAGCAAGCTCTGGGCCTCCTTGGCATCCAGGCTGCAGTGGCCTGAGGAATATTGGGAGAAATAGCCACGTCTGTACACAGACTATAAACCCCATATGTAGCATTCGCTTTGAGAATGAAAAACAGTAACAACAGATGAAACTATCATTGATATAACATTTTATTTGGTCTTTTCTAAGATACAGGAGTATTTTAAAAAGCTTTTCTTTTTCCCTGAGTATAACAGTGTTTTCTTACATTGCTTTAACTGAAGTAAATTATTCAAACAGAGCTGTTTTGTTTTATTTGTTTGTTTTTGTTTTTGCAGCTTTATGCTTACCAGGGATTTCAACAAGTTGAAAGAGAAAAAAATAGCCAGGACATAAATATAGAAATAACCCAATCAGATAAGCTTGCATGAGCATGAGTGAGGGCCTGTGATGAGGATGAGGAAGAACATTCCTCACAGCCAGGACGATCATGTTTTTATTCAGTGTGTAAAACTGACTGAGAAGAGATATTGACATAGAAAAAAAGGGAGAATTATTCCCCTGTCATTTTCCCACATATACAAGGAAAAAAGTGACACCTAGAACCCAGGAACCTAAACCAAAACCAAACCACATAGACACAGATCGGGAGAAAGCAACGTGCTCACCACAATGAGAGGAGGGGGACACTCTGTCATCTTGCCTTACTTAAAAATCAGCAAATGTTAAACTGGAAAGAAACTTAAAGAACCATCTAATCCAACACTCCCATTTTACGGATGAGGAAGGTGAGGTGAGGCTCAAGAGACGTTTCATGTCTTGTAAGATCATGCAGCAGTTGACAAACATGGCTGGGGACCTAGGTCCTCTAATTTATAGTCAGATGTCTTCCAGCTGAGCCACTCTGCCATTTCTTCAGTTTCTCTGAAACTGGTTTAGAGAATTCTAACTTTGCCTTATCCCACCAATGTTGCTTTGTGTCTCTTAATTGTCAACGAGCATCTCGGATAATTGCTTTGGACTGAAGTTGACTTTATAATAATGGACTGTTGGATTCTTATAAATGATTCTAAAAATTAAGATGGGTTCTCAGAAGTATTCTCAGTATTCTACAAATAGGGAGAAGCTCACTAGATAAACATCTATGACTCTTTTTCATAAGAATCTTAGCATTCCTGTAAACATGGCGTGATCATATTATTTTAAAAAGTTTCTGGAGTTCCAGACATTTGTCGGGGTACATAAAGCAGACCAGATCTGCTCATTTACCCCCTCCGAATTGTCCCTGAGATGTTCTTAAACTGCTGTGCCTTTATAAGGACGTCATCCCCACTGCCATCGGTATCACCAGCGCCTACCATCAGCAGCATGGCCAGTCACTGCATACTGACTGCCTATCAGGTTCAAAAAAAAAAAAAAAAAAAAAGCTATGCTTGGTTTTACTGATACTTCATTCAGTGTTAGAGGCGAAAGAGCATGGTGAGAGCCTGGCATAGCTCAGCTCCCGTCTGTGAATAAAGAATACATCGCTGACAATAGGTATTCAATAAATGCGTCATGAAAGGGGGTGGGGGGAGCATCCACCCTTTCTCTTTAAAAAAAAAGAAAAACTCTAGATCATTTGAAGATATGAACTCTAAGCTTCTGATACAATGTCATGTGGTTTATTGCACCACATATGGTTATTATGATCTAGTTGTCAGCAACAATCCAGAAATACTCTTATTATTGCAATGCAAACAATATAATAATCCATTTGTACATGTTAAATGTGTCTGGCCCACCGAGTCATTGCTCAAGTGCCAAACACACCACTGTGAAGGCACTGGCTGATGTAGTGCCCTGAAATTTCAGGTACGTGTAATCACCTCACAAACACGTAGGAGAGGCTGGTTTGTGAGGCCAAGGGGAGAAGAGGCAAACACCCGGCTCTTCCAGAAGCAGGACTCGTTCAGTGATATAGTCACAGTAGTTAGAGGGGGAAGACTTTTACGAAGAAAACAGTGGTGTCTCATGGCTGTCTTTATTAAAACATTTAGTCAACCGTGTACTAACTCTAAGATCAATTGACTTCAGTAAATTGTGAATGAAATAAGCAGAAGATTCGAGCCCCATCGGCCACATCCCACCATGTGGTCCTGTTGTTATGTGAGGTGATTTAGTGGTGAAGATCCCTTCTGTTGTTCTGCATTTGTGTATTTGTGAGAAAAACCTAGAACTCATTTCCTCCAGAAGCCACATGCATATGGCGCATAGCAAAGACCATCAGAGAACAGCGGTGCAGGTTTCATTATGCCCTGCAGCCCGGTTTGCAAGTGGGGATAAGAAACCATTAGTAATTTTCCTTCTTCTTCCTCTCTCTTGTCTTCTTTTTTCTTCTTTCTCTTCTTTCTTCTATTTAAAACTCTTTTGCTTATGGAACTTAGAAAGTATTCTAAAAGGAAAATAGGCAGAGTAATTCCTATTTGGAGGGAAGACACACCATTTTGACCTATAACTATATCCATATGCCTTTTTTATATCGCTAAACAACTGATGAGCAGCAGAAGAGCCAGGCCCTGGTCTTCAAAGTGGTGTTTCCAAGGACATTCTTTGGTTTGAACCAGCCTCGTCCACCGCTTCATGTTATCAAACAATCAAAACAGAGAAGAAAGTTTTCCTTCTGTAGTCCTGGCCCAAGTGAGGGGCAGGATGTAGCCACCATCTGTAATTTTCTGTGAAGTCCTCCCTTGGTCCAATTTACGTGATATCTAGAGTTATGGGGCTCCTGGGAATGCACACTCAAAAAATAATGCCTGGGATGATTGTTCTTAGGTTGGCCATGATGAGGCAGTGAGGAACTGAAGACATGCATGTTGCAAATTTATATGATTTTCCCTCATGCACTTTTCACTTGCTCTCTGGAGCCTAATCTTTTTTTTTCCTGACATGGGTGGTTTAAAGGAAAACTCACCTTTATAATTTTCGAGTCATTTTTTTCAGCCTGTCCTATTACTTGCTTTTTGGTAATCACCTTAACGGGTGGCTGAGTGGGGATCGTGTATGAAAAGACCTCATCGTGTCTTACAAGGCAGAGATCATGCTCATGGGAAAAATACAAGCCTTCAGATGCAGGGTTCTCTCTCCAAAGCAAGCGGCTCAGGTTACAGTGTCTGACACTGTATCACCTCCATAGTGGGCCGCTGCAGCTGGGTTTCCAGTTGCTTTTCACTCTCTGGAATTTTATGCAATGACTGTAGCCAAGAACCTTTGGAATATCTCTCTCTGGTCAAGCAAAAAGGGTACGAGAAAAAGTCCTTTGAAAATTAAACCTAGCTGGTGCTAGCTAGTAGCCAATCCAGTGAGACTTCTGGCCCACCTCCTACCCCTTAGACCCTGCCTTTATCTTGGGGTTTGGGGGCTTTTATACAGTCGTAGAGTGGTAGAGAAGGTATCTGTCTGGTGTGTTTAGGGCTTCTTGCTATTTCAAATTCTTTGAAGAAGAATGCTTGTTTCCTTCAGTTTATTAAACTAGCTCGGTTAAACATACCAGTCATCAAGCCCTGTGATGCATGATTACTCGGTGTATTTAAAAAAAAAAAATCAATTGTGCTGTCCCCTTTCTCCCTCTGCCTCGTCCCTGTCTGTCTCACTTTACTGTGAGGCACTGGGAGTAGAGTGTGTGTGTGTGTGTGTGTGTGTGTGTGTGTGTGTGTGTGTCTGGGAGGAAGACAGACTCCCTACCTGTAAATGGTTTGCTATTATTAGACGTTCAGTTACCAGGGGTTATGTAAGACAATTGAAGCTCTGTTTTTTAACAGAGACATGATTCATGCCGCTTGTAGTAACAGTAACCACCTCCGAACGAGACAGAAACCAGACGCAGACAAAGGCTGGAGAAATCAATGCCGACTCGGTACAGCCATTCTGCTGATACCCTCTGCCTTTCAATCAGAGCAGCACTTAGGTTATCAGGAGAGGAGGCGCCTGCTCATTCTGGGTCTTTCCTGTCTCCTGGGGCTGCCAGGTAAAATCATGTGGGCTGGAGAGGCATGCAAGAGAAAACCGGGCCTTGGGAGCAGAGCTGTCTGAACTTCCTCCCCAGCTCCCTGGACATACTGTCCCCAGGGTCTCCCCAGTGTTTCAGATACACCTGGAGGAACAGGGATTGTCATCTGCACTGGCTCAGAAACCTCTGGAACTTGGAGGTTTGGCTCACCCACTCAAGTAACTTTGCTCGAGTGACGCTCTGCAGCGGGCTGGGAGAGGAGGGGACAGAGTGGCATTTGACTGATTTATGACAGCTTCTCCCAAAACCTGAATGGAAATGGACCAGGCTGTCAGCTCCCACACACCCAGGGGACCCATTCCTAATTCTTCCAGTACTCATTCTTTGAGACTACAATGATTCAGTACTTCACAGAATGCAAAGTACTTCCACATGCTCAGCTTACTTTAGCCTCACAACTTTATAAGATAGGCAGAGCACACATTTTTAATCAATACTGTTTTACAGGTGAGAGGTTTTACAGCTGGAAGGTAATTACGCCATTCATTGATTCCTTGCTCTTGATTTTATAAGGTTCAGAAAAATTGACTTGACCATGGTCACACGGCTGGCTAGTTCTTATCAGATCCAGAAGACGAGGCAAGATCTTCTGATTCTGCACCTAGTTCTCTGCTCCTCAGATTTGCCACAGATCTCTTTGGCAGCCATGGTATTTTTAGCGGAAAAAGGGGGGGGGGATTTTCTTCTGAAAACCTAGGTTTCAGAGTAAGCTTTACTGCTCATTGTCGGGGCCACTTAAATCTTTCTCCCCCACTTTAATCTTCCCATCTATGTGACTCATGATGGGGGGAGCTCATTTTCAGAGAGTGTCCATGAAAGTATGAAAATACCGCATAACCTTTCATGTGTCAAAATCAATGTAATGCACGGCCAGTAGTATCCCCCTGTCTCTGCCACAGGTGACATCCTGGGGAGAGATGCAGAGATCTCAGACTGGACCCAGAACATTAAAGTAAACACCTTTTTGTACTACAAAAAGAAGAAACTAAGATATTTTACTGTAGAAACTGTCCACGGCTCTCAGAAAACAGCAGCCTTGACCCGGTGCCCTGTCACACACCCAAAAGGCAGCCCACCATTCATTTTCACTCTCGAAGGTGTAAATTGTCCAGAAAGACAACTCTAAACAGGAGCATGGCAGAAAATATCAAAGCCATATAGCTTCACCGACCCAATTAACTCCCGCAATAAAAATTCCAGCTTTAAAAATATTCCTTTATTGATTACTACTACTAATAAATACTCTAATACATTCTTAGGAATTTTAACTAAGGACCAACACAGAATTTTCTCGTACAGAATTTTTACCATTATCCTACTATTTTCACACATTACATAATACAGTCTCTACCTATTGTAAAGTAAACATAAGTAAACATTCTCATTTATAAATAGTTTTTAACTAAATCTTTTGTTTGTATAACATTTTTTACCCAGGAAGGTAGCAAAATACTTCCCAGACTATACTTTAATTAAATGCATTTCCTCTTTTGCTAAAACATGAAAATCATTTGTTGCTGCAGTTTAAAGGAAGAAAGCCGTACTATCTTCTCTCACATAATAGAACTCCCTGACTAGGCATCAAGAGACAAAATTTCTAGTCCTAGCCTCACTATGAACTCACTCTTAGGGAACCTGTTCAGACCCAACCTCAGATAACATCTAATCTGAAAAACTCAAAGCCCTTTAATATCTGGTTAATGCGCACTTGCCTGGGGTGGATAGTTACTGTGTGCTCTTATGTGCTGTGGCAGTAAAAGAAGTTTATGGGAAAGATGGAATTCATTGTTTGGGGGGGTCGCATGTTGTGCTGCTGGTAGCCAAGCTGCCTTGACTCCATATTTTGAAGGGCAGGAGTTGAAGGCAGGGCAAAGCACTCTATGTGATGATTAATCTAGTACTATTATGAATGGATATGTCATCGACTACAGAGAAGATATCATTAATGGAACCAAGGGAAGGAGAAAGATCAGAAGTAAAGAGGGTAACCTCCAAGATAGGAAGAGAATGTGGAAAGAGGTATAGATACATCAAGGAAACAAAATGATGAAAGCTCAGAGATATTGGGCAAGGAGATGAGGGCCAGTAAGCTTACCACACTTGGTGGTCTAGATCGTCTTACCAATGTAGGAGGCAAGGTCATGAACTGAAGAAGAGAATAGAGAATGGATACTTGGAGAATGGAGAATGAATATCTACTTGACAAAGTAGGACATACTAAGAAAAACTACCATAGGCTTGTATTTAGAAGCAACCCTAAGCAGAAGTGAGGGTCCAGATGACATACATGTGTCAGGTTTTGTACTGAGAGCGGGAGAGAATGTTAAGTGGTGATATGGATTCATGGTTGAAGAACATGAGAAAAGACCCTGTATACAGAAGGTCAGGGAGCAAGGAAATCTGGAGGGTTATTGAGAACAGTGTTGAAGTGGTTGATCATGGAGTAAGGTCAGGCTGGACAAAGACATCCAATGAAGCCAGCAGGAGCCAACTAATGGGCCAGGAGAAAAGAGGGGATTCCTTAGGCACTGAGGAAGGGGAGTTCTCAAGCTGTGACTGGAATACTTGATCTCAAATGTGAAGCTTGGAAAGAGTACATTGGAATGAAGATGAGGGCTACAAAGTAGCTGGAGAGGATAGTAGTAAAGATCTATGGAGAAAATGGAGTTTTATATTGAAGCATCAATCAACGTAGAGAGGAAAAAATAAATCAAATGTAGAAGGTTTTGGAGAAAGTTAAAAACAGGTTCAAGAAGGCAGCAGAGGACCGTGATGGAGAGTCTAGTACAAACCTCTAGCGAGGACCTCGCTGAGTAGGGGTGGGATGCAGGCAGGAGAGCGCAAGCTAGGTGTAGGTTAAGACATAGAGCACCGTGCTTAAAACCTGGCCTTAAAGCCCTGCTTTGCTGCCTCCTGGCTTTATGATCTACGGTAAATATTTTTACCTTTCCTAAATGTCAGTTTTCTCATCTATAAAATCAGATTAAAATTCCGACCCCCTAATGGGTGTTTATAAGAAATAAACTTAAACAGGGGCGGCTGGGTGGCTCGTTTGGTGAAGCGTCTGCCCTCAGCTCCAGTCATGATCCCGGATCCTGGGATTGAACCCCACATTGGGCTCCCTGCTCCCTGCCTGCTTCTCCCTCTCCTCCTCACTTGTATTCTCTCGCTCTGTTGCTATCTCTGTCTCTCTCTCTCAAATAAATAAAATCTTTAAAGAAGAAGGAAGGAAGGAAGGAAGGAAGGAAGGAAGGAAGGAAGGAAGGAAGGAAGGGAGGGAGAGAGAAGGAAGGAAGAAAGTTAAACAATGTATGGCAAGTGCCATGTACAATACCTGCCACCCAGTGAGCATTTAGTGAATGGTCCTGTGGAGGTGATAGAAGCAGGAAAAGGAGAATGATGTTTACCTTGGAGACAGTGGCGGTGTGCTCTCCAGGGTAATGTCATTTTGATGTTTCTTGGTACCTGTTTCTCCATTTAGCCACAAACAATAATGGCTAGTCCAGAAAACACACTCGGTGCAAGAAGCAAGGAATAGATAACTTTGATATAACACAACGTGCTGTACCATAAATCGTGTCCATGTTGGAATCCTCATTACATAGTTTAAAATGACCTTATAACCAGGACCTGTGGCAGGCTTTGTGATCAGGAAGATTCCAGTGTCAAGTGACTTAGAGAAGGAGTTCCCATCACCAGTTATTCATTAAAGCCAGAAAAATTATTACCATCAGTATATGTATGTCTACATATGTGTATATGATATGTATGTATGTATTGAAATAGATATCTCTCACCTGATGCCAAAGATCTCTTATTTTAAAAACAAGAATCAACTGTACCTGATAGCTCTAAGTCTCCTGGGACATGCAAGTGTTATTAACGGTTTGTGAATTGTCAAAGAGAAACCAAGAGGTCTCTATGGAGAAAATTAACATAGATTTAATGTGACAAACAGCAGGACCTTCTATTGGCAGGGCCATCCCAGGGGTCTTCAAGCCATCAGAGGTATTTCTTCTGGACATGGGTATTAACTAGTGGTTAATTAAAGAGCTAAATTTTTTTAAAGGAGCTAAAATATTTTAAAGTAAAACATTTCTTATAGCATTGGAAAGCTGAAGATGGGGTTGATGATTAGCTTGTCTGGCCATGATGCCTTTGGTGCCTTCTTCATTAAATGGTTTTTCTCACCACTTTCCAGAGAGGTGGTGTTAGTGATGTAGACTTGGGAATTCATTTCAGGTAATTAGTTAAAAAGTTAAAAGTCAAATAGATTTCTTTACCGGTGTAATGGTTTAACAGGTTGATGAGCTACTTAATTCCCACGTCTTTCTTCTCGGGGGACTGTTAGAGTTTTAAGGGCCCTTAAAAATAATAAAATCCACATTTTCTTACAGATGGGATAGCTAAGCCACATAGAGGTTAAATGTCTCATCCAAGGTCATCCAGCTAGTTCTATCACTTTCTCTTTTCATCCTCTTATTCCCCTTAACTCTCCCTCCTTTTTTCTCTCACCAATATTTTGTGCCCTACCACTACCTCTCTGCTGATTATGTCTTAGACTCACCCTGCCTTTACAAAATTTCCAATGCCTCAGATTATGAGACAGTGAGTCTTTGCCAATTAGTAAACCTTTGCCACTAATTCGTCACTACATTTGGGGCAAAGAAAGGAGGAAAGTGGAACAATTTTAAATTTACTGTGATCTTTGAGACAGCTTTATCTACACCTGGGAATTGCTGTTAGACAATTAAGGTTAGTAAAGCTCATTGAATCTCTCAGAGGAAAGGTGTTATTTGAATTATTACCAGATAATTATTGTTAAAAATAACAATAATGTAAAAAATAGGAACTTTGCATGTTAGAGACATTATCATTTTAATTTCCAATGGGGGTTAGTAGAGCCCTGGGGGATCTAGGAACATATTTTTTTCCATAATGTGCTCTATGCCAGAAACTCCTTGAATTCTGTCTAATGCCTGATGACCTGACAAACTGGCCCAGAATCAGAAGCCAGTCGTGCCGTGTGAGCTGTTAGCCAAGTTATTCAACAGAAATGCTCCTTCGAAAACAGTAGGAAGGCGAGTGTCAGACATAAGACCTGTGGTACCCAGTCCAGTGTCATCAGTATCACCTGGGAGCTTTCTAGAAATGCAGAATCACAGACTCAATCCCAGACATGCTGAATCAGAAATCCTGCATGATTCATTTGTTCATTAGAGTCTGAGAAGACCGATAAAAGATGTTCTTATCTTCAAATAGAAAGGAGTTAGAAAGGAGCTCTACTTCCTGATTCTGAAAGAGTTCCTTCACCTGAGGTCTGTGCTCCCAGTCTGAATCATCATGGGAATAGCATAAGCGTCTTTCTTGTGCTGAGGTCACAGTGGGAACTAGGAATGTGTCGTGCTGTGTTGGAACAGTGGTTGTATAGTTAGAAACAAACAAACAAACAAACAAAAAAACAAAAACAAAACAACATCCCCCTCCCCGCAGACTTAAAGTCAGAGAGATCTGCTCAGATCTGACCTTGAATTCTGACCTCACTATCCACAAAATGGATACTTGAGCTGTCTTTATCTCACTTTTCCTCATCTGTAAAATGGGCATGCTAATTTTGCTCTGACATTGCTCTGAGGATTCAGTGAGAATGTATTTACACGTAAAAATTCCCCCATGCAGTCCCTGACAAAATGTAGACATCTAACAAATGGTAGCTATGATTGTTACTATTACCTTTTTTGTAAGCGTTCGTCACGAAAGCCCCATCTGTCATTTCAGAATGATTTGGTGTGATTTCCAAAGAATGAAAAGAGCCACACTGAAATGAGACCTCCACAGAAAATTCCTTGCGGTGATGTGTGGCAGTGTGTTACATAACAGCTCTGCTCTCTGAGGGCTTCCAAGAGAGAGCTGCAGAGACGTCAACAATAAAACAGACTGGAATGGAAATGACCCACTGTCTCCTCTGCCTCTGACACCATCAAGAACGTTGCCAGCTGGGTTCCAAGAGCAGATTCTTTATTACAGTGATGATGTAAGAGGCAGGGAGAACAGCTGGATTTCCAGACTCTGGGAAGAATGTGTAGCCCCAGCAGCCTCTCAGAATTATCTTTTGACTTAAAAACTGTGTACATTGGATATGGGAGTCATTGCAGTAGAATAAATATGAAACCTCATGAAGTCATTTTCACGGAGTCTTTTTTAGAGCATACCCACCCTTTAAGCAATAAAACGTGACACACTAGGCAGTAGTTCTGATTAATAGACCCCTAGGTGTGTGCTGAGGCGTGCGGGGAAGTAAGGAGAGGGGAGAGGGGACCGTTTGCCAAAAAATGAAAGGAAGATTATAGCAGTGGGATGTGGGGCTGGGAAGGAGGAGTTTGATTAAAGGACAGAAAGATTATGTCTCCATTTAATTATAAAATGCGCAATTTAAACCAAATGTTAGGCATATTTAAAATGTACACTTCCGTAATTACACAATGGATTTGTATGCTTCCCGGTGATTTTTCATTGCAATGTACTAGACATATCGGTCAGTGATATCCTTTATCATTTTAATGGAGTTGCCAGGGGGAGAAAAGAGAAGGAAGCTGTGTCTGGTGAAGTGTTGATAACCTGTCCAGCCATAAGATGGTTTAGCAAGAACTATAGAGAGCTCTTGAGCCCAATTTGCTGTTTATGTGGCTACTGGGGTGTTGCTATTGAATGGATGTCTCAGTGCATAGCATGGCTCCTCCACACTGGCCAAAAAGAATCTGATTGGTAGTACCAAGTCTTTCCTCTGGTGAGTAACAGTAAGTAAGTACTCGCCTGGGAAAAGCAGATGAAGTCTTGTCGTACTGTAGGCTAACATTTAAGAACTGAGCTTTTCTAGCCAAGTAAACACTACTGAGATTCCCTAGAAAAGTCTGGTTTTCTCACCTAGGTAAACGCCGTTATCCCCACATGTTTTTTTTTTTTTTTTTTTTTTGCGGGGGGGGGGCTTTTCATCTCTGGGCGAGAGGAAAGGATTCTGTTTGAGGATGAGGATAGAAAGGAGATTTAACAACGAACACCTCTATCATGAGAGGTTAAGAAGAGAAGAAAAGGGAAGAGACTTGGGAGCACTCGTCTATGCATTTCCTCAAGTAAATTGGTGATACAGTGAAAGAAGAATCAGTGAAAATTTAAACAAACTTATAGGATCAATCCCAGGCAAAACTACGTGGAGAAGATGCACAGACATGGGTCGCATCATAGCAGGACCACCAATGGCTTATGCTTCCAAGAGTCAGAATTTCACCATAGAATTGCTGTGGCGTGTTTCCACCAAGAACTTCAGCTGAACCCACTGCTTTCCTAAAGCATGAGAAATTCCTTCATCCTGGTTTTCACCCTGAGTTTATCACCCCAGTGGTATTTGCAATATTGTCATAATTGTTTCTGCTGACAGTATTAGAAAGGTTTTTGCCTCCTTGTTTTTTAAATCCACCCTCATTTTTTAACATTATTTATCTACAAAAGGATAGTTATTATTTCAGTTTATTGAAGTGAATAAGTGAAACAAATTTCTCTATCTTTTGACCCCAGTGTATCCTTGCTGGCTGTGTACCCCATGAACCCCTCACTCTCTCTGGCCTGGTCACCGTGGATGGTCTGCTGGGTCTGTTGGTGTCAAGCAAGCACTGATGGATATTTAAAGATCTGTGACCTTTTCTATCAGTTATTGCTGCTTGGCCAGGAGCAAGGATGTGGCCTTGAGCGAGTCAGTTCCCTTAATCTCATCTGAAAAATGAGAGGCGATGAGCTTTCAGGTCTTTCCAATTCAGTCTCAGTTTCCATGACTCTAAGCAAGAATCTTGATTCCTTTTAACTTTGGTTCAGGAGACATCAGCCAAGCACAAATCTCTGTGCAAGGCATTGCATACTATAGGGCACACAAAGTAAACATTGTCTCCGCTTCCTAGGGGCTTATGGAGAGGGGAGCCAGATTACACAAATGATCGTTAGAGTCCATAGAACAGGCCAAGGGAGTAGTGCAGAAAGTGCTGGAGGACTCAACCAGGGCACTTTCCTTTGGGAGAGGCTTCATAAATGATGTGGCATTTGGATGGAAAAGAGTGGGACTTTGCTGCAATATGGAATGGACTGTAAAGAGTGGAAATTAGACTGTGTCTATATCGTAGGGGCTTTGAATGCCAAACTGAGAAGTTTGAATTTAGTCCAGTAGGCAAAGAGCAAAGGAATGATACATTTAGAATGGTACTTAGGAAAAATTAATGTGATATTGAGGTGAGGGATGAGCTGAAGGTAAAAAGAACCCTGGAAGAAGGGAAACCATGGGGAGGCTCTCACGAAAGTCCTGGCACAGGTGACAAAGGGGATAAGTAGGTGCTGGGAGAGAAAGTAGGTACTGATTGAGGAAGCACAGCCTCCAGTCTCTTGGCAGCTGATTGGATATGAGAAGCAAAGGAAAAGGAGGAATTGAAGATGACTCCTCCATGGTAGGACCAAATAACTGGGTGAAGATGGTGGGAAATGGGCCATGGCAGGAAATGGGAACATATTTTGAGGGAGAGACAATGATTTCTGTTTTAAACTTTCTAAATTAGAAGTGCCTGTGAGGCATTTGATGGAGGTGTGAGCTTCTCAGAGATAGAGGCCCTGTCTTACGCATCTTTTCCAGGTGCCTGATAGATGCAGTGCAAACACTGAATGAATGAATGAATGAATGAATGAGCTAATGAATGAATGAACCAATAACCAGAGGTTTTTAAGAATGTGGATCTGGAGCTCTGCAGACAAAGAGGAGCTAAAGATAGCCATGTGGGTGTTCTCTATGGAGAAGTAATTGTTGAGGTCATGCAGGGTGGGTGTAGGCAAAGACTGAGAAGAGAATCTTGAGGAATATCTACATTTAGGGAATAGGAGAATGAGGATGAGCCAGTAAAGGAGGCAGAAGAGAGAGCTGAGGTGGAAGGAAAGTCAGATAATGCAGGGTCCCAGTGAGAAGGGAGGACAGTTTTGGGAATAACGTGGTCATCGGGGCTTGGCGTGGCCAAAAGGGAAAGGCCTGGGTGAGGACCTCTGGGTATGAGGCTGGAGACAGACAGCGGTCAGCCGTGCGGCCCCTAAGGCTGGGAGCCACTGTTAGAGGACACAGGAGATGGCGGAGACTTTGTAGTGAGAGGCAGAGGCCCAGCGGGAGCGCAGAACTCGGCCAGGTCAGCGGTGTTTTCAGAGCAGGTAAGAACTAGGTGCTAAAGCAGGAGAGACAACAGTGGAGTCAAGAACATCAGCAGAAGCGTTGGCTGTGGCAAGGTTGGGGACACTGCCCCCCACCCCCACCCTCCACCTCGGCTCCCATCTCCCCACCACGAAATCCACTCGGTCCGCACAGACAGGGTGCTGTTGAAGATCTCACGCCACCCCCGCCCTCAGGTGCACAGACTGAGAGTGGAGCCAGGCGACATCCTCTCTTCTGCCTCGGCGTCCCCTGGTGGGCCGCTGTCTGGTGCAAAGGTGCAGGACCGGACCGTCGCCCAAGTCCCGCGGTTCTGTCTCCGTCAACGTGACAGCTCACCATCACCTGTCATTTAACGCCTTCTCTTTCTTCCTTGTCTGCTCTAGATGCAGCCGCTCTCTGTCCCCTGCCCCAATGAACATCTGCACTGCGCCCAAGCCTTGGAGTGATTTACCTGAAGAGTGACACCATTTCTTTGGAAACTACTGTGAGTACATTAAGCCCCCAATGAAAGGCTTCTCAGTTCACTTAGTTTAATTAAAACAACAACAACAACACAACCACCCCCACCTCACACAGTCGTAAATGCAGATGCAATTTTAGACGGCCTCATGTCTTGAGCACAGCGAGGTCACGAGACTCAGTGCTGAGGTGCCCATCGTGGCCCTCGGTTGCCAGCCTGCAGCGCCCACCCGGAGCAGCAGCGTGCCCTCCTTGCCAGACAACGGTGGGGCCGGATCCGGGTGTACTTTGCAGGGACTGGTGCTGTTCTGCTTGGTTATCGGCACCCTCACCGGAAGTAGTCACAGCCCCCCCCCCCCCATCTCTTGGCCCGTTGTCACCTGCTGTGCCACTCTGTTGAATCTCACTGCTACTTGTCATTTCATGCACCCGGTCATGTCCGGGGCCAGCTGTCCTCCTCGGCATCTCCCTGTTGTCTGAGTTGCATCTCAGCCAGTGCTCTTGCTCCCTTGCTAGGGGGCCAAGACCCTCCCTGGGGACGTGGGGCTCCTTCAGCCACATCTCTCAGCCATTGCTTCCAGCTCAGCCCTGCCCTCTGGATGCACGGCTCTGTGTGTGTGGTTGAGTTCCCTCAATATCAGGCATTTATGTGTGAGAAGTACAGTCCTTACAAGGCAAGGTGCACAGATAGGTTGGGCTAAGGGGCATGATGCCTACAGGACAAGACTTATGAAAGATTGATATCAAGTATTCATTAACCATTGCTAGAAGTAACAGATGAAGAGATGCCTTTTTTTTTTTTTTTTACTGAGAAAGCCAGAAAGTTAAATTATTTAGAGGCTATGCATGCAAAATAACTTAATTATACATTTTAAGACAAAACCTCGTTCTAGTTGTATTCTCAAGTTTTCCTGTATATGGTATGAGGCGGGTCATGGGATGGTGTTTTATAGACATCTCTGTTGCTGGAAAACGCTAACCCTGGGAGAATAACATCCCTGTTAGGCCTTCGGGTAGGATTTTCATATTCGTATTTTCTATGTCTTTAGCTATTCAGGCATAAATCATACCCAAAGGGACAAAGCTGGAGTCTTTGTTTTGTTTTGTTTTGCATTGCTGTTCCCCTTTAATGCTTTTAGTCACCTGGATTGTAATTAGTGGCAGTGGGTGTGTAGGTGACAGGCAGGTTTGCCTGGCCAGCATGGAGATGGGGACCACCAGAGTGATCTGCAGTACTATTGGATTCAGGGGACTGGGGACTAAAGACATGATGGAAGATCAAAAATAGTTTCTCCATACCCATGCAAGGAACTTGCTTGTATAGACACCTTCATTCTTCCTCAAGTTGAAGTGGAAGGAGTGCCTTAGAAATTCCCATGTCTGGATGGTTTTCTGGGTTTCTCTGCATTACAGGTTAACTATGCTGCAGCAAGTAGCACAGTTGTGCTAGGGTGTAGCCAGGGTCCCCAGGATCTGTAGCCTTTGGAAGAGGAAAGTGTCTTCACCACTCCTACCTTCCTGCAGAGAACTCAAATCCAGACCCAGGAATCAGCACCTACAGTTTCCTGAAAATCAGGGAGGCCCACCAGTGAGCATCTGTTTCTGCCCTAGGAAGCATTTTACCTGTGCCCAACACCAGTGCCTGCTTTCATGCTTCACAGGTCCTACCAGGGACAGATTGGGCTCTAATCTTTGCAGGCTCTGCTTTTCAGAAACTCAGCTTTCTCATATATAAAGAAGAAACAACAATAAAGTTTATGCATCTGGTAGGTACCAAACCAATAAGGTGAATAAACTATAAAAATGTGCACTAGTTACAAAAATGTGCCCTTCCTCTGGGTTGACAGTGCCCTGGACCAGGTCTCAAAGCTTGGGGGCAGGTAGGGAGGGGACAACTGTTAGATTTTGAAACCTACCCACTGCCACACCACTTGCACAACCACAGTCAGCAGCCCTGCCTACTTACCTGGATTGTTGTGCTAATTAAATAGATAATACGCGTATCATGTCCGGCACAGCAGAAGTGAATGCATTTACTCGACCGACTGAGATTCACTGGGCAATTTACTATGTGTACACTGTTCTGCGGACTAGGGATGTGGCCGCAAACAAAACACACAAAATCCCTGCTCTCACGGAGCCCACATTCAGCTTTCTTCCTGCATAAATGGCAAATAGACAAAATGGGTACATGGACGCTGAGAGAACTGACTTCACTTTATTTTGCTGTGTCTTTCTTTCCGGAAAGTAAAATTGAGAGGGAAGGGTGACAGAAACAGAGAAGGGAAAGAAGAGGTCCACTGATTAGTCTCCCCTCTACACGCACACAAAACCCCGGAGCCCTTCTCTGCCCTGTTATGTGGCCCAGGAGGCCGGCCTCTCTGGACTGCACTCCCAGGCTCTCTACCGCTTTGAATTTGGCCTAAAGGAACATCAGCGAAGGTTGTGCGCCTAGAAGGAGAGTGAGGGCAGGGTGTTGATTCGTCCAGCCCCCGCCCCCAACTGCCCTTCTGACTAGACTCAGAGAATGCCACGCCTTCCTTGCCCCTTGGGTTTAACAGTTGAAAGCTGACATTCACAGCTTTGCACCGCTGCTAGCCCTGGTGCTTCGCCCTCCCTTGAGCACCCCGCTACCTCCTCTGTACCTCACTACACAGTCCTTACATTAAACTCTCTCCAGCTAAAACCTTTGAGCGTGCCAGCTGTTTCTTGCCAGGATCCTGACTGATACAGCGAGGGAGAAATACACTGAAAAACATTATAAATCGGCCTTGCCAAGAAGGTTAAAAAAATTGAGAGAATAAAATGTTTTAATTACGAAAACATCTTAAATTGATCTGAGAACATTAGACCAAGTAGTAAAAGGATAAATTGTAAGGAGACATGATAAGCGTGAGTGCCAACGTTGGCTTTGACGCACAGGCCATGGTGCCCAGGTTTCGTGGGCTTTGATGGCCCAAGTGTAGCTTGCTTACCCTCAAGTTCGAGAGGGGCTCTTGGTGTAGCAGCAGCAATGACAAACACGTGAGTAGAAAGACAGTGTCAGGAGGGTGATACAGTGATATGGTAAGATCAAGGTGCTGAAGAAGAGACTGCTTATCCTTACATGCTTTTCGGCCTTTGCTACAATGACCGCCATTTGCCCCTGCCAAAGTCTAGACATTAGAAAAGATTACTAAGGTCGAGGAAGTGCCTCCTTATCGCTGATGAAAACCGTGGAACTGATGCTCTCTCAGAGCTACCATCATTGAGCACTGACCATGTGTCATTGCTCTGCCAGTCACTTGACATGAATTATCTCATTGAATCCTCACACCAGCCCAAGGAGGTAGGTGTTGTTACCCCATTATTTCCACTGAGACCCAGAGATGCACAGTCATCTGCCAAGCCACAGACTACTTGATGGTAGAGCTGGGTTCCACTGGAGGTGGTGTTACACCTCTGCTCTCTTCCTCTCTCACCAAACACTCTCCTGAGCCTTTTCAATGTTGTGTTGGGAAAGAGAATAAAGAAATGGTTACCATTCAAAAATAAAAAATAAAAAAATAGGGGGGAAGGCATCGTGGGTCTAAATTGTCATGATTCAACGACTGAGTAATTATTTATCAAAAGGAGGTTCTGACTCATTCTTTTCTATCCAACAGGCTGATAAGTGGAAGGCATGTTAATGTGCAGGAGAGCCGGGGGGGGGGGGCAGCGAAGAGAGAAAATTAGGAGAGGGAGATAGAAGAGAGCACTCTCCTCTCAACAGCCCCAGGAGCCTGATAAGAGCTCACACAGATAAAATATTTATTTTCCATATGTTGCAGAAAGCATTGCCATCACTGTATGTGTGCAATATGTGCAAAGAAGTGTGAAATATATACATCAAATGCCACCGATCTGGTTAATTTCCATGCATTTAACATGCCTAATACCTACCATCTCATCAATATGTTTCAATGCAAATTTCTTTCCACATGCAATATGTCTAGTAAGGAAAGAGCCAACATCAGCCACAACCTCACTCACTGCTATGTTTCAGCCCAAAACTTGTTGCCAGGACCAGCACAATGAGAGTTAAAAACCAGCCACCAGTCACCTTAAAACGCCTTTCCAGTTCTTAAAGGAGCCCTTTTTCTCATAAGTGTTTGCAGTGTTGCAGTGGGGAGATGAAAATGTTTTTGTTCTCTTCGGACAATTGGGAGATATTCAGTGAGAATGTCAGAACTGACCGTTGAAAGGCAGGTGCCTGCAGACACACTTTTTTTTTTTTTTTTTTTGAATGCAGGGCTCCACCAGTGTGGTGGGAGGAAGTGCACAATGATTGGTCTGTTTCTCTGTGGAAGTGTTCAGGGTACACCCAGTTTTGCTTTGCATATATTTACGAAACATCTGCCCTTTTCTTGTTCTTAGATCCTTCCCCCTCACCAGCCCCCTTTCCCCTTTCTCCCGATTTCTTTCTTTGTTGTTGTTGGCTTGTCTAACTTTTTCATTGGAGCTTTCATTTTCCGGTTGAGGGGCGACTTCATCAGAGTGTATAATTTTAACATTGAGGGAGGGAGGGAGGAGAGAGAGAGGGAGAAGAGAGAGAGAGAGAGACAGAGAGAGAGAGAGAGAATGAGAACTGAAAAGAAAGAAAGAGGCTGAGCGGCCAGAGCTTGGCAAACCAACCTTTGGCATGGTGACCGGGAGGAAGGTTCTGGTCTGGTCGGGAGTTTGCCTCTCTGCCGTGCTGCCCCGAGTAGCCTGTGTGCTGCTGCCCTCTAAAGGCTCCAGGGAATAATGCATAGCCACAGAGGCTTGGACAGACTTGCCCTCAGATGTGCCATGTTTATATAATTCTTTTTGCACAACCAAAGAAAGTATTTTCAATTAATTACGACAGGACTTGCTTTTTCCTCCTTAATAAACTATGAACTGCAAAAATGGCGTCAACATAACAGCACCTGTGCGTGTCTAGACAGACTGCTGCTACATTTCAGTGTTTCTTGGCTCCAGAAAAAGGAGTCCAACAAAACTATCAGAGAGGGTGAGATGGGAAATGAATTGCTTCTAAGGACAGTGAGTGGCTCTCTGTTATCTGTGCAGTTGGGAAAAGCCCAGTGGTATCAGGATAAGCAAATGAGGGAGTAAGGTGGAAGGTCGAATTTTTAATATTTTCATTTTGTGGAGGTGGCTCCCAATGCCTCTGTCCTGCGAGTGTTCTCCATAGGTGATCCTTGAGACAGCAAACAGGAGAGTGTGGTGTAAGATGCCAGGGAGGAAGCAGGATCAAATCTAGGGAAGAACAGTACCATTGTTGCAGTGTTAAAAGAGTCATGTTGGTTGTTTGGTCATGTACTCATGTTTGAAAGAGGGCTTTTTCAATTTCCTGAAACAGAAATCCAAAACTAGCCGAGGCCTTGTCTATAAGCATCAGAAATAAATATTTTTTTTTTAAAAAAAGAAAGAAATCGTTTTTCTGTTAAGTGATATCTACCATTAGTATTTCATCCTGATATTTAAAGGACTCATGAGGACCAGCCCAGCTTTGTTTATCAAAATGGTCCTACTCTTATCAAATGCCCTTCATGGATTCAAAGGAAAAGCAGCCAGTCAAGGTAGATTTCACTGCTGCATAAAGAGTAGGGAACCTTAGGTGCTTGGATGACTCAGTCAGTTAAGTGTCTGCCTTCAGCTCAGGTCGTGATCCCAGGGTCCTGGGACTGAGCCCCACATCAGGCTCTCTGCTCAGTGGGGAGTCTGCTTCTCCCTCTCACTCTCTGTCTGTTCTCTCTCCCTCTCTCTCTCTCTCTCTCTAATAAATAAAAATGAAACAAAAAGAGTAGGGAAACTTAATTGGGATTTAGACTATGACTATTCTCAAAATATACCTTGATTTCAATTCCGCTTCACTCCATCCACAAACAAATATTGAATGACAGCTTTGTCTAAGCTACTCTGCTTAACAGTGCGCACTAGAGAACAAACTCGGGGTGGAGAGCAGCCAGGTTTGCTGTGTTCCCTACCCTACGCTAGCGCATCATAGGTGCATCGTATTTTAAGATGAATATGTGACTAGATGAATGGTGGGAGGGAAGAAGGAAGGAAAGAAAGGATGAACACAGGGAATTAAAAAATAACTAAGACATTTTTTCTCAGAGAGTTTACAGTCTCATGGGAGGGATAACCACATAAATAACTATTATTGAAACAAAATTTAGTGAGTAAAATAGGGAGAAGTAAAAATTTTTCTGGAATTTCAGAAAAAGGTGGGACGGAGTTGAATTTCAGAGAGAGACATTCTATCTGGTAGAGGTAAGTCAAGACAGTTACAAGATGGGGACAACCTTCAATAAGTAAGAAGGATAAATATCATTTCAGCAGAGTTATAAAAGGGACATTCAAAGCAAGGGAACTAACTCAAACAAAGATGTAGAGCCAAGGATGTAGATACCCCAAGACGTTCTGGGAATTTTCAAGAACTTTGAGAGTCCTGTGCAGCCAACATATAGGGCGTGTGAGCTTAGCTAGGGCATATATAGAATCAGTTGCAGTGCTGGACTAACTTGGTTTTCTCAGAGGGGTCAAGGAGGATAGGGAGCCAGTAAATAAACAACAGTCTAAATAAAAGTGTTAAGGTGAGAGTGGTGGAAATGGAAAGGAAACATGGATGTGAAAAAATATGAAGGAAACAGAATTGTCAGGACTTGGTGAATTGGCTTTAAGGCAGGGGAAGGTGTTGCTCACCTACAGTTTCCAACCTGATGACAAAGCTGGTGACAGACAACAGTGATGGAAATAGGGAGGGGCCTGAGAGGGGGCACCGGTTTCCAAGGTTAAAAAAGAGTTGAGCTCTGGAGACGTTGATCTTGGATATTTTCTTAAACTGAACACCAGAAACCAGGCCCTTGGAGGTCCATGTAGACACTCAAGACTTGGGGGTTGGTTCCATAGTCACCCATCCAACAAACAGTTGGTAAAGCACTGCAATTTGTTGCTTCTCTTATATTGGCTTCCTCCATACTGAAAAATGTGTCTGCAAGCTTCCCCTCTCTCTTCATCTTTACCATGCCATCTCTGCCTCCTGCCCTCTGAAAAAGCAGATTTGATTTCACAACCTGTTGGACCAGAAACACAGCATGCTAATCATAACACCATATTCTGCGAGGGCAGATTTAACTACCCCGTACAACAAATTCCAATACAAAATATTCCGTATGACAAGTCCATTGCCAGGCTTATAGAAACAAGAAAAACATGGAAACAAAGCTACTTACAACAAATTCTGTTGCACACACAGTCTTCCACTAAAAAATAAAATAATTTCTCTGGTCACCATCCACATAATGATAGAAAGAGGCACAAAGCCAAGGAAATTGGAGGGCATGTTCAGGGTATGACTAATAACCCAGTTTGGCTGGGACCTAGGGTACATGCAGTGTAAGCTAAGTATTTCTGTGTTTATGTCAGTTTCATCGTCCCAGAGGGGAAGGACGCCAGAGCCGAGCCATACCCAAGCTCTTTTGCTTCCTGTTCCTGACCCCAAGCAGCAGTGGGCAGTAATTACATTCTAGTTCCCTTCACCCATCTCTTCCTCCCCCCCCCCCCCCCGCAAACACACAGTCACACTCCCATACTCCAGAGTCATGTACTAAATCAACAAACAAAGGGAATCTTCAGCTTTGGATGAGTAAAGAGTTGGAATAGAGGATCTCCTTGTGACACCTGACCGCTTTACCTGCTAGAAGCTAAGCTCATTTTTTCACTTTTCATTTGCTACTTTAACAAAAACCTCTATCACTACCCTCTCATCTATACAGCCTGCAAATTTAGATTGTGATTGGAAATTATGTGTTAATCTAAAGTAAAATCTAATAACAGCAATAAAGTTGATTGTTCCATAATGCGTTCCATGAATAGAAACTTCAAGCTGGAAGGAACCTTTAAGGCCTTCTAATCCAAGCCCTTTATTTTACAGATGAGGAAACTGAAGCCCAGAGAGGTGAAGTGAGGTGCCCAAGGCCACACAGCAAGTTAGAGGCACAGCTAGTACCATAGCTCAAGTCTCCTGACTCCCAGTCCAGTGCTCCTCCCATTACTCCACGGGTCCTGTGTCTAAGCTTCCTGACAAATGCTAGAACGGTAAACCTCCACTAGTATTTTTCCAGACCATGTTAAAACTCTTAAGGGGGAAAAAAGGATGCTTTCTTGGATAATGTCAGCCATACGTAGCTCAATCTGTCTAAAGTTCTGGGACAGGGTCTTTTTATGCAGCCAACAGAGTCCAAATGTGGTGCTGTTTGCTTGGCCCATATGCTTTCATGTGTTCCCAGTTAGGCCATTACTGGAGGGAAAAAAACAAGAATCAGCTTGTTTTAAAACAAGGGACATACTGGACTCCCTCCCATCCCCCCTCAGAAAAAAAAAATCAAGTTATCTTTAACAGATTCTAAAAATGCCTTTTCCCAAATATGCAGTCAGTTCCTTCAAAGGGCCCTTTGTTTATTTTCAGGAAGAAACCCAAGACAGCTGAAAACCAGAAGGCATCTGAGGAGAATGAGATTACTCAGCCGGGTGGATCCAGCGCCAAGCCGGGCCTTCCCTGCCTGAACTTTGAAGCTGTTTTGTCTCCAGACCCAGCCCTCATCCACTCAACACATTCACTGACAAACTCTCACGCTCACACCGGGTCATCTGATTGTGAGTACACCAGTAAGGTGATGGTGTCTTCGCGGCGCTTGGAGCGTGCTTCTCCCCTGGGTTCTGGCTTTTTTTTGCATTTCGAACAAGCCGTTTCCGTTTAGTCTTGTAGAGTAGTCAAAAGGAACTGCCTCCATTTTGATTCAGCCAACGTCTATATTTTCAAAGCTAGAGTGTATTTTGAAACCAGGTGTCCAGCCACTTGGCCTCAAAAGCCTGATTCATTACATGAACCACATTTTCTTTCATAATGTTCACTCAAAAAAAAAAAAAAAAGTTGGGTTACTGTTTTCTAATTATTCTTTTGTCCCCACGATCTGAATAACAGCACTTCCACCATGACTAAACCGAACCACCAAATATGGACCTCAAAAAGCGAGTTAGACACAGGAAACATCCATTTTGAAATTACATAATACAAGTCAGCTTTGCATTAGTTTTTGGAGTCTCATTTGGCTTGGCTGAATTTCCGTCCTTCCAGTTTTTAATTTATTTTGAAGTGGTTAAAGGATAGCATAAATTTACAGAAGAAAAGAGAATGGCTTCCAAGAATTCAGAATCCACCCAGACTTCACGTAGCCAATAAGAATTCAGGTTAAAAATATTTTTTAATTAAAAAAACTGCCTACGGGCTAAATTTGGAAATGGGCAGCTTAATGAGATCGTCGCCATTGAAATCACTCCATTGCTGTTTATTTTTGCTGTCTTCCCACTAATCTGGGAGTCACTTCTTCAAATTCTATTTTAGGAAAGTTGATAAATCATGTTTGGGAGCTTTTCTCTTTTTGAAGTGTAACCCAATACTTCAAAGAGAAAGGAACATGTGTGGTGACAATGGAAAGGAATGGAATAATTTTGGGGTCCGATCTGAAAGAATATTTCTTTTGGTCTGAAGATACCCAACAAGTATTCTGAACTGATTTCCATACATGCCTGTCTAGTAACAGGCAAAGAGCTGGCATGTTCTTCTTTAGAAGGAGGAAGAATAAGATCGAGATAGTTTTGTTTTCAAAAAGGGACTCCCTTTATCCTGTCCACGAACATAAGCATTATTAATTAGGAAATGAGAGTCTAGATCTCCTATTGTTATTTTTATGACAAAACAAATGTAAAACTCTGCAAAGTGGGCAAGAAGTGGATGCGTCTGGGAGATTCCATTCCCTACTTACTTCATCATCATAATGCCTTAAATAAAGGGACAAAGCCCAGGGGTTGAGGCTGGGGTGAAAGGAGCTTGTTCTTGTGGTGGCGGGGCTGAGACCCTGCTCCAGCTGTCACTAGAAAGTGAAACGAGAAAGAACGGGATCCGACTGTCGAGAGCCCGTGTGATTTGTACTAAGTTGCTGCTTCTGTAGAGAACCTGGGGATAGGAGCAAAGACTATGTTCTGTGGACGGTTGTAATAGTAACATCCTTGGCCCTTCTTGCCTGGCAGTCTCAAGCCTAATAGTAATTACAGGAAGAATTGGAAAATAGCATGGCACGGCGCCCGCAGGCATGTGCGTGCTGTCCCTACCTACCAGGAAGGTAGCCCGTTCCTGTGGAGAAGGGCCTGGAGCTCCTGCACACACACCTTCATCACCTGGCTTTCTGCCACACCTTATGGGGAAGATTACATAGAATGGCCTTAGCCCAGAAATCCCCTGTTGCAGCAAAATGAATGTTCTGCTGAATAGAGAAGGCACCAGCTTCATTTATTGTACTTTACCATAAGCATCCTCCAGCCAGGTCTCGGCATTAGCCTGGAATACGAACCAGAAACTGTATGAGCGTGATGCTGCCACACAGCTCAGACGTGACCCAGAGGGAGCCAGGAGATCAGAGCTCACAGTGAGGTGTCTGAATGCAGTTGGAAGGAGAACAGATAGGGAGGAGACACCTCATCTCCGGCTGCGTAGCAAGTCATTCTGATTTTGCCATTAAGCTATGTACGTCCTCTCTGTCCTAACCTGTTGTTGAAATCGATTATACTTTTCTCCAAATATATTTGGATTGTAGTTTGTCCTGATTTGAGCCTACACTTAGAAGAAAATTGTTTTTAGGAAAGATTCACAGAAATCTGTCCATTTGGAGATTGCTTGAGAGAAGACAGGAAAGAGGTTTATTTTAAGCTGTTAAATTTTTTGGATGCTCTTCTTGCATTCAAGAAGATTTTTTTTTTTTTAACTTTCAAATGTCATTCTTACCATAGATTAATTTAAAAGCCTAATTTCTTTAAGGTAAAATATTCTGTTCCTATTTAGAACTAACAGATTTGGGGCATTTAAAAATAGTGCCCTTGACTTGTTAGTCTCTTTAACTTCAGAAACATTCCACCAGTGTGTGGTGTTCCAAGCTTTCACAAGTGCCTGAATTTTTATAGCACCTTTTTATTTGTTATGTGTTTAGCAAAATTATTCTTAGTCATGCTCTAATGCCCATTTCCTGTCAATCATGATAATTCTTCCCAATTTATGGATGAGAAAACTGAGAAAATTGACACTTCAGTAGATGAATGACTTGCTCGGGAGTTAACCCGTTCAGATACTGCAGGATGTTTATGGATTCGCTCTCCCTGTGAGCAGCCTGAATTCTCGGTTCCAAGCCCATAAGTGGCATTCTTGAAAATGTGCAACCACTCATACCGATGACGGAGTTCTAAGACACAGTAGATCAGCGTCCCCACAAAGGAAGAGTCGGCTCTGCTGCCTGCGAACCGGTAAGGGTGGGTGAGACATAGCGCTGTCACAGCTGAAGGACACAGGCCAATGTTTTAGACAAGCCTGACCCCTAGAATTCTCATCGGCTACTTAACCTGCCGAGCCACTTCAGATTTTGCCAGAGATCCCAGAAGTGTCCAAAACAAGAAGGAATGGGGTTGAGGAGTGCTTCCCCTTGTGAGATGGCGAGGTAGATGCTGCCACGGAATTGTGTGCCGCTTCACGGCACACCCGCTAACAGTGACCGCTTAGCGACATCCCCTGTGACCTCCTAGCTGGTGGCCCCTTCACCATTTCTAAAAGTCCAGTGGTGAACAAACTCCCACGACGAGAACGCGAGGCGTTGAGATGCGTTTTGGAATGCGAAGGGTACAAAGCCCTAGGTGTTTGACAGAACAGTTCCCTGCCGGGGAACAGGCTGAGGAAGAGCCGAGCCAAGCTCTCTTCAGACTCGTAAACAGGCCCAAACCAAGTCAGCAGAGCAGATGAAGCCCTCCCTAGCTTGACAACTATCAAGCTGTGGCACGTCACAGTCGTGTACATGTGACAGACTCGACCAGAACTACGACTTGCCTGCTTCTTCCACTTTGTTTTCCCCAAAATCAGGCTCCCATCGGAGGGAGAAGCGCTTCTCCCCCCTCGGCGGTGCTCCCCACCGTCGGCCCTAGACCCACTATTCTGATGTCTTTGTGCGGTTGGAAGCTGACAGCCGCGGTGACTTACCTTCGGTGTTCTGCACTGGCCTCAGCAGGCTGTCTCATTTTTTGTGTCCTCGCCAAGATGCACTTATGCATTAACAGTTTTTATTTATTTTTAATTTAACCTTTACACATCACCAAACTGTTGTGTGGGTGGGTTTAACTTTAGCTCTGTAGGTAGCGTGACTCTGCAGGGGCTGAGCACTGTCTGAGGAGACTGCGGGCCCTTCCTTTCTCTCTCTGGCCTTCTACATTCATCGGTCGCCCCCTCCCAACCCTTCGCTTTCCCCCCCCCATCACCAGGCTAAGTCCCCGAGATTAAAATTCTTAGTACACTTGGTTCAGTTTGAACTTTTAAGCAATTTTTTTAAGAGAACAAAACAAAAAGGATTTTTTATGGCAAACTCCATTAATGCCACATTAAGGCTGACATTTTAATTACCCCAAAGTCAGGAAATGCAAAGTTCAGGTTCCCACAGCAACAGAAACTGTCCCCTTGAGTGCCAGCCCCACAGCAGCCTCTTTCATTGCCCGATTACACAACGCCGGGCGTGGGGACGTTGTTTTGTCTCCACGTATGTGGAAAGGAGCACGGTTTTTACCCTTTGTCTCTTTCCTGTAACTACAGTTGAGGATATGGGTCTTTAGCTTCCCTCCCCAGACCATCTATACGTATTATCCTGGAGCGGAAGACTGTTATGGCCCTACATGTGCACACGGACAGAATTAAAGTTGCCGTGGGAACATTAACTCTGATTTCCGGACTTCCGTGCCAGTCACATTTAAACCATAATGTTGTAATTTTTGGCATGTAATAAATGTGCATTTCATGTACACAGACAGAAAGAAGCATAAAATGTATTTTAAAGAGCAATTAATTACTAACTTTGTGATTAAAAAACATTTGGTGCATGTTCCTTCCCATTTAGCATCAGCTGCTGGTCTTAGCCAGGCCTAATAGATGACATACTGCGCCTCATCCTGGATTTCAGATGTACTTACTGTATGTTCCTGTTCTTCGAGATAATTAATTCCCTTAGTAAAGCTGTAGGGGGAAAACAAAATGGAAGGAATATGCAAGCATGTAAATAGGGTAAAGGATATTTTGAAGGAAATGATTCATTTCTGCAAATAAACCTCTTAGTCCCTGATAAAGAGCCAGAAATCTGCTAAGTGGGTGTAGACAAAGGTTTCTGGCCACCTTAGAGCATCTGGTCCAGGGCTATAGGAACAACTTGAAAGCAGATTTCCCCCTGAATTCCGGGCATGCCCAATGGTGGAGTAAGTTTACTCGGTAATAACTTTTCAGGCTTCAGGCTGAAAAGTTATTTTACTCTGTCTGCACTCTTCAGTTTATATTCAAACTGGCAAAGAAACATTGTGGGGAATCAGGTAAAATACAGGCTTTGCCGAAGCACCCGATTTAGAGCATAGTATCGTCTCTTCCTGGATTTGAACCTGGTTGGCCCGTTTGTGCTGGAGAAGAACGTGTTTCAAACTAAATGCTTGAACAAGTTTGTGAGTAAAAGGAATGGGTAGCAAGACGCTGAAGGTACAGTGTTTAAAATCACAAATGCTTGGGCACGCGTTCGAAACTGGGCGAGATAGCGTTTTACCGAGAGGATGTGACGCTTGAACTGTCCAGTAATGCTCTAAGGGGAGCATCACACTCGTGAAGAATTTGCACCCCTGTTCTTGCTATTAGTTCGTTCTCTCTCCTGTCGTGTATCCGTTTTTGTTCCGTTTGGTGGCGTGTGGTATTTAACCTTTAAGAAGGATCCTGCAGTTTTACAGCGCTCTGATTTGCTTTCACTGGGGCTGTCTGTATGTGTGAATGTATGTCTGTGTGAGTGAAAACTGCTCAAGCAAGTTTGAAGGTCTCCTTGGCAAATCTGACTGTGCATTCAGAAAGTTTCCAATCAGAAAGCTGATGCCGTGTAAAACCTTCCAAAAACTTCCTGAGGCACCTGTTCACATGAAAAGATTGGATTTCTGCTGGAGGTGCTCCGAAGGCAGTGTTTATAACCGAAGATCTCTGTTTGGAGTGCCAAAAAATGAAAAACATTTTGGCCCCCAAAAAACCTCCATAAATGTTCAAAATGTATAATCAAACAAAAGCTTCATTTGGATTCAAATGCGTGTATCTCAGCAGATGTGTCTAAACTAACTGGAATCCCACAGGAGCAGCTGAACTGGATTTGGGTATGTCTTGATAACTGAGAGAGTTATTCTTAGGCTTTGAAAGGACAAAAATGGTCCATCTGTGAAGAACCGTAATAGAGACATGGCAAAAAACAGCATCCTCTGAAAGAGTTTATTTATGGAATTTAGGACAAGTTGGACAATCCTGAAAACATTTTGGGGTCACACTAATTTGCAGAAGAAATATAATCAAAATGGGCTGAAATGAGCAACCACAGATAGCTATTATCCTATGGCTTTGCTATTCATTTTCTAGTAGATTCCATATCGGTTCAACAGTAAATAGAGTATCTTTGGTGTTCTCATTGTCCCCAGAGTGCCCTGCGTCCCTCTGTATTCTACTTCCTATAAAGAATGACATATTTACCTTTTCATAGCTAACGGTTTCAACTATCTTTCTGCTGTGTCGTTAGTCAAATAAACCCCTTACCTATTAAGTGTGGATTCATTTCTTTAAAGATAGTCTTGCCCTTTATCCACAGTCACCTTTCTGCCTCTGAGTTAATTGATACATAACCTCTTTGGAATTACTTTCATTGCCATTGATGCCCTCTTATTTAGAGGTTTCAGTGCCTAGTCCAGCACTTCGGCATCGGAAGGCCAGTTAATGTTTTTATTTGCTGTAATTCCTAGAGTCACTACTTAGCACGTCTGGGGACACATTTATTGTTAAAAGTCTTTTTCTTGAAGTTTCATGTCATAGTCTACCTCTTTTTATAAAATTGTCCTTCCTTTTAATAAAACTTGTTCTGTCCCTACACTGCTAATTTAACTAGATGTCTTCCGTGGTCACTTAATGCAATGATTTCTAATAGTCCTGTCCCTCATTCATGCACGCATTCCTTCCTTTAGTCATTCAGCAAATGCTACTGAGCCCCTGCTTCTGTGGCAAGTCCTCAGTGAGGGCTGGGGTGAAGACACCAACAAGGTGCCGTCCCCCCACTTTAGGAGCTCAGTGTTCCCACACGCCTGGCTAAAACTAGAAACCTGTAAAGGGGGATGTGCAAATGCAGTATTAAAGTGTTCCTGAGGAGGGGGCCTGAAGCAGTGGGAAGGGGGCATTAGACCTGGATCGTGAAAGAATAGGTGTGTGTAAGGTGAAACAGGGAGGGAACGGCATTCCAGGTGGGAGGAACAGAAGCAAAGCCACAGAGACAAAAAAAAAAAAAAAAAAAAGGCAGTGTGTTTTCAGAAAACAAAGCGATTCAGTTATGATACTGAGACCTTCTTAGGCTTCACCTCATTTTACTATAAACCCATGGGGCCCTTTACATTTGGGTAACATTGCCTGTCATTAAAATTCAGCTGGGCTGAATTGCATATCTTTTCTAGAGACATTTCCTTCCCAATTAAAAAATAAAGCAAGACACCCACTTATAAATTGATTCAGTCAGTGGATATAAGAAAGTATTGAGGGACCTGGTAATAATTTATTGATGAACAGATTTTAAAATAACTTTTTTTTGAGGAAGGTTCATCCTTGGAGCCACAGAGTTACCTTTAAGTGTCACACTGGAACTCTGTCAATGACTTGCAGTCTCCCCAGGTTCTAGCAATCTGTCTCTGTCCTCTTTTGAAATCCTCCCAGTTCCCCTGGCAAGTCTGGTCTCATGACCCATTGCCGCAAGCTACTCCACGCCATATTGCTCTCCCAAATATTGCATGAAGGTGCCTTTAATTGTCCACATATAATTGTTAAGACTTACTGCTGGTTTTCAGGGCTCTGTTCTTCATTTTGCCATCCCATATCTTGCTAGAATACATCTGTAATTCTTATCTGCAGCAGCTAGTGACAGTTTCATATGTGCTTCCTCCACGCGTGGCAAATTTCATTATATAAAATTAGTGTCTCTCCGTATCTGTCAGGGATTCTCACATCCTGACTTAAAAAACAAAAATTGCCCTCAGAGAAGGATCGTTTAGGATCAGTTGAGAGCATGCATTGAAGAGTCTCGGAATTCCTTGCTTTAAGAAATTTCAAGTCAAATCCTTCCACCAATCACTTCGCATCAAGTACCACAGTCAACCCAACCCCCCCCCCCCCCGCCCCTGGTTAACTCATCGGCTGAATAAGCACTTTTCGCTTTTCTCCTGCCTCTGTATCCTTTGTTCTCTCCAGGGAATGTGTACCAGTGAGTCCTTTTTATCAGCACTGGAAGGGATGAAAGGACCTGATCTAAATCCAGTATTATTCAGATGAGGAAACTGAGGCCCACAGAGGGCAAGTGTCCTACCAGAAGGTTTCCACATAATGAGTTGAAGAGCCAAAAACAGAACCCTACTCCTTCTCCCACCATACTGTGCTGCCTGCTACCCAGTTGGCTTCAAGGAGAACTTACATTTCCTGAACAGAGAGTCAGGACTGTTCATCTGTCAATTTACTGAATGCTTTCCATGTGGAGGACCGAGCCTATGTATTATGTAGGATGCAGTTTTATAAACCAGAGCCCTATGTACAGAGATTTGGAATCTCGTAGACAAGATCAGATACCTTCACAAACAAGTACCTTGAAGAGTGGTTCAAGATCTGTCCCACATGCCTGGATGCACCACAGCCTTGACTCATTCACTGGCAAGCGTGTGTAGGGTACATCTTATGTGCCTGGACCTACACAGACATCTATGGGGATACAAAGGTAGAGACAGCCAGACCTTGCCACCAAGAATCTTCAAACTTAAATCACCATTATCTGAGATAGAAGTTAGAAAAGTCATAAAATACATTATAATCCAGTTTATAGTAATATCCAGTTCAGTTGATCAGGAAAGGTTCCATTCAAGCTGTCTTGAAAAACAAATAGAATTTCTTCAGAAGTAAGGCACGAGGGTAAGGGATAAGGAGTCTGCATTTTGGTGTAAGGCTATGGATAGGTTTCAAGTAGGGGCTGCCATGCTCAAGACTTTGCTGTAGGAAGCTCTAATTTAGCAGCAAGTGTGTGGAGGGTGCGTGGATGTGAGAAGGGGTAGCTGGGGGGAGGAGAGAGCCTGGGAAGCTTTGTCAGTAGTTCAGACTTTGGGTAACCAGAAGGCGGCTAGAGATGCGCCAGGTTCAGCAGACTTTGTGGATGAGGGTGGACAGCTCTAGCAACTGATCGAATGTTGGTTAAGAGAGAGGAGATCATCAGTGCTAACTCCAAGATATCAAAAAGAGGAGACAAAAGGAAATGTTTAGAGGAGTAGAATACGGTTCAGTTTTAAACAACGCCAGAGAATGAGACACCAGGGGTAGACCCAATGGAGACAATTAACATAGACCCAATAGAGACAAATAACGCACAAATAGAATAGTGGAGTCCAGCAGGAAGATTTGAAATTAGGGCTAGCGAATGCTTTCACCAAGAAGCCAATCTTGACACCATGAATATGGGAGTAAATTCAAAGAAGGCTTTGTTGAGAGAGAAAAGAAACATAGAGTACTTACAGTGAGTGATAAGAAAGAGAATGTGGAACCAGCAAGGAGGAGAAAAGAAGGCCTGAGATGTAGGAGAAACATCAGGATAGTCCAGAAAGACCCTCAGGAGAAGGGTCAGCAGTGCTGGGTCCTGCAGACACCAAGGATTGGTAGCTTCCTGGTGGCTGCTAAGAGAGCAGAGTCAGATGCAACCCAAAAACACTGTAAAAGGGGGTTCAAGGGCAGAGAGAAGATGGATGAGAAAGCAGCAACTTGGCACTACTTTTTAAAGAAGTTTAGTACTTTACAAAGAAATAATGAACAGATAATACAAAAGCAGGTAGGGAATATTTTTATGAGACAAGAGTCTCAAGCCCATTTATAGACTAAAGAATAAAAACCAGTGTTAAGGGAGACTCTGCAATTAAATAGGCGAGGTGAGAGAGAATTAAATCTTCCGTGTACACGGCATTTGGAATGATAAATATATGAAAAAGAAATGTGAAGTCACTACCCAAGCCCAACAAAACAGTAATTGTATTATATTAGTTCTTTCCCCACACCTTTCAAGCATGGCTTTCTCTTCCTTTTAGCTAATAAGAATGAATGCTCTGTACGAATTGTACATGTCTTCTTCGGATGCCTTCACAGATAGTCACTCATCCTTAGTAATCTCTAAGCATTAGCCAGAGGGCAGGGACCACATACTTTGAGCACTAAAATTTTCCCAAAAATTTTTAAAACAAGTTCTCTTAAAGCGTAATCTTTTTGAAAATGTCACATTCTGAGAAATTCTTTTATGATAGGTTCAGTTCAAGTAGCTCTGTATGACTAACAACAAACTTACGTGTTGTTCTCATGTACTTCTTCATTGTCACAAGACATCCTCACGTTCACTATTTTGTGGAGGATTTTTTAAACTTTTTACTTGGTCTGTATCCTTCTCTTTGATGGCTGCAGACATGCCTAAGGCCACTGTCACCTGGACACACAGTATCTGCAATTACTTCTACTTCAAGACAGTGTTCTGGAACCAACTAAATCAAATGTTACTTTCCTCTGCTATTAAATTACTTCTAAAACAAATAAGAAAATTATTTTATCACTACTTGAAATTATATAAACAACCACATGGAAGAACTGTGAATATGAGTCTTGTCATTTCACAAGGAAGAACAAATTCCTAGTTGATGCCAAAATGGACCTTGAGTTTCCCCTTTACTCTCCAACTCCAAAAAAGAATTTCTTCCTGCTCATTTATCTTCAGTGGTTCATGTTATCGGTTTTATACCAAGATCTCATGCAGTATTCAGCCAGGCATACATAATTTTTAAGAGTGCTTGGCATGGCATGAAGAACACCACATGAAGAATTGCAAGTAGTGAAATTAACTTTATCATTACTTTCTTTGTAATCATTTTCTTTTCCTTTTCACTTATTGTCTCTTTGCCTCATATCTCAACTGGGTACTTAGATATAAAGGAGACAATAGAAGAAAGGTATATATGCATTTGAGCTACAGAGCATAATTCCACGTCTCACTGAAAATACACATACAAATTCTGAACTTCAACCATTAGATGTTAACTCCAGGGGAAAGGATGCATAGCCTTTCCTCAGGGGGATACTTAGGTTTTTGCATGCAGGATCGGATGATTAGGATTCCCCCCTCCCCAATTTTAAGGAAGCACCCAGAAATCTGGTTTATTCCATTTTATTCCTGACGTAAGGTTCCCAGAGGCTTGGTTGGGTCCTGGGCTTCTGAAGTAGACATTAATCCTGGGTTAACATGCTGAGAGGCCCTCTAAGCAGACCTGGGCACTGTCCTTGGGCAGTGATATAGGAAGAAGCTTCATACAGAGGCTACCCTCTCCCTCCAGGCAAAGGACTCCTGTAGAAGAGGAAATGTTGACCTGGAGTCCTGGTATTAAGTACCATGACTGGGCCTCCCTCCCCAAGTCTATGAACCTCCTAAGAATATATGCACACATGCCTATGTGGGTACTGTTCTGAGACACAGTGTATCACTTTCTTTCGGCTGGGGTCAAAGAACAAGAGGAAAGAAAAAGCCACCTTCCCCAGGATATATTCCAAACAGAATCTGCATGCTCAAACCTGGCCCCCAAAAGTAAACTAAAAAGCAGGTCCAATGTGAACATCGAAATGTGGACTGGCTCCTAAAGCTCTTTCAAGTCCCTTTGAGATGCCTGTGGGGCAGAGGAAGGCATAACAGATTTCCAGAGCTATTTCTTCAGGATCTGACAATGGAATAGATTTGGACCATGTGTTGCTCAGAAAATGGGTTCTCACCCCCACGGTCTATGTATGTGCTCTTTTTAACTTGAACTTCACCCTATGAATGCATTTTATGTGTCTTTACCTAACCTCCCTATATTTCCGTTTTCTCCTGTGCATAATGAGAATGCAAATAGTATCTGTCTCCTGGGGTTATTATAAGGATTAGATGGAACGCTATATGGAAAGTTCCTAAAACAGCACCAGAAAGACAGCCAACACTCAGTGAATTTAAGCATTAGCTCTAGTATAAATGTTTTAAATTATTAAGTAAATATGTACTAAAATTGATGCACTGTAAATGATGATGTCATAGCAGCAGGGCCCGCATCCTTCCCCCTGAGAGTGACTGAGAAGAGGCCCAGATCTGTAGGAGAGCACGTGGGACAGTGACCCTCCTTACCTCAGGAAAAGGCCAGCACCTCTCTCCTTGTCCCTTCTGGGATTCAGGCCCAGGTAGACTGAGAAGCCTCTCCATTATCTTTTTGCCTTCATTCATTCCCTCCTTTGTCTCGGTGTGGGTTTTTGTTCTAAAATTTGGAGAGGACTCATATTTACTAAGCATCCACTGTGTGTCAAGTGCTATCCTTCTTATAAAACGTTCCATTTTAGAGATAAGGAAACTGCAGCTCAAACAAGTTAAAAAACGTTTCTGAGCATTTTCTTCTTGGTATAGGGAAGGTTTAGAATATTACTAAATGATGGGACAATAGGATAGTATTGACCTATTAAGTTTCTTCTTGTCCTCAAGTGCGTTCCAGTCAATGAGGGACTTTCAAATTATAGGGAAGAGATCTATGTGCTGTCTTAGCTCAGGATACGTGGTCATAGAAGCTGGACCCAGCCCTGCGGTGCAGCCTCCTTCCACGGGAGCCACCTCCCAGCACTGATAGCTGAAAAGGCCAAAACAGCAGGTCCTTAGAACAGGCAAACAGCTATGCTACCACATCCCAGGGCCCTCTCCAAAGAGACCTACTTACAACTAAAGAAACTCATCTTTCATCTTTTTGAAAGACAGTCTGCCTGATGGCTTCAGAGTATTTTGAAATAATTGAAAATAGAGGCAAAGTTGGAAGAGTAAATGTGTTTCACTGCAGAGAAGGATTGCTCCGAATCACCCAGCTCACTTACCTTCTTCTATTCCGAAGCAGTTTGCAGGAGTTGAAAAAATATATATATAATCTTAAGAAATTCAGTAAGACTTATTGGCTCATTGTACCAAGTAAGCCTTTCCTGTCCTGTGGTGCCCACATAGTTTTTGGTAATGGAGATCGTTTTGGACATTTGCTTCTCTCAACTCCAGAGCATTTTCGCAGCTGAGTATAGCATTCCAGGGACACGTGGGTATAGACCTTGAGCTATAAGTCTCTTACTGAGAGGTGCAGATCAAAGGCTAACCTAGGTTGTATGAAGTCCGTATAAATCCCAAGTCAGAGTTTTAAAACAATGACGTACTGAATTGTAATTTCTGCCTCTCATATGCAGTATTCCTTAAATCACATGTTGACACCTAATCAGCAGAATCCAAAGACACAAATTAGATGGTACAATATTTACAGAGAAAATATATGTGTAGCTTAGAAAGTAACAATCCCTCAGGGCTGCAGTCCCACCCAAAGAAAAGGAAAAAAGGTAGCAGTTGCACTCTGAACTCTCAACATTGTAGCCAAGAAAGGAATGAATATAACAATAGAAGAAGAGAGATTCAAGACAGAACATCTCAGCTGAAGGAGTCTGGACTTTCAAGAAATATGTTTGAGAAAGATTCAGAAGAAATTCTAGGTAAGACAAACCATCCCTGTTCCTCAAATAACGTGCTGGCACTTAAATTATTAAATGCTGATTTGGACCAGGCAGAAGAACTTGTGAGGGCAGAAATCCTATCTTGTTCACTGCTGTATCCTTAGCACCTAGCAGAGTATTTGGCCGTAGCAGTGCTCAGCAAATATTTGTTGAATGAATGAATGAATGAATGAATGAATGAATGAATGAATGAATGTGATGGGGAAGAGGAGCAAAGAGAAGGGTAGAGCGTGTTTCTGAGCATTATGCCCATTTGTATAAGTCCAGGTAGGGATTTTTTACTGGATTTTTTTTCCTTCAGCGGACCTACAAAACAAAGTGCATCAGAGATACCCTCTGGTTTTTATGCTGGGAAAACAGAATGGTTTTCTGTTGGATGTAGGCTGCTACATGTTTTGATTCTAGTAACAATATGGCAGGGTTAAGGTCAACTTTGTAGTATAATCTGGTGCCTGTTTTTGATAGATATCATGAAAATAGATACTTATTTTCAAGATGCTCAAACAGATGATTAGGCGAAAGCTCCAGCAAACCTTGAAACAAGAAAAAGGAAAGGTTTTCCCACTCCCACCTCCCCTTACTTTACCATCCTGCAGAGTTTTCTGCAACCCCACACCCTCCTCCTTGTTTCACCCTTTTCTCTGGTCTAATCCTTGTCTAGGGGACACAGCATGTGCTGTCAGTCTAGCAAGGAGGCAGCTCTTGGGAAATCCACCCCCCACGTGGTGCTCCCCAGCTCCTTTCATGGGACTGATTTGATCAGCAGCAGGCAGAGCTGGCCCAGGAAAACAAGAGCTTGGCTTAGAATCCCAGTGCCCTCCTGCTGGAAGGGCCCTCGAGAGAGTTCTTCACGCCCATCCTCCCTCAACTGGCTGGACACTAGAAGAATGTGTAGGAAAACAAACTCCTGGCTGAGTGAATAGAGGATTAAATGAATGAGAGATGAGTTCACTCCTCCAGAGTCTCCACCATCCCACTTGAATAGAAAGCTAACTTTGAAGCCTCTCTGTTCTCCATGGCACGATTTTGTATATACTCAGCTTTGGAATATGGTTGCCATCTGTGGCCAGTGCCTAGGACTAAGGAAGCACTGGGGTGAGTAGGAGGGGGCCAGGAGGGAAGAAAAGAGACACTTAAAACGAGCTAATGATCTCCTTTGTGTTGGAGTCTAGGTTTCCGAACTTTAGTCCTGTACTTCAAGAACAAAACACCAGTGTGTCTTAGACCACACCAGGCGCCAGTACATCAGATAAAACCTGCGCTGTGTGGTGTTCAGCCACTGAGCCTCAAGAAGTTCTGAAAGCGAAATTAAAGGAGCAAACTGGGGAAACTGAAAGGAGTAAAGGCTTAGGGAAAAACACAATCAGGAGGGCTCTGCAGATATGTGTCTTTGGGGTTACAGTAGTTCAAAAATGAATCTACTAATTAAAGAGTTGGAAAATGCTAGAAATCCCATGAATTTAAGGATCTTTAGAAGAAATGAGATACTACTCCATACACTCTGAGGACATTGTGATCCTTTAGTAGAATCTCAGGGTGCAAGTGACCTGGCTGTTGTGCATTGCTGCGCGTTTAAACGGTTGATTGAGAGTTACAGACAGCTATACTAGAGGGGTGGGCAGGTGGTCTTTTAAAAACAGAAAAAGAGCTTAAAGCAAAGCTCAGTAAGACCAGAGAACATCTCTGAAAGGCAGCAAGTAGTTCACAGAGCTTCCTAGTTTCCCTGATCTTATCTGTACAAATTGTTGGTTATGGCGCAGACTCGTATGGATGATTTCTATACCAAAACGACAGCCAGAGAATAATAATTAAGCTGAGAATATACACCAGAGGAGAAAATGATTGCAACAAAGTTAACTTTGCTTTTGAAAAAGGTTAGCTAGTTGGTTAAGTACAACATCTGAAGGCAAATACTGTTATATGTTTATCAGTAATTCTGTATCTCGAGTTTGAGAAATTTACAGGGTAGGGAGATGGAAATCCTTTTGGCCTTGCAAGGAAAGAATCTCATCAGAAATATATGTAATAGAAGTTTAGAAGCACTGACAATCCTAGGCAGGCACAAATCACTTTACAGAGCAAAGTGATGGCCCAGCAGGGTATCACACTGGTGCTTTAGAGTGGTTCAGTCAGTAAACATTTGTTGGCTGCATGTGCTCTGGCCTTGACTTGCTGCCGTCTACCGTCAGGGACGAGACACACAACTGTGACTCAATGACAATTAGAATATTAGTAAAGCCCTAAAATCTATCAGGTATACAGTTTCTTTTACTAGGAACCCTACATGCCTCCATATTTTGTTTTATTTCCCCTACCACATCCCTATGAAGCAAAACCATCTTCATTTTACAGGTGGGATAACTGGTCCACAAAGAGATCATTTAATTCTTTGTCTTTATATTTGAAATGATTCATAATCATTATATGACCCTGCTCAGTATACTGTTTTTCCTCATTATTTTAGGTTTCCAGGAAAAGGACATATTTTATCTTTCTCATTATTATTTTTAATTGGTTTTCAGAGAAGTTGGGATAAAAACAGAATCTAACAAATATCCCATGGAGAAATTTGGTGTTCTCTTTTCTTTTCAATAATAAATTAAGACCTTCTCTGCTCCTCTCTCCTGGCTCTCTAAGCAGATATTCAAAATCCCATGCCAATTTTCAAACAAATAAGAGCTCATTCTAATAGCTGGATCACAGTCCCCTCTGTTGAGGAAATGGCCTTGTAAATTGCAAAAGTTACTTTGATTATAAACCTTACCAGTTTTACCTGAGTGTTTATAAACAGTACCGATATCAGACCTGGCTCTAAGTCCAATGATAAATTTATACCCAGCATGTGAAAGGCCAAAGAAAAACCTACTGTCTTTTATTCCCTTTGGTGACCTACAGTAAATAGTGTGTATTTACTTATTTACTTTGTAAATGAGGACACCCAGTGGCCACCAAGTGAAAATATTCTAAACAATCTCCGACACTGTTCATGCAAAAATACATACCCAGTTATCAAAGCTGATTGACAGATACCTCTGTAACATCTGTGAGCAAGCAGTTTAGCTCCCCTAAGTTAGGCAAGAGTGGTGGGAGTTTGGCCTGATCATGTTTATATCACATCAGACCTTGGTTGTTTCTTCTCACTTTGGGTTATAGGGTATTGGCTCTGCTTTGAGCTCCACTGACTCCTCGGCTAACAGGAGGACCTAATGAGCAGTCTCTTGGGAGAAATGGAATCCAGGAGATTGGGACACAAGGCCTGTGTCAGAAACCATAAATGAAGGAACACAGTTTGTGAGAGACTCAGTGAACACATAAAAAACCAACTGCCTTAGACCTTAAATGCATACTGAAAATAGAACTATGGCTATTCCCTGATGAGAGGCAGTAGATATTAAAGGAGAGAAAGAAGAACATTACACAGAACTTCAGAGTCAGAAAGACCCCCTGGGACTATCACATGCAGACATACCTCAGAGAAAAGGTGCCACCGGAAGTTCCAGCTACATTGACAGCACGTTTGGGAAGTTCAGTGGAGACCTGACCTAACAAATACTCAGTTAGGACCCGCTCAACGTAAAGAAATGTGTTAGGCAGTGTGAAGGGTCCAATAATTTGTATTTGTAGCTATAGTTATAACAAGGTAAAGTACTAGCCTGCAGGAAGCTTGGAGTCTTCTTGTAGACATAGATGAGCATGAATGAGAATGAGACAATAATCAGTAATGTACTAAATTATGTGGTACGTGTGTAAGAAGCTCAGATTTATTCCTCAGCATTCAGGTGCAAGAAACATTTCCTTAAATTTCTAAAGCAAATTAAACCTGAGGCTCCTATAAGAAGTTAGTAAGAAATTCTGTGAAGTTTCAGGGCTCCACTCCCTTCCCCAGACTTGGACAGGACTCGTGAAATTGAGTGAAGTCAGATCCGAAGTGCACTGGGGTCTCCTTCATCCACATCGCTACCGGACAAAGACCCAGGTCCATCTGACTGCCGGGCTCTACTGCATTAGCTGGGTTTCGAGATGCCCCTCACAGTGGTCCTTGCCCCAAGATCATCACTGTACCTCTCAAGGCAGTGACTTTTTAGGTCCAGCCTCCAGAAGTATACCAAGAAATTACCCCCAACTAGAGTTGTATGTAAGCAGAGACTTCAAACTTTACCACTGTCCCCATTTGAGAGGTAGGTGATTCTTTTTCTCCCATCAGATCACCTCAGTCTAACTCCAAAGCACCAGCCTGCCCCTCCTCACACTAGAAAGGGCCTTAGCTTAATTCCCCTTAGAAGGCCTAGATTCCAAAAACAAAGCCCTCTGTCTTGGGGCTTCGTCTTTAAGGCTTAACTTCTGATCCGAACTCTGAGGCCACAACTTCCTGAGGCAAGGGAGTCCAGAACCATATGCAAACTTAGCCATTCTTAATTGCCTTATTTTTATGAAAGTTTTCTCATTTAGTGGGGGGAAAAAGACCAAAACAAATTAATGTTTCACTCTATTATCTCACCAACCAGTTGGAACTAAGAAAAGAACTCAGGATGGACTCCAGCAATCAAAGCAGGCTCCACAGAGAAGGAAGAACTTTGAATAGGGCTCTCAAATGGTACATAAGGCTTAGTAAGTAGAGAAAGCACAATATTTCAGAACTCAGAACAAATTCAGTGGAAGACCAGGATTAAGAACAAATGCAATACATGTAAGGGATGGCGAAATGTCCAACTTCTTATATCAGTGCAGAGATTTTATTTGGGAAAATGAGAAAATAAGATCAAACCAGTGAAGTAAGATGAGATGATTAGAATGTTACCTATAGCTGTAGAGGACTCTCTTACAGCTTAGTATCTTTTCTCGTATGACATGTAAATAATATAAAAACATTATATGAAAGAACATATAAAGAATACAATAAAAATGAAATATCTTATTCCTTATCAGAATAATTATGAAGTATGCCTTCTACTTCATTTACTTACCAGTGTCCCCCAAGGCTTTGAGTTCCGACGACATTTATGTAGGCTCTTTTTCCTTCATCTTAGCATGAGCCAAAAGGACTTACATCTTATTCTTTCTTAAGGAAATCCTGTGCCTGGTTTTATACTGGATCACCCTAGATGGGCTGTTGAGATGTAGTTTCAGCTACTTGTCTTAAATTAGCACACATCAAACCACCTCTGTGCTTCTCACTTAACTAGTAATCCAGCAAAACAAGTTTACTTTTTCCCTGGTAAATTGTCCTTGCTTTTCCTTATTGCTTTGAGGTAGAAGACCTTCATTTCTCTCAGTGAAACAGTCTATCATGGCTCAAGCCCACGCCCTCTGTAGACATATAGTGTAGCCCCCTTCTACCAACAAACTATGCTTGAAAACCAGTTGTCACATTGGAACTAACTTATTTTTTCTAGGAAGACATAAGTAAAGAGAACGTTTGAGCATAAATCCCAAGATCTGCTTCAAAAGCAGTTTCAAAACAGTGCAGCAACAGAGGACCAAAGGAAGTTCTGTGGCTTGGGAAGCTCTGTGATTATTTTAGTAAAACAGCTTTTTAAAAATGACACTATGGGATTCTGTTTTCTCACTCGTTGAAGTTCAGATAAAAGTTTTCCCAAAGTCAAAAAATTAATTTCTTATATAAGTATACTTTAAAACCAGTTGATATTTTCCAAAGGAATGCCATTCCTGGGAGTTACACTGGATCTTTGAACTCACTAAAGATAAAACTTTGTTTTTCATTTAAAATGACCATATGGTGCTATAGAGATCAAAAGAAGAACAGATTAGTAAGTAAGAAGGTGCTGGTTTTTATATAAACACTTTTTAAATTTATAGTTTCTTTTCAAGCAGAAAAAAAAAAAAAGAACCAAACTTATTAGCTGTACATTTGAAAATAAAGATCCTTCTCTAAGGCCTATCCAAAGCCAAGTTCAAACTGCATACTTTCACTGTGAATTTAAGCAGATCCCTTTGTTCATTCTTGTATCCCGCCCACGGATGCAGCATCTCTGTGTTTTTGTTCCCCAGATTTAGTGAACAAAAGAAAAGGTTACAATAGGGCAGCAGCTAAATTTGTAAGGAAAGAGCTTTATAAAAAAAATCAAACTCCTAAAAGGTGTCTCAAAAGGTTTATGATATAAGAGGATTTAAAGGCATCAACCTCAGATTTCATTGACTTTCCTCCTTAGTCCCAGCAGGTCCTCCCTCCTCAAGAAGAAGCCATTTCATTTCAGCTTTGGAATGAGGGCATAGGTGTCTTTCAGAATGTTGTCTAGAATTATAGCTGTCCAATGCCTTTGTTCCCAGAGTTAAAACTTAGCTTTCACAATCTGTACTGTAAGAGAATAAAGAAGGTGTTTGAACATTCAGTGTTTCACTGGAATCAGATGCTCAAAGTATAGAAATTCATGAAGGATGTAGCTTGATAATACCCGAAGCTGAAGTTTTAACTTATACTTAGAATGGGTTCCATAACGTTGATGTTCAATTACTTCTTAATTGTTTGATTATATCCTCACCTCATGACTAAAGGGATTTCAGTTGGCCTAAAAGGAAGTCCAATATATTAGTAAATACGTAGGAAAATATACTTATACATAATGATAAAAAAGAAATCAGCGTTGAAGTAAAATAAGGAATTGACACTCAAATGAGGCTAGGGGGTAAATTTTACTTAGAAAGGCATACCATGAGGTCCCATATCATTGCGGAAATGCCGTCTAAATTTTGATTCTGAGCTCCAGGTATGATTTTCACAGGGTCCCCAAAGATAAAAATAGACCCAGCTTCTCCTGGGCACTGGGGTCTGAGAGAAGCTGATTGATTAATGTACATTTCAAATATCAAAGGTCCTTATGGATGAATTTCTTCCACTGTTTGAGATTTCAGATCATCTATGGCCTTATGGATCCCTTTACATGAGGGTATTCTCAGTAAATGTTTCACTCATGAATTGGTGAAAATTCAAATGACCCAAACAACTTCATATGTCAGTCCGTTGTATTTGCAATGTTAGATGCATAGTCAGGCATTTCTCAGTCTCTTCTTGGAGGTAACAGCAGAATGAATGTGGAATCAAGCAAACCAAAGGACTGGGCTGTCTGAGGGAGACTGTGAGAGCCTCCAGAGCCGAGTAAAAGGGCTTCCCTGGGACTTTCCTTTGGCCCTGAAAATCCCACCAGTATCATCAGTCTCTTCCTATCCTTCAGACAAAATGTAAGGCTCTTACTTTTTGGTAGAGGGAAGAGAGGGAAAGGATGACAGGAATAGAGGCTTGGTCCAGATTTGGGGATGGGCCTGAAGATCACAGGGCAAATGTGTTCCTGCTTCACAATTTTGCCTCCTTGTTCCCCATACTTGAAGCTTAGGAAAACTTAATGGTGTAGCGGAAGGAAAGAAGGGAGAGAGGAAGAGAGGGAATGGAGAGGAGGAAAGAGGAAGGAAGGAAGGAAGGAAGGAAGGAAGGAAGGAAGGAAGGAGAGGAAGGAAGGGAGGGAAGGAGGGAAGGAGAGAGGAATGAAAGAAGGGAGGGAGAGAGAAAAACAAAGAAAGAAAAAGCCAACCGCCAGTTTGAGGTACTACAGAGCTTGCAGGTGAAGTCTATCTTGTTGGCTAGATTAGAAGTACATATTAACTTAAAAAAAAAAAAGGAAAAGAAATGAAATGAAAAGAAAAGAAAAAGGGAGGGAGGGAGAGAGGAAGGAAGGAAGTCATGTTAAGTTTGTATTTATTTATTTATACCACAATATCTCATTTTTCACCGTCAAAAAACATTAAAGGATGTTCCTAGTTCTTCCATGCATTTGTGTTACCCGTCAAAGGGGATACACCCTGATAAAGACCTGTGTTTGGCGTCACCAACTGTCAAACTATCTAGCTCTGTTACATTCCTCCAGATCTCAACTAGCATAGTACTATATCATTTCTGTTCTCGTTTTTCCCTCTTCCTTTTCAATCCTCTTTTTATTTTTAAGTCCTCTTCAGAAAGCTAACTGCTGTCAGTTAGGCTAGGACTGTTGAGTTGATCTCAAAATTTAAGTGAATGGGAAGCGTCAGGCAGCCTGGCCCGCTACCAGATGCAGGCATGAAGGCAGCATTGGTTTCAGAGGCTCTGCTTACTCCAAGTAGCTAAGAGCAGCCTAAGGAGAGACACTGGATTCTCAATTCATGGCGCTTAATTTGGGGAGGAACACAGACCTCTTTGAGATTCTAACGAAAGTCACTGACCTTATCCCTGTGAAAGTAGAAACATGCCCATTCATGAAAAAATGGGGATACCCCTAAAGCCCACACATACACTTCCTAAGGACCTTTCGATACTTAAACTGTACTCCAGATTGAGTGAAAATTCATTAAATGTATGAATGAAAGTTCAAGGAATAGGAAAGTCATGCCCAACTACAGGACTGAGATCATAAATAGGAATGGTGTTATAAACACTTGAAGCAAGGTAGGAAGTTGACTATTTCTGTCCACCTAAAATAATAAGCAGTGACTAAAAGTATATACAGACTGTTCCCCACATTCATAGGTGGTGTCTTCCAGAAAATATGTTTGAAAGTCAAATTTCTGAAAGTTGAACAACTGATTTATGTTTTATGAGAATAATTCTGTTACCAATGCTTAGAGAGAAAAGAAGGAAAACAAAGAAAGCAGCTTCGAATGATTCCTGTACCTTGGGCATAGATGATAGAGGTGAAGTCTCACCACCGGGAGACAGCCCACACACCCCCTTTACAGCCAGGAGTGGGTGTGTAAGGCAGTGCAGCTGTCCTTCCCGCAGGCTGGTGACCCTCCGTGGTTCATCTCCAGTGGGCTATGCTAGGTGTGTGGAGCCAGGGTGAGAGGAAGAGTCTTGTTCTGCCTGCCACCCTCCGCTTGTGTAAGTGATTTCCCCAGTGCCCCCTGCCGCCCTCCAAATGATGCCAGCGGGCTGAGTCTTGGATCAGCCAAGAGGGTCCCTGGCTGCACTCAGGGTAGAAATCAAATGCCAGCCAGCAGGAGGTAAAAGCAGAGTTAACTGAAGGTATAGAGACAGTGCAGGTACAGAGTGTCTGGGAGACTCAGAAAGGAAAGGAGGGAGTCTTGTCTTTGCTTGGGGCCTGGGGTTTTTTACTGACAACTGTGGTCTGATGCACATGTCCTCTCAGGCATCCAGGAACTGGTCAGAACAAGGACAGAGTCCGGGTGTCCGTCATAAGCCACTTATTCCCTGGAGCCAGGGGGTCTTGGCGTCGAGATGTCTAGTGCCAGTGGTCTGGAATACGCACACGATGGCCTGGCCTGGTCACTCCTTAGATGTTATCTATTGTGCTGAGAGACTCCAAAGAAATCATTAACTCCTTGTCCCTTATAAGGGGGGCATACATTAAGCCACGCGTAGGGCAGGGGTGCAGGTCCTAGCAAGAATAGAAGCAGGAAAGGGAGCAAAAAGCAGGTTTTTATGGAGTCCTTCAGTTTCCCTGTCTCGCAGAGATTGTGAAGATGCCAGTGAGGTAGAAAGCACGTGTAGGGCCATGTGCTTCAAACGGTGAAAGCCGTGAGCGAGCAAGCTCTAGCCTCCTGTCGTGCGGAGGCTCAGCAGTTGCCCCCCACGCCGGTATAAAGGTGAAGTGGGCATGACCGAGGTCTTGGCACTGGCAGGGGCAACAGCTTTAGATTTGGGAAGGAAGGGACCTGCGTCGCCACATGCATCCCTGCTTGCTCCGGAGAGGAATGGGTCTTTCCTAGCGTGACCAACTTGGCAAGTAGCACCAACACACGGTAGCCTAGGACCATCACTAATCACCTGATACGTGAAAGGGCAGCCTCAACACAGTAAAGGTGTCAACGTGCAACGTGGGAAAGAGTGCGATAGGAGAGACTGGGCTGTGGAGGCCTGGCCGCCCCAGCCCTGGTTCATGAGCTGACCCACTTACCTCATGTGAGCCTGGTGGCCCAGATTGAAAGCTCAGGGGCTTTTCGGCCCTGCCATTTGACTTAGATGTGTTGACTTGACCGAAATTCATGTGGGTTTTAATTTGAGAGCTGGTGTTTCCTCCCAAATCACAGCGACTTCAAATTCCCATCTCCCTCCGTAGCACCTCACCCTTGCACTGGTCTCATTTTATATATCCGGGCTGAGAAAGGACTGAATTTCACACCTAATTAAAGGAGATTGTATTGCCTGCTGTTTCCTTTCTTGTTCATTTTCCCTCACGCACAAGCAGTTTTTTATTCTCATGCTAAGTCCTATCCCTGGACACCCGCAGTTTAAGAGACAGGCAGGAGCTGGGTTCCTACAACGCAGAGCCAGGCCCTCCATCACCTCTTTCACCACGAGTCGATTTTCCCTTCAGTCCTCACCCCGCTGCAGCCCCATCTGTATTGTGCTCGCTCACAGAACACAGTCATTCAGAATACATGACCACTCTCAGTGGTAGGATTCCTTGCGTGTTTCTAGTGAATGCCATCTCAGGCTGACTCTATATTTTTACTCTAGTGGAAAGGAGGTCGGTTATTATTTTTAAACACACAGAGAACCATTTTTATCACTCTTTTCATTTTACCCTATTGGTTCTACGTTCACACCACCGTGGGGGTATTTTTTGGGGGAGGTGGCATCCCCAAATATACATAATCTTTGTAAAGTTGTATGGTTTTGTAGAGTTGAGAGGGTGGTTGGTATTTTCTTTTTTTTTTTTTCTTTCTTTCTTTCTTTTTTTTTTTTTGAATAGCCCAAATGCCTATTCAGTGCCAATCTAGGAAAGAATGGAGTTAGCATTTTCACACCATTCCTTCCTATACAGTCCCTGAATAACCATCTAATCAAGATTTGTTTTCAATGGGGAACAAATCTTCTACAGTAGAGTATTTCAGATTTATTCCATTGGAATCTATACATTAATGCCCATTGGATGAAAGGACCTGCTTCACAAAAGCCTGGACATTGCCTCGCTGTGGCAGAAACTTTTTCCCACTGTATTAGTGTTAAATATAAAAGAAAGCCTGGGAAAGAATTGCTTCAGCATTGTGTGCGGGAGGGACCAGGCGTGCCTGAATGGAGAGGCAGGGTCCCCATCGCATCTGAACTCGTATTAGCAAAGCCCATTCAGCCTTTCATGGCTGCTCGCTGCAGTGTGGGACCAGTGTACTCAGGGAGATGTTTAAAACTTGTGTCCATAAAAATCCAACTAGGCTTGTCGGGCCAGGTTGTACGTGTGTACAGGTTTGAGATTGTCTCTGTGGTTTTTAGTGAAGTTGGTGACATGACTGCAACAATCATAATTCAGACTATTTCACAATTTTTTTTGTGATTATCTCTATAGGGTTACCTGATTGTTTAGATAGACTCAACCAGTTCAGTCAAACAAGCACTTTGAATTTTTCGCATGAGATTTTGAGTGTGTGTATCTGTGTATGAGTGTGTGAGTATGAGGACAGCTTTTGCTGTTGACCATTTCCCTCTAAAGCAACCTCCATCATCACTTACAGTGTTTTTATCTTTTCTTCTATGTCCTGAGGATTAGGATGGCCTTAGATCTTTAGGCAATCTGAGTTTCATTCTTCAATGATCCAGTGTTACGGACTGAGAAAAAGGATCCAGGGGTGTGGGTTCTAATCCCAACCCTGCCTCTTACTAGTTGTATAAAACTTAGGGTAAGTCATTTAAACACTTTGGTAGCCTCAACCTTTTTTTACATCAAATAATAATAATAGGACTTGTCCTGAGAACATATAGGATGGTTTTAAGGAAAGACTAAGATGCTGTATGTGAAAGAGTTTTGTACACCGTGAAATACTACATGAATATCGATTATTAGGATAACTGTCATAGAGTTTCTCCCCAGAATTATCAGAAAGGAGACAACTCTTCATCATGACAAATCTAGTGATGTTGCTGTGCCTCATGCTAAGAGCAATTGTGTGTCTAAAGAGTGTTTTCACCTGTGTGGAAAAAAGTTACTTAATAAATCTATCCTCCTCAGAGGTGGTGATTTTATCAGACTCATCCAGTGTTAGTGCTTACCGTTTTACTTAAATAAAAAAGACTTTAGTGATAGTAAAACTGTATATAGAAAACTGTACATTTTAGTGCCAGGACAAGTTGTTTTATCTCTTGCATTGTTCCATTTATAAACTTAAAAAAGAAAAAAAAAGATGTCTTTAAGTTAGATTTACTGAGACTATGTTGACGTCCCAAGGCCTAGAAACGTGAACACCATGCTAATTCAAGGGTAGGTGTAGAAGCAGCTGGAGAACATACTGAACAGACGTTTTCACACAGCTTTACAGTGGATTTATGGACACCCAAGGGCCAGACTTCATTTAGGGCAAAGCATGCAATACAATGAAGCAGGTAGGAGTGAAAACTCTAGAGCCAGACAGCCTGGGTTCAAATGCCAGCTCTATCACCCATTGCCTATGTGGCCTTGAGTGAGTTTCTTAATTTGCTATGGCCTCAGCTTCCTCGTTTGAAAAATGGGGGGTAATAATACTACCTACACGATAAGGGTTGCTGTGATGATTAAATGAAATAATCTGGTAATACATGGTAAGCGTTAAAAAAGGAATGTTTGCTCATGTTGTTATCGTGCTCTCTGTGCATGGGGGCTCAGCAAGAACTTAGAATTTGTCTGCTGACTGATTTCCTGAACATCTTCCTGGCTTATTGGGGCCTTCCTCTGGGGCTATACTTTGTATTAGCACAGTTAGAGAGGATTCACCATGATTCTTTAATCTGGCAATGACAATTTGTTTTTACAACAGTGAAAAAAATAGAAACTGTAGCCCAGTGCAATATTTTCGGCACATCACAGACCCAATGGAAGTCAGAACAAGAACGAAATCTCTTATGTAAAAATCAGTGCAAATCGTATGACTGAAATAGAGCCTCTAGGTGTGTATTAAGTTAACTGGATATATGTGAGTCTGACTAAATGGAAAGATGGGAACAAAGGACATAAATGAGCATACAAAAGGATGCGGTCACACCGACTGAGCTCAGACAGCATGAGGAGATTGAGTTTAGAGCTCGTGGAGCTCAGACTCCTGAGGCAGAGGAGAGAGAGCCTAGGAGGTGGGCATTCCTCCCGTCCGCAGGTCATTACCTCCGGGGGCTACTTCTCACAAGACGCAGGAATCCTGGTCACAGGCCAGCAGTGCTTGCGCCACCTGGTTGTCAAAGCCCACTTAGTTGGCCTCTCTCAAGCTGATTGTTCAGTTGTGAAGGCAAGGATGGAGAATATAAATGAAGAATGGTTCGGAGAGAGGGATTCTTTAGAGCTGTTTGAGAAGTGAGGTCAAAAAACGGGAAAGCCCTAAGCCTTAGTGTTATAGCTATATCCATTTTAATTCTCCATCGGTGATCCAAATGTAACCATTATCACGTGTCTGCAGAGCCCGGGGTTTAAGGGTGGCCATGGGTCAGGCTATGGACAGCCTCCACGTAGCTGACTGCTGCCTTCCCACTGGGAGACGTTTGATACTTCCCTGTAGCAAGTGCACAGAACACGGTATTGCCTAGGGTGATCACACCGCCCATTCCTGGCTTACTCCTGCTGTCCTCACCTAATTATTAACAGTGCTCCCTTTCACTCTCAGAAGTGCCCAGTTTGAACACTAAATATGATCACCTAGTATATTACAGTCTCCCAGGTCAGTGCTGCCATCTCCGACCTTTTTTATCATTCCTTCCTCGTTAAGCTTCAGGAAATGCAGAAAACGACCCATGTCACATACAACCACTTTAGAAGGTCCTCAGATGGGTTGTCGGAGATGACAAGAAGACAGTATAGATATAGAAGCAGTGGGTGAGCGCCCCTCCAGCTAGCAGACTGCACCCTAAAGCCTGTCCCTTAAGTGGAAAACATGGTGGCAGTTGTTTGGTGGGTATCTTAGTCTGGACTGGATTTTCCAAGGGTTTTTGCATACATGGTATGGACTCAGAAATATACATATAGGGGCGCCTGGGTGGCACAGCAGTTAAGCGTCTGCCTTCGGCTCAGGGCGTGATCCCGGCGTTATGGGATCGAGCCCCACATCAGGCTCCTCCGCTATGAGCCTGCTTCTTCCTCTCCCACTCCCCCTGCTTGTGTTCCCTCTCTCGCTGGCTGTCTCTATCCTGTCAAATAAATAAATAAAATCTTTTAAAAAAAAAGAAATATACATATAAATAGGAAGGGAGTTTATTTTTTTAACTATGAAGATTGTTGCTGTCTATGAATAAAATCAGGAACTTTGAAAAATTGGAGAAAATGTAAGCTTTCCCAAAGGACCTCGGCTTAGACCTGTGTAAAGTAGAGGTAAAGCGTTCCATGAGAACCAATCTTCCATTTGTTTCTCAGGTTTTATGTGCTAAAGTTGTGGGAAGAGCGGGCAAATGACCCATCTGTTTATTAGGCTGTCCTACTTCAACTGGCAACCCTGGCTGAAGCTCTAGGGCATTGATAGGAATTCAATACCCAAAATAGCTGGGGTATTGTTGGAGCCAAATTCAAGGCCTCGTTCCCATAGACCATCATACCCACAGCCCTATCCCTGTGCAAAGCGTGTCCATCTCGCCACTGAGCCCGCTTGTGTCTGCAAGGTCGGGGGTGGGGGGTGCTTCCAAGAGCCATGAGCGTGACCCACCTGAGACCTGGGTGTTAGGAATGCAGTCAGCTAGCTCTCACCCACACACCCTGTCTTGTGTCTGTCTTGCCACCGTGCAGGTGACATCAGTTGCAAGGGGATGACCGAGCGCATTCACAGCATCAACCTTCACAACTTCAGCAATTCCGTGCTCGAGACCCTCAACGAGCAGCGCAACCGTGGCCACTTCTGTGACGTGACGGTGCGCATCCACGGGAGCATGCTGCGCGCACACCGCTGCGTGCTGGCGGCCGGCAGCCCCTTCTTCCAGGACAAGCTGCTGCTGGGCTACAGCGACATCGAGATCCCGTCCGTGGTGTCGGTGCAGTCGGTGCAAAAGCTCATTGACTTCATGTACAGCGGCGTGCTGCGCGTCTCGCAGTCGGAAGCCCTGCAGATCCTCACGGCCGCCAGCATCCTGCAGATCAAAACAGTCATCGATGAGTGCACGCGCATTGTGTCGCAGAACGTGGGCGATGTGTTCCCGGGGATCCAGGACTCGGGCCAGGACACGCCACGGGGCACTCCCGAGTCAGGCACATCGGGCCAGAGCAGCGACACCGAGTCGGGCTACCTGCAGAGCCACCCGCAGCACAGCGTGGACAGGATCTACTCGGCGCTCTACGCATGCTCCATGCAGAACGGCAGCGGGGAGCGCTCCTTCTACAGCGGTGCGGTGGTCAGCCACCACGAGACTGCACTCGGCCTGCCCCGTGACCACCACATGGAAGACCCCAGCTGGATCACGCGCATCCACGAGCGCTCGCAGCAGATGGAGCGCTACCTGTCCACCACCCCCGAGACCACGCACTGCCGCAAGCAGCCCCGGCCTGTGCGCATCCAGACCCTGGTGGGCAACATCCACATTAAACAGGAGATGGAGGACGATTACGACTACTATGGGCAGCAAAGGGTGCAGATCCTGGAGCGCAACGAATCCGAGGAGTGCACGGAAGACACCGACCAGGCGGAGGGCACTGAGAGTGAGCCCAAGGGCGAAAGCTTCGACTCGGGCGTCAGTTCCTCCATAGGCACCGAGCCTGACTCGGTGGAGCAGCAGTTCGGGCCCGGGGCGGCGCGGGATGGCCAGGCCGAACCTGCCCAAGCCGAGCAGGCCGCAGAAGCGCCTGCCGAGGGCGGCCCACAGCCGCACCAGCTAGAGACAGGTGCCTCCTCCCCGGAAAGAAGCAACGAGGTGGAGATGGACAACACGGTCATCACTGTCAGCAACAGCTCCGACAAGAGCGTCCTGCAGCAGCCTTCGGTGAACACGTCCATCGGGCAGCCATTGCCAAGTACCCAGCTCTACTTACGCCAGACAGAAACCCTCACCAGCAACTTGAGGATGCCTCTGACCTTGACCAGCAACACACAGGTCATTGGCACAGCCGGCAACACCTACCTGCCGGCCCTCTTCACCACCCAGCCCGCGGGCAGTGGCCCCAAGCCTTTCCTCTTCAGCCTGCCACAGCCCCTGGCAGGCCAGCAGACCCAGTTTGTGACAGTGTCCCAGCCTGGCCTGTCAACCTTTACTGCACAGCTGCCAGCGCCACAGCCCCTGGCCCCATCCGCAGGCCACAGCACAGCCAGTGGGCAGGGCGAAAAAAAGCCTTACGAGTGCACTCTCTGCAACAAGACTTTCACCGCCAAACAGAACTACGTCAAGCACATGTTCGTACACACAGGTGAGTGTGCAGGCCCCTCTGGAGGCCTGGAAATAGGCCGTGGGTGTGAGGGGGCTGTCGGAAGGGAGGGGCAGGACAGCAAGTGCAGGGGAAGGTTTGGAGTCATCTTTCAGATCTGAAGGAGACCCCACTGTCAGCCACCTTCTAGAAACACCAACAGTACCCCCATCGTAGGCAGGAAGCGTCTGCTGCCGAAATACAAAATCACAGAAACCCTATGGAGAAGGGCCAAACGGGAGAAAGTCTGACAAAGCATTTGCAGGCACAATATCCCTTAAATACCTTGAACTTCGTAATACATTCTCTGAGTCCAGGTGTTTAGAACTGGAAATGTCCTTGGAGATTATATACTCCAGTCACTTCATTTTACAGACCAAAGTCATAGAGGCAGAGCAGGGATGAGAGTTTTAGTCTGTAGTGAGTTCTGTATGAGCCATCAGCTTGAAGAGGCCGCAGCAAGGCTGATGCACACTTGTGCTGCATATATGGTCCCTGAAATGGAGAAGTGATAGACTCATTCTATTTTCTATGGCTTATTCTCTATTTTCAGCATCTAGAGCCCACAGTCTGGTCTGGGCACCTTTTAAAAAGACGATAGACTGGGACACATTCAGAGGAATATAATTAGGATGATGAAGGGATGCAAAGCCATGGCATAGCACGGTTGAAGGTCTGAGGGCTGTTCGACCTGCAAAAAAGAAGACTCAGGCATCATATAACATCCAAGTATCTGAGCTTCAGGGCAGCATAATGTAGCAGTTCAGCTGGAGCTCTGGAACCGCACTGCCCAGGTCTAACCAGACTTAGCCACTACTGAACTTTGTCACCTTGGGAAAATTACTTAATCTTTCTACACTTGTTTCCTTGTCTATCTAATGGGGATAACAGTAATATATCTTTCTCAGAGTGTCATTTCAGGATTAAGGAAATTAATATGTGAAACTCTTAAAACAATTCCTGGCGCATAATCAGCACTCTATAAATGGTAGCTAACATTAGCACTGGGAGCTTTATTTAAATGGTTGGGAGGAGAGAGACATTAAGCTTGTTCTGTTTGGCTTCAAAAGGTAGAACTGGACCAATGATTGGAAGCTATAAAGGAGATCCTTTCAACTAAATAAAAGGTTTGTTAGCAGTCTGAGCTGCTCTAAGATGGGATAGACAGCCTCCCAAGGGACTGAGTTTCTATAATTAGAGGTGTTCAAGGAGAGAATGGATGATCATTTCATAGGGATGTTGCAGAGGGGCCTCAGTCATTTGGTGAGTAGTTGGGTGAGATGGTGTTTCACCTCTGGATTCTGTGATTCTAGAGCTAAGATCTCCTGACTGCCCAGCGAGTGCCTTTTCCAGCTCAATAATGGGACAGACATAGAAGTGAGAATTTCACAGATGCTCCTCCATATAAGTGACCACATATGCAATATGATTTCACATAGATTCTCTCATATCTGAAAATACCCGCCCCAGTGATGATCACCGTATTTGAAATGCCTATCGTGAGTTACAATACACAAAAACAAATTCGTTCCTCTGAGCAGCCTTGCTTCTCAGATCAGCTAGCGGGAATCTAGGGGATAGGACATAAGGGAGATAAATTTAACTTGGTAAATAGAAAGGAAGGAAAATAACAGATACTGAGACAAGGTACCCAATAGGAAAGTGAACAACTAAAACAGAACGTTACTTACGATGAACTTTGCTTTCTTCGCAGTCAACTTAAGTCAAGACATTAGGTACATCTGTGTATGTGCCTTTGTGTGAATCAGTTATTCTTAAGGATGACAGTTTGCACAACTCCAAATTAACATAGTAACTCACTACTGAATTTAGAAAGAAAATCAGGTAGTGGTAAGTCACTAAGTTTATTTAGGGTAAATGTGAATGCACTGATAACCTGAGATCAATCAAGGGCAATTTTCCATGTGATATGGATGTCATCATTATTTGGTAAACTGATCAAATAGTAGTATTCCTAGTTGTGTGGCACTTTATGGTTTACAGAGTGCTCTCACATAGTTAGTCCTTTCGTCTTCTGAATAGTTGTCATATAAAACATCAAATTAAAGATTAGGGAGGAAAAAGAGACCATTTGTGGAAGTGTCTCCTTACCCAAGTTCACTTTGCTAGTCTTGGATCCATAACTGTTTCTACTCTCCCTCCCCCTGCCCCCATGCATCTCTTCCAGTAGACCTAGTGGATGGAAAATTCCCATATTCTATTAGATCGCATATTGAAATAAGGCTTTAAATTTGCAACATAAGATTTGCAGTGCACTATCAAAAATTGTCTTTTTGCCATATAAACGCATTCGTCCAGTGGATTCACTAAAGGATTCTGTGGTTAATCCAAATAACTGGATTTGCCCATGAGAAAACCAGCAATGGGTTTGTACATTTAGACATCATAGATACAAAAGTTACAAGTAAAGTCATAAATCTGCGTTATGCTCAAAGTGTAGCCTTCAGATCTCTAGTAGACTATGAAGGTCCTCAGTAAATTATGAAGTTTTTGTATTGAAATGTATAAAATGGCCACATCTGGGAACAATTAATTATAGATATCACTTGAGCACCTCATTTAAAAGAAGTGAAACTCTTCCCATTCACCCTGAATTATTTGGCAGTGGCAGTTTAGAAGGGCCGTATGTCTATCAAGACTTTTGTCTAGCTGAAGGAGTCCATAACCTTACAAAGTTAAAGTACAATTGGTCTAGATTTTTCAAAAGGCAAGACAGCCTGAGCATATGGAAGTAATTCAGAACCTGGATTCATTGCAGCCTCCATTTCAAAACAAAGTTCTCTCCAATTTCTTGGGAAAACATAAAAAAAAAAAAAAAAAAACAGGGCCTCCCAACTTCACAAGAGCCCAGTGGAAATGATAAAAATCCAGAGCAAAAAATCTAAATGTCAGTCTAAAAAGATTCTAGAAAGTACTAGGGATACTTGGAAGAGTAGGGACGGTTTCAGTATTCTTACCTCTAATCTAAAAGAATCTCACTAATAAAGAATAGCTTGGCAGAGCTGAAAGGAAAGAGATTTGGGTTCTCTGCAACATGGCTATTATGCCTGCTCCCTGGATTTGCATTTCAGTTGCTCCAACTTTAATGTCGATAGTACTTACTATCCACAATTGCCGAGAATCTATTCTGAGACATGGGCTCCAGACAAAATTCTGTGAAGCTCTATATTAATGATCCACATATTCATTGAAAGGAAGTGTTTGAGAAGAAATGAGTAGTCTGACTTTGGAGCTAAGCTCTGCGGTAGAGAACCAGAAAGCCCTTGGCTGTAAAGCATATTCCATAATGATTATAACACTGAAACTTAGAGTGACGACATAAGTTGTTGAATTCGATTATTTGGGTTCAGTTTTGGTCCCTTTAATTGGCTGTGTGGCCTTAAGCAAGTCACTTAATTTTATAACCCTCAGTTTCTTTGCGTTTATAATTGGAAGTCATAATTTTCCTGCCTTTTAAGTAGCTGTAAAGGTATGGTGCATTTAAGAGCTTTTCATAAAAGGTAAAGTACTAGTTAATGTTTAAAAAAAAACCATCGTCATTATTACCCGAGTCCCCTTTCTTTGCTATCTCATATCTCTGAATAATAAGCTCTTGACAGATTTCCTTCCTCTATGGAATTCAAACACTGAAGCCACGTGATGATACTTCTTGGGTTTCCCCTGAACATCAGCATTTTTTTTTCACTTCTTAATGATTTTTTTAAGAGTAAAAGAAAAATCCCTCACCTAACCTCTCTACTCCCAGCCAAGCCACAGTGGTACTCCATTTCTCCTAGGAGTGTCTCAAGTTCACTTTACTACAGCTCCATAGAAGTTGTGAGATATGAAAGCAAGAGTTAAGGACGTATTTGAAAATAAGAGAATCAGAGAAAAACAGATAACACAAACCATCCTGTCATGGAACCAAGCAGGCTCCTCTATGTCCCCTCCCCTCAAGAGAAAAGACAAAAGTCAAAGGAATGGGAATGGAAGGGAAAGACAGAGGACAGAGAAGGACAAGCTTTGGTGTCAATGTGGATATGAAGGCAAGCAGTAGGGAACATTCGAAGATAACCCTGGAGCAGTGGTCCTCACGGTGTGATCCCCATACCAGCAGCATACAAATTCTCAGGCCCTTCCAGCCCTGAAGCAGAAACACTGTGATGGAACCCAGCATTCTGTTGTTTCAGTCAGTCCTGATTCACAGTAGGTTGAGAATCATTTCCCTAGAAGGCTGGGCGATGACGAGGTGGCATCAGGTTGCTTTTGTTACATAACATTGTTCTCTAAAATTCCACTCATAAGAACCTATGCATTTGGAAAAAGTAAACCAGTTGAAAATAACAGCTTGATTTTATAATGGATAAATTATATTATGAGGCAAATACCTCATGAACAAAAGGTGAGCTAAGTCTCTCAAACTGCACAAGTACCACAGCAAATGTTCGCCTTCTGGCACTTTAAAGTACGGACATGTATTATCATTATGTGGTTGTTGCAACACCTTCCCATTATAATGTGAACTGTGTGAGCCAGAAATAATTGATAGGTAGATAGATAGATAGAGATAAAGATATACCTTACACATAATAAACATTCAATAAATATTTCATCAGTGAATGAATCAAATAACCAGGATGGCATTTGAGGATTTATTTACCACCAGGTATAGGCTTACCAAATTTAGCAAACAAAAATACAGGATGTCCAGTGAAATTTGAATTGTGGATAAAGAACAAGTGTATTTTTATCTTAAGTATGTCTCATGCAGTATTTGTGACGTGCGTAGACTAAAACACTATTCATTGCTTTTCTGAAAGTCAGATTTAACTGGGTGTCATACATTTTATCTCGCAATACTACCCAGGTAGAACTCTCTTTTAAGACCCAATCTTAGGACTTTTTGCTTTAAAATCTATATATGGGGGTGCCTGAGTGGCTCAGTTGGTTAAGCATCCAACTCTCGATCTCAGCTCAGGTCTTGATCTCAGGGTCATGAGTTCAAGCCCCACTTGGGCTCCGTGCCCAGCGTGGAGTCTACCTAAAAAACAAAAAAAACCAAAAATAAATAAATAAATAAATAAATAAATAAATAAATAAAATCTGTATATGAATACAGGCTAGCATAGGTAGTTGCTTAGCAAATACTTTTTGAGTAAGTGAATGAATGTTCAGAAATGTGGGCATGCTTTCCAGGAGAATTTAATTCAAGGGACTTATACATAAATGCATTATTTTCTAGCAAGACTTAAATTTCTCTTTCTTTTTCTTGCTGGAAAATTTATTGTATCTGCATTTCTACTTGTGTTTTCTTCACTAACAATGATAGATGTTTGGGTTTTTTTCTGAATCATACTATCAACAGCGCATTTATTGGTGACTGTTTTGGGTCCATTAGTGTCCTCTGCATAGATGATAATTTTGTTTGTTACTTTAAGAAGCTCAGCTATTTCAGCCATGAATTTGATATAAACAGACACAGGAATAGTAGTAACATAACAATGTCAGAAAGAGTGTAAAAATACTGGGATCAAGGTAATGATGCGGTAATTCTCATACAGAATTTGGGCTATTATTTATATCAAGCCGGTAGAGTACCGAACAGGTATATGATTTGAAGTAAGAAAGCCTTGGTTGTACCACCCTCTGAGTGACCTTATACCAGCTCTGCAGTCAATCTGAGCCTTAATGTTTTTGCCACAAAATATGTAGATCTTCATAATACTTTATGTGGTTGCTCTAAGAATCAGATAACATTATTTCTGTGAAAGCACTTACCCATAAATACTGTAAAATTATCAAAGCCATTTAAGAACATACATGTTATAGTAACATCGTACATCTTGCAGCATAATCGAAAGAGCAGGAAATCGCTAACGGGAGGAGGAGGTGATAATCCGGCTAGGCTGGTATCATCCTCTCATCTGTTACTGACTCGTCGGATGACCTCTCTAATGGAGATACCATCTTCTGGGGACATTAATGGCTACCCCACTCATAAAGTTGTGAGAAAAATTAACATAGATGAAGTTCCCTGAGATCTTCAAAATTCTGCCTCACACCAAAATATGTTAGTTGTCCCTGAAGCCACAGATGTTTTGTGAATGCAGCATGTCCCCCAGTAGGCAGTCCCTTCCCCCAGTCAGCCTCACAGTCCAAGCTGGCCCCAGGATCGCACCCTCAAAACTGGAGAAAGGCTGGCAGACAGTCACACCAGCTGTATCGCAGGGGTGTAGGCCTCCCTTCAACTAGACCTCTCCGGTGGAGAGCAGACTCTTCAGCCAGTGAAAGCTGCGTGTGACCCTGTCTGACCACCCTTCCATTCTTGCCACTGAAACTTTCCCATTTTCTGTTCCAACCTTGATGTTCTTCATTCAGGGACTCCTGCTTTCCTCGCCGGTGACCACCTTCCCCTACCCATACTCTCCTCTTCCTTCCCTGCCACCTGCCCTCCCCGCAAGCTCCCAGTCTTAGTCTTCTGGCCCCACACCAGACTCCCCTGAACAGGAGGGTGTTGTGCTAGAGCAGATGGTGCAGAGGCCAAGAGAGTGGGAGAGACAGGTGGGAACAGGGCTTCTGAAAAGCATCCCGGTAACAGCATTCACTGTACTTTCTGCAAGCTAGGAGGAGCCTGGTTAGAAGGAGAAAGAATCAGCAGAATAATGGGTTCCTGCTGAGCCCCCACTACAGAAGTCACTATTCAGAATTGGGGTGTCTCAGCCCAGTCAGATATCTTTTACTTGAACTTTGGGCAGACCCTCTGTATCTACGAACCGAACAGGCTGTCTCTTCCTTTTTTTCTTCCTCACTTGTCAGTGTTGGTAGAGTGTCAGTGCTGGTCCACAAGAAGAAGTTTAATAAAAGAGGCTCTTTAGAGAACAGGCATCAAAAACTGGAGAAAAGTATATGCGTGGGCCACCCCCACACACCGTTGGCATTGGAAAGGACACTGCCACCCCTTCGGTTCTTCCCCTTGCTGTGCGGTTTCTTAGGCTCCAGAGCTCAGTTGCCCTCTGCTCAGGACCTCTGTGTCATTTTATTCACGGTACCACTGCTTTGATTAGCATGTGTAACTGAGAGCAGACTATACCCTTAACGCTGAATCACGCAGCTGCAATATAATCGCTTGCTTTGTGATTATTGATTATCTGAAAGGTTTGTTGTTTTTTTTTTAAATCCTGAGTTGGCTTCCCCATGTCATGCAATTGGTTTTCTCAATTGGTTTCATTTATCATCAGTTCCTTTCTACTGAAAAGAACGGTTGATTTTTTTTTTCCTTCAAATGATCACGTACTCTGTGCTAAGTGCTTTATCTTTTTAATTTTCAAAATACCTTCACAAGACAGGTACTTATTGTATTATTCTTGAGTTACAGATAAGGAAACTGAGGCTTATAGAGGTTAAGTAACATACCCAAGTCACTCAGCCAAGGAAATGGAATTCATATCTGACTCCCACATCTGTATAGCCCAAAATGGAGCAGTTTAAAGTGAAGGGGCTTATATGAGCTTCTCCCTAATGTTATAATTCTAGTGTCTGCTTTGGACTTTGTGTCTCTTCCTAATGCAACGATGGACTTGCCATTCCTGGCTGTAGGCTCAGACCTGAAAAGCCATCCCCTTTCACTCATCTTAACTCTTCATTTCTCCACATTGGAAGCAACAATTAGCAGACCTCATCTGTTTCATGTATAATGTTGAAAGCCCTTTTGGGGTCCCTATTAGCAATATGGAGGAAAATAACAAGAAAGAAAAATGTTAACATTTCTACAGAGTGATATTGTTTCAAATCCACACATATATAAATAAGTGAACATTGTGGCTGCCTGATTCATCAGTTGTTGGAATACCTATGCTCTACCAACACAGCACCTTAATAATTATAGAGAGCGTTTTCCTTTAAGGAGCTCCCAAGTGCTTTGCAAACCTTTTTCCTCATTAACTATCATACCATATTCTGTGGCACGGAAGGCAACAGGGTACTTTGTCCTATTTAAAATGTGGGACTGCTAATGCGGTGAGTGATTGAAGCAGGTTGCCCTCAGGTCATGTGCTGACAAGGCCTAGACTAGAGTGCTCAGGGGTTTGGGGTCAGGATGGGCAGAAGGCCACTAAATCTGCAAAGGGCCGTGGCAAGTGCTTGGTTCAGCTCCTCACTTGGAGAAGGGGAAACGAACCCAGGGAGACTTAGAAAGCCCAGGGTCACACAGATAATTAACAGCTGAACCAATACGACATACATGCAAACAACATACAGATGTATGCTATGAAGGGAAAGATAACAGCTGTGAAGAATCAATTTCTAGTCAGATTAGAAGGTTGTGAAAGCGAAAAGCCTTCAGAATGACCTTGCCTAGAGGAAAAACACACTGCAAGAAGGTGAAAGTTTCAAACAGCAAGAACATTTTAACATAAAGTTTCAACTTCCTAGCAGCCAAAATACCATCTGGAACTTAAGAAAGCAAGCTGCCCATTAAAGGTGACAGGCGGATACATTTTAAAAGCTAGTTGACCGGCCTGTCATAGCCTCTCCAAAGTGTATTCAAAGCGCATGGATGGCAAAGACCAGCCTGAGGCCAAGCCTGTTCACAGCTGACAGAAACGTTCCAGCTACAAATACCACGTATGACTATCTCTCTTAGGGAATCTCTCATTTCCAAAGAATGTACCTACATAAACACCATGCTTGGCCTAAATGCATCATTTGGGAATGAGGCTGCCCTAAATTCACCCATTTGTCCAGAAGTGAACTCCTTCTCTTCTAACCCTGTGATCCTACCGACCATACTGTCCTGTCCGTGAGAATGAAGGGAAAGAAATCAGAGAAGAGCTGAGAAGAGAGGGAGCTAGGCCAAAACGTTTGTGAATAACTAAGGGAAAAAGAGTTCAAAGACCAATGACATTGGTTAAGGAATTTGTGGAGGGATTCCTGAACAAAACAGCCATTTCTTAACCATCATGTGCTTCAAAACATGTCCTTTTATGTTTACAAACACAATGAAAAAAGGTTTCTGGTGAGGTAAAGGTTCATAAAACGGTCATGAACGTGAAGCACTGAGCCTGACACATACTCAGCACCGAATACGCACCAATTGTTTTCATTGCCATTATTACCATGACACCTCGGACCTCTTCTGCTTCATTATGGGAAAAAGGGAAACGGTCAAGGCCCATATTTTAATTGGAAGTTAACTCAATTTTAAGAAATAGATTTCCTACCCCGAGACATAGTCCAGATGTTGAACAATGACCCTAGAGAGTTTCAAAGGCTTGGGGCTTTACGCTGGGTTATGGAAGAGTACAGAGAAGGACTTTCTTCTCCAAGGTGGGTGCCTCCACTAGGCAATCAGTAATGAGGTGGGACAGATGGAAGCACCCTAATACATCTCATCTCACCTGTCAAGAGCAGAGTTGAGAACTAACAACACCAACCAAAACAAGGCTCTGTTTACCCAAAGAGATGTCACAGGCCCATGGACATTACTTACAGAGGAATACTTCATATGGTCAGTTAGTAAAAATATTTTTATTTGCCTTACTCTTCTTCACAAACTTGAACGTTTGGTTTCTAAGCCAACAGCAAACCAAAGCAGTAAATTGAGGAGAAAGAGGGTTTCAGCCAACAGACTGAGAACAAAGAAAGAGAAAACTATTTTTTAAATTGACCCAAGAGTTCAAAAATGCGTATGGAACCATTTAATTGGGGCGGGGGGAGAGGATAGTTTTATACTAAGAATACTATGTAAGTATTCCCACACCACCCTTGGTGGTCTGCAAAGTGATTTCACATGTATTTATGTCAACACCAGCACACTGAGGTAAGTAGGACTATATACCTCAGAGGCATTTGGAGATTTGTCAGAGTGCCATGCCGAGGGTTGGCGCCCGGATTTGAACAGGACCATTTGACTCTGAGATCATTGTGTTGTCCACCAGCTACTCAGCCTCCACACCAGACAAGGCCAGTCCGCAGCTCAGGGCAGTCAGGACGGAATAGCCAATCAACTCTAAGGTTACATTTCAGGAGGATTTCTGTCTAAAATAAATAAAATTGAAAGTGTAGCTCTTCAGAACGACTTGCTCCTGTGTTGGCCAATATCCTCCAGACCGATCAGGGCAAATTGCATTTACTAGACAGAATACTGGAAATGGAAACTATCCCCAAAGAGCCAAGCTATGTAACCACTGACCTTAGTTTCTAAAGATTCTCAAGAGCCTGAATGCTTCGGAGATCTTTCCTGTCTCTTATTTCTTACATGTGTTTGATAAAATCAGTGGGAAACACACAGTTAAATCCACACATTAATGATGATGACGAAAATGACCCCCTAAACGTAGCCCTTCCTTTTTGTCCACAGAATGACCTTTGCAAACCTGTGGTGGGGAGTCTCTTGTAGCTTTCCAAGAGAGCCATTTTCTGGCATGGGGAGGTGGAAGACGAGCCCGTCCTGGCATCACCCGAAAGCGAGGTTTCTCAGGACATGAGAGGCCAGGAAGGACTGGATCTTTCCGATCAAGGGTGAACCAACCGGGTTTTTTTTTAATGTTTTTGTTTTTGTTTTTTGTCGTCTTGTTTCTCTGTCTCTCATTGTCCCTCCCTTGCTGTGTCTCGCTCTGTTCCGCTTGCTGTCTCTTCCCCTCTCGACAGGTGAGAAGCCCCACCAATGCAGCATCTGTTGGCGCTCCTTCTCCTTGAAAGATTACCTTATCAAGCACATGGTGACGCACACGGGAGTGAGGGCGTACCAGTGCAGCATCTGCAACAAGCGCTTCACCCAGAAGAGCTCGCTCAACGTGCACATGCGCCTCCACCGCGGGGAGAAGTCCTACGAGTGCTACATCTGCAAAAAGAAGTTCTCCCACAAGACCCTCCTGGAGCGGCACGTGGCCCTGCACAGTGCCAGCAACGGGACCCCTCCCGCGGGTACACCCCCAGGTGCCCGCGCTGGCCCCCCAGGGGTGGTGGCCTGCACGGAGGGGACCACTTACGTCTGCTCCGTCTGTCCAGCAAAGTTTGACCAAATCGAGCAGTTCAACGACCACATGAGGATGCATGTGTCTGACGGATAAGTAGTACCTTTCTCTCTTTCTTATGAACAAAAACGACAGAAAAGAAACAAACAAACAAAAGCTATGGCACTAGAATTTAAGAAATGTTTTGGTTTCGTTTTTACTTTGTTTTTGTTTTTGTTTCGTTTCATTTTGTACTACATGAAGAACTGTTTTTGCCTGCTGGTACATTACATTTCCGGAGGCTCGGGTGAATGATAGTTTTCCCAGCCTCCCTCGGATGGTGGCCTTAAGGCCTGGTAGTGCTTCAAGAGGTCCACTGGTTGGATCTCTAGCTACTGGCCTCTAAATACAACCCTTCTTTACAAAAAACAAAAAACAAAAAAAAAAAAACAAAAAAAAATCTTAAAAAAAAGTAAAAAAAAAAAAATTTTTTTTCACTTGTGAAGAGCACTACAAAAATATATAACAAAATCTAAAAGGCCTACTGTCTTTAAGTACACCGCTTGCAGTGTTTCAGTGGACATTTTCACAATTCTGGCCGCTTGGACTTCACAGTAACCAGTTAAAACTGTGGAATATCACTTCTGGTTGAAAACCCAGAGGAAAGGCCCTGCTGTTTTCCACCTACCACATTTTCTGATTTCATAAAAGGGCTGGGGGGGTTGGGAAGGGGCAGTGGGTCCGGTGGTGTGGGGAAGGCGAATGGCAGGCTTCTCCCCCAGATTTCTGCTCGCGTCCACACACCCTGGCCCACCTCCTCCGTGTCTCCCCCTTTCAGCAGAAGCCAGGAAGACTTGGACAAGCATCAAGCAACAGTGGCTATCGTATTTATTCAGTGTCTTCGCTGAGCCACAGCCTCAGCACAATCAAGAGGGACTTTCATGAAGGGCAGGAATGCAGATAAAACAAAGATATCAGAGGTTTGCACCTACGTTTCTAGGTACAAGAGAAGGATTATTTCCCACAATCTTTGCAAAAAACAAAAACAAAAAAAAAGTGTCAGGATATATTCTTGTGGAAGAGAAAAAGAAAGAGAAATGGAGGGTGGGGGGTATAATAAAAAGTTCTTGAGGCTTTTTTAATTCAAAATTTTATAGAGGGGCAAAAGTGACGTTTACCAGATAGAATGCTGATTTTTTTAATATATTTACAACAGTATTTGTGTAAAAAAAAAACAAAAAAAAGTGAGATTGTTAAAAGTAATTTTCTTTCGTTTTGATTTTGCATACACTGCCACCAATCCCTTCTCTTATTTTATTTCACACACATATATATATTTTTTTGGTAAGTCAAGACTGTTAAGGTTAGCGATACTGCTTCCAGATAGAAAGAATAAAAGGCAATTAAAGTTATATTTGAAAGAGAGGAAGGATATTTTCTTCATATTTTTTTTATTTTTTCTTAATTTTTATTATTTTAAGTATTGCCTGGGTTGATGAGGGCCTCTGTGGCCAGCCCATCCCTGCTGTAATTTGAACTGCTGCTTTGTATTTTGATATGTAGTTCTTTGACTTTTAGCAAGCTTAAGTTGCTCCACTGACTTTTTTTTTTCTTCCAACTGATCCATCTAGAATTCTGTTCTTTTTCATGGGAGGACTTTATCTTTCAGAAACAGATTTCCTGCTTCTCTAAAAGTTCATTGAGGTCTTATGATTCTAGAATGTCTCTTGACTTGACTTCTTTTCTTGAATGAAACACTAGTAGTCTAGAGGTCGTGACAAATGGGTTTTCCTTCTGTGGTCAGCCAGGAGGAGGAGTTCATGCCTCCTCACCCTTCACAGCTGCAGAGAGCAGAAGCCTGGTACAGATCAGGATGCTTGATGCCAAAATTACTCTCCTCCTTTCAGATATCACCTTCTGACTATTTCCACCGTGGTTGAGAGGGCTAATGAGATGATCCTCCTTCAGAGGATGTAGTAACCCTTGCTTTTTGGAAAGATTTTAAGGAAATTAACAAAAATTTCTCAGATACCAACATCCATCATTCAAAAGGCCACCAGTTCATTGCATCATCCTGGATGCCACTCTCTCTTCCTAGTTGGGATTTCTCTCCTCGGTCCTGATCAAAGTATTGTAATAGGGATTTTTCCATTATAGACAGTGTCCTGAAGGGATTCCGACTCAATTATGAGAATTCTTACACTTAACAAAAACTCCAAAGGTGATTTTATTGCTGGGCATATTTTAACACTCTTAAAGGGGAAGAGTAAATCTTTAAACAAAGCAGAAACACCAAACTGTAATTTTAAAAAAGAAGCAAAGACAGAATTTTAGTTTCAAAATTACTTTGCATTTTAATTTTCCTGTCAGCAACTTATTTGCAAAAACTGTGCATCAAATGAGGAGACATCTTCCAAGGGAAGAAACTCTATAATGACTAAATTGGTTTTACTCATATATTTTAGATATTGGTTAACTTGGATCTTTTCCATACGTTCTTGGTGATGTTTAGTAGGGTTAGTGCAACTGGAGTACATGTGGGTTTTATTTGGTCCTCCGGTCCTCAATTCGGTAAATATTTTACTAGAAGTTTAATGTAGACTTGGATGGTTAACTGATTATTGGGTGTCACTCATCGTGATTTCTAAAAGGAGTCATATCAAGAACGGTGTGTCCAAAATTGACCTGTTTTAGAAGTTAGTGGGAAACAGCTTCAAAACTAAGAAAAAGTCCATTTTTCTCTTGCTAATTTTGCTTTTTAAAATAGCAGTGTGGAAGACTTTAATATTTCCACTTACTACCAACAGAGGGGGCGTTACGTAATTAACCACGTCCTGGGATTGTTTTGATATCTTGAAAAACAAGTCATTCAACCCAATATATAAAAAAGAAAAAATTAACATTAAGGAAAAAAGTTGTTCAATCTAGAGGGATAAATGGCATAAACTCTCTCAGCATACTATACAAATGAGCTAAAAGACACTTAAAAATATTTTCAATTATTTGACAGTAGCTGATTTAAGATAGTGTCCTTATTCCAACCTTCGCAAAGTAAGCAGAATTTATAGTACCTCTAAAAAAATTGATCTTGGGTGCCATTTTGGGCCCCATTTAGCTATCTGCTTCTCAAATCAGAGGGAAACCCCTTTGCCTTAATGTTGATTTGCCATATGAAAAGTGAAGCAGTTGGGTTAAAACGAAATCCATATTTTGTTATAGAACATACAGAGGGAAAAAATTCCAGTTGGGTTTGAAGCACTAATATTCATCCTTTCCCTTCAAATGAAGTATCTCTTTTTAAAAAATGTTGGAGAACTCCCAGAGAATTCGTGGTGAGGTGATGCAGTCATTATAACCACATGGACTCTCCAGGTTTGCATAGCAGTAGACTTTTTCCTACCGTATGTCTATTCCTCTCAAACACTCATAGTCTAAAATAGTTGACAGACTTGTACTCTGGAGAGAGGGAGAAGCTAGACTGCAGTGGAAGGTCTAATCTGGGGAGCAGTGAACTTGCTGTGGGGTTATTACAATATGTTCTGACCTCCTTAAAGGGCAACTTTCCCCACGGATCTAAACCAGACTGGACCGATTTCTAAAGGATAGAGATGCTTTTAGATTGCCAATCCTTACTTTTAAATTAAATAATTACCAACATCTTAGGAAATGGGGAAACATATTTTGCTTCAGGAATAGAGGATGAACATGAATCCTTTTATTTTTTAGTTTCAAATCCAACAATCTTCTTACATTTAGAACTTCATGCTAGGATGCTATGAGTGCTAAAAAAAATTTTTTTTTCAGTAGTCAGAGGAAAAAATAGATAAAATGGAAGCAAATGTTCCAGATTTAAGACCTCTTAGGATGAATACAGGGAACAAGAACTAGTTTGGAAAAGAACTTTTTTTTAGTAATTTATGATTTAAAAGTGGATTAGCTGAACAAGGGAAAGGAAAAAAGTCAAAGGGGAATATTTATGTCCAGACATTTAGATACAGTGTAAGAAAAATGAAATTTCCCAGCTCTGAAAACATTGGTAGCATCTCAGCATGGAAGGTAACTTTCCCCCCTATTACTATAATAAATGCAAATATTTATACTAAAAAAACAAAAAAACAAAACCCAAGTGGTAAAATATGGCCCTCAAAAAGAAAGGAATTGGAACAGATGGATCTGATACAAATCTACACATGGGAAAAGATTAAGAAACAAGCCAGGCAAAGATAATTTGAAATGAAAGTCTTGATAGCAAAACGGTTTTTACTATATATTTTAATTGAGTTGTAAACTTCAGCTCCTGACAATAGTTTATAGACTTTTTCCTGCCCAAACTCCTAACTCTCTGAAACTGTTTGTGCCATGAGTAAGTGTGGTGGATAACTTCCTTCTCGTGTTCCAGCTTTAGTCCGTTCCTTCTTCATAGGCATTTTGGAGGTCACGGTAGCTCCCAGCCTTAGAAGAAAAGACTTGGATTTGCTTTGTTGAAAAGTCATGGGTTTTATTTTGTATCATCCCAATATTCTTTAAGGACCAAGAAAACCCTTTAACCCATGAATAGTTAGAATTTGTGCATTCTGATAGGAGAAGAACAAGATTTCCTCTGGGCGTGTGTGTTGCAAGTAAGTCCTAATGCCTTGACCTACGTGTACCTCCATCATATAAGCACGCCAACAGTGTGTGGCCAGCCCATACGTACCCCAAATCTGTTTTCCCTCAGCAGTTCCATCAAATGAATCGTGCCCCTTATAAAATCCCTCAGGTCCCTGACAGAACATAATAAAGGTTCATGTCGCTTCCTCCATGTGCTTCCTCCATAATGCTCCCAACACCTGTTGCCCCTAGGAAAGGGGGCAGTGAGCTAGATCTGGCTGGGATTCACACCCAACATGCCCATTCAGGAGCCCTCCTCTGCTGTTATGGAAGATGTTATTTAATTAGCTGAGGCTGGGAGCAGAGGGTACGTGATTCTGCAGCAAAGTTATCAGATAACCAAATCAGATCTGCCTCTGCTATGCAGAAAGAAACAAAATGAAGGTACAATGTAAGAGCAGACACAACCTGAGATGCCCTTGGGATTTGGGAGAAGGGAGGGTGCCCTTTCTGTTGTGACCTGACTCTTAAAAGAAATCTCCTGAAAGAATTCTTTAATTTAGTAATGAGTTGAAGTCCAGGGTAATGGAAGCCCTGGGGAAGAGAACAAAAGGACTGCAAAGTGTATTCAGCACCCAATAATGCGAAACCAAAAAACATCCAATCACAACACTAGGAAGTTTGGCAAGAAGTATTTAGAGAAATCTCTGGGCTTTCCATGGGTAGTAGGGTCGACAGACTTTCTTTTGAGTGATTTCTGGCTCTGAGAAACCTCTTTACTCACTAGAAAAGAACTTTCTTTAAATGGCCAATTTTATCCCCCAGAAAAAGAAATTTAAAAAAAATAAAATAAAAATAGGACACTAAAGACAGAACCATGTGACCCGGTAACAAACAAAAGGAAGGGTGCACTAGAATTTCAATAGAGTCCCTAATTCCATAGAAAAAGCAAGGCAACCCAACGCCTCTCCATCTGCAGTGAAGAGAGTGCTTGCGCTGACCCCGCCACCCGGGGCTTTCTGGGGCTCCACATAACTTCCCCATTGGGTTGGCGGCAGCCCCTTTCTCTTCTTGTTGACATGAAGAAAAGGACTGTTCTCTTAGGTGCCCAGGAAATAGATTGCATGGGGCAAACTTTCAAAAGCTATCTCTACCCTGGTGCTCCGGCAGCATATGGTGAGAAGAAAAGGGACACAGAAGAGCCCTTGCTCTCGAGTGAGAATATTCTCGTATCCCCAAGGGCTCTCCGTGTGGAGTTGCCATTTCTAAGACCGTTTAAACCTCCACAAGAGGAAAAGTTGTGGTGACTCAGTGTTCATATAAACACAAAACGTGGAAATTGCTAACCCAAAGCATCGTTTCTAGCGCTAGGGATTAAGCTGATTAACCTAACCAAAATTCCCCAAAGATTTGTCTAAGTCTCCGAATACATTTTTTCCCCTTGAACCCCGAATCCACAGTGGTCAGCGGTGTACATTGACAGATCCCAGACAATGGTTTGGAACACCAGGGTTTATTTCCGGTTCTTTTCAGGATGAAGACGTAGAGGATGAGGGTTGCACCACACGGGTTCTTTTTCAGAACTGTGTATTTCACTGAAAAAGCGGTACAAATGCCCCGGGTTGAAGCAAGTGACTGCAACCCCTGGATTCTGGTGGTTCCTCAGGCCCAGCCTAGTGCTCCATAAACTGAAACCCTTCGGACTAAAATCTGATCTGAAGTGACCTCAGTTGAGGGATTTTCACCAGACACCACTTACAGTGTAGAATTATTCCCTTAAATCAGAAAGCCCAGGGAAGAGAACAGAGGACAGAGGGGTCAGAAGGGTGTGAAGACATAGACATTTCTTGTTTTTAATGGTTGCATCGTCATCAGAATGAGCGCTCTTCATGATTGAAGATGATGGAAACAGTGGCTTTGCAGGGACGCATCACACTTGTCCGGAACTGATGGTTCTTGGGAAGTGGTTGCTCTTTTTTCATATCCTATTTCAGTGACAGAGGTCTGGGCTGGGTGTAAAATAGGCATCATCTTAGTCAAAGAGCAAATCCCATAAGACATGGTCACAGGTGCCTGGGATGTCAGTTTTCTTCATTTCCTTCATAGGGAGAACAGTCTCTACAAAAGCTTTCTTTCCCTGTACGGTATATATTTCTAAACTCGGTTTTCCTCACTTTTCATAAGCATCTGCTTTATCTGGTGGTTCTTTGTTTAAGTGCAAACTCACGACTTTCAAATCTTCAAGGAAGGAGCATAATCTGCAGATCATAGAGGAAATCTAGCCACGTTTGCAGGAGTCCTGGCTTTTGAGATACTTAATTAGGGTAGAAAAAGTTGCTACTAGCCCTCTTTCAAATTCAGGGCTTTCCTTGGTTCAGATGCCTCCATGAGATTCTGATACACCTAGAATAGAAAAAAAAAAAAATTAACCCCATCAGAGACATCTGTTTCTACTCCTGTTACAACAGAAGTTTGTTATTGCCCAGCAAAATCATTGTAATTTATATGTAGATTCCAGCAATGAAAAGGTCCTAACCCAGCTACTATGTCACAGCTGCTGTGCAGAATGTCCGTAAATGAGCACACGTTCTGCACGTACACATGCAGGGTGAGGTGCTCTCAGTACAGAGCTGTTCCACGCTCGTATTGCCCAGGGACAAGATAGATTCTGGAACTTGGAGCTAGTCCGGGCTCTCACAGATCTCCTCTCTGCTTCTGCTCTGCCTTCTTTGGGTGCACCGGTGCCGTCCGTTCTCTGTGATGAGGTTCTGGGGCATTCTGAAGGAGCTCAACCAGCAGTAATTTCTATGTACCTGTTTCATGAGAAACTTGACTATGCCATGTGGAGGAGGGCGCTCTTAATGAACTCCGCACTTGCACTGGATTGACTGGCGTGCGTGGACGTGTGGTTTGCGTGTGTACGTGTAGTCTGGGAGTGTCTGTGCCTATCAGAGGACGCACACACAGGCCCAGGTCCTGGTGCGTAGATGCAGTTGCCTCTGCCTACCGTTGTGCTCCAGACTTGTGGCTCCCTTCCCGGGAAGCAGTCACCTGCCCACTCTGTTGCTTTTCAGAGTGTTTCAGAGTTGGGAGAAACAAAGGCAGCTTGTTGGATCCACAGCAATCCTACGGTGACAGGCTGTTTTCCTCCAGAAGAAGGTAGAACAGAAGTACTCAAGTGGCGAGCAGACACAGAGAGCAGCAGTCTGGGGCACCTCTCCGGGTCTTCTGGGAGGGAGGAACACCGAGGCCAGGGAGGCAAGACCCGCACAAACTGTGATCTGAGCCGTCCATGGCTGAAAGGCCTCCATTGCTCTCCTCTGTGCAGCCCAGCGTGTGCCCACAAACACTGCTCGGCTGTTAAGTCTCACTCCCAAACGGAAGCTTCCTGACCCTGCCTGTATCTGCAGGACGTCATCCTAATTCCAAACTGTGTCTCCGGAAACCAACGTGGCCTTTGCCCAAGTCTTTCCAGGAGTGGGTTGTTTACCATGTCTAGCAAACCAATAGACTCTCGGGGGAATCATTTTTGGTAATCTCTAAGAGTTGATGGCTCTGGCCCATCTCACACATTAAAGTAGAACGCCATTCTTGCACACTATTCTGAACAAATGGACCTGGCTCTCGTAGCTGACCTTAGAGAACGGCCTGGAAACAGTCGGATTCAGTTTGCTCCCTCCCATGCCCTTCTTTTAGTAGGTGGCTTATTATTTTTTTTGTGACATGTAGATGATTTCTGCTAATTTACAGAATTCAGAGGACGTTTTCTTTCCTCTTCTACTTTGGTGACTTTTCCCCTACCCCATTAAGTAAGGCTACTTACAGTTAGAATCTTTTCATTGTTATTATTTTTTAAAATGTATATTGTCTTTCTATATCCAAAAGAAGTCTGTGACTGTAACCATAGGTATTTCTTTTTACTGGAAAAAAAAATGAGGTTTTTTTTGTTGTTTTTAATTCACAGTACTAGTGACTCTGTGAAAGAACGTGAGTTACATTTAGGTATGCTTACTTAAGTACAGTACACTACGTTGCAGTATTTCTGAAAGCTAGAACATACACATTATATATAACAACTCTATATTGAAATATATATTACATTATATTCATTTTAACTTTTGAATCCGCCTATGATCATGAGTTGATTGACATATTATTTCTTCGCATTTATCACCCATCACCAACCTGCTGCAGTTAATCTGGTGCATTTAATAATAATCACGACTGCTCTAGTTTGCTTTTTATATTATCAGCTTCAGTATTGTCTTTACAGGATTTTAGAATTTTTTTAAGCTCAGACTTAGCAAATGTAGGAAAGTGAAAACATTTTTTTAAGAAAACTTTGTTTTTTTCAGTGTGGCCGATACAAAGAGGTTCATATTCGAAGTGGTCTTGTTTAGCTGACCCTCTCAATATCTGAAGAACAAAAGAAGTGCATATGAATGTATCTGTGATTTTCCCTTTGAGGACTGTCACTGTCTATATTTGCTTTAGAAAATATGACCAAGGGGCTGCTTAACCTCCGTATGATCTGACCAACAGTTACAGGCTGCCGTTCAAAGGGCTGCTCATAAGGGAATGAAATGCCTAGCGTCCCAACTGGATTTCCAAACCTTGATTTCCATACTGCTTCTTTACGGACTACTGTTTGTTTTCAGTGTGCTTTACGATTATTTTACCTAGTCTTCAATGCTCCCCTGGAGGCAGCTTGACAATATAACATTCATTTTCCTAGGAGATTTTCTTTCTTAAATAAAACCAGAATTTGAGGAACGTTTTCATGACAGAGGCCGATAGAAATAGAACCGAGAAATAGCTCATTTTTTAGCCCACAGAATCCATAAAATGGTGGCTCTTGGGTGTCTGGCCCTCCGTATCGCCATTCGTCTGTGAAAGTGGGGATTTGGTGCCTTTCTTCTCCAGCCAGGTCATCATGGAAACTTCAGGAATGAGGCATCCTGTCTTCCTAGCAAGAAATATTTTCTAAGTAGTATTTTCAGATAAAGAGCTTCTTCGGCTTCTCTTAGCTACTCAACCCAGTGCCTGGAAAACTCCACTGTTGGGTAAACTTTACATCCATCCTGGAGACCTAGAGCCGGATTCATTCTCTCAGTTCTCCATTCAGGACAAAATGACAGCAGTTTTTGATACTCTGTATGAAAGCCCTTCCCATACTGGACCAATAGTAAAGCCTCTCAGTATGACTATAACACCAATTCCTTCCTTTCGTCTCTCCTAATAGATTTTTATTTCCAAATCCCATCCCATTCTGCTGTGCTCCCCCAACCGCAGCCCTGAAACAAGTCTTTCCCAACCTCCCCTTATTCAAGCTCCCAGCAGTGCCCCCCACTTGTGAAGCCTGGCAGACCTACTTCAGCCTACTTCAAAAGGGCAACATTGAGTCTAGTAGCAAAATTATGAATCTGTTTCTCCATGGTTTTCAACTAAATATATTTCTACAGGACGGACATAATTGTGATTTGGGAGTCAGTGAGGCTGCTCCTTTTCCGGTGATCACATAATACCCAAACTGTATCAGTTTCATTATTTTCCTCTTTCCTTTTCCTAACCACGTTCTTTTATTTCTTGTTTCTCTTTAGGACTACTTTAAATTACCTTTTCTTCTCCTCATCACCTGAGGAACTCGAGTAATTATGACCCCTGAGTGCTCATTTCCCTCCTTTCCCCCCACCCCCTTCCCGAATGTCCTTCTCTAAGTTTTATGCAGTTAAAGAGCATTGACAGGAGTCAGCTCATCAACTTGAGACTCGTAGGCAGAGTGAAGAAGAAGAATGTCTTCACTGTACCTTCAAATTTTAAAAGTTATCAATATTCTTTTGAGAGTGGGAGGACCTGAGTCACAGTTTTAAATGTCAGCTGTACTAGTGAGGTCATTAATTCCTTTCACCTTCACATTTGGCCAAAGGTAAAGAAAAAAAATATACTTTCTGGGTTTTTTTTCTTTAAATATCACAGCGTTCAAATTTCTGATATGAGTAGACCATTTCTGAGAGGAAAAAAAAATCATCAATGTTGGCTGTTTCAAGTCCTGCTAATATTTATCCAGATGACATATTTACCCCATACTAGATTTACAGAAATCTGAAGAAAGAGGTAACATTGTAAGATAATTTTGATAACTGCTCAAGCCTTAGTAAACTCTTTCAAAACAAGTAAAGCCACTTCCACTGAAGTAGGAGGAAACAATTAGGAAGAATTTTTTCATTTGTTATCTTTTTGAAAAACAAATAATTGTTGATTGATTTGGAACTTCAAGCAGTAATTTACTGAGGGATGAAAAGATCCGTAAAGTGTCTAAAGTGTCTATTTTACAAACAGTTTTTTTTAGATATATATATATACATATATGTATATATATATGTATATATATATATCTGACTGGATACTTGAAGGGCCATGTAATGTACTCCCCAGTACCTAAACACTCAGCATATAATTTAGTCATCATGCTAGATCTCCTTTCAGTGAGTCATAATTGTCTGGTTGGCAAAATGTTGCCCAAAAGACTGATACTGTTCTGGATCTGTCCGTTACAGAATGTTCATAATGTAATACCCGCTTTCCTCACTTCCAGTCCGTGACTCTTGCCATGCTCCTACAGTGCCTCTTGGCTCTCAGGAAGACAAATTCTGCGGCATTTAGAGTACTACCTGGTTCTGAGTGCACAGACGTGCGCTGTTTTATTTCTTGCTTTACCCACTGACAAACAGAATCAACATGTAGTATCAGAAATGTATTCCTAACGTGACGAGAGGCTTGACCCATCTCTCCTGCCTTAATTAAACCAATTTATAACATCAACTCACACCACAGAAAGCAATGAAATAAAGAGAGAGTTCAGAACCTTCCTGAGTTACACATCTAGTAGGACCCCAGCGTTTCTTCAAGCCAGTATTTATGTTGCCTACGGTGGCGATCTTCACTTGGCACGTTTTCCCCGTCAATCCCATCTTCCTCTCCTCCTTTGTCCGTTCTCCCTCTATCTCTTCTGTAGAAGGACTCTTCATCTAAAGTACTCTTCTCCCCAGGCTTTGGCTTCTGAAACAGTAGAAGACTCTCTTTTAAATCCTAATGACTAATGTTTAAGGTGTAATGTGGCGTAGGAGAGGATTCAGTTCTGCCACGTCCCGTTTGGTCCAGTTAATCGCAAGGATTTCTCCAGGATGCGTCTTTGACATTGTTCCTTCTGGTTCCCCGAGAAGAGCTCTAACCCTGAGACCAGGATTTCTCCCCACAACCTCTGCATTAGTCTAGGTTAATGTGCAAATCCTGCTAGCATTCTAGAGACTCCAGGATGTGACTCTCTTATTGCTTAGGAGCCCCCTGCTTTTCGAAACTGACATCTGTCAGGAGCAGCAAGAGCCCTACCAGTCACTAATGCAGCAACACGATGGTCAGAAACATTATAGTACATAATAGGGAGGATAGGAAGAGATTTCATTCTTCTTTTCCCCCATAAAAAGCTTGCTTCCCCGCCCCACCACCACCATGCATTTCAGAAAGCCTGCATCTCATTTTACAGATATGTAGTTTTAGGATTCGCAAATATAGCTTAGGAAATGTTCTGAGATTGAAGCTGGTAGCAAACCAGTTTATTTTCTGCACTGGACTTTAGGACAAGTGTGCACAGATACAATTCCTTCAAAGAAAGTGAAACTGATATAGTAAAGCAAAGGGATAATACTTTGACACATTAAAACAGTTGTTTGCTCTCTGTAAACCTTGACTTAGGCATAATTATTATTTTTAGAAACCTGAAACTGGAGGAATGTGTATTTTAGTAAAGTTTGTTGTCAGTTTATTTGTTTCCCTTTATCTCTTTCTTCTCGAGATAGTGAAAGATTTTGATTCTTTAATTTGATACTGTCCCTGGCCATAGGTATCAGTCAAATAATGCCCACCCTTACCATACGCTTTTCCTTTTAGAATGAGAGCCTTCCTTCCTGCCATTAAAGAGTCTTTTCTCCTTGAAAACCTTATCTTCCTTTACAGTTAGCATGAGAGAGCTTTGAGGAGAGGGATTCTCTCTGCACTTTGAGGGTAGAATCGTTAAAATAAAAACTATTTCTTGAGATAAACCCCATTTACCCAAACTAACAGGTCTGAGGCCAAAGAATGGGAATTGATTGCAGATGAAGGTCTTGTATTTTACACTACAAATCTTTATTGCCTCCTCCAATTTTTGGAATAAGGCTGGGAATAACTGAATGAAAATCTGCTTTGGATGTTTCTTACTAATATCTAATGCAGAATACCCAGAAAAGACAAAGAAAGGGTGCTGCTTAAATGCACAATCAGTCCATAGATTTCTATAATTATTCAGATTTCTCTTCTACTCATTTCAAAAATATGTGTCCATGAGGTCTTCACTAGAGAAACATCCGCTTCTCCATTGTTCCTCATCTCCCCCACCTGGCACTGGAGGGGAGAGTCACAGAGGGAGACCGGTGCCGCATCGCCAGCCCTCCACCCATCTGTACCCCACCACCACCACAAGATAAGGAAAAACCAAATTAGAAACTTTTTTTGAAAAAAAAAAAAAGGGAAATTGTAGTGCTTCATTTGAAAGAATACTGTTTTTAACTCAATTTACAGATAGCCTGACAACCTTTTTATAACCTGTCTTTTGTGCTATAATTTGCATTTTTAGCTCAATCTTTAAAATAATTGCAATTTCAATTAAGTGAACAGAGGAAAAGCAAAGAGGGGAGACAGGGCAATGTGATGGGGCTAAATCCGATACAGTTCTGGATTCATAAGGCCAGTTCTCAGGGTTACCAGGGAAAGCTAACACCACTCACCCTTACCATTCTTGCCCATCCTTACTATTAGAGTCTTAAAAGTTGGTCAGAAAACCTCACTTCCTTATGATTGAAGACTTTTCTTATTACTGTCAAACCCACATTGAGAGAAATGGTACAAACCCCTGACGGCACCTCTGCCTGAGCTTCCTCCAGGGCGCGTGCGGAGAGATGCCGGGAACCGAAGTGTGGGCTCGAATTTGATACAAGACTCAGACATAGTCTCAAGTGCTTTGTGTATGTTCACTGCCAAGGGGTTCGTTGAAGAATAAGGCCAGTTTCTCTGCTCCTGCTGTCCTTGGGACAAACTTTGACTTGGAACCCTCTCTACAATAGATTCGTAGGAGAAAATTCTCAAAAGCATCGTCAGCAGTTCAGCTCCTTCCTTAGTCCCATTGAGTTGAACCTCAGTTTTCCTGAGGAGCCCTACTGAGGTAGAAATCAAAGGTAACTTCCGTATATTGAATGAAAATTGGCTTTTTGCCCTACTTGTTGAAAGGATTGTGGTTTTCAGGAAAAATGAAAGCAGAATTTCTTAGTAATCCTCATCATGGCACACAAAGGCAAGAAGCTGATAGGCTAGAGAAAAACCTATGATGAACTTTTATGTTTTTAAGCAATCTGACTGTGCTGACCCCACTATGCCAAACGCCTTTGTTTCTACAATCTGTTCTCAATTATGGATTGATTCTCCTGAGACTTCCAGCACGCGTGTGTCGTTTGAGCAGACACACAGGTTTCCATTTGGAGAATGGAGACCCAGACAAGCCAAAAGCATCAACTCTCACGAGTATCAAATACAAATCATTTCTCCAGAATCACCCAGTTCTGCCGTATCCCAAACCAATTCCAGACTAATCTTAAGTGAGAAGTAAGCTCCATAAGATATCCTACTATGAATGTTTTTTCTTACAGAATAATACAAGAAGAGGTACAAAGCAGATTCTTAATTTGGGTGTAATTATAATTCACTTTTATATTTAATAGTTGTACTGTTTGTGTGAGTGTGTCATTGAGCTATTAGTACCAATTTTCAATCTGTCATCCTGAGAGGGGCCTTGAGAATTTCTGCAATTTCTGCATATGTGTGTGTAGATCTGTATTTATGTGTTGTCAGAAAAACAAAATGAACGGGGGAAGAACGAGGGGAGGGAGAAGGTGGTCAATGTGAAGAAGGGACTGCTCCTAGTGTCCCTATTTCTGTTAGGTCAGGTGGCTGCTGCCAGAAGCCCTCCAGGAAGAGTTGATTGCACTATTCTAAAATAAGAGCCCAGCACTGTTAAATTTAGAACCATGTTTTGGGAAACAGGAAAGTTTTATCTTTTTCTGTACCCATTCTCTTTAGCATCAGAGCCGTTTGACATGATGAAAACCATTCAGTAAAAACCACTACTGACCTTTGCATTAAATAGCTGTTTTCCTCTTCTAAATACTAGCCCTGGTTTCAACTCATCTACTTCCCTTTATTTTCTGCCTATTGATTTTAACATTTTACAGAAGAATACAGAGGCGCATGCTAGTTGTTCCTCTCCTTTGAGCTGAAACAAACAGGGGCAACAAGAAATGACTCACTGAAGAGTGAGGTCAAGACTGAATTTCCCACTTGTGTGGCACTGGTAACCTTTAGCAAGAACTGTTTAGGGTTGACCTTGGGTCTATATTAGGGCTTTTTTTTGGGGGGGGTTGTTTTGTTTTTTTGTTTTGGGTTTTGTTTTGGTTTTTTTTTTGCACTAAATATGACTGCACTGCATTGCACTACTGAAATGTATTTACTTGTGCTGGGAGAGAGTGTGTGAGGTATGGGGGAGAAAGAGGCAGTTATGAAACAGGAAGCATCACAAAAACGGAGAATTCTTTCCGCCGTGCTTGGTCTTAGCAGGGTTGGTGAGAATCTGTGGAATCTGCTAACTCTTGATCAGGCCCAGAAACTGCCATGCTGATAGGATCTGTTGTCTTATGGTCAAAAAGCTGGGCTGGTACAGTAAATTGGAGATGTTTAAGGAAAAGTTTGCCCAGTGTTGTCTCCAACTATGCTTCTGGTAAGAGTTGCAATGGGTGAGGGAGCCAGCCGAGGTGAGGTTGAAGCCTTCACCTTGGCCTCCACCACAAAACCCCTTGCTGACCCACATTCCAGTGTGGCAGAGGGCGGTGGCGTGTCCTGCTTTCAAAACAAAACAAAACAAAAAACAAAAAGACAGCCTTGTCTGTATTGGAGACATCCTTTCAGCCTGCGCATGCTTTTCCATCCCTGGGTGAGACCTAGATGAGCCTAACCAAAGAGGAAGGCCGTGCACGGGGTTAAATCCTTTAAGATGGCAGTAAGGGAACAGTGCAATAAACACTGAAAACCAGTGAGGTGAAGGGTTTATTTTGAAACAAGGTAGGCCAACTTTGAAACTGAAGGAAGGGTTGGAGAATTGATCAGAACCTACTTACTAGCTGCTCCATCGTAGACTATCCTTTATTAAGCAGAAGACCTTAACAGTGCCTAAAAGTTTAGTTTGGAAGTTGCTGAACTTTTTCAATTTTTTATTGGATTTCTTTTTATTGCCTTTTCAAACCTGAGAAGTAATTAGCGTGTGACAGCTCTTCAGTGACTATTAATAAAAGAATCTTGCACCACAGGAAAAACAATCAATTGTGTAGGGCACAATAACACCAGCGTGGAGATGCTGAAGAGCTCTCCCAGAATCCAAGGCGACAGCTTGGAAGATTCTGGTTCTGTGAGAAAGGGTCACAACACATATACATGGGTAATGTTGAATTTCTCTGAACACTATCACATGTGGGGACATCAATTTGGAAAACTGTCAGTTGAGGTCTCTTTCCTAAGATTACAATATTGATACTTCTCTCTCTCTCCTTCTCTCTCTCTCTCCTCCTTAGCATCCATCCAAGTCTACTATTACAAGGTAAAAAATTTGTAAGGGAACTGTCAGCCTTGTGAGTCAGAAAAAAACACCACTTAGGGCTTTCAGAACTAACGTAAGCAATCCCTTAAGCACTCAAAGCATTATCTCAGTTTTAAATAGGAAACTCTAAATTCAGAGCTATTAACAGGTACTTAGAGATGTGTATTGCGTAAGCACTAAGACGGTATTGACTGCACCAAACCAAAGGTATAGAAAGAAATAATTCACATTTTAAGATACATTCACATTAACTGTCCTAGGATACTTCTCTTGAGGCTTTGGGGAAACAACTTCTTTTGTGAAACTTGCATACCCATTCCAGTTTTGTCACCAAAGATTTTAATCACCGGAGCCTAATCTCCTCTCTCCCAGATAAAAATAATATGACAGGCTCAAGGGGTATGCTTTGGTGGTCAAGGGATGACACTTTGGTTTTCACTGTATTCACGGTGATATTTACAGGACACTCGTTATTAGAGGAGCTACCGAACTGTCTTCATGACTTAGGGTTTGGCCAGAGGTTTAAAGAGATAGGTGAAAAATAAACAATAGTACCTTGACACTGTAAACTAGTCTTTAATAGAGTCATGACCTGAAGACTGATGGAGAGAAAGAAACTTCCAGGGAAGAGAGTGAGCTAAATCACATAGAACTAAACAAGGATCGTTGGTGAAATGTGGGGCAGTGTAAACAACAGAGCGGATCGCTGCTCTTCGTGGCCAGACCCACAGCAACGGCCGGGGGCGAGTCAGACAACTGGCAAGTGAATTCAAGTATTGAAACAGCCGCGCTCTGGGTTTCGCTGTGGTTGGCGGAGCCCATGGCAAGGACAGTGCTGAGGCTGCCCTGTTGTGATAGTGCCTTTCTTGTAGCAAGTACTCGGTGAATAATTTGTTCAGTTAGGCTTTTCTGGACCGTTACCCCCAGTCTTCTGAGGAGGTCTGAAGGGATAGTGTTCACTTAGGATGAAGGGACAGGATATTGCTCCTGGGATGATGTGATTTGATGATATTTGCACTAGATTCTAAACTCTACTTTAAACTGGAGCAACTGAATAGAGAAAAACCAAGGATGGTTCAATGTTAAAAGAAACCAAAAGCAGTATTTTCTAACTGATGCCTCTTCTTTTTCTTCTCCTTACTCTTGTTCTTCTCCTTCTTCTTCTTTTCCCTGGAAGGGAACTTCATACCTGCTGATTACCAAGCTCAACTCGAACCAATTCTTTTCCTTCATATTTTTTCCCCACACTGAACCTTCAGTGTGAATTAACCATCAGGTAGGAATGGTTAATGTAAAGGGCGTCTGTCATTACAACTTTGCACCCCTCCTCTGCGTCATCAAGGGCATGAGGCAGTGGGGTGGGGGGGGGGACGGCGAGGCTCCTCCAGAGCCACCAGCCCTTAGGACGGGTGAAAAGCAGAGATTTCCTATGGAGAGCTGAGCTGACACATATTTGTCCAGAGGACATTGGAGCCTGTAATTAATCCCAACGAATGCTTAGAAAGAGAAGGAAACCCACGTGTTGAAGAAAAACAAGGAAGGTGATGCCCACAGTTTGCCTGTTTCCCCTCTCTCTCCTCTTTCCCACCTCACCCCCCTGTCCTCTATCAGAATTGTATTTCATCTTTGTATTTATGTTACCAGAAGAATTATTTGGTTCCTTGGTTTTTCTCTTTATCAGTGGTCTGGGAACTCTTCCAAAATCAGAAACAGGTACCATCAGTGGCTCCCCTGTAGCTTACCAGTTTCTCAAATGCTGTCCACCTGGTCTTGACCCAGTCAACTAAGATAACTCGGAAGCTTTGGCTGGCTCAACCACCTGTCACTTTATTTTCATTTTGTTTTCATTTCCATTTGAATTCTGAGTGATCTTATGGGAAGGTGGAAATCACAGAAAAGGTTTAGAGGCTGCAATTCTAGGGCATAGCTTGTCAAGAGTTTGTATTATCCAAAATATAGCTTTCTACGCCTGTTTTTCTGTTGAATCTGTTGCCCTGATTATAATTTCTATTATATTTGCGGTTATTTTTATAAGAATAGAGTCCATTTGCTATGTCTATTTGAGTACTTTTTTTCTATTTTCCCCACATGGATGCAGTACCAACCTGTTAATGAAATATCTTTTTATTATATTATTAATATGTAATTCTACTGTAGACCAAAAATATAAAAACAAATTTGCTCATTTTAAAGATATAAAGAACTAGTGAGTTAAAGATTAAGAGTTGAAGGAAAGACAGAAGAGCAGTGGTTAACTATGTTGAGTTAGAAATCTAAGAGTAGCCTTACCTATTTTTTAACCAGTGCTTGCCAGTCATACCATAGTTGGGATTATATAGTCTTGGCTCCTTCATGCTTATGTTCTATAATTTTTGTTTGTCTGTTTTTCTTTGATGTAATTGAGGTTGCACATCATGCTATTTTTGGCGATGCCTGATTTTATTATATTGTACTTTTATCAGTCATTTCCTTTAGAAGGATGGGGGGAAAAGTTTTATTTCTTTTTTTTAATTTAAAATTTGTTTAATGCACTGGAAATAAAATTGGACACATTTCACTGTTCAAAAATTCAAAACCAAAACAGAACAAAAACCACAAAGAAAAAACCAGCAACCAAATAAGCAACAGAAAAAAAAAAAAAGCTATGAAAAAACCACCTATTCCTACCGAATACACATATAAAATCTATCTCACACAAAAGAGAAATATCATCAAACAAGAAATATAAGTCCTAGAAGTTACAGTGCTGGAAAGAAGACAGCTGGGCTCAGTGGGGATGGGAGACATGGGGCATTCCTTTGAGATCTGAGATCTCGCCCTGGTTCCAGTGACTGCCAAAGGGGTTAAATGTGGGAGAGGCAACTATGGAGGAAATAAACCCAGCATTTCTGGAACTATCACCGTTTTATCCTATGCTTGGGCTCCATTGGGGGTGCGGGGGGAAGATGTGCTATGGTTGAGAAGGTGGCTTGTATGGAGGTATGGGTACAGTCCACAGCCCCACGCAGTTCAGGTCTCTGTCCACCAACTACCTCACGTGTTTCTTTTCTCCGTGAGGATTTCAACGGACGGGCCCGAAACATGGGCGAGACCGTTCATGACTCGTTAGAACATCAGCCAATGCTAAAGAACCTCTTGACTGCAAGCCCACCCCCTTCTTCAGCATTCCCGGTACCAGCAGAGCCAGTCAACCCGTACAAACGCACAGTGAGAGGGAGACAGAATTTGCGTAGCGGAGCGGCTGTATCATTTGTTTAACGTTTGCTGGGTTTTTCTGGTTTGGTTTTGTTTTGGAGTCGGGGTGGGAGTGGATGTAAGTACACAATCCTAATACAGTAATTGTTTTGCATCTTCCATGTTTTATGCAAAAACAGACATTTAAATCAATAACTAATTGTGCCCTAGACTGAAAGTTAATGTTTAGGAGAGGAAAAAAATTGTTGGAATTTTTTCTACATTTTTTTGTGAAGAATCTTTTTTGGAAAGGAAGGATACATATTTTTGTTGTGTAATATTTTCTATTTTTGAATGCATTTTATTGGTACAAGACTGTTTTTTTGGTGAAGACATTATTTAAAAAAAAAAAGAAAAAAACTAATCGAAAAGTTTGCCCTTAAGGATATGCTGCAGTTTTGAGGTTAAAAAAAAAAAAAAATAACTGATTCAAGATGCGTGTTAAAAGTTGGGATTATATTGTTGTTTTTTGTAATTGTTACAAGAAGAAGTTTGTACCCACTGCTGTTTATTTTGTTTCAGATGAGTAAGTAAAGGGATTGTTCTTGTTTTATTCTTTTTTTAGAGAAAAAAAGCTATTTATGAAATGTCAAAAACACTGGACTGTGAGTTTAAGTGTGGAAGCATTTTACCACCCTGTGTCTTCGACCAATTATGGGAAACCCCTTTTCTCTTCCCCCCCGCCTTAGCCTTGCCAAATGAGAAAAAAATAGAACAGCTCTCAGATGATGCACACCACTGAAGCCCTGCTTTAATTTTTACGGTTCAAAAAGTCAGAAAACCAAAGTTCAATTTGTTTCTGAAACCCCACTGTCCGTGGCCCTTTTTTGTAGGACACAGCCAGTCGGCTCTGCCTCTCCGTCTTGGATCATTGCCTTCTTCAGGACAGGGGGCCAGCTGTGACACAAAGAGAAGCAGAAAGGTGGTGAGCCTGAGGGTTGAGGTCTCCTGGAGCAGATGTGAGTGGGACTTCAGCCTCTCAGCGGGCAACCAGGCTTCCCCGGCCTGTGGCCAGGCTGCCCCACTGCCGGAGGAGGAGAGAGGCTGCCCACGCCTCCACCCTCCGCTTCTAAGGCCCTTCTGTTACCGTCGCTCTCCAGAATGGCTTTGCCTTTCTCAGCAGCCCGCATTCCACGGACGGGCTGGGGGGAGGAAGGATCCAGTTGAAAGAAATGGGGAAGGTAGGACAAGGGACCCTCTAGCACGAGGGATCTTGTCCGCCTCAGCTTTGATTCTGTGGATCGTCCACCCGTCTGCTCACTGTGAAGACGGAGAGGCAGAGTGCCCTACGGCTGTTCAATAGCTTTCTGTATTTTTTCAACATTGAAAAAATAATTTTTAAAAACTGTGATTTTTTTTTTAAATCATTTGGCTGGAGGGAAGGGAAAAGGGAAACACCAAAAGCTGTAACATGATTAACTGGAGATATTTAACTGGGGGCACTTTCTAGACCAAGACAAACGAATTCCGTTCTGGACCCTAAAGCAGCCAAATCTTGAGACTGTCAATGACAGAAAGCTGAAGAGAGGCCTCCATTTCCTCCTTTCTCCTTTCTTCTCTCTGTCTCAAAATTCTCTCTCATTCTCCTTTTCCAACTTCCCTTGGACTACTGCCCCAATGGCCCTTGGACTCCCATTTCATGCGTGTGTGCACACGTGCGCGCACACACACACACTTGCAAAATACCATTTTTCTTAAGGATTGTGGGACCGAATAAAATCATGTGCCTTCATTTTTTCCTTTTATAGTTAGATGAACCTCTTCCTTTTTACAGTGCTTAAAAAAAATAGGGGAGGTTGAAGTGTTAGTGGGACTTGGGCATCGCTTGCGAAGTAATTTTCATTTAACACATTCCCCCTAAATATGAACACAGACACGTCAGCCCCTTCAGGATGCTCTTTGGCCATTTAGAGCATTACCTAACCAGATATGTGACAGCCTGAACCCATTTGACTTTAGAGCAATTCCTGACAATTCTCTTTCATACACTTCTTTCATTTTTACCACAAATGAGGTGAGCAATGGCAAGCAGCCTTGTTCTCCGGATCTGGTGCTTTTGCGTGTGGCATGGGGTGGGCCTGGGGGTGGGGGAGTGGGTGTGTTTCGATAAAGGGTGCATTCCTATAGATCTCTGGTGCTGAAGGGCCTCGAGTTCCTTCCAGAGACTGCATTTGACACACTTTAAGTACACACAAGTGAATGGTATCACATGCAATATTTTAATGGAGCAATGGGAGAGGCTCTTTGAAACGGGGTTTTGCATCTTTTTGTAACATTTTGATTTCTCTGGTGCCTTATTCCTACTTGATGCTGGCACTCACATACCCACAGGGAACGGACACAGAAGTCAGCCTGGGGAGTGGGGACCCTCGAGCAGAGCGATGCTCGAGTGTGTGGGCGCGGGGGGCGTTGGGAGGTTGGTGTCAGTTGGCTGGGAAGGGACTAGATGGCATCTCTTAGCCGAAGCCAAGCAGGAACTGCACAAACCCACACAAAGTGAACAATTCCGACCTGCAAACACACCGCAAACCCACCCTTCCTCATCTGAGCTTTCCTTCCTTCTTCCTCTTTGATCTCCGCCTTCTCGCAAAGGTGCTGCTGCTGCTGCTGCTAGGTGCCCGGAGTCCAGAATGCCCAGTAATCACTCAGGCACAAGCCTGGCACTGCCACGTCAGCCCCCGGCACGACCAAACCCAGGTTTCTCTTGCTCGGGGCTGAGAACTGTCAGATTTTTCTCATCAAAAATGTTTTCCAAGGAATCAGTGGATTACAGTCATTCTGCATTGAAAATGCACTTTAAAAAATAAATAAAAGCTCCAGACTGTTTAAAATGTACAGAGGGAGCAGGGGAAAGATAAACATGTGCTAGTGTCTGAACCCAGTTCAGTTTATCTCCAGTTGAAACAATATACACTATATTATGTATAAATGTATACACACTTCCTATATATATCCACATATATATAGTGTATATATTATACATGTATAGGTGTGTATATGTGCATATATACACACATGCACATAACAAATCCAGATGCTCATTACAGATGCTACACAAACAGCAGCAGAGGAAACAAGGTTGGACTCTTGCAACAGATCACAAAAAATAAAAACAGCCACTTGCAGTGATTTTGGTTACTTCTGTATGTTCACAAGGAATGGATTGTAACAAAGAAAAAAAAGGAACAGTGTTAGCAAAAGAGGAAAAATGGGCGCAACCATCTCGATCCAATGGGAATGCAGTAATGTTCTATACCATTTCATCTGTTATTTCTTTTAGTCATGTTGATTTGATTTCAGTTTTTGGCCATTCAAAAAAATTCTTTAGACTCAAGTGACCCACAACAAACTGAATAAAACTACAGTGAAAGCCCTTTTCAATGGAAGATGTCAGAAATCTCAAAACCCTTGGCCTGGCTCAGAACTACCATGTGCAAATCAGTACTCTCTTAATGTTTGAAATAAAAACTGAAAAAAACAAAAAACTTTTTTGAAGCACCTTAATGTGGCCATCCATTCGAGGAGTGGGTGCCACTTTTTTCTTTGAGCACCTTATTGACGTGTTTTGCTATCTGCTGTCTTTCTGTTACCTGTTGGCTGAATGGCTAGCCGTTAACACACACATGTGCGCAGACCAGATGTCTGGGCATGTGCGTCCTCAATGAAGTTTACTGTGGTGACTGCCGAAAGGTGAACCCATTTCCTGATTTTCCCGCCACAGTGTTGTGATAAGATTCAAAGAAACCCTATTCCCTGCACAGAAATGTTTCTTATCACATTGTATCTTAGTATGGAAAGGAATATGGTCCCTTTTTTGCAATCGCTACTGTACGCACACGCACCTCCTCATTCGTCCACGTGGTCTCTTCAACGTCTGTGGGTGTACTGTTCATGCAGTATCTATTTCCCAATGAACTTTGAACGGAGGGCAACTTTTCTAACCAGATTGTCTTTTCAGACTGAAGACCTGGGAACTGGGGAAGAGTTTGGAAAGAGGGAAAGGCAAGGAAAGAGCAAGCTTTAAGTTGAAAGAATAATTTCCCTACAGGAGCTGGGGCTCGATGACTGCAGAGACTATACCCTCCAATCTTTGCAGGTGGGCATGGAACACTGCTTTTATCAATCTGTGTACCCTATAAACCCATGTATACACAAACACACACATCCATCCATCCATCAGTATATACGTGGTTTGGGACGAGCAGGTCAATAGTTTTGAGAGGGAGTTTGTTCCTTTTTTTTTCCTCATTATACTCTTAAATTGTTGTCAGTTATCAAACAAACAAAAAATTGTTTTGAAAAACCTTGCATACGCCTTTTCTATCAAGTGCTTTAAAATATAGACTAAATACACACATCCTGCCAGTTTTTTCTTACAGTGACAGTATCCTTACCTGCCATTTAATATTAGCCTCGTATTTTTCTCACGTATATTTACCTGTGACTTGTATTTGTTATTTAAACAGGAAAAAAAACATTCAAAAAAAGAAAAATTAACTGTAGCGCTTCATTATACTATTATATTATTATTATTATTGTGACATTTTGGAATACTGTGAAGTTTTATCTCTTGCATATACTTTATACGGAAGTATTACGCCTTAAAAATACGAAAATAAATTTTACAAGGTTTCTGTTTTGTGTGGAAGAGTAATTGATGTTGCTAAGAATGATGTTTGTTTTTTGGGGTTTTTGTTGTTTTTTTTTTAAATGTTACCAGCACTTTTTTTGTAAGTTTCACTTTCCGAGGTATTGTACAAGTTCACACTGTTTGTGAAGTTTGAATATGAAGGAATAATTAAAAAAAAAAAAAACTCTTCCCTGGGTTTCCTATTGCGTCTTCTTTATATTGTGGCAGGGTTTCTGTTTCAGGTGGTCCTTCACATTCTCTCATACCCTGTGATCCAGGTCGAGGTGGAGATTATCCAAATTGAGGATTGTACCGAAAAGGCCAGAGAAATTCTCAACACATCAGTCCTCTTGGTATAAGACATAAGAATCCCAGAATCGCAAATTTGGGCATTTTCCTCCTCCTGTCCAAAACTCACATGTGATCATGTGGTTCATTTACTGCTGTCTAGATTGACTCACTTTTTTTTTCCTTCCCATGTGCAAATTAGTATCTATTTGCCTCCTGTGGAAATAACTGTGTGACACCACGCCCTTCTACTCTTGTATCCAAGGAAAGCTCATGGCTCAAAATACGTCCCCATTTGATGACTTTGGGGACCCCCAAGAGGCTCCTATCTGCTCCATAGTACCTTTCTCATATGCATCCCCACCCATAGGACCTCTCTAATCTCATGATCTTCACAGGAATTACTGGCGTATAGGAGAGAACATACATCTTCTTTGTCCCTAGGGCAGTCAACCCGACTGAAGTAAATTCACCAAGTCTTCAGTAAGCACCTATATTTCACTCAACATTGTGCAGTTTGTGAGGGGAATGAAGAAAATTACTTTAACCCTGGTAAGCCTTGAAATCTAACAATTCAGAATAAAGATTCCTATAAGATCAAGAGCAAGGTTGTTCCACTCAGACCATTGGTGCCATGGCAGTTCATAAACCGAGAGCTATATGGGCAGGGTACGTCAGAGAAAGGTCCAAGGAATAAGCAGTTGAGTTTGGGGACTCCCAAGGACTTGCAGGCCTTGGGTGGGAGGAGGAGAGTGTGGATGGACATTCCCACCAGGGTGTGAGGAGCACCAATGCCTAGGCAAGGACTTGGGATGGGGAGAATCTTAAGGAGAACTCTGGGCTGAAAGGTGACCCCTTGAATTTAAATATTGACTTGTTGCAACTCAGTCACTGAACTCCCAAGTTCTCCTGATACTCTAGGAAGTAGAAAATAAAAAAACAAACATTTCACGATGCACAGTTTGCCCATATTTGATTTTTGTGAACTCGAACAGCATCTTGATGAGTTATTTATTTTAATAATTTAAAATAACAATTCCATATTCAGATGATGCTTTGCTGCTCACAAAGTAAGGTGGACCGCTTTGGCCCTTGTCCTTCTGAGGATGGCATCCCCATAGGGTGCAAAGTGAAGACACCTCTGCTGTCCTAGCACTTTCCTACTACTTCAACTATCGCAAAATCTTCTGCTAGTCCACCTTCCACTATTCCAAAGAAATCACCTGCTAGTTAAACTTCCATGTCTTGAAATCAACTCAATTGTAAACACAAATATGGAGACTGAAGGCAAGGACAATACCCTGTTTTAAAAAGTCATCAATATCCTGGATATGTGTGCTTAAAAGTTTATCTCAAAACACAAAATTTTAAAATACAGAGAACTTGCAGACCCCAACGATATATCTGCAACTTTAGCATTCCTTGCACCCCAGGTTTTGAGAGTTTGGCAATTCCAGATACCCAGGTTGCTCCCAACAAGGTCTGATGCCCCCTCGGGGACCTCTGTGGCATCAGCAGCAGCGCCAGCCGCAATAATGAGAACATTAATTCTGTATTTTATAGCTTACAAAGACTCCACCACATTTTCTTCATCTTCCCAAGAACCTTAAGTAGTAGATATTATTATCACCATTTTACAAATGAGGAAACATTAATAATGAGGATCACGAGGTTAAGTGGCTTATCCGATGCCGTAAAGCTAAATAGCAGCACTTAGCACTTAACCAAGTATCCTCTCCGTCCACAACACATCCTAGCAACTTCTCTTTGGATCTCTGCAAAATCAATTAGACTTTTAGCACCAGAGGAAGTATGCTTCACATGAAGTCAGAATGACTATAGTCCAGGGCAAATGGTCTTGCATAACACCTACGACTTGCAAACCTTTTGACAACCATGATCTTGTTTCCATGAACTGGATCCCTTAGCTACCTCAGATAGCTTTTGGGAGGAGTCTGAAATAAATGCGCAGTGTGCTTTTGGCCTCATGCTCTGTTTTGATTAAAGGAAGAACACGGGAAAAAAAAAAGGACATAGGAAAATAGAACGGAATCTCCATGTTTATTTCTGATGGTAGCCCTTCCAAGTGCACAGCATCCGTAGACCCATCCAGTGGCTTGTAAACATACCTCTTCTGTGTTTTCTCCATATGCAAGGGAATTACTAGAATTGTGATGTCTAATACACCAGCCATGTCATTATTTACATTTAAGTTAATTAAAATGAAATGAAATCTAAAATTCCATTCCTTAGTCACATTAGCCACATTTTAAGTGCTCAATAGCCACACGTGGCTAGCAGCTGCCGTATTTAATGGCACAGATACAAAATATTTCTATCATCACAGAAACTTCTATTGGATACTATTGTCCTAGACTCTACCTTCTGCAAAAGAAATTCCATCAAACATCAAAACACCTAATTCTGATTTCCTGAAAGCTCAGGCTCTTGCACACATAAGACTCCTCTGGGCCTCTTGGCAGGTGTACCTTGGAGGGGATGTGGAAGTTTGCTAGTTACAGCCATGAAGCAGGCCTGGGAAGAACCAGAAGATGGAATAAAATTCACCCCCCACAGCCATGCTGCGGAGTCCCTCCTCTTTGTGGGTGCGGCGTGCCCACCAGAATGCCGCCCCATGTATGCAGCACACGTAGCCACCCTGCCCGTCCAGCTCAGCTCTGACGGAATCTGTATGAACCTGAGTGTGTGACGATGCGTCTCCATGGGCTCACAGGTGAGAAGGAACGAGTTGTGAAATAAAATCGCATGGGAAAATCCTGTCTCCTCACGAAGATCATCTAGCTCAAAGCTCCATGACTCAAAATTTCTCATATTTGTTCAGGGTAATTCTCTGGAGTATAGATCAGACTGTATAGGCTCGGGCTTAGAATGTGGGGTAATAAAGGGTGGGGGTCAGTATATTTATTCCCCCCAAATTCTCATTCATGCCTTCATTCATTCACCCCCTTCTCCTATCATGAAATCCCAAAGGGATCCAAGAGAGCTTAGGATCGCCCCCTGTGTGCACTTACCAATCTCCCACCATCTTCTACCCTGTAATCCTTTTCTATGTGTTTTTCAAAAGACGTGGTAAGAGGGAAAAGCCTCCTCAAACCCTACTTTGAATCAGAGAAAAAGAGAGAGACTACCAGTCAGAGAGATGCCCTTCCCTGATGCCAGCTTGGCTTGGGTTTAGGGTCTAGTGCTGCATGGTCCAAGAAGAATATAACGGGAGCCACGTATGCAATTTTAGATTTTCCAGTAGCCGCATTAAGAAAGTAAAAAGAAGCAGGTGAAATTAATTTTAATAACATTTTTGTTGAACCCAATATATCCCAAATACTATCATCTCAACATATCGATATTTTTAAATTACTAACTTGATAGTTTACTTTCATATTACTCACAATCAGCCTTCAAAATCTGGCCCTATGTTACGCGTCTAGCACAGTGCATCTCAATGCAGACTAACCACATCTCGCACACTAGACCGTTCCACGTGCAGAATGGCTGGACGGGACACGTGTCCAGGAACCTGGCTTTTAGGGGCCTGTCTTCTCTGGTTGTCCATGGAAAATCCAGTTCGGTGAATTCCACTTTAAAATTTATTTTCTGTCTAATTCAATCTCATTTTAGTACCTGACCCATTTACCACATCTGTGGGTCCTTTTGTACTTTTATCACCATCCAAATGGTATTTGTAGACGCTTCCCTGTTACTATTATCGCATTAAATAACACTGTAACTCTCAGTCTAGCCTTGACCCAGTGGACTTCTCCTCCCAATCAAACTGCCACTCCCATTTTTGAACATTTTAGTTCATCTCCAATCCATGAATTGTGTTCTACCCCCAAGCGCTTGGCACGAGTTCTGCAAGAGTGCGGTGAACCGCTGTGGCACAGAAGAGCATTTTACACGCATCTACCTGTCTTCCAAAGGACTTAGCGCTCGGGACAGATTGCAGCTCATTGCTCCTGACCACGTACCCATTTGGTAGAGAAGTGAGAAAAAAAAAAAATCACAATCCAGGGCGTAGGAATTGAAATGTCTTCTTGCTCAGCCTGCCTCCTTCTTAGGGAGCCGAGCAGTGCTTGATTCCAGCCATTGGCAAACGACAGCCTTGCTTCACATTCTCACTCAAGTCCTCTGCCCAGGAAAGAACTCCTGTCCCCTGGGAGCCCAGCCTCCCTTCCCACTCCTGTAGGAGAGGGAGTGGTAGAATAAAGGCCTGAATGCCAGTTAAACAGAGACCAGCGCTTAGATGCCACCCAAACCCCAGCGCGAAGAGCTCAGGGGGTGACCTTAAGGGTTCTGAACAGCCAGGGAGAGGGCGTCCATCTTTAAACTCTCTATCACCCTCTTTCTCCCCCTCCAGGAAGAGTCCCTATTTTTAAAATCCAAGGTTTTCCTTTTGGTGGGACACAGATTCTTTTCTCACGGGCTTAATGGTGGGTTGACAGAGAACAGGTGGGTCCTGGCCGGGGGCTAGGAGGCAGCTCCCACAGCGGGCCCCACACTCCCGCGCACGGCCCCGGCGGGCGTCTGGAAGGCCTCGGGTCCCCTGCAGCTGGCCATCCCCGGACTCGGAGCACACCCAACAGAAGGACGCTCGAACTCTGTGCCCGAGGAATAAATCCGAAGGCCTGCTGGCTCCCTCGGTGCCGGGATCTTCCGTGTGGGAATTTCAGCAGTTCTGTTCAGTCTCTCGGCCCTCCCTAGACAAAATTCCTGCTCTCACCACACTAGGCTCACTGTTCCCTCCGTCCTCCCAGGCCACCTCGCCCCAAAGCCTATCCTGACCACCTGGGCCTGCACCAGCGTCTCTTCCCAAAGGCCTGGGTCTCGTATCCCTGTCTTCTTACTCCCTCTAATGGAAATGTCATTATCCCACTTAACTGTAAGGTCTAAAAGGGCTGAGACCCGAAAGCACGGTTGAGTCATGCTCGAGTCGTGGAAGCCGGTACCATGCCTTGTTCATAAAATGCCTTGAATGTGTGAATGTTGATGAAAATGACCATGAGAAATGAGGTGAGTCATACCATCATCGCCGTCGTCATCATCTTCATCATCATCATCCGCAAAACTCTGCCAGTGCCCCGCCCACCAAAGCCCCGCCCAGCGCTACTAGGGGAAGGCATTTCTCAGGACCCCCGGGTCTGCTCCAACCGCTACATTCAAAACCAAATCATTTTTTTAACTTTGCATTCATAATCAAGATACAAGCTGCTCGCTCCGGGTCTGCCACAATGCAAGGGAAGGGAAGGGGCAGAGGAAATGACGAGAAGAGGATGACATTCATTCACTCAGCTGAACATAGACTCGCATGCACAGCAGGGACGAGGCCGCAGACCCTTCCACATCCGCCTGTAACGGCAGAGACAGGACCGCGTCTGCCAGGCGAGGCCTCTGGCCGCTAACTAGTCTCGGCCAGGAAGCCGAAGCTTCCAAGGCTCCTGTAACTCAGGACGTTGAAGTAGTCATGTGGCTCGGCGTAGTCATCCCCTCTCTGCTCTGCGTAGAAGCCCACGGGCGCCGTCTCTGCGTGGCTGCCGCTGCCGGCGGATGACAGAGTGCGGGGGTTCCACTCCTCCTGCTCACGCGCCACTGTCCTGACGCCGCTGTCTGCGCAATGGGCTCTGCGAGATTTCTTCTAAAAACAAACAAACGACTAAGTGAGGATGTGGGGATGTTATTCAGAAGTTATTCCCCAACATTAACATATGGTTACAATGATCTCTCTCTTCCTTTCTTACACACACACACACACACACACACACACACACAAGGTTGTGTTCTTACCCACACCAATCTCCTAACCCTTATTTGCTCAACCTCATCACGACTAGATTCCGGGACTAACCACTCCGGTGAGCCTACACTCGCTGCACGAGCAGTGAGCCCTGCACCCTTTACTATTCACGACTCACTAAGCCCAGGGAAGCAGCTTTCGCCTCAGCTCTCTTGCTCTCTTTACTGCATCTGACACCATTGACTCCTGCCTTTTTGCAATGTTCTCCTTCCCTGGCCTCCATGGCATCACTCTCTCGGTTCTCCTCTTCCTGTGAACCCACACCTTCCCCTTCAGCTGGGCCCCCACAGGAGCTCCCCAAATAAAGGGGCTCCCCAGAGCTCTGCCCTCTGTTTCCTCACACTCAACACTCTCTCTGAGTCACTTCATCCATATGTCCCTCTTGCAAGCACCCTCTGCCCTCCGAAGATTCCCAGATCTCTGCCCAAACTAAGCCCCCAAACCTCTGCCCCGAGCTCCAGACCTAGGCCATCACAGCAAGCCCAGACTCACCATGTCTCAAATGAGAGCATCGTGTTCCCTCCCCCACAAACTGCTCCTGTCCCTGCATTCTCTGTCCTGGTCCGTGGCACCAGCTGGCCAGAAACCGGAAGCCCAATGTTCAATTCCGATCAGCCATAAAATCCCATCCTATTTTACTCCTCAAATAGTCCAATTTTACTCGCTCTAAAATCGCTCCCTTCCTCTCTGTTCCTACCCCCATGTCTCATCTCCCCCCATGCTTCTACACCTGCCTGCCTCTGGATGCCCTCTTTCTTCTCCTCTGACTTCCACATGGCCACCAGCATGGCGACAGTTCAGAACGGGAAGTTGGATCATGCCGTGCTTCTGCCTCAAGCCCTGCGATGGCTCCCCTTGTCTACCGAAGGGTGCTTCCTCTCCTATAGGAGCCACAGGTGGATGTCAAGGGGTTCGTAAAACCCCACAAGTCAGCCCATAATTTCGCTCCGTTCCCCGCAGGAGACTGTGTGTGATGCCCCCCAAAACGCATTTTGTGATTTGGGCACACGCACCTTTCCAGCGGCATCTCCTGCAGTACTTCCCCACCCAACACCCCAACTTCTGGTACAGGGCCTGGGTGCCAGAGAGACACGATTTATGGAGAAGCGGCTTGAGCATGCATGGGCTAGCTCCTTTATGTAATCTCAGCAACAACCTTATTGAAGTTTCTACTTTTGAATGAGCTAATAGGTGCCAACAGGTGAAACCACTTTCCCTGGACCTGGTTCTGACTTGAGGCCAGGCCATGCTCTTTCTCTTCAGCTGGGCTGCCTCTCATCGTACAGCTTCTCAAATGCCATGCACCATTTCCCACCTCCCCTCTTCTGTATGTGCTACTCCCACTGTCCACTCCTTGTAGTTCCCCAAAAAGTTGTCTACTCTTTCTCCAGACTCAGACCCATAGCACATTGTCCAAGAAGCCTTCTCTGACCCTTCTGGGGGAGTGACGTTCTCCTTGGATGCAAGAATATGTTCCTGGACATTCTCTGGTGTAACATTCAATGCTGTCCAGAACTTATTGTTACCCCTCTCACCTCTTCAGGCCCCAGACTGAGCTCCCTGAGGGTAGGATCGCTGCTGTGTTCCTCTTTACAACCTCACAGCCCATAGCAGACATTCAATATATGTCTTAGGACTGAAATATGTATGTACACACATTCTTCCTCAGCCCCATACCTCAAAGAACAGAATTTTCCAAACCCGAATAGAGACTCATGGTCAGATAACTACCATTGCTCTTATGGGAAAATAGGACAGACAGCAAAATCTGTTTGGGAACATGGAGTGTATGAAGTCAGCCATTACCCCCATAGGAGAGCATCGCGGGTGCAGGTTGTGCTAAGCCGAGGAACTCAAAGACCAGTAGGCACAGGCAGGACGGCAGAAGAAATGCCTAATGACACCCAATGCAAAGGTGACCCCTCTCGGTCTTACTGGAGACCGCTCTCAACATGCCACTCACCCCCACCGTAGGTCTGGATGACAGAATCCCAAAAAGCCACACGCAGGCTTGGAAAATCACAACAAACACAGCCCAAATCTCATTCTTCCCACCACTCCCGCGGCCGTGGCTTCCGGGGTAGGATCAGCATCAGGCCTGGCTAGCGTCAAGCTCAGCGGTGCCAGAGTATAGACCAAGGGCTGGGGGCTGCATGGATGTACGTCATGAGCAAATACCAAACTTAGGGCCGGCGCCACCCTGCAGGCCCTGGGGCGCTGGGCCCACGGAGAGGCGTGGCCTCGAAAGCACACACACAGGAGTCAGGTGCCTCTCCCCACCCACTGTTTCGCTCATTCCTTTGCAATAGCAATGGCTGCCCCCTTCCCATCGGTATGCAGAAAAAGCGTGGTCATCAGGGATCATGCGGATGCTGGACTTAAAAGAGTGCTACATCCCTCGATGTAACCCAGTCCATTTAAGAAAAACAGATACCCAATTCCTTCTCAAAGAACAGACTGTGACCTTTGGTGCTGATGTGTTCTCGTTCCCACTCTTCAACAGGCCACCCTTGCCCTGCAATCTTAAAACCATTTTGGCTTCCAAGGTCTTCTGGGAAATGTAAACATGCCTGAGCTGCGTCTCTCAGCTGTTCAGTTTTCATTTCATCCCGCATAGGGGACTCTGTGATTGTCAGGATAGGACACAAGCCGGGGCTGATGTTGTCCTGAAGGACCAAGGGGAGCTACAGAGGTTGCAGCTGGGTCCTAGGAGGACAAACATTGCCCCCGGGAGAATGGGAGGAGGACGGACAGTTGGTGGTCACTGTTACGGAGCTGGACACACCCATCTCTCCTCTCCCTCACAGAAGGCCCCCTAGGGGAACTTTTCCAATAGCTGCTTAGCAAACAATATCCATTCACTTAGTTGTAATCAACCATGCAGTATCAACATTTTTGAGTACCACGTATTATGAAGTGTTACGGTAAATAAAATTCATAATAATTACAAGAACTTCATAACCAATACTTATTACTATATGCCTGGAAAAATGCCAAGTGCCTTACATGAATTATTTGACTCGAGTTTTCCCACAAGCCTATGGAATGCAGCATCATAATTATTTCCGCTTTACAGATACCACCATAGTAACTCAAATGGTAGAGCCAAAGCTAGGTCTGTCTGATTGCCAAGTCCGTGCTCCTAAATAATGCGGTCAACAGGCTCTCCAGGTCTGTAGGGAATGCTGTTGGTACCCCGCTCAGATCCTCCCTACCTGCCCAGTGCTCCCATTCCCCAGATGCTGGGATTATGGGTTGCGGGTGGCTCACAGCTGCCCCTTCTCTGGAGAATTGCTCTTGGGCCCTCTCTGGTGAGCAGCCGGTCGGTGAAGACTGAGTTGAGCGTTCAAAAACCCAGCTCCCTACCTCAAGGTACAACCAAGTCTGCATACAATTCTTACTGCAGCCAAGTCTCCAGCTGAGACCACGTCAAGATGAGCTTTCTTCCCTCAGCCCTATCCTGCTCTCCTCACTACACTTCCCTGATAATCCATCCCAATAAATCACTCTCACCAGAATTCACATGTCAGGCTCTATTCCTGAGGACCTGATCTCCAGAAATCAGTTGCTCCTGGAAGGGGCCCTAGAAACAGAAACGGGATGGGATTGTGGAGGGGAACCCCTCCCCAGCTGGTTGGGAATATGAAGCCCCCCACTGGTCGTGAGATGGGATGGGACACAGATGGAAGGGGACTCCGAGCTGGTGCCATGTCTCTGATGTTTGAGAAGTACGGGAAAAGAGTGATTATTAGAACTGTGGGATTGGGGGCGCCTGGATGGCACAGCTGTTAAGCGTCTGCCTTCGGCTCAGGGCGTGATCCTGGCGTTATGGGATCGAGCCCCACATCAGGCTCCTCTGCTATGAGCCTGCTTCTTCCTCTCCCACTCCTCCTGCTTGTGTTCCCTCTCTCGCTGGCTGTCTCTATCTCTGTCGAATAAATAAATAAAATCTTAAAAAAAAAAAAAAAGAACCGTGGGATCGAGTAGCTTTTACTCCATTCCCCCCGACGCACTGAGGAGAGAACACGACAGGCTCAGATCTATCAGCACCTGGAAGCAAGCAGCACTTGGCAGCATTTCAAGAAACACCCATCTCCAGCACGGAAGACCAGGCACAGGACCTAACCGTAAGAGAGACAGAACTTCCAAACAGGCAGGATTCCAAGCTTGGGCAAGTCTCCTGTGTCTAGAAAAGGAGGGGCCTCTATGACCTGGGAGGAGGCTCCCTGGGTAGATGCACTGGGGAGCCGCCTGCTTCTCTTGTAACATGTGGAGAGGCAAAAATGGCCCACTTTCCCTTGATGGAGGTTAGGGCCCTGTTAGGACCTGTCTCCACCTCCCCTGTAGCCATCAGCCCTGTATTTAGGGCAAGAGCACAGCCTGCACTAGCTGAGGGAGTGCCGGGAATGCTGAGGGAGGAGAGAGGCTGTGCCTAAAGGATGTGGCAACAACGGGAGGACGTGTCTGGGAGTGAATCCTCAGAGTGATGGGCTGGGCTGGGCAAGTAGAGACTGGACGAGGGGTAACGTGTCAATATTGGGACCCATCCATGACTTAAGACGTAACACTCTCACAAGGACCCCAGAAAAGAAGGCTGATACTCTGCTGTCGAGAGAGATGCTAACACTGCTTTGGCAAATTATGCAAGAAAAAAACAAAATGCTCAGAGAAGTGGGGATGCTATAATGCATGTATGTGAAATCATAAGGGACATATATATATATATATATATTGGTCTCTACCCTCAGTTTCTACTAGTGTTTAGTCTTTAACCCTGGTTCCTGACACAATGCTCCTTAAACCCTTATAATTTCCTGAATACTAGGAATGTCTTACACAAGGCTTCTAAATCTCTTGGAATTTTCTGGTGACAGAAGTGTCTTTTGTTCCAATGAGGCAACGTTGGGCGGGCTCCTGGATGGAGGTTGGTGACCAGAAAGACCAAGCCGTGATTAGAAACTTGGAACTTTCAGCCTCACCCCACTCCCATTCTCCAGAGAGAGGAGAGGGGCTAGAAAATGAGTTAATAATCAATCATGCTTACACAATGAAATCTCCACAAACATCCCCCACGTATGGGGTTCTAAGAGCCTCCAGTTTGCTGAAAACCTCCACATGCCAGGAGGATACACACCCCAACTCTTCAGGGACAGAAGCTCCTGTGCTTGAGACCCTTCTTGACCTCATCCTGTGTATCTCCTTCGTCTGGCTGTTCATCTGTATCCTTTATCATCATCTTTATTATATAATAAACTAGGAAATATAAGTAAGTGTTCCTCTGAGCTCTGTGAGCTGTCAGCAACTCAACAAATCCAAGGAGGGGGTTGGAGGAACTTCAGTTTAGAGCTGGTCAGTCAGAAGTACAGGTGACAATCTGGGACTTGCAGCTGGTGTCTGCAGGGAGGGCAATCTTGTAGGACTGAGCCCTTAATTTGTGGGTTCTGATGTTAATTCCAAGTAGATAGTGTCAGAATTGCATTGATTGTAGGACACCCAGATGGTGTAGAAGAATTGGTCAGTGTGGGAATAAACCCACCCATCTGGTGTTTAGAAGTGTTCTGTGCAGTGTTAAGAGTAGAGGAAAAAAGCAGAGTTTTCCCCAATATAACCTACTAAATCAGGGACTGGCAAACTAAGGCCCATGGCTCAAATCTGGCCCACCACAGATTTTTGTACTGCCCGGGAGCTAAAAATGATTTTTATATTTTTAAGTGGTTGAAAACAAATTCAAAAGAAGAATAATATTTCATGACACATGAAAATTATATGAAATTCAAATTTCAGTGTTTATAAATAAAAGTTTGTTGGAACACAGCCATACTCATCCATTTGCATATTGTCTGTGGGGCTTTCATGCTACAGTGGCAGAGTTGAATTGTTGCAACAGAGACCGCATAGCCCACGAAGCCTCAAAGATTTACTACCTGGCCCTTTACAGAGAAACGTGGCCAATCCCTGTACTACATAATTTTGAAAACCCAATAGCTGATTACGGTTCTAGGGAAGATCCAGGGGACACTCTTTTACAAAGGTAGAAAGGAATGTGCTAGCGAAGAGAGCATCAGCATCATTAGGAGCCTTGGTGGTTATCTCTCCTCTGTGTGCTGGGGCGGAATGCTTTTATAGAACTGGATCCCTGGTAGCAACACGGATGAGAGACCCCAAAATAATACAGGGGCAGATGGCAGAACTCAAGAAACAAAGGGGATGTAATTACTGCAATGGCAGCCAGGGAGGCCTGACCCACAGGGATATTAAGATGGCTAATAAAGCTGTGTTCCTAAGAGAAATAGAGATGGACAGCCAGCAGGGGCGTTACTTGTACACGTAATCAAGAGATCACGAATACATGAGAGAAGGCTGAGGCCAGCACCCCCTGGAATGTCAAGGTCTCTTGCCCAGTTTCCGGGTCTGTGAGCAGCACTAGGGTGGATACCATCTCCATTCACCCCTCAACTCCACTCTCCACCCAGCCTTCTGGTTGCTTCTCTCCCGATTGTTTCCAAAGGAGACTGAACCATAGATCCTGCATCAGTGAGCTCCCTCGCCCTCGGGCTTGAGTTTGGGTTCGGCCAATGTGCAGCAACAGTAGGGGAATGGAGGCAAGAAGAGGGAGGTGAGGGTCTATACTCCCGTGGCATTCTCTCTGCCAAGGGTGGCCTTGGACTGGCTGCAGCCTTCCCTCAAAGATTACAGTACTTCTCAAGGTGGTCCCCTCCACAAACCTCTCTCTCTCCGGGTTCTAATAATCATCCTCTCCTTTCCCCTGAAGACTAGGGGTGACACCAACACGCTGCTCCACTTCCCCTAATGGTTTCCTTATGTGCTGCCCAGTCCTTTGTAAATGTCTGTTTTAAACTGCCCTTAACCTACCCACCTTGAGAGCACTGCGTTCCCTGCTGTACCTAATTATATCACTGTACAGTTGCTGAAAATCAAAGAGAAAGAAAATTTTAAAAGAACCATGAAAAAAAGCCCTATCTGCAAAGGAGCAAAAATAAGATTCACATAATTTCTCAACAGAAATATAAGAAACCAGAGACGATGGAAAAATGTTCTCCGTGTGCTGAAAGAAAACACTTGCCAACACAGAAGTGTAGACAGCACAGAACAGATACATCCCTTTTAAGTTAAGGAAAAATAAAGATATTTTCAGACAAACAAAAACCAGGATAATGCATCACCTGCACAAAAGGAAATACTAAATAATATTCTTCAGACAGAAGGAAAGTGGTCCTGGTTACAAGAAAGGAGATGCAGGAAGAAGGGAAGAGCGACAGAAAGGGTAAACCTAAGTGAGTACTGGCTCTCAAGAGTAATTTCTTTCAGGGTTTAAAAGAAATTTAAAATTAAAATACATGAGGATAATAGCAATAAGTTGGGAAAGAAAGTAAAAAGAGTCACCGTGTCCTAAGATTCTTGCATAATCCAAGAAATGATAAAAGCACTAATTTGTACTAGACTTTAAGAAGTCAGGGGTATATTTTGTCATCTCCAGTGTGACCACTAAAAGAAGAGCAAAAAATGTCGCTACCAAATAGATCTTTTTAATAATAATAAGTACTTAATTCAAAAGACAGCAAGAAAGAATAGGGGAAAAAACAGGCAAAACAAATACGAAGAAAATAAGACAGTGGCTATAAACCCACTTACATCAGTAATAACAGCAGGAAGTGCGCTGTCCAGACAAGGAAAAGTCGGGGATGAAGAGCTGGGCTGTTAACTGAGTGGAACCAGAGTTGGGGGGAAAGTGAATCAGGAACTAGGGAGGGGGGTCTAGGATGAGGTGGAAAATAATGTTGGCAATCCCAATCTTGCCTTCCCCAAAATGTTTGGTGAGTGGAATTAAGGTGACCTGGGATGTCTTAAAAAGTCCAAAAGGGCAGACAAAACAAGTGGTGGAAATTCTTTCACTAATCAGTAGCTACCAGTCTACAACACAAGCACATTAATATTTTTCGTCACTGCTTACAAAGCGTTCACAGGCAACGGCCACCTGCTCAGCACAACTGTGTGATGGAGAGCCGGCCGAATCGCAGTCATCCGCGCTTGCCATATGAGGAAATGGAGGCCGCGGAGATGCGCCACCTTCCCTGCGATCACTCAGTGCTGACACTAGAAACCACGTCCTCCACTTCCCCATCCGGCGCGTGTTCAGCCCGCGACCTCTTAAGCTAGAGTAACAGAGGACTTACAGCCTACTGATCTTGCCGTGTCCCTTTAACTCCTAAATTTGGGGAGCGTTTATTTCTCATCCTACGGAAAGGTGGTTAAAATTCAATAGGCTAACGTACACAGCTCCCTAGCGCAGAGGAGATGCCCCGGACGCGTCAGACTCACAACAGATAAATCAGTCTCTCCAGGGAGTGGCTTCGGGGACAGGCAGGAGCTAGGAACTGTAGGTGACAGCAAGATGGGAAGCATACAGGTCCAGCCTTTCTGGGTGGGGTTCCCACACCAGGAAGGGGACAGAAGAGCATAAACAACTTGACAAAAAGGCAGAGCAAGGACCATAAAAAAGCACGAAACACAGGAAGGGAGACCACATCTTGGTCTTTCTCTGGACAGGACGGGGACATGAAAGGACGACGTGGGGGTGGGGGGTGCCCATGACTGAGATGTGCAGCCAGAGTCATTACCTTTCTGGTCAATGTGACCACCATGATGACTGCTGCGCAGATGACTGCCAGCACTGTGGCCATGGCTCCCAGCAGTGGGATCTGGAACACAGCACTGCGTTCAGCCACTGGAGGGGTGACAAAATGAAGACGAGGGGGTGAAAGCCAGAAGCAAACGGCAACCATTACACCGCGAAGCCTCCGTGTCAGGGCACAGAGGTGGGGGCTGCCCAGGCCTTCCTCTGAGTTCTGGGGTCATGAAGCCCAGCCCTCCGGACAGCAGAGCATCTGCCTGGCCTGCTGTGGAATCAACGGCTGAGCTCTTGAGCGGTGTGCACCTCACACATTTGACCCCAGAGCAGACCCTGGTTAACACTCTCTTCCTCTAGTCGACAAAATCGCTTTCTATAATCATCATGAAATGAAACAATGACACCCAGGGAAAAAAAAAAACAGAAAGTGAACATTTTCTTTTATTAAATTTCATGTTTATAATCATACTAGAAAAAATGTTTAATTAAAAATTAAAATAAAGTTAATATTAAATAAAGTACAAAAAAGGGGGCAAAAAGCATATAACCTTTCCCCGTAAGCCTATCACATTATTCCAGCTTTATCCTTTTTTTCTCAGCACCTGGCGCATAGCAGGTGCTTCATAATATTTGTGGTATGAACTAAAGCATGAACAAATGAACTTCTTTCAAGATGTAAAATGTAAGGAGGAGAAGCAGAAAGGGAGTTATGAAGAGAAGTGGGATAGCTCCTCCAAGGAGAGTGTGAGAGAAACAGGACAAGGGCCCAGATGTGAGCTGTGCCCCGGGCAGAAGGGTTTCCAGGCTGCCGCGTCCCATCCCCGCCTCCTTTCCAGGAGCTCAGGTGGACCCCAGCTGTCCAGGGAAGTCCTGAAAGAAGGGGATAGCAGAGGCTGGGCCCTCTTCCCTCTAAGGCTTTACACGGTGGGAAAGGTGTCTAAAGAGTGCAGTCACTCGGGCAAGGCAGTGCTCCCAGTAGCATAGGGTACGAGGGGGAGGGAGCCCGAGCAGTCCAGAACAAGTTCCTCCTGCCCTGCAGACTCAGCCTCTTGCTTTGGTCGCAGGTGGGGGAAGAGGGCAGATGGGGAGCAAGGTGGTCATGGAGAACACAGCTTCGAGGGGCAGAAGGGCTGCGGTGGGCTGTCTGTAGAACCAGATATGGGCTCTTACCCGCATGCGGCACTGACCTATGTCAGAGCCAGCCAAAAAGAAGCATTTGAAAAGAAACTCAAATAGCCTTTTATCTTCTCCTTCTACACATATTTTGCTCAGTCATAAAACTTCATCTCCAGCACAACTGATGGCAGCAGATAGAAGTTCGGAGGGTGTAGGGTAGTGAAACCAGAGCATCTCATGCCCAGAGCGGCTGCAGAGCTCAGCCCCTGCCTCATTAGGTATGGGAGTGGCTGGCGTTCACAGCGGATGCTTGCTTGGGGCTCACCTCGGCCCAGGCCGTTTAAGGGCATTTTCTTATAGTCAGGAATTCAATCCTATGGTAGCGCCTCACAAGGTGACATCAATTTTCATTTCTCAGATGAGAAAACTGATACACAGAGAAGCTAAGTCATCTTGTCTGAAGTCAACAGCAGCACCAGGATTTGGACCCAGGCTGGCTGGTGTCAGAGCTTGAGCTCGTGAGCTCTCGGCTATACTGTCTCTTAGATGCAATAATCCTTTCTCACTTTCCAGAGAACTGCTTTAAGTGTTCAGGCAGATAATGAATGTGAGAGCATTCTGGAAACTGTGAAGTACCATACAAATGTAAATTACTGTATATTGACACTTAGCACACACTGTGTTTTAATCCTTTATAAAACTTAGACGCTAATTCTAATTTGCATGATTGATACTAAACTAATAAATGAGAACCTTCCCCAAATGACCTTAATGACTTCTTCCCAACGAACCCACGTAAGATGCACTTCTCACCCAAAACAGCGGTTCTCAATTCTGGCTGCACATTTGAATCACCAGGCTTTTAGAACCCACCACCTCCCAACTTTGCCCCTGGAGATTCTGATGAAGTTGGTCTGCGATGGGGCACCAGCATCAGTATCGTTAGAGCTCCCTGGTGACTCGAATGTGAGCCGAGGGCGAGGGGCCCTGCTCGTGCAGAGCGTTCGGCAGGAACCCGTTTCCTGTTCTGGAGGATGAAGTCCCTCAGCCACCCTGCTCCAGAGGGCATACCTGAGCTTTGCAGGACCTCCAGAAAGAGCGTCCCCCTGTAAATCCCATCAGGGTAGGTGTGATAGGTGCAGAAGTACTCCCCAGTGTCATTCCTGGTCAGCGACTGCAGGGTGAGGCCCAGGTCGGGGCCGGGGGCCACTCGCTCCCTGAAGGCTGGGTAGATGTGCCACCCCAAGTTAGCATGGCGAACGGCCAGAAGCTGGTCCTGCTGCTGCCAGTTGACCTGAGTCACTTTGGCAGTGGTGGAGGAGAGGTGACATTGCAAGGTGACAGAGCCACCTTCCTCTGCAGAAACGTTCCCCGTTGTTACTATTCTGCCTGATGCAGCTCCTAGGGAAGGGGAGAGAGCGTGACTGAGTCCTGGGTCAACAGCTGTCCGTGAAACTTCCCACAGAAGTCCCGAAGGGCTTTGAGGCTAGGATTGGCTTCAGGAATGACAGACCCTCCTGCCATCCTGTCACTCCCCGCATAGACTGTGACTGCGGCACAGCAGGGCCCTGCCCCACTCAGGATATTCTGCTGCAATCTAGCTCATCGATTATTTCCATGGGCTTATTTTGTCTCCCTACCTGCAGCATAAGCCCTGTCAGTCACCACTTCTGTTGCACTTTATCTTCCAGCAGCCAGTTCTGTGCTGGGCACAGTAGCCTTTGAAATGAAACCTGACTGTTTGGTTGACTGCCATTTGGGGGTGCCTGGAAAAACCTTCAGGAAAGCCACAAAATCCAAAGGAAAGGAGGGTTGGAGAGAAACTGTTTCTCCCAGACAAAACCACCCTCCTCAGCGCTGACCACCCCCAGCACCCTGGGCACAGCTCAACCCTCAAATGGTTCAAAAAAACAACATAATTAAATTATACTATAATTTCTCAGCATTTGTGCCACCTCAGAAGCACTTGTCCATGATTTTTAATACAGAAGGAAACATATCTAACATAAATCCAGTCTATAATGGTAGTATCTCTAGAATCTGTGAAGAAGACATTTTTGATCCACAGAAAACAGACAACGCCTTTCTAGAAGTTTCCTCAGGGACAGAAACCAGAACGATGGAGTACGAGTGAACTTCTACAAACAAACTGATCATCCCTCCTCCTTGTCCCTTTCTTTCCCTCTGTTTCCTTTCTTGGGTTGTCCAGTCAGGCACCCCAACCCCAAGGACTTCATCTGCCACCCAAAACAGAACTGGACCTCCTTCCCACAGGCTGGCTTTTCTCACACGAGGAGACACACGACTCTGAAAACCATGCGTTTCCTTCCATCACTCCCCCTTCCACTCCCAGCCTCCCTTTCCTCCTCCACTTCCTCCAGGTCCAAGCTGGATTGTTGGGCCTTACCTGAGGCTGGGGGTGGAGCCTGCCTCAGGCCCTGGACCCAGATCAGGAGCAGATACCACCGCATGCTTCTGCCCAACTGGGGGCCCACAGGAAGCAGCCTAGGCCTCTTCTGCCACTGAAACTGGAGGACTGCAGATGGCAGGCCAAAACTGAGCCTGTGAGGAGAGAGGGTCTCGGAAACACTGAGTTCAGCAAAAACAATGTCAGAGACAGAAAAAAAGCTCTCAACAAGTACACAAACTGCATAGGGTGAGCCACAAGAAAGACCATGAAGGAAACACACTAAAAAATAAACAAAAATGTGGTTAGAGGCACATTGGTCTTTGGGTTACTATTAGTCAACCTACTGTTTTTAAGTTCTGTGTTAATGCACTTGTTTTTATCAGCCTTTGTGTCAGGAGCTCAAGGGCTCTGTGTGTCTGTGTAATGCCCGAGATTCTGAAGAACCGGTTGGTGATGGAGTTCACTCAGCTCCCCCAGCTTCATCCAGCTAAGGAATCTGCACCTGTACAAGAAACCTAAGTTGGCACACTCACAGACCAGGACCCGTGCTTGAAATCTAATGAACCATGAACCAGAGGCGTTTACTTCAGAGACAAGATGTAGGCAGGACAAAAAGTCTTGGAAAATAGGGCAACTTCCCTTTGAATGAGGTCCTCTTCTTGAATCGGATTTCTTCTGTCTTGTTTATCCAGACTGAGACTTCATTGAACTCCGGCTTAGTTTCTCTAACCCAGTGGAATCCGAGGAGACCAGAGGAGTGAGTTTTCTTGTGACTGGTGACCCCCATGAAAATCAGCCATGCGGAGAAGCGTGAGCCCCAGTTACCTGACCCTGGAAAGGGGTTGGTTGACACTTGTCTGGAGTCCCCAGCTCCTGATCAAGTCCTACTGCTGAGCCATCCTTCTTCCTTCCCTCCCTCTGTCTGTTCCTGCATTTATTTGAAAGTCCCAAGGGCCTGCAAATCACCAGATTCAGCACCAGGCTCTGGGGAGACAAGGTAAATAATCATGGACCCTGCCATCAGACAGTCAAAACTTGCTCTCTGGTAAAGTACACTCTGAGGAAAGAACGTGGAGGGTCTCTCTTCGTCTGCCTCTAGGGCTTGCCTCTGCTACTGTGGGCATGTCTCATGGTGTATGTCCTGAAACTCAGCTGCTGTACCAGGGGAACACGTAAAGCCTCCATTCCAGGCAAGCACACTGTCCGGGCTTCGGGCCTCCTCCCCCTCCCCCTGTAGGATGCTCCATCTCACACCAGTTTCCTCTCCTCCCTGGGTTCCCCCCATTCCCAACTGGACATCATAACCCATGCACCCACCTCCAGCCCACCTCCAGCCTCTTAGACAGCATACGCCTCACCGACCTCTCTCTGCCCTCAGTCTGCCTGTCCCTCAAGTCTCACATCAAGAGACATCTCGGGGCGCCTGGGTGGCTCAGTGGTTAAGCATCTGCCTTCGGCTCAGGGCGTGATCCCAGCGTTCTGGGATCGAGCCCCACATCAGGCTCCTCCGCTGGGAGCCTGCTTCTTCCTCTCCCACTCCCCCTGCTTGTGTTCCCTCTCTCGCTGGCTGTCTCTATCTCTGTCAAATGAATAAATAAAATCTTTAAAAAAAAAAAAAAAAAGAGACATCTCGTCCACCTCCTTCCAATAGTCCCGGGGCCCGCAGCGGGAGAAGTTGTAATCCCTTCTGTGTGTCCCAGGGAGGGTATATGGGTTGAACAGCACAGTGTTTCCAAAACTGGCTGGCCAGGCAGAGGAGCCAGGGGTGGGACAGCCGAGAGCGGCTCGTGGAAATAGAGCACGAAGAGAGGGACACTGGGGTTTAGGCCATAACAGATCGACAGCCTACATTTCCATAGTCTGTATAGGTGGGTGAAGGCCATAGAGGCAGGACCTGTCTTATATAATGAGAAATCCCAAGAAACTTAGACTAAGTTAAAAAAAAAATGGTTAAAGAATTTCTCTATTTGTTTCTAAGCAATCCATCTGAAGAGGAACATAGTCAAGCCCATTTTGACCAGTCATGCTTTCCAGAGATATTTGAAGGTGATGAGTAATAGCTTATGGTGAAAAAAAAAATACATAGGTCCAAATTCAGTTTGGTTTTGTGACCTTTAGAAAATTGCTCAATCTCCTTAAGCCGCAGTTTCCTCCTCTGTAAACAAGAACGATAGTGCCCACTGCCCCCCAGCCAAACCCTGTAGGCTTATGAGGATTCAGGGAACTCATTTGTTTGGCAAGCTGTTTAGAACAGCACCTGGAACATAGGAAGGGTTCAATATATCAGTAATAGTATTGATAATAATATTAATTAAAGTAAAACGAAAATTGGGGGAGACTATCCCTCTTCTCTGTCATGCATTTGGGCAGGAATAAAGCCCTGGTCTCTGGATCCCAAAGCCAGGCCACCTAACCTCTTCATTCTGTCATATGCAAACAATATACCAATATGAGGATAAAATATGCCTGCAGAAAAACGGCCACTATACCAAGCCGACCATGAGAAGACCTTGGAGGAATGTGAATGACAGAAGAGTCTCTCCAGGAAACCTTCCAGAAGTCCCTCCCGGACCTCCTACCGGGGCTCATCTGGACACATAGCCGGTATGGCCACTCACTCGGCAGCGGCCACAGCCAGAGCTGAGCCGGCCAGGGGTGAGAAACAGGTCTGGGCCGAGAGCTCCCAGGGCCACCCTGAGCCTTTGGAGCCAGTCGTCCGTCCCTGCAGCCCAGCGCCTGTAACAGGGCGTGAACCTCTGTGGTCATTCGGATGCTATCTCACATCTCTAAACGAAAGTTCTGAAACGAGTCACCATAGTTTTTCTCCACTGACTTTGACAGTTGTGGGCCGCACAGCTTGGTTAGCCCTGGTACAATTGTACAGGTGCTGGAAAGGGACTCCATTTGCATCTAAAGGGGGAAGAAGTGCTGGCCTAGAACGTAGAACATTCCCCAGATGCCCCAAGCGCTCTCAGGGCCCAGCCTTCCCCTCGCCCTGCAAGCCCCCTGCCAGCTCTACCTGCTCCCCCTAGAGGCCTGGCAGGATCACCGTACTGGGTGAGGGGGCTGAGACTGGCCCCACTTTCCTCAAGGCCCACAGCTTGTACACAGGAAACACCACCTGGGGCACAGAACAATCTCCCAGGGGTGCTTTTGAGCTTCAGCCTCTCCGAAGGCTTCCCTCCAGCTCAGAAGTGGTGGGGAGCTCCAGGGATACCACAGGTTCCTCTCCCTCCCCTTCCCTGCCTTTAATCAAGTGCAACATCCTGCAGCTGCAGAAGAGGGGACCTTGTTAGCCAGGGGCGCCCACTCTCTTCCTCACAGACTAGCGCCTCCTGGCGGTAGGCTCTATTGTGGAGAGGGGGTGGCGGCACGGAGACCCCTGCCTCCTGCAGGTGCACAGAGGGCTGAGGGAGCAGGGAAACAGGAAGCGGGGGGGGGGGGGGGGGGGGGAGAAAGGGGCGTGGACACTCGGGGCACCTGGAAGAGCCGAGGCCCTCCAGCATTTGCCTTAGCAAAGCCACCTCACAGCAGAGCTATCTGAGCAGAGGAGTGGTCGTTCCAGAGCCCCTGCAGAGAGAGCTACCTCAGAAAATCAGAGATTCAACATAAAAAGAATGTCTGTGACTTCAGGATTTTTAATAAGTCTGTGAGCCACAGGGCTTGTTGGCTGAACTGGCTCAGGACAAGTGCAGATGAGGAGATTTGGGGAGTGGGATTGCTGACCGTTAGTCTAAGCTCCCTCAGGTGAGCTGACTCTGAGGACCTCCCCCACAGAGGCTGCCAAGGAGTTCAGTGAACGGTGGGAAATTTCCTTTGCCTTCTCAGCTGTGAAAATAGGACAGAGACCCCCCAGGAGAGGCTGGAATGCAGAGTCAGAAGAAAAAATCTTTGGGAAGAAGCAGCTGATCTAGCCTCAGCTTGGGCCTCTGGGCATATATTCACAGCCCACCCACCCACCGACCCACCCACACCACTGCCCTCTTGTCCCTTCTCCATCCTAGAGGTGATCATACCATCAATCCAGCCCCAGGCCCCATCTGCCTTGAGAAAGGTACCCTCTACCCCCGGAGCCTTACCCCCTACTTCCTGCTACCGGGAGCCCCCGGCATCCCAGACAACGAGGATGGGGAATAGAAATACAAGAAAACACAGCACTCAGAGAAGCTCCTAACCATCGAGGACTCTCCCTCCCCCACTGAAAAGAATGCCAGGCCTAAACGAGAGCAGATCGTTTCAATGTTACTTAAAATATACAGACATACAACACGAAAGAAAACTTCCAAATTAGGTGTTTTGAAGTGAATTTCCAATTGATCGACAAATGATTAAGATTGCACACAATACAAGAAAATCAGATCCTAATCTCTCATAAATATTGAAGGAAAAATTCTAAATAAAAATTGTCTCACGGATGCCAATAGTATATTGAGCAAAATACACAGGACCAGGTACAGTCTATTCCATGATTGCAAAGATGATTCAATACTAAAAATTCATTCACATTAAGTACTATATCTACATAGAAAGAGCAAATTGTCATTTCCTTTGATGCTGAAAAGAAAATTCAGTCCCCTGACTGAGAAAAAAACAAAACAAAACAAAAAACACCAGTCAGCAAAATAAAAATCGATAAATTATTTCTTAATGTAATTACACACACACACACACACACACACCAGCCCCAAAGCCAACATATTTTTTGATGGGAAGACACCAGAGGTATTCCCACTGAAGTCAGGAATAAGACAAGGTACTTACTCTTACTGCAACAAGTTAACCACTTATCAGAAGTATGAGCCAGGAACGCCCGGATGGCTCAGTTGGTTGAGTGTCTGCCTTTGGCTCTGGTCATGATGCCAGGGTCCTGGGGTCCAGCCCCTGCTCAGCAGGGAGCGTGCTTCTCCTTCTGCCTGACACTCCCCCTGCTTGTGCTCTCTCCTCTCCCTCTGACAAATAAAATAAATCTTTTTAAAAAAGTATTAGTCAATTTGATTAAATAAGAGGAGAAATTAGAGGCATAAGAATTCAAAATAAAGATATAAAAACTCTAGTTATCCATGTCAAATTGGCAAAATATAAAATCAATATAAATAAATAGTCTTCCTACGTCCTGGATGATGATTATCAACCAGTTAAGAAGATATTTGGAAAAGAACCCTCATTCACAATAGCAGCAAAAAAAAAAAAAAAAAAAAGATACTTAGGAATAAATTTAATAAATTTAACAAGAAATGCACAAAAACCACACCAAAAAAAAACCTTCCTAAATGAATGAGATATTCAAACATACTTTTAAATTAAACCATAAAAATACTAAAAGAAAACATGGGTGAATACCTTTAAAACCTGAAAGTGAGGACAACCTTTTTAACTGTGACTCAAAATCTAGGATCAATAAATACGGTTTGGTGAGGAATTTGACTACATAATTATTTTTTAAAAAAAAAAGGCTTTTGCATTAAAAAAATCATAAAGGTGAAAAGACAAATGACAGAGTAGGAACAAATATTTGGAACTTATTTCACAGCCAAATGACTCATCTCCTTAACATAAAGAATTCCCAGAAATCAAAAAAGACCAACAACCCTGAACATGCCAAAATACACGAACCGACGGTTTATAGAAAAAGAAATACAAATGTTCCTTAAACAGATGGAAAATTCCTCAACTTCAGTTGTAAAAGGAGAGATGAGCATTAAAACTACACTTGGGAGGCGCCTGGGTGGCTCAGTCACTGTGTCTGACTCTCGATTTCGGCTCAGGTCATGATCTCAGGGTCCTGAGATCGGTCCCCTCCATCCCCTCATGGGGCTCTGTGCTCAGCGGGGAGTCTGACTGAGATTCTCTCTCTCCCTCTCCCTCTGACCCTCACCCCTTGTGTGCCCCCCCCCAAAATAAGAATAAAATAAAACAAAATAAACTACACTGTGATACTATGTCTCTCCATCCCCCACTGGATTGGGTGAAGTCAGAATTGTAACAATACACTTTACTCCTGAGGCTGTGGAGAAGCGAGTAGTGCCATAGGATGTTGCTGGGAATACGAAAGGACATCATTCCTTTGGGGGAGAGTTCATCAGTATCTACCAAGGTCACAGCTGTGTTTACCCTTTGACCCAGGAATCCCACTTCTGGAAATCTATTCTAAGGCTATAACTTCACAAATACAAAATGCCATATGCACAATGTTATTCACTGAGGCATTATGCGTACTTGCAAATAAACATGAAATGGCTCAAATGTCCACCAGAGTCTAGTTGAATAAACTGTGACCCCAGTCCCTATGGCATCCTCATGTGAAGCACAACGAGGCAACCGTGAAAAGAATGAGAGTAGTCTCCATGTATTAATGTGGAGGGATCTGCAGACGTGTGAAATGAAAAGGCATGGTCCACAATGAAAAGGCGTGTATAATATGCAACTCTCATGGGAAAAGGTAAAGGGGAATAAGAATATGAGCACAATTTTGCCTATGTTTGTAATAAGAAACACTGTAAGAATTAATCAGAACTCAGTTTTTTTTTAATTAGTTAACAGATGGCAGAAGAGGGGGTGAGGAGGGAGGGGACTGAGATGGAAGAGAAACTTCTTTGCGTATAGCTTTTAACTTCTAGGATGTAAATGTTTTACATAACTAAAAAAAATACAGATTATGTAAAAATAAAAACAAAAGGCCATTCCTAAAATTGAAGGAAAAAAAGAAACAAATTAACCTAACGCATTAAAAATTAATAGCAGAACCACACAGAGAAAACAGTCAACTGAGTTTAAAACTTAGTATTTTGTATTTCCTTGGTGGGATATATTCTAGGACAAACAAATACATTCTGGTCATTCAGTTTTCTTATTATTTTGAAAAAACAACATAACAAGTAAGTAATTATATTGATGTTGTGAGAAACAAAGATTTTCAGCATAGAGGAAATAGAAGTATAAATTCAAATAAAACCCTGTAGTGTTAAATTCGAATTTGAACTATCAATACAGTTGATTTTAAATCAATACATGATTTCCATATATACATAATATATGAATATATATATTTTCTTGAATGAATGAGTTCTGGAGTCAATGCATATAATATATTCTTTTAAATCATATATTTAACCAAATATATATATTCTTTTAGATCATCTCCTGAAAGCCAGAGTGAGAAGCCTCAGAAGAAACCAAACCTGCCCCCACCTTGATCTTAGACTTCTAGCCTCCAGAGCCATGAGAAAATAAATTTCTGTTGCTTAAGCCGTCCAGTCGTGGTATCTGTGGGTGTTATACGAGCCCTAGCAAACTAATACAGGGTGATAATGACATTGTGGTTACATAGGAAAAATTTTTAGAGGTTTTTACTGAAGTTTTTAAGTGTGAAATGTCCTAATGTCTGTGATTTTTAAATCCTTAAAAAATAATTTTTAAAAAAAGGTACACAATGTTGATCGTTGAATATAGGTGATAGGAATATGGGTATTAAGTATTATCTTTCTACTTCTCTATAAATTCAAAATTCATAGTAAAAAGTCAAAATTGAAGGACAGGTAACATTCAGGTACAGCCGGGAGAAGGTAGCTGGGGCACCAGGAAGGATGCCCAGGCAGGATGGGGAAGCCCAAGGACAAGGACAAAGAGTTGGTACTGGGGAGGGAGGGAAGGCAGACCCCTTATGAGGAAGCCCCCACCTATTTCAGGATTGAGCCCTGGGGCCTCTGTCTTTTAACCCACCTGTACGTGATACAGGGTGATTAGAATTCAAGTGTGCATGGAGTCAGGGGAATTGCCAATAGGAAGGCTGGGAGAAGAGAACAACTAAAAATGAATTTGGTTTGGCTGTAAAACATTACTAATCTCAGTCGCTTACATTAACTACCAAACATTTAAGTATAAATACCATTTAGCATAATAATAATTATGCATGAAACTGAAAAATACAGTTGGAAATATATAATTAATTTAAAATGTCATAATAAGTAAAGGAGCTTTTCAGGATTTAGCCAAATTCCTCATATTGGATAGGCAGTTCCTAGTCTGAGCTAAGGCTGCCTGATTCTCTGTCACAACAAATCTAGCAGCCCGAACACATTTCTGCATGTCAATCAATCAACAAATATTGAGCACTCACTTTGCAAAACTGCTATGCTAGGCATTATGGTTGATACAAAAAAGAAAAAGTTTATCTAAGGAGTCTTAGTAGAAAGTCTTAGACCCAAACAAACATAACGTAAAATAGCAGGTGGACTGACCGTACGTGCGAACGAACGGTGGAGACCAGCAAAGTAGACTGAGAGGATAGTCATTTGTATTGGGTAGAAAAGGAAAAAGGTAGTTGTGCGGTTGCAGCAAGGCTATCTACTCTTGGAGCGAGGAGATACGTCTAAATGATACAAAAGCACAGGCGGAAGCAGTAACAAGTGTTGGCAGGCGGCCAATGCCTGGACAGAGTCGCGATGACAGTGTTAATTCACATACCCAGACTCGTGGGCTCCGAGGCAACACTTAGAAACATGATGGGACCCTCGGGCATGCTTCGACTGAATGTTTACAAACACACACTAGGACAAACAAAACAGCATGGACGTGGCTGGTGTCCCGGCTCAAGGGAAGATACGATCGAAGTCTCAGTACAAGTGGGGACTACTGGTTCGTAAGGGTGCCACCTGATCTCACAGGGGCCACTGTGCAGGGCCTGCTCCCTTGGGCAAACAGAGCAAGTGGGAAACACAGATGCCCGATGCTCCTTTAAAAGGCGCTGGGGACACGGTGCCTCCCGTGGGGCTGGAGGGTGAGTGGAAGAGTCAGACCGTGACTCAAAACAGGCGCACATTCTCTTGGCCTTGTGGAATCGAAACCACCTTTCCAGAGTGTCGAGAAGACTTCAAAAGAAAGGAGAGACGTGATCTGAGGAATGAATAACCAAGTAGAATTCTGCCACATGGGGGAAAACGGTCACAACTGAGGTGTGGCCTCCAGAGCTCCATTTGGCTTTCGGTAGGACCCTCCCCAGCCCTTCCACCAAGCCAGACCACCTCCTGCCTCACCAGAACGATCTGCTGGGAAGATCATAAGACTGCAGACAGGGCTAAGCCCAGCAAGGCTTGTTATATTCCTGCTTCTCTGAACCAGCACCAGAAGTCCGAGGCTCCTAGGTCAATGCTTGTAACTTGGGCTCTTCTTTCTTTAAGGGTTTCATCTGAACCAATTTCCCACCCTTCCTGCCCACCCCACTCCAAACGCTTCTATTCTGCCGTCTGGGTCTCGTGGATTGTCATCAGAAAGATCCCTTTTACCCTCAAAAGGGGTTCTTTAAGTCACTTGTTTTCAGAGTGTGAGCCTAGTCCAGCAGCAGCACATTGCTTGAAACTTGGAAGAAATGCAAATTCTCAGGCCCCAGCCCAGTCCCACTGAATCCCAGTCTCTGGGGCTGGGACCAGCAGTCCTCCAGGTAACAAGGCCTCCGGGTTGTGAAATCCTCCTGCATGGACTGTCCTCCCAGATCCGAGAGCAGCCTGTCTCACCGCCTTGATCGCTGCAGCGGCCCACCTTCCTTCTTGCATGCTCATCAACATATCCCACCCTAAAAAGCAATGAGGTCACCTCTTCTGCTTTTGATATTCAGCTCTAACTTCTAATGCCACCACCACCACCGCGACATAAACACACTACTCCTACATCATCCTGTCTGAATTTCTTAGAACCAGTTCTCTTTCCTTTTACTCTGAAACAATGGTCTCCACAGTTTTTGCTTTTAATCAGTTAAAAAAAAATTAAGCAATGACCTTCCAAATGTATATGAAGTATGTACACATAGGGCCGTAGTAATATACTTTATACATTATAAAACAAAACCTGAGAACAGAAAAAAATAGATGTTACATAAAAATATGGAAATAACAAATGTGAGATCTTTATGTACCACAGTGACTCATTTTGTACAAATTATGTTGCAGACATCAGCTTTGCAGGAATTGAGACATTGCAAGGGCCGTGCTTCCACAAGTTTCTAGACCCAGAGACACGTGGGCCCTCTGACCAGGAATACAAGCTAGACTTTTGCAGTTGTGTCTTAGTATATAGTAACCAACAGTGCTCCTAGAAACAGTCCCAGGTTTGTAGCCTTTGCCAACGGTACGGGTGTAAATACTCCCACGGTGGTGATTTCAAGCTGCCAGCATGATGTCACTGAAGGTGAAGTTTGAAAAGTGCCCAAGCGTCTCGAACAAGCCAGTACAAGCCAGCTCCCGTGCTGGATTTTTGTGCCCAAAACTTCTTGGTGAAGGTCTATTTTTCAATTAATTCCCTTTCTTCTAGGGAACTGGTTTCCTAATTAAGCATTCTCTAATTAACACGCTCCCTTTTAATTTTTCAAAGCCTCAGCTACGGCCGCGGTAGATCAGTCCTTCTGGCTCTGGTGGGGACCCCCTCACCCGCCACAGGAGCAGATGGCCACCTGGGATTTGTCCACTGGGGGATGAGAGCAGTGGGTGAGAGAAACAGTGACAGCCATGCCTTGGATCCTTGCCATGTGACCCTATGTCGAAGACATGGGCTAATGCAGATTCGCCCAGCCTATACAGGGGGAGGCTGTAGCTCGGATTCCTCCCAATCCCGTACTCTTGAACTGCAATTGCTTCTGCGCTCTGTTCCCCTCCCCGTGTGCAAACCCCAAACCTGACAGCAGCGAGGAGGTGGAAGCTCTTGAACTTTTAGAACCAAATGGAAGTAAAAAATGTATAATTTTTAGAGAGAATTTGCACACACACACATGAGCCCATGTGAACGCACACACGCATGCAGGGGAGGGGCAGAGGGAGAGAGAGAGAAAGAATCTTAAGCAGGCTCCACTTCCAGCTCAGAGTCCTACCTGGGGCTTGATCCCACGACCCTGAGATCATGACCTGAGCCAAAATCAAGAGTCAGGAGCTTAATCGACAGAGCCACCCAAGTGCCCCTAAAAAATAATTATTAATGTGAGATCTTATTAATGTGAATGAAGCTACAAAGCTAAGAAGAAGTAAAATTTGGATTTGAACCCAACGAGGCTGACCCCAGAGCCCATGCTTACAGTGACTCATATTTACTGTCCACCTCTGCTATCCGGTGTCTTTGGAGTAGCTGGTACTGAAGAGGGTAGAAAACCCAGAGCAGTGTGCCCCTGTCCTCAAGACGCCTTCCAAAAGCTTACAGGATCCCTAAGAAAGCAAGACTAATGTAAGTGAAGTAATTAGAAAATCTTAGCAGACAGCCTGTAATTAGCTGTAATGTAATATCCCCCACGGCTAAGAAAAATGCTTCCTGGTGGAGACCATGAGACTTAACCCCTGCCTCCAGAGCTATAATCACTCTTTTAAAAAATCAGAATCTAGGTCAGACGGGGCCCTCGGCCTGCAATCTGGTGCTGTAATTCCCTCTCCCAAGGAATCCCACCTGACCAAAGGACAGAGCCATAGAACAGCTATATGAAGTTGCAGTTTAGGCACAGTGTTTTTCACTTTTCTCAGACTAATGAAAAAAATATTTTTAGACCTCTGTTTAAAAGTTCCTGGTTCTCACATGCCACTGAAGCCGTAAGTCTGAGCTCTGACCTTTCACCCCATCCTCTCTCTCTGGTAGTATCAATTTTTGAAGGCTGCCCGCTGTGGTCCATCCTAAACGAACAATGTGGTTAGAAGCTAGATATCCCTAGAGGAAGAGGAACTTTAGAAGTCCAAACTTTTTTCTATTCCCACTGCTGTGGGATAAACTACCTGAAAACTCAGTGACTTAAAACAGCAGCCATTTTTCTAAGGTGAGAAATCCATAGCTGGTGAGTATATTAGTTTGCTAGGGCTCCCGTAACAAAGTCCCACAGAGTGGGTGGTTTAAACAACCGAAACTAATTTTCTCACAATTCTGAAGGCTAGAAGTCTAAGACTAAGGTATTGTCAGGCAAGGTGGATATTTTTCTGAGGCCTATTAAAGTAACCAGGTTAGGTCCAAGATGGCGTCACTCATGCTAAGCCCCACATCAGCAAACCAAAACTTCACTAAGTTTCTGTTAGGCTCTCCCAGAAAAGGAAGGCCTAGATCAACCAATCAGCACAAGTTACCCAACCTGGCTCTAAGATTTATCTTTGCTCCGTGTAAGGAAAGCAACTCTGTTTTGACCAGTCAGCAAATGCCCAGTATAACGTCCTTGTTCCTGCTCACAATGGTCTTTAAAAACCCTCTCCGTTTGCACAACTCTTTGGAGCTCCTTTCTAGCTTATAGACTAGATGCTGCCTGATTCACAAACCGTTGAATAAAAGCCTACTAGACCAATAAATTGGCTGTTGAAAATATTCTTTTTAACAGACCTCTCTTCCTGCCTTGTAAGTGGCCATCTTCTCCATGGGCCTTCACATAGCCTTCCCTCTGTATGCGTCTGCATCCTAATCTCCTCTTCTTAAAAGAACACCAGTCGTATTGGATTATGGCCCACTCACGTAACCTCATTTTACCTTTATCTCCACTTTAAAGACCCTCTTTCCAAATATAGGCACATTCTAAGGTACATTCTGAAGTATGGTAGTTAGGATTTCACCATCTGAATTTGGCAGGGGCATACAATTTGGGCCATCACAGTAAGTTTTTTGCTTCTGGTGCATCACTGATGTCATTCCTCGGAACTCAGTTGGCAGATGGGAGGGTCTGGAGGGTTCAAAATGGCTTCAATTGCATGTCTGGTGCCTTGGCGAGGACGGCTGGAAGGCTGAGCTCAGCTGTGCCTGTTGACCAGAGATCAAGCTTGACATACTCACCCTGGCCATCTCGGGGTGGTCAGATATTTTACATGGATGCTAGTACCTCAAGAGGACCGGGCATGACTTTTTATGACCTAGCCTCAGAAGTTACAGAGCACTACCTCTTTGGCCAAAGTAGTCTCAAACTTGCCCAGATTTGAGAGGAGGAGACATAGACCCCGCCTCTCAATGGAAGGAGTCTCAAAGAATGTTGGGTCATTTTTTAAATTGCTGTAAGTTATTTATAGTTCATCCATACCATCTATAAAGTTTCCTACCACTCAGTCATCTTGACACAAATGAAAAGAGCTCAATAAACATCATAGTTATTTTCAGTCTTGTGGGTTCTTCTCTGCTTCTTGAGGGCTAATGAAGGTGACCAGGGTTTATAAGAACCAAATGGTCCCTTTCTGGCCCCACCTACCATCTGATCTCATTAATTCTTCAGAATCTTTCCTAGTGGTCGAAACACTCGAACTTTTGCATAGTGGATCCTTGTTCGCTAATTTGACTGCTGTGCAAGGTCATAGGAAGGCCTGACTTCCTATAGTCTCCACACCCACCCCATCTCTTCATCATGTCTGGAAGATATTTTGTGATGCCCTCTGTTTCCTTTTTTGAGCTATTTTACTGGACACTGACCTGTCACTCCTGTATCTCAGAGCTACCAATTTTCTGTCTTGCATGCCACTTGCCCTGCTCCCATCTCAACCCCTTCTTTTTATTGTAAAAATTGGCATTTGTGTATGTCTGACCCAGGTGGGGAAGGTCTTCCAAGAAAGACTAGAAAATTTGCTGAAAAGACTGGAATGCCCAGGAGACAAGACTCCATATGAGAAGACAGCATAAGGCACGGGCAGTCTGATTTAGGAACAAAGCCTCAGTTATCAGAATCTCCGCTCCTATCAGTTCTTAAATGGCATGTGCCACTTGGATCCATCCTGGCTCCGAACCCTTAGACATAATCTGGATCCTGGATCCTGGATCCTGGTGAGAGAGAAGACTTAAAATAAATACAAAGATCTATTTCCCTTCCTACTTTAAGACCCACTTCTGACCTGGACACCTGATGATATGGGGGGGGAATTCTCTACCTGGGTGACCCATAGGCACCTAAAACTCACCATGCTCCTAGCTGAATGCAACATTTCCACCCCAACACACTCATTTCTGTGCTCTCTTAGTTGGTGGCATCCATCTAAATGGTCATCCAAGTTAGAACCTAGAAGTCATTCTTGACACCTGGTTTTTCTTTACCACTACCCAACATCCAATTACCAAGTCCTTAAATTTTTGGAATCTTCCCCCACTTCCACATCTCTCATGTCCCTGCCAAAATGGAAGCTTTCATCATCTCTCACTTGGAATACTTCAGTTGCCTCTCGTTAGCCCTTGGTTTGATCCACCTAAAACTCAGTACGAACCTGTTGTTATTTCCTTAAATCGTGTCTGCAGTGCCTCTTAATCTACAAAATAGAGTCCAAAGATTTTCAGCAAAGGTGTTTCATCTAGCACTCAGCTCCCCCACGTGAGTAGGTCCTGATGACATCTGCAGTCTACCTCTCTTCATTCACTCTTGTACTTTTTACACCTACTACCTCAAGCTGATTGTTCTTTTTCCAGCATATTGGCTATTTATTAATTGGAGTAAGCCAGGTGGCATCAAAAAGATTTTCTATATTATTAGGCTCTTCTTTCGGCTAAAAAAAGAATTTTCTTGGGTTTTGTGTTTGTTTATTGGGTTGGTTTGGTTTGGTTGCCTGTTGGGATTTCAGGTTGAAGACTTCAGCACCCTGCAGTTTGGGATATATTGGAGGCAAAATCAAACAAACAAACCCAGGGAGCTCACCATTGTGTCATTTCTCAAGTCTTGAGTTTCAAGGCAACACATCTTTTCCTTTTACCTTTCAGGGTCTCTGTGGGTGTGTTGTGTTATGTGAGGAATTTTTTAGCTATCAGAGGGAAACCCAGTGAGAAATGGAGCTATCCTTTCTTGGCCAGAACCAGAGTCCATCAATTAAGCTTTAATGAATAAATCAAAGACACTTCTTGAGAAATATTTAGAGACTGCACCGGTTGGGCATTTCGAAGGATTATGCTCTTTCTATTATGGGAAATGTTGAAGAGGGGATTCCCCAGGGAAGTGCTGGTCTGGGCTCTGGGATGTACTCTGAATGTTGGAGTGTGCTACTCTCTATCAACTCTTAGGGAAGAATTTCAAACTGTGAGCACAATAAATAAAAACCTATGAAACTGAGCACTGTCTTATGAAGACTCTAGAGAGACAGTGAGCTGGAATAAATCAGGCTGTCTTGTATCAGGCTAATTCCAGAGAACAGCACCACGGTAATCAGTCCTATCTCTACCAAAGGTCAAAACAGTTCTAGGACATTCCCAGATGAGTTCCATTTACTCCCATTGTGAAAGGGAAGCCAAAAAATCTTCAAGACAGTTGAAGGTCTCAACTAGTAACAGCCACATCTGTCCGGTTGCTGATAGAAGAGACTTCAAGTTGGCAGCTTTGGGCAACTGTATGGGGCAGCCTTTAATGGCTAAGAAAACAAGAAGCCTAGGACAGCCGAGACTGGGAAAGCATGGTTTGGGAAATCCCCCATTTAGGCTTTAGTAAAGACTGTATTCAGAATCCCTCCCTCCTTATCCTAGCCCACCTCCTGTGGCTGGGAATGATGGCTTGGGAAGGATGGGAATGGGAGGAGTTAGTTAATGAGTTCTTAAGGGTGGAATGATAATCCGTGCAGACACTTAGAAATGGCAAGACTGGACCAGGCTTTTTGGCAAAGGACTTTGAGAGTTTTGAGGTGGGGAATCCTGAGATATATTGAATTAAAATAGAACACAGTGGTCCATGGGATATTTGTTCTTTAAATCCCAAATTGGAGTTATAAATGTAGTTATGGTTTTATGAATTCATGAATTCTGCTTCTGATGGCATTTTCTCTTTAATATCTCCTTCCTATTCTGAGATATATGCATTTTTTTGACCCTTGGATCCATTATGTCCCATATCCCAAAGTCTCACTGAAGACTGAGATAACCCAAAACTGGTGAGGGAGAAATTCATAGATCCAGATAATTCGAGGTAATCCCTCATTTTCCAAATGAAGAAACTGACGGGTGAAGTGAATTTCCCGAGGTTATCCAGCAAGTCCATTCTATCTCAAACCTAGACCTCCCCATTTGGAGTTGTCAAACCTTCCTAGACCAAGAAACAGTAAAGCTTTCTCTCTGGTTTCCTAGTCCTGAATCTTTTCAGCAGGATATTACAGAGTGCGACTTTGACATCTCATGACAACCTGTGAAGGATTTGCTGTTGGCCTGGTAATGGGGAAACATGCCAATGAAGAAATAAATAAATTTTATTTATTTATATATACGTATATGAATAATTGAGGAGTCGGGCAACCTGTCAGCAAATGGTAGACAAGTAGAACAGACAAGAAGCACATGGGAAACCTCCAGTCAGAAAGAATATTTTCTGAGGAAAACAGAAACTCATCCTTCCCTACGGCGACCACCATGGGGAGGGACTGCAGAATTCACTGGGCGTCTGAGAGGCAGGTGTTCAGCTCGCTGCTGCAGCTCCGGGGCCCAGAGGCAACTCCCACAGCAGGGAAGGAGGAGCTGGTCCCAACTGTGGCACCAGTAACAATTGGCTCTTGCACTGGAAGTGGGGGGCTCCCTGGTGAGGCGGAAACCGAGCATCCCACACAAAGGGAAGTTGGCTTCCCAGACAAATAACCAATGGCTATGCTTCACTGAGTTTTAAGTTTTGGTATTTTTCTTTGTTGTCTGTGGGACTGAATATCGCCTGAAGCAGTAAGCAGTAGTGAAAGACTTCTATGTGGGCAGGTCATTGTCCTCTTTGGGCCTCCGGAGCATGACGGTAATACCGCAATAGCTTGCTACAGTGACAGATGGTCAGGAGACTTTTGTGGGGAACATTTCGTAATGTAGGAAAGTATCAAATCACTGTGATGTGCCCCTGAAACGAATAGGATATTGCATGACAACTACACTTCAGGAAAAAAGGGGTATAAAACACCTTTTTCTGAATTACAGAAGGAATCAAATTCGACACGCCGTGTAATCACTCAAGGACCGTGTGCCAAGCACTGTGCTTCCTACTCCAGGAGCTAGAAAGGTGAGTTCAACAGGAGGCCTGCTCAGGCGAGCCGGGGGTCGTGGGGAGGGTCAGGCTGAGCACGTGAGCCGCATCACCAGGCAGAAGGTGAAAAGTGACATGAGATAGAGCCTGAAGGACTAGGGACATACAAAGGAGAGTTTATTCCTAATGGGGAGAATCAGAGAGAATCCACGTTTTTAGAGGAAGGGCATTTTCGGGGGGCCTCGCACGTTTAGGACTAGAAACTTGCCAGGCAGGGACAAGGCACAGGTAAAGAGGTGAAGGAAGAAATCACATGTGAGCCTGGAAAGGATGAGTACTTTCTAACAGGAGGAAGAAGAAAATTGAGTTAACAAGTTTCTAGAATCTGGCTGGCCACCAGAAGTGCCTGGGGAGATTTAGTTGTTTCTTTGTTTCCTTTTGCTTTAAAAAGAGTCTTAAGCTCCCCTGGCTTCCCTCCTCTAGGAGCCTGGGCTGGGGGAGGGGAGCAATCAAAAGACCCCCAGCGCTTCATGCTGTTTGAACTCACCTCTAAAAACATTTCGAGGGGGATTGGGATAGGCCGGTGATGGGTATTAAGGAGGGCACATACAGCATGGAGCATAATGAATCAGAACTTTACATCAAAAACTAAGGATGTATTGTATGGTGACTAACATAATAAAAAATTTTTATTAAAAAAAAAATTTGAGACCTTTCTTTTCCATTGGACTTTTCTTCTGGAGGCAAAATACGTGCCAGCAGTGAAATATATCACTCGTGTCAGTCTCTTTAAAAGTCACTGTTCTGTTTTTCATTTTTCTGCCTGCAGGTCAGGAGACCTTGTTGCTAAGAGCTCAGATGCCGTGAGCTTTTTGAGTTGCTCTTGCCCATCTCCTTACTGAAGCAATGAAAGGGCAGCAAGGCAGGCTTGCTGTGGTGGGAGGGGTGGGACTTCGGGGCATTCAAGGAATCTGTGGGTGTGTCTGAGGGCAGGTGTGGGTGCCCCACCCAGCCATGGGGTGTGTAGGGTTAGCCGCGGCTGAGGGAGGCTCTAAGCAGGGCTGGGAGCCTTCTGGTTCTCTTCCATCTCCCAGGCCTATTCCTGGCCCCTCCGCTCCCCTCGTCTCAACCAGCACAGAGTGAAAAGGAGAGAGGAGGTTTGGCACCACGGCAAGGCCCTGGATGTTTTCACACTAAGTTCCTCTTCCTCCTCCTCCTCCTCTGTGTTTTCTGCAGAACCATGGTAGACAGATCTGACGAGGTGAAGGCAGATCCTTCTGACATCCACATTTGAATAGGATAAATTTGGAGAAGACTCGAGGCTTAGCAGCACAGATGAACCTATGAAGGAGCTGGTGCTGATGGAAAGAAGTGGAAGGGCATCCTGCCGTATTCAGGGACTTTCCAGGTGGAAAGAACCCGCTCCGGGTCTTCTTAGGGAAGGAACTGCCATCTTTTGCTGCTCGCCCTGGACCCGGGAATCAGATTCTAAATTGAAATGATGGGAATATTTCTATTTCTGCTAACTGGCAACAGAACAGATCTGAAAACTAAAACATGTATTTTTTAGAACAGGTGAAACACAGTGTTCACCAGGGAAAGTTCATCATATGGAAACACCTTCTAGAAGAAGTGGACACCACAGAGAAGTAGAGGTCACGGAACTGCTGTGGTTCCAAGAAGCTAAATGTTCTGTGTGGTGCTATGGAACTTCATCTGCATAACAGACAAACAGGGACCTCAGCAGACACTGTCTGCAGAAATGTGTCCCTTCTGAGGATGGATTTAGACTCTTCAAAGAGTTGCAAGCCTGATGATCTCCACTCACTCAGGGCTTCTGGAAGGAGATCCCCACAGAGCTTGTGGAAATGGAGCCTGGATGACACTGTGGATGTCCTATATCAGGTGTTATTTAAAACAAAATAACCAGGGCGCCTGGGTGGCTCAGCTGTTAAGCATCTGCTTTCGGCTCAGGTCATGATCCTAGGGTCCTGGGATCGAGCCCTGTGTCTGGCTCCCTGCTCAGTGAGCCTGCTTCTCCCTCTCCCACTCCCCCCTGCCCCCGCTTGTTTTTCCTCTCTCGCTGTCTCTCCCTCTGTCAACTAAATAAATAAAATCTTTTTAAAAAAAATTTAAAAATAGATAAATAAAACAAAATAACTTAGCCTTTGGGAAAGTTGAAATGGTAACTCCACGTTTCAATTTTTGAGGAACGACTATTTTCCAGAATGCCTGCACCATTTCACATTCCCACCAGCAGTGATGAGGTTTCCAATTGCTCCATCTCCTCACCAATACTTGTTATTTTCAATTGAGTCATCCCACTACATGTGAAATAGTATCTCATTGTGGTTTTGATTTTCATTTTCTTAATGGCTAATGACATCGAGCATCTCTTCACGTGCTATTGGTTATTTGTATATCCTTTGTGAAGAAATAGCTTTTCAAATTTTTTGCCCATTTTAATTGGGCTTTTTGTCTTTTGATGATTAAGTTGTAAAAGTTATACAACCGTCAATATACAATTTGTAAATATTTGTTCCTATTCTATGGGTCGTCTTTTCACTTTATCAGTGGTGTCCTTTGAAGCATAGAAGTTCTTAATTTGAATGAAACCCAATTTATCTATGCTTTCTTTTGTTGCTCATGCTTTCAGTGTCGTGTCTAAGAAGCCATTACCTAAACCAAGATTGCAGAAATTTACACCTACGTTTTCTTCTAAGACTAATTGTTTTAGCTTGTACATTTGGTCTACTATCCATCTTGAGTAAATTTTTGCATATAATGTGAGATAAGAACCCAGGTTCTTTCTTTTGCACATGGATCCAGTTGTCCCAGTACCATTTGTTGAAAACATTATTCTTTCCCATTATAATCATTCTTTTTAATAAAAGCAGCTCTTTTTTCTAACAGTTTTTTATAAGGACAAGTCAAATTAGGCTAGGACCTACCCTAATGACCTCAACCTTAACTTGATCGTTTGCCAAGATCCTATTTCCAAATAAATCACATTCACATGTACTGGGGGTTAGAATTTCAGCATCTTTTGCAGGAGATGCAATCAACCTGTAACAGTAAGTATGTATTTTCTATATAAATAGTGCTCTATTTTGTCCTAAAAGGAGGTACTAATGGAGGCAGGTACTATTGTGTGAATGTGGGCACAGTCTCCACTAACAGAAGTAGATACTACACCAATCCGTTCTCCTTAAAAGCGAAAGACAGGAACAGAAAATGGGGAAGACAGGACTAAGATGGAATTCAGAGAAAACTCCTTCCTCTCCCTGCACCTTGACTTGGGCCTAGACTCTGGGGAATTAAGGCATGTTTGAGGTGTTCTGGGGTATTAGAGAAAATATGGATTCTTCTTTAAGGGGGAAGAATGTGCTCTGAACAGAATACAGTCCTATGGAGGCCCCAGGAGGACGGATTAGGAACTGAGGGCTTTAAGAACAACCATAGCTAGTGGTCAGTTACAAGTTACTCTTTGCGTGGAAGCCCCTTGCAATCCCCAGCCTTCAGCAGAGTCTTATTACACTCACAGACTGGTCTGATATCAGAGAAAAAGTCTATATTCATGTGTGGACTACAGTGCCAAAGGGAGACAGAGGCGTAGTGGTGGACACACTCCCCATGGGCGTGTCCAAGGACCCAAACGTACAGGTGACAGTCTGCACTCACAATGGTTGTCGACTGGAGTAGCCCCGGCTGACACACAGCCTCGTGAGAAGCCCTTGAGAACTGCTGGTAGCTGACTTTGAGTACAGCATGGCTTCTGATGTGACCTAATTAGTACCAAGTCCCGACTAAGATACTCAGGCTACTTAAAAGCATTGCTACTGATGGCTCAAATGACTGCAAGTATTAATCATTTCAGAAACTGTTCTGTATCATTGAAACCATATACTGAAAGGCAGATTCACTAAAGAAAAAACATAGACTTTTTCAAGAAGCAAAGCTAACTCATTTTGTAGTTGCCCACACTATCATGTTATGATGTTAGTATTTAGAGGTCAGCATTTCTTGAACTCTTAGAAGTGGATACAACCGACACCAAGGACCACACTTGGAGAACTACTTCTGGAAAGAACTCTGTCTCAAGTGTGCAGCCTCCCGAGACTGATGGGGTCACCCGTCCTGGGCAAGAGAGTCCAGCACCTGTGCAGACCAGCTCGTGCCTAGCTGCCTTTATCATGGCCATCCACTATGGCCTCCCATTCTAGAGAGAGTCCCGCTGTCTAGAAAATACAGCTGACCCCTCTGCCTTATATCGTCACTGCTCTGACTTCCAACAAATCCTATGGATGAGAAAACATTATTGGCTTTCCCCAGGAGATGTGTTTGTCCAGTCCTTCATTTCTCCAACCCTAATATTTACATATGTTATGAAAGTGATCAAGCAGGTGGTATCAACAAAAATCCATACTAAACACAATCTCAATTATGAAATATTAGATTTTACTTTTTGACATCAGGAAAATGAAAAGAGCATCTGCTATCCCCCTTCTCTTCAACATTGTAGATGGAGGTTCTGGCCAGCACAGAAGATAGAAAAATAAAACAAAGTTTACGTATTGGCTGAAGGTCACCCTGTCAAGCCATTTCACTGGGGGTCCTAAAATGGTAGTATCTTTAGCTCTCTTGTCTTGAGCTGGTCATACTCTGAGAGAAGACCATTCCAAACAGCAAGAAGAGCAATAATGGGCAGAGGTCCCAACACTCAGAGTGTCAATGACCATCAGTCCTCTTCTTTCTATCTTACCAGAACCTTCAAATTAGCCTCTCCTTCTCTCATTCCAAGATCCTCTCTTCACGGTCATAACCAGTTCCAGCTTGGGCAGGGGAGGACAGTGGATCAGGGTCCTGCTCAAACTGCTCTCACCATCCTCCCCACAGTGGCCTCCACTCCTCACCAGTTCCAGAGGGACTTGGCACTGCTGGGCGCTTAACTTTCCAAGATTCTGTAATGTCAACTGTGATGCTTCCAATTCCCTGCTACAGCCTAGGCTAGAACATTCTTGGACTGCTAAGTAATGTTCTATTCTGTGGAGAAGCCGTTTACCCATCCTCTTTCCTGGACTCCCTCCAGGTGTTTGCTGTTGTAAACATTCTTGTACACGTCTCCTGTGGCACGCATGGAAAAACTTCTCTTTGGAAAGACTGGTAGGAAGCAAAGCCAAACTTTTTCAAAGTAGTTTTACTAATAATGACAAAACCATACACCACATAAAACAGATCTTGAATTTTCATGCCTTCTTCAATAGCCGGTATTTGGACTGGACTGACTTTAATACCCAGCCCCTGTGTACAGTTTTACGTGGGTCAGTGCAGAGAATAAAGCAGCATTCCCTGTGTCACCAAATTCCTCGCGTGCATGTTCACATGCATATTTGAGTGCATGTTTGGAGGTTCTCCCTGACCCAACTGGAGGGCACCTCCTCCCGCTCGAATGATCTTCCCTCCAGGGTAAGTGAGGATTCAATTCCCAGAAGTAAAAAAAGTGAAACTGAAGCCCCCTGGGACTTGTAGTCCCAATGCTGTGGCTGCGCGCAGTGCACTCTGGTATCTGTAGTCGCAGGCACGCTCTGCACTGGTGAAAGTGCTGCCGTGTGCACCTTTTGTCTTGTTAGATGGTGGCGGTATTCTGGGGAGCAGTGTTTGCACCTGTCCACGACCTTCACTTGGAAGGACTGAGGGCAGCCGGACCAGGCCCAGCGGACCCTATTCTGAGAAATACCACTGGAGACTGCAGACCCCTGGTCCCACTGGAGCATGCAATTCCCAAACCAGAGTAGACCTAACAGCTTGAAGCGCCAGTAAGAGACAGAGAGAGGTCTTTGCTGAAGCATCCATCCAGGCAACAGGTTAAACCCAAGACCAGTCCGCTTTGTCTTAGAAGGCCTGCTTCAGGGAAGACTCGGGAAGCCAGCAGGTCCTCCAGGTTGGGGCAAACCAGAGATCAGGAAGGGTTGTTGGAGAGCAGGAAGGGCACTTGAGACCAGCTACAGTCTCCCACAGGGAGACCCTCCTGGAGAAGATGAGCCTTGAACACAACAGGCTGGGGACAGATGAGAGTCTGCACTCCAGGGTTTTCCAGAAGCAAGACGCTGCAGGAGATGCTATCCATGACTGTGACTCACGGGGACCAAGTAAAGACACTGGTTCATGCAGGGAAGACCCTCTACAAATGCAAAGAACGCGGGAAAGTGTTCAAACGAGAATTGCCACCTTGTTTGACATCTGCGGGTTCACACTGGAGTGAAGCCTTAGGATTGCCACATGTGAAAAGGTAGATTTTGCTCGACACAGGAAGAATCACACCAGGGAGAAGCTCTATAAATGCACAGAGTGTGGGGAGGTCTTTAACCAGAGGCCACACCTCACGCACCACCACCAGATCCACACTGGCAGGAAGCCCTCTAAGTGCAGTGAATGTAGAAAGACCTTCAACTATCACTCTGTTTTTGTCCAGCGTAACATGACCCGCGATGGTGAAAAACCCTTCGAGTGTGGGAAAGCCTTTCACTACAACTCTTCCTTAACTCAACACAGGAGGATTCACACCAGAGAGAAGCCCTACACAGGCAGCAAATGTGGAAAGACCCCCTTCTGCTCTGACTTTATCTGACACGGTAAGACCGTCACAGCACAAAAGCACTATGAGTGTAAGAATGTGGGCAAGGTTTTTCCTACAGCTTCTCCCTCACTCAACACACCATAAGTCACACTGGAGAGAAGCCCTATGAGTGCAGTGAGTGTGGAAAGGCCTTTGCCTAGCACTTTGCTTTCATCCAGCATACGACGATACACATTAGAGAAAGGAAACGTTGAGTGCAAATAGTGTGGGAAAGCCTTTGTGACAGCTTTTCTTTCCCTAGACGCTTGAGGAGTGGTGCTGGGGAGAAGCACTCTGAACGCAGTGAGTAGAGGAAAGCCTTAAGCTGCGCTCAGCGCTCACTCAGCATTGAAGAATCCATGCCAGAGAGAAACACCTTGAGCGTAAGATAGTGGGAAGACCTTTTGCACCTGCTTACCTCAGTCAACATCCAAGACCTTATACAGGGAAAAGACCTCTTGAATATAACAACTACGGAAAATCATTAGGTCACAGGAAACATCGTACTTGGCGTCTGAGAATTCCTGTAGAAGAGAGAGCTCAGCTATTGCGCACTTAGAAGAAAGGTCAGCCACACATCTGTCCATAGGCTGCGTCACTCAGCTGTCTCAGGATTATTTCAAAGAACAAGCTGGAGGGAGCTGTAGAAGAGAAAAGAAAAGGAAATGGGTGCACAGCATCTCTTAGATGTCTCTGAAAACCATGCATATGAAAATGTGCATATGTTTCTTTCTTTGCGGCCCTCTGAAAGTTAACAGGGCCTTGCCCCTTCTTCGTCCTTTATCTCTGTATTCACTTAAGTCTAGTGACAGGAGAGTTGGACAGTGGAGAGCAACTCTACAAAGATTTGTTGAAAGCACTCTTTATGGCAAAACATTGTCTCTAGTCTTGATGAGCAGAAGTCTTTGTGAGAAATATGAAGGCTAAAGTCATGAAATACTTGAAGTTTGTGAGAAGCTAGAATATTAAAAATACTGCCACGTAAGATTATTTCATATTTAAGGAGATGCGGGTCTACGTATGAATAAGCACATCTTCCTGCATCATTTAAGACTATTGAAGGTTTTGGGCGCCTGGGTGGCTCAGTCGGTTAAGCATCTGCCTTCAGCTCAGGTCATGATCCCAGGGTCCTGGGATCGAGTCCTGCATCTGGCTCCCTGCTTAGCCAGGAGTCTGCTTCTCCCTCTTCCCCTCCTCTCACTCATGCTTTCTCTCTCTCTCCCTCACAAAAATAAACAAATAAATAATCTTTTTTAAAAAGGTTTTAATTTTTAGGTGCGCCTGGGTGGCTCAGTTGTTAAGCGTCTGCCTTCGGCTCAGGGCGTGATCCTGGAGTTCTGGGATCGAGCCCCACATCAGGCTCTTCTGCTGGGAGCCTGCTTCTTTCTCTCCCACTCCCCCTGCTTGTGTTCCCTCTCTCACTGGCTGTCTCTCTCTGTCAAATAAATAAATAAAATCTTTAAAAAAAAAAAGGTTTTAATTTTTAAAAAAATCTTTCTTCATGTGGTTTTGAACACCCAGCCCTCTCCATTTTTCTTGACTTCTGTCTACCTGTTTTGATTCATTTTCTCAGGGATGCGAGGATGGTCCCTGAGCTGTGTGGCTTTTGCAGGTGAGCTTGACCTCTTCCCCCAACCGGGCTTCTCAGCTTCTTTAGTCCTCTCTAGGGGCTTCTCCAAAACCATGTCAGCAGTTTTCTAGAGGTTGAACTGGAGCTAAACCAACCAAACAAAAAAACAGAGCTAACTTAATCTAATGAAAAACTCAGGAAAAAATTTAAAAACTTTAAAAATGAATACAATGTCTTAAAATGTAAAACCTGGAGATCCTTTGACATATTAATGCAATTTCTAGAAATCTAGTAAAAGAAATATACTGACAAATGTGCAGAGATATGTGTACAGAAATAATTGCCAAAAATGTGTTTTTATATATGAAGCAGTGAAAACAACCTAAATATCTATTGGTAAAGAAATAAATTACAGCACATCTGTTCTATGAAATACCGTGGAAGGATAAAATATCTCTGTGTGTACTGAGGTTAAAATATCTCCCAGATACAGCATTGGGTAAAAAAGTAGGATGCAAGAAATAAAACTAGATCTGAAGGGAGAAACATAATACTGTTAACAGTGGCTCTCAGAAATGGGATGGATCCGGGGTGTAGGGAACTTTCAGTTTTTACTTTACATATTCAATATTATTTGCAAGTTTTAAGTAAAGAGCATGTATTATTTTTGTAATAAGTGTTTCAAATATTTTAATAAAATGGCCCCTTGGAAAGAAACTGACTCCTATTATTTCTTATGAAGCATGGATTCTACAGGATTTTTCAAAATCCTGGTGTTATTATGCCTTAAAAAACAAACCTTGAGATCAAGGATCCAGAGCTACTTGACCACATTTAATAAATGATAAGGTAGCTTAAAAACATTGAGCCAACATACATGTAGAAAAACACATGTAAGGGGCGCCTGGGTGGCACAGCGGTTGAGTGTCTGCCTTCGGCTCAGGGCGTGATCCCGGCGTTATGGGATCGAGCCCCACATCAGGCTCCTCTGCTGTGAGCCTGCTTCTTCCTCTCCCACTCCCCCTGCTTGTGTTCCCTTTCTCGCTGGCTGTCTCTATCTCTGTCGAATAAATAAATAAAATCTTAAAAAAAAAAAAAAAAGAAAAGAAAAACACATGTAAAAAAACCAAGAGCTCAGCATAGGCTGCTCTTCAATGAACATTCATTTTCCTTTAAAATCCTAGTAACTTGTAAATGCCCTTTTGCGAGTGGTTAGATTTTAGGTGTCAGGTTTTTAGCTCCTTGGAGGTGATCACAAGGGAAGTACTCTGAGTACTTGCAAGGAATGTCAATGTATTTTGTGTACACACACACATATATACACACGAATGTAAACACGTTCGCTGGCCACAGCTGATTTCTAGATGTTTGCCGCAGAGGGACTGTGGTTAGGTATACTGGATCTACTTTCAGTCCTCGTGATACGGGTCCGTGTTCTGAATGGAGAGAAGTGTGGCTGCTTCTTTCTACCATAATATTCATGCCAAGCAATCAGACTTTTTTCCAAAAAGGAAAACAAGTGAGTATCTACTGATCATACCTTAAGATTTGCCTGCACCCTCCCTCACAATACACGTGAATATTTGTTAACATCATGCACTGGGAATCACGTACCCTCCGACATGCTTTCCCAATTTGGAAATAGGCAAGGAGTGAGATTTTCACACAAGCGTACCTGTAACCCACAGGTACAAGTCTGTTCAGGCATTTCAGTTGCAGCAGTTCGCCTGGTAGAGTGGTCCCACAAGAAACTGACGGTGTGAGTTTTGTTCTCCTTTAGCAGGAGAAGTTGGCAGCTGTGTCATCATATACGTAGATTCTGCCCATTTGGGGTCAGTTGCTGAGAGCGGACTGTGAAGGAGAAGTGAAAAGACCTTCCAGCTTAGAAGAATGTCTTAGTCCAGGTTATTATAACAAAATACCATAAGCTGGATGGCTTATAAGCAGCAGAAATTTATTTCTCACAGTTCTGGAAGCTGGCAAGTCCAAGATTCAAGCCTCGGCAGATTGGGTGTCTGGTGAGAACCACTCCCTGGTTCACAGACAATTGTCTTCTCACTGTGACCTCATGGTGAAAGCAACAAGGGAGCCTCCTTGGATATCTTTTACAAGGGCACCAATCCCATTCATGAGGCTTCCGCCCCCATGACCTAATTACCTCCCAAAGTCCTCACTTCCCAATACCATCACACTGGGGATTAGAGTTCAACATGGATTTTGAGGGGACACAAATGTTCAGTCTATAGCAGAGGAGAAATGATCATCTACAGAAGATCCCATGAGGGTCATCGAGTAGTTCCCCCTGGTCATATAAGTGTAGACTAACAGGTGTCAGGCCCTGGGAGAGATGAATACAAGATCTTTGGTATTTCTTATGGTTTTAAAACTCTGCCTCCACCCTGAGAAGGAAGGTGACCGCCCTGAGAAATAAGGAGAGTAGCTTTGCATCTGAGAATGGTGCTGGTGGTGGTGGCAGTCAGTGCGACCCAGTGTTCTCCAGGAGGTTATGACTGTCACTCAAGTTATAAGTGAAAGTGGTTATGCAATGATGCAAACTCATAAAAAGGTCCTTGTAACGGACAAATATCCACAGAACTCTTCAAGGCCAAATGTAACTGCAATACATGGGGCAGTGAAAAAGTAACTGCACGGGGTGGTATCAACTGACCAAATTTCATTTCCCTCTACATCTGGCATTAGAAGAGGGCTAATCCACTTTGGAGTAAGTACCCAGTGTCCTTAGACAATTTAATTTAAGGGGAATGGGAACCCAAAAAGCAAGACACTGAGCTTCACGATAATGAAGCACGTGGGACGTAAGAGTGATCAAGTGGCTACATGAAAATATAGGGGGAAAGTTCCGTATTTCAAGTCTGTGGGCCAATTCATTTCAGTTATAGGTAAAAAGGTGTTTTCTTAAGGCTAACACTATGCAAGCCTTTTGAAGAGCTAATCCATTAAATACTACATTTGGCTCGTTACCTATTTTTCAATGAAGGATTTTGAATGTATATCTCTCCCTTAATTTCCATAGTTGCTGCTAAGTCGGCTATCAACTTATTAGCATTCCTTCATAGCTTATTTTTCTTTTCTCTGTAGCTTTTTCAAGATGTGTTTATCTTTATATTCTATAACTTCATTACAGTGTGTCTAGGTGTGGCTTTCCAATTTATCGCATTTGGTATTCATAAGGATTTCTGAATCTAAAGATTCCTCTACTTCAACAGTTCTGGAAATTTTTCCTTCATTATAACTTTGGGCATGCATCTCCTTCATTATCTCTACTATTATTTTCCGTAATTCTACTTAAATGTATATTGTACCTTCTCACTCTATCTTTCCTCTTACCCTACCTCCTATATTTTCAACCTCGTTCTTCTATGCTTTCAGAGTAGTTATTTCATATCTATCTTCCAGTTCATTAAGTCTCTCTTCACCTGTATAAGTGAAATTTTTAAATGCCAGTGGTTATATTTTTCATTTATACAAGTACTAATTGGTTCTTTTAAAAATATATATACTGGGTAATTTCTTACCCTTTTAATAGCTCTTTTTATATTTTGTATCCAATATTTCTAATATCTGAAATTTTTAAACTTCTGATTTCGAGTCTTGAGGTTTCTCTTGATTTCAAGCCATGACATCTTATTTCCTCATATATTTTGTGATTTTTAATTTTGAGCTAATGTTCATTGGTATTATATCTGTAGGAATTCTTTAAGGCCGGAAATCAAGAAGCACGCCTTCAGGGAAAATTTACTTGCTTCTAACAGGCACCTGGAGACACTACCCAACTCAGACTATTTTGGATTCTCAGCTTGGGATTTTCTAGCTCATATTAGTAATGGGAATTCTAACCTTAAATCCAATGAGAGTGACTCATGGTTATGAATTTCTCTGGAGAAATTTATCCTTCCTAGCATCCCAAGAGTAAGACGGGCAATTGTATTTACTGGGCTTCCTCTCAGGGGCACTTTTTTCCTACTTCCTCTTTTCACCAAGGATATCACCTTTTGGGAGCACTAGCTTTAGGCAAAAGTCTTTGATCCTATCTCCCACATTGCTCACACCTTGAGATTTGTCTTGTCTTTCCTAAATGTAGTTTTCTCTGATTCGTGCTTTCTTGTCATATTTGGTCCGTTGAGAATTTTCCTTTCTTGCCAATACAACTATTCATTTTTTTAATATACAATTTTTTTCCAATTTTACTTTCTTTTTAGGCATTTTGCACTAGAGGGACCTTTTTTTAACACCTAGTATTCCATATTGCCAGAAACAGAACTTCTAATTTTCTTTTCACTAGCTGCAGCAGGTTTCTCCAACCTTTTGAATTTACCAAACAGTAAATTGTTACAAAAAAAGAATTGACAGACATAAGCTTGCCAACTTTTTATTTTGTAAAATAATAATTTAAAAACAAACAAATGCCTAACTACCACTTACTTTCATCATCATCTCGTAACAAAAAGTTGAGAAGACATTATGAGAGAAACAGCTTTTAACTTAAATTTATTTTGCATTTTGCTGAGATTGGTGACAACTTTGTCATAGACCATCATTGGTCCATGGGCTTAGCAATTGGGAACCACTAAGCAATGTCAGATGCCATGAAAACTACTTTATCTGAAAGTGTACTCACCGTAAAATCTATTAACCAGAAACTCCAACCACCAACATCAAGCCAACTGGCAACTGGGCTAATGCCATTAAATTTATTCATTTGCAGTTGAGCAAATAACTCCCAGTTTATGAAAAACAGAAATAAACATAGGATGTGAAGTCTGAATCTTGAGTCCCTCCTCCTCTTGGGAAACTCACTTTAGCTCTCAGCCTCATTGTCTTCATCTGCGGATATTTTGAAGACTGATAAGAGGAGTGTTCTCTGGAGTGATTAACTTCTCTATTATGGCCCTCCCTTCCAAAATACAAACTGAATTCCCTCAAAAGGAATAAACACCAAACTCCGCACAAGAAAACTCTTTCCATTATGGATCTAGAACAGGAAGTGTGTTTCATTGGATCTTTTCATTCCTATCACGAAGGAAGAAATTAGGGTGAACTAAGACTTCCAGGAGAAGAAAATTTGCTGACAAGAAAGATAACCCCTCCAAAATTTAAGCTCTACAGAAGCTGAGACTTTGTTCATGGCGATATCCCGAATACCTGTAACAGTGCTCGGCACACTGTGAATGTTCAGTGAGTGAGGAATAAGAAACCAGATCAGAGCTTTACAACAAAATGAGCCCCAGTGAAATTATTACCAACATTACCCAACCGGAGCAGAAATCCTGTGTCCCACTTCATAGTCTCCCTCCTCCCCATCCTTCCTACCATGCAGTGCTTCTCCAACACGTTCTACAGTCCCAGAGACAGAACCAGGCTTTGGGAGAAAAGGCAGAATCAAAGAATATCCTACGCCACCCTTTTAGAGTCCTTGCATTCTGTGCACAAGGCTGTCTTGCAATAACTGTTGTGTATGGTGCTCTGTGGTGGCTCTGAAGCCCTGCAAGACCATCAACCAACTGGGTAGAGGATGGTCAGATAATATCCATGAATAACAATACTAGTTAACATTCATCGAGCATTTTCATTATGCCAGGCTCTATGCTAATTCCTTTATATGAATTATCTCATTTAATTCTCAGAGCAACCCACTGAGTTTGGTGCTATTAATCCTCATTTTATAGACACAGAATCTGAAGCTTGGAAAGGTGAAATAGCTCACCTGGGGTCACATAGATAATACTCTGACTACAAAATCTGTGCTCTTAACCATGGCGCTATATATAATACAGACTGTACACGACTTCAGAGTCTTTGGCATGGGTTATATGTAAGCATATCCATATTGTGATGTGACTTTTCTTAAATATAACCATTCCTTTTGATTTTCTTATGCTAGTATATAAGTTGAAAAGATAAATACAAAAAAAGAAAACCAAGTCTAAAAATGAAAATAGTGTTTGAAATGACTAGAGAGAAAAGAACAAAAACTGCTCCTTTCTTATATTGTTTTCTTCCTCCTCTAAATATCTAAATATCTCTTCTTTACCACCACCATCCTCTATCCGATTATCGTTTCTTACCTTCACTACTACTGCGAGACTTTCTACCTGATCTCCCTGTACCCACTTTAGCTCCTCCCCATCTTTTCAATCCCTCAAGAAAGAAAGCAGGGGACTGATAATAAGCATCATCTAATCATGTCCATCTTCCCACCTAAAACCCTTTTCAATGGCTTCCCTATATGCTTAGGAGAAGGCAAAAGTCCCTAGTGGAGCAAATAAAGCCATGCCTGTCCAGCCCCTGCCCATCTCCCCAGCCACGCTGTCTTTCGTTACTTCCACTTCAGCGACAAGGCTTTTGCACATCCTGTTCTCTCTCGCACGATGTGCTCTTCCATCACTTCACCTAGTGGAGGCTGACCCATCCTACGACTGCTTGCCCTTATATCACCATGCAGGCCGTGCACACGCCTGCTGCACGACAGGAGTTCAACAGGTATGGTTAAGTGAGTGAATAAAGGGAACAAACCCACGGTTGCCCACATGCCAGGTCTCTTGGTATCTAGTTTTCACTCTGAATCCTCCTGAATGGTGATGCTGGAATTCTTTCACCTCCTGCCTCTGCCACAGTTGACTCAGGATCTGGCTCAGACTGAGCCTGCCGGTGGATCTCATAATCAAATCCCACCGGGAAAGACAAAGCCCATCTTGGAGGAAAGATGCTCGGTGAGGTAATCAGGTGGAGTGATCTGCGTCTCTCAGGAAATCTTGAAGCTAAAATCAACCACTGAGTTACCAGAAAGTTGGGAAGACACTGGGTGGTATGCACACACACCCCTAATTAACTCAGTAATTGGTCAACATCATAACTTCCAGCACAATTAGAACAACCTGGTGAGCCATTCCTGAGTTCTTGCTCTTGAAATCTCAGCTGCTTTCTCTGGCCTCTGAGGCTCAGCCACCGCTCTGAATTCTGTACTTACAGCACTCCTCTCTCATCTCCCACTGCACTCCAGAGTATTCTCTGTTGGCTGTGGCTGGCCTTTCCCGTCACATCCTCATCAGCTCCTTGTCCTTGTCCAGGTCCCACAACCTTTGAAAAAGTACCCAAATCCCTGACCCTGCAGGGCCAGAAGGATCTAAGTTTCCATCCCCAAGACCCTCATCCTGTTAATTAAAACAATGGGAGTTGAATATGTTCTTTGGCTTCAAATCTCCCAGTTGTACCTGATTAGACCTGGGAGGGATACACACCTGTACCAGATACTGTAATTAGCTTGCTCCAGATTTATTCCAACCTCCTCCCAGTATGCTTTCCTGTGCTGAAGAGTCCAGAAAGCCAAAAACTGTATTTCCCAGGCTCCCTTGCAGCTAGGATTCCAGAAAGACTCCAGTTTCACCACATAAACTTGAAAGGAAGCAGACAGAAAGCACCCATCCGTTTGTCAGCCGGGACTGAGGCAGAGGCAGCATTTTCTGGAGTCAGCAGCGCCCTAATTCAGTGGCCTGCTGTCGCAGAAATGCAGCTGCTTGGATTATGGCTGATGTTTATATGACTTGGGAGCCTGGAAGCATTCTTGGAAGCTCATCCTAGAACCAGATCTTCTAGCCAATATCTGGTAATATTAGTCTCGGTAATATTTCTGCTTCAATTCACTAGAGTGGTTTCTGTTGTATGAAGCTGAGTTCACCAATACAAAGCTCAGAGTGACTGCACGCCCTTGGGCCACCAGGCACAGACTTGTTCGGTCTACTCAACCGTGATCCAGGGCCAGGCAGTTTCCCATCTGTGAACATCGGTCCCTGGTCAGCACCGTTAAGAGTCCTTAAAGTCCACGGGCAGCACCCATGCCACACAGCAAGCCCATGTCCAGCCTTACACCAGACTAAAGGATCATTCCCGGGAATGATCACCCAGAGGCCAGGACTTAAACTGCTGCCTCCAATGGCCTTTTTTGCTGTCCCTATTTATGGACTCTGCACTTTTTGTTTGCCCCATGAGTCAGCTTATGGACCCTCCCAACGAACTCCTTGTTACCCCTGCTTCTTAAGCCATGAAACAAAGTCTTAAACTACTTTAAACAATCCCTTCAAATCTAAATCAATATCCCTCTTCCATGCCCACAGCTCTCTGTGTCCACTCCAAGGTGGAGTTTGTCACATTGTGTTATAATTACCTGTTTCACTTCTCTGTCACTCCCACTAGACTGTTTCTA